>NC_050579.1:69424726-70101220 GCF_011100635.1 Trichosurus vulpecula
CAGCTGCCCAGAGTCTCCACATCAGCACTCCGCCAAGAGCGAGCGCAGATAGCTCTGTTCTACCTTTTTATGCACTCTTTAGCCATCATCAAATGTCATCTGAGCCACCAGAACTTAGGCTCTTACTCTTGGCTCTGGTCTTAGCAACTCTGCTTAGAGTCTGAGGGCTTCATGCCCACAAAGGCTTAGCACCTAGTAGATAGGGGTTTGGGCCTGGGGTTTAGCACCTAGTAAGACTCAATCAAAGACACCCAGCTTAATTACTTTAAAACAGTAAGAAAGTCCCACCTTAATTGATATTACACTCAGTAAGGCATGTACCACTTTCACAGCACTCCATTGTAACCCACTGGGAAATTAGATAGCCAACTGTTGGGGTTTTCTAATTAGTTAATGTTATATTACCTAGTGGTTAAGAAAATGAGTTTAGGACTTGGGTGATTCATAAAACTTTTTTGGAAAACTGAAACTTTAATAAAATTAGGAGGAATATATCTAAGCATTGTGATGACTTCTCTTGGATACAAAGAGAGAGAATTAAGTACTATATACTATGAAGTTGCTACTTATTTGTTAATTCGGACAGAACTCTGGATCAGAAGTCAGAAAGTGAAGGCAGAAATAAAAGTGATATTGATCTTGGTATTACAGTGAGTATACCATATACCATGTGGATAGAAGGAAGAACTAGTTCAGAAGTTTGAAAACAAATCACAAACCCGGCATGGAGATAGGGTAGTGACATAGGCAGCTAGATGGCTCAGTGGATGGGCCCAGGGCAGCACTGAGCCTGCAGTCAGGAAGAGCTTGAGTTCAAATTCAGCATCAGATACTTACTAGTTGTGTGACCCTGGGCAATTCACATGACATTTATCTGCCTCAGTTTCCTCAAATGTAAAATGTGGATAATAACAGCACCTGTCCTACAGGTTTCTTATGAGAATCACATGAGATAATACTTTAAAGCATTTAGCACAGTTCCTTGCACATAGTAGGTGTTTAATAAATGCTTCTTTTCTTCTCTTCTCTTCTCTTTTCTTCTTCTTCTTCTTCTTCTCTCTCTCTCTCTCTCTCTCTCTCTCTCTCTCTCTCTCTCTCTCTCTCTCTCTCTCTCTCTCTCTCTCTCCACCCCCCCTCTTTCCCCTTGCTCTCTAAAAGCAAAATAGTTAATAATTTCTAAATGCGTTTCAATAATAGTTTATTTTTAGCAAAATTGTGAAGGAACCAATAACATCTTGAATAAGATTCTCATGAACAGGGTTAGTGTTAAAAGTTATAGGAACCTTGAAGGAGGAGAAACATGTTTAATCCATTTTAGAATTTGTGATAAAGGAGAGGAAAGCTGGCTACTGTCTGCCATACATATTATAGGAGAGCAAATCTCAGAGGGTTTGGAAAAGGCATGGGCAAGATCTCATTATCTAAAATGCTGGGCAAGTCAGCACAGGATAGTGGAAATTCTCAAGAATGAAATTGTGAAAACACAAAGGAAACAATTTCCAGTGAAGGAGTAAAAAAGTAGTTGTATAAAGAGAAAGATGCGGATGTTCAGAGAACCCATTAACCAACTTATTTTTTTAAAAGACATGCGTAGCTGTAGTTTTTGTGATACCAAAGAAAGGAAAACAAAGTAGATGCCTATCATTTATGTAAATGGTCAAACCATTTTAGTAATTGTGTATATTGTTTTCCTGGTTGCACTTTTTTCACTCTGCATAAGATCATATAGGTCTTTTCATGCTTCTCTAAATTCTTCATATTCATCATTTCTTATGGTACAGTAAGAGGCCATTACATTCATGTACCATGATTTATTTCACCATCTTTGATGAAATACCTGGCATATAAGTACTTGCTGTTTGATTGATTCATTGATCCAAAGTAAATAATCTTGGGCATGTTAATAATTTTCCAAATCTCCAGGTTTCTCCCTTATAAGACTTGCATAATGATATGATTTATCTCACAGGGTTGGTGGAAGGGTCTATGTGTTAATGTATATGCAAATTCTTTGTAACCTAAAAGTGTTATACAAATGTCAGCTGTTATTTTTGGAATTTTTATTTCTCAGTGATCGTCATAGGCATACACCATTCTCTATTTCACATTTGCTTTCTTCTCATAGTTCTTTCATTTTTATAATCTCAGTTTACATTTTCATAAACACTCTCCCATCTTGTAATGTCAAATAATGACCTTGAATGTGCCCCACCTATAATCTTAACCTGCTTCTAATTTCTTTCTTTTTCTTTCCTTTTCTACCATTTATAGCTTTCCTAGGGATCCTAAAGCTTCCATTAGCTTTTCTATATCTCTGCATTTTACAGTTGTGTGACCCTTACTAAAAAATAAATCATTCTTCAATTCACTGTTACCAATAATTGTACCATCTTTTCCATATAGAGGAGTGTGAAGTCAAGGGAGGAAATGTCCATTTTTTTTCAAACATCCACAGATTTGTTTCAGATTCATTATTAATTGAATAACATGTAGTGGATAGAAGTGTCAGTGATTATAATGGAAGCCTTGAAAATTCAAGTCCAAACTATTCTTATTGCTAACTAAAAGAAGGAGAATCTGACAAAGAAATGTACTTTCTCCGGCTTGGCTTCAGTGGGTAGAACTAAGAACAAAGGATGGAAGTTACTGGGAACAAACTGTTCAGCTTAATATATGGAAGAACTTCCTAAAAATGAGTTGCCCTAAAATTTCTTGGGATAATGAGACCTTTGTCACTGAAGGTATTTAAGCAAAGAGTTAAGTACCACTTCTTAGAGCTGTTGTGAGAGGTTTCATGTTTTAAGTACAGGTTGATAATGCATGACCTTTAAGCTTCCTTCCTAATCTGATTCAATGTATCTATGATTCTCTTACCTAGTCACTTAGGTAGCTGATATTGGGTTAACTGGTATTTAGGCCTTTGGTGTTGTGATGCTCAGGTAGAACATTACAGAAGTCTATTGGGAAGTGGTATAGAGGCCTGGTCCCTGACAAGAAAAGGTGGCAAGCCATCAGAGAAAGGGACCCAAGGACAGATCACAAGTTACTTGTGAGGAGGTGATAATTAGAGATGAGGTACATAGCTCATGGCTGGGTACATGGGTACATGGGTACATAGGTACATGGCTGGAGCAGGGAAGAAGTGGAATGAAAGTTTAGGTCCTTGCAAGATTATGCAAAATCTGACCTCTTAGAGCCAAGGCACCCAAGGCTGCACCCAGGTTGTTGATGGGAAAGGGATGGTCCAAGTAGGTGCAGTGTGGTATGCAGAGAAGTGGAAAATAGTTGGAGGAAAAGATGTTAGGCAAGAAATTGGGGTGGGGTGGGGGATGCTCAGGGTCTAGAACAGAGGCAGACTGCCAGAAATGAAACATAAAAGTCTTTACAGTGCATATACGTTAGGGTTCTTTTGGACAATCTCAGATTAGAAAGAGATAAAAATGTGGAACATTTAAGATCAATTGTCATAGGCATCCTTGGGAAATTTCTGGCCATGGGTAATCTTTTGCAGGGCCTATTTCTTTTTCCTTCACAGAGTGACTGGTATTGATCTGTAATTGAAGTCAGGCAAAGCACAGATTAGGAAAAAGCTACCTAGTTATAAAAAAATCTAAGTTATCAAAAACATAAAGAAATAATTTTGGTGGAAAATATTTTTCTTACAGCTTAATTATCGAAAAACTTCAGAATCAGAACTGGAAGCATAAAATGAGCTACTAATCAAGGAAACCCGGGTCACTGAGCAAGGTATTTAATGTAGAGTATTTTATTCATTTACTTTGGTAAGTACTAGGTGAAAAGGTATCTTCTTAAAGGGTAGACTCTAATAATGGAGTGCCTTCAGGGGTCATTCATTACAATCATCTTTTAAGGGATAATCATGCCTCTTACATGTATCCACTCTTTTATAGATACTATAGCATTGTCAGTCACAAACTTTAGCGGACAGCAGTACTGGTAGAAGGCATGAGGGTCAAGAGAAAGTCAATCAGTTAGTTACTCAGTAAGCAATTATTAAGTTCTTACTATGTTCCAGGCATTGTACTAAGCAATGACAACACAAATAAAAGCAATATTAACATAGGATCAGTTCGGTTGCACAGTGGTTAGTGCATTGGGCTTGGTGTCAGAAAGAGCAGAATTTTGAATCCTGCCTCAGCCACCTACTAGACGTATCACTCAGCCATTTTGCCTCATAGGGCCTCAGTGTTCTTATATGTAATGTGGGAATAATAACAGTACCTGTCTCACAGGGTTTTTGTCAGGGTCAAATAAGAAATTGCGAGGGAACAAAAAAAATCACTTTTTACTCCCCTTATTTCTAAATACTGTACTGCTCCATATGGCCTAAGATCAGTTTTGCTCATTTTAGGGATGCTATGTTATGCTGGTGGCTAACACTGAGCCTGCACGTCAGTGAAATGCTGACATCTTTTTTTCATATGAACTTCTTTCTAGCTGTGAATGAAATGGAAATGTTAAGATAGACATCAGTGAGGCCTAGAGCTATGTAAGTAACTATCTGAAGAACACTATTCACGGGCACACATAGCTACTGATGACATTTTCCTCCCTTTACATAATAATACTATAAAGAACTACCTTTTTTATTTTAAAATTGAAACTATGTCTGAGTGCAATTTATGGAGGAAGCTGGTCTCTATTTTGGGTTATATTTTGGCATAGACTGAAATATGAGGCAGTGCCGGTCGATACCCTTGGAATCAGGGTAGTTTCTTGTCTCTGATACTGATTATAAGTCTAAGTTGCACCAAAGGATGATAGGATCATAGATAAATAAGTAGAAAGGCCCTTAGAAGTCAAGAAGTCCAACCCTTTCATTTTCCAGATAAGGAAACTGTGACTTGCTCAGGATGGCAAATTTAGTAAGCATTATTTTTACATTTGATCTATATAATATCTGTTTAAGGCACATGGCATTAGGGATTGAGTTGGGAACAGGTCCTTGATACCTATCTGCCTCACAGGGAAGCATAATAATAATAATAATAATAATAATAATAACATATGTAATAGCAGTTGTTTGTCACACTTGAAGAGGACCAAAATGACATCACCATGTTGGGGTTAACATACAAGGTGTCCAACTGTGGTTGATCAGACCAATACAAGCTCGGAAGGCTCTACCACAGGTCAGGCACAAACAGTCCATATGAACATTTGGAGTGGAGATGTTTCTAAATTTGTGCATCTCAGATTTCTTAAATAATAACTTATAAATATATAACACTTTATGTACATATATAACACTTTTTACGCATGACAGTTTAGTATTTTGATGTTCATTTCATATGCAGATTAAATAGAAGGAAGAAAAGAAGGAAGAGAACACTTATTAAATACCCACTGTATGCCAGGCACTGTGCTAATCACTTTACAAATATTATCTCATTTGATTTTTATAACAACTAGGTAAACTAGAGGCTAATATCATTCTCGTTTTACAGATGAAGAAAATGATACATACATGTATGTGTGTGTGCATGCATGTATACATATTTATATATTGTGAGTACATGTTTATGTTTATATGTATATGTATATAGATATTTGTCATCTATTATAAACATCCCTGAATGACAAATGGATATTACTATTCCCATTTATAGATCAGAAAGCTAAGATATTGATAAGCTTTTCTCACAAATACAAAATAAATTTGTAACTCATCAAGAATTAGAACCCAGAGCTATGTTTTTTCCTGCCCTACAGAAGGTAGAACATCTTTGAGAGGGCTATTTTACCCCAAATGAATTCAGTTTGCATCACAGTGGCCAGACCACAACCCCCCAAGCCACAACTCTGCAATCAGAGATTCTTACACTTTTCTATTAATTCTTATAGCTTCTTTGCTTGTCCTTCATAATCTGCCTTGACTATAGTCACATTGTAATAGTGCAGGACTGCCCTATATAGTTCTATATTTCTGTCTGTCTCTCTCTGCCTCTGTTTGTTTCTGTTTCTCTCTCTCGTGTGTCTTTTCCTTTCCAACATGATGCTTCACTCTTATCTTCCACTTTCCTCTTCCCAGAACTTTCCATCAATCACTCTAGGTTGCCTACACAAAGTCTTCCATAGTTTTTCTTCAAATAGCAGATGGGGTGAATTTAGAGAATGGTATATCTTCCAAGACAGTGCTATACACACTCACAATAGAAAGTATTTTAGACCTATGCAAGGAGACAAAATTAGGACCTACAACATACAACATGTGTATGAGGACAGTAAGTACACCCGTTTGGCTAGAACACAGAATTTGTGAAGGAGAATAATGAATAATAAGTTGAAAAAGGCAGCCTGAAGATCAATTGTAAATGCATTTAAGTGCCAAAAAGAGGAATGTGTATTTTAACCTAGGTGTAAAAGGGGGAAACTATAACTTCTTAAGCACGGGAATGGACATGGTCAGACCTGTGTTTTAGAAATATCACGTAGGCAGCCGTGTGGAGGAAGGACTGGCAGTAGAGGGGATCTATGTGGCCTAGGCAAACTACTTAGTGATTTTAAACCCATTGAACAGTATCCTGAAGAATTCTATGGTGGTTTGTGCCCTCTTCAGGAGCAATGAAATAATACCCTATCTGGTCTTTCCTGATCTTCATTCTTTTCCCACTGATATGAATTAACAGAGCCCATATACCTGATTGGTATGTGGTAAAGCATTGAGACATTTGCTACTTTTCTTTCTCCTCTTTCTCCTCTTTCTCCTCTCTCTTTTTCTTTTTTCCACTTTCTAGGACCATGATCCTCCAAATGCAATTTTTTGACCCTTAACAAACATTTCCCTTTTTCTCTCTGTTCTCAAGAAGGCTTCTTAAAAACTAAGCTACACTTTCAGCAAGTTCTGCCATTTTTATTTATTTCACATGAGTTTTGATTTTTCTCCTACTGACATGACTGGTAGGGTCACCTCCTCTGTGTCAATATGTTATTTCTTCAGGTTCTTCTAGGGTTTCAGTGTCTAAGAATGCACTCTTAGCTTTTCACTTTTCAGGGGATTACATGAATTGAAGACTATATGAAAGAAAAATCTCTTGCTTTCAGGGTAATTGTTAGGACTTGAAGCTCTGGCATCCAAAGGAAAAGTGTTTCTATTAAGGCAAGTTTCCATTGAAATACTGATAAGCTTTAGCCTGTGTAAAAATTTTATTTATAATCTGTAGGGCCCTGGACTAGTCAATTAAATTCTCTGAGCTTCTCTTTCCTCATTTGTATAAAAGGGGTGATCAGGGGAGCCAGCCATCAATTTGAGAAGTTTTACAATTAATGTGATGAATTGTATATGGACAATTGTGTAGAGGCAAATGAGGAACAAAACCTATAGAGTTTGATCATGCCTATGGGCACCGTATCTATTGGACTTGCGTCTTATCGTCGGATTAATCAGAGTTCTAAAGGCTTTTAAAGTTGTTTTTTTTTTTCCTCTATAATTTTGTAATCACTATATAACTTGTACAAATTTCTGTAGGTAGTGTAGGGTGAATACAGCACTGGGTCTAGAGTTAGGAAGAGTCAAGTTCAAAGCCTACTTCAGATAACTACTAGCTACGGGACACTAAGCAAATCATTTAAACTCTGCCTCAGTTCCTCAACTATAAAATGAAATAAGAATAGTACCTACCTGTCAAGGTTGGTGTGAGGAAAAAATGAGATGATATTTGTAAAGAACTTGGAATAGTACCTGGTACATAGTAGGCAATTAATAAATGCTTGTTTCCTTCCTTGCTTGGTTCACTCTGTAGCAGTTCATAAAAGTGTCTCCAGTTTCCTCTGAAACTGTCAAATCATCATTTCTTATGACATAATACCATTCCATTGCATTCACATACCACAATTTGTTCAGCCATTTCCTAATAGGAGGACATGTCCTTAGATTATAATTTTTTTTTGGCCACCACAAAAAGGGCTACAAAAATATTATTGTGTATATGGTTCCTTATCCTTTCTTTTTGATTGCTTTGAAGTATAGGCCTAGTAGTTGTGTAGCTGGCACAGATCATCTCCAGTTTAGTAACTTTTGGAGCATGTTCCAAACTGTTTTTCAGAATAACTAGATTAACTTACAGCTTCACCAGCAATTTACTGATATACCTATTTTGCCACAGCCCTGCTAACATTTATCCTTTTTATCTTTGTCATTTTTGCCATTCAGATAAGTATGAGGGAGAACCTCAGAGGACTTTAATCTATATATTTTTAAATTATTAACAATTTAGGACATATTTTTCATCTAATTGTTGATAGACAAGTTCATCCTTTCAAAACTGCTTCTTTGTTTTCTTTGACCATTTATCTATTAGGAGATGGCTGTTAGTCTGAAAATTTTGAATCAGTTCCTTTTGTGTCCTGGAAATTAGGCCTTTATCTTTTCACTAGAGAGCCATGAGGTTGCTTTGGGGTCAATACCCTGACCTTCTGGCAAAATCCTTTTATCCCATACCCTCATAGATAGTCCATTCTAAGGTCGTAGTACTACACTTTGACTTATATTCCTCACAATGTAATTTTGGTGACTGCTGAACAAGGAATTCACTTTTTTTTGGCCTTATGCTGCTTGAATAACTTACTGGCTTTCTTCCACAAGTAGAACATCATACAGCTATTATGTGGAATATCCTCTTCTTTCTCCAAGAAACACACTGGATCTAGGGCTTCATCAGTCATGTGCTTCTACAGGAAATTTCTCAGTTTGTTGGATGTTAACATTGCTTAAGCCTGGAAAACCCATTCTCAGGATTTCTGAGTACAAGTATACATTTATCTCTGCTCTGTATGTCTGCTGCAAATTGCCATCAACTCACCCTAGAGCAAGAGAGTGGTGAGAAATCCCCACTTCTCCTTGCCACATTCTCAAAATAGTCACAACAGGCAAAGTAAAAGGCAGAACTCCAGAGAATAAAGAATAGTTAGGTCTCAATTCCAACCAGTTACCAAAGGGAGCACCAGTTTCTGAAAGCTAAAAGAATGAAGATGAATGACACTACTCACCTCCTAAAAAAGAGATGATAACCTTAAAATAGAGAAAGAGACATACTTTTTGGTCATAACTAATGTGGGAATTTATTTTTGTTTCACTATGTATCTATGCACTGAAGTATTTGTTTTTTGTTGGTTTATCAATGAGTTTGGTAGTGGAAGAGACAAATTATTAATACTACTACTAATAATAACTTGTTACTTGAAAAATGAAACAACAAAACATTTGAGGGCTATATTAAAGGGGAGTTGGGCTAATTGAGTGTATATGTTCATTGCCCCTCTATCAGTCCTTTTCATGGTTTGTATTATCTGTGTTATGAAACAAATACTAGCCCATCATGATATTTATTCAGTACCCTGAGTGATTGTACAAAAGCCAGGAATGTTTTTGTTCACATCTGGAGAAACCTAGACATGACCTATTTATCTTGACACTCATAGGAGATTTTCCTGGAGTATTTCCACCTCTACAACTAACTAAGGATAGAAGCACATCTTCTTTGACTTTGTTGACTTCTTCTGGATGTATGCTTTGGTCTTCTTTGTCACCAAAGAAAGATTCCAAAGTCTGAGTCTGAATCTGACTTCTTGACCCTTGAGTTTTTCATCTGGGTATGACTGCTTGTAGAGTATAGAGTGCTTTGTCCCAAACTTGAGGGACTGTGCTGTTGTTTTCAGAGCTATTTCTACACAGCAAGCTCTGCCACACCAGATCTCCTCCTCCTCCTCCAAGAACTGCTAACTCGGACAGCGACTCAGACCTAAGCAGGCTGTGCACTCCAGCTGTGATCCACCACTTAATTCCTCCCACCAGGTGTGCCTGGGGTGAGAAGCAACTGCAGCTGTAGTTCTGTAGCTGCACCACCTCTGCTGCCCCCGGGGCGGTGACCCAACAGCTAACTCTTTTCACTCTGTCCCAGTAGTTTTTCCCACTAACCTTCTCTGTTGTCTTTGGTGTTTGTGGGTTGAGAAGTCTTGTGACTGCCACAGCTCACTGATTCAGGGCACTATGCTTGTTCTGCCAGGCTCCTGGTCTGGTTGGTCTGGGCGCAGCCCATGCTGGGTTCCGCTCCCCTCCGCTCCCAGCTCCGTGCAATAGACCTTACCCAGCGTTCTTTCAGGCTGTCCTAGGCTGGAGCCCTGCTTCCCTCTGCTACTTCGTGGGTTCTGCAGGTCTAGAATTTGTTCAGAGCCATTTTTATGGTGTTTGGAGGGTCCTGGGGCAGAGCTTTAGGCAAGTCCCTGCTTTCCAGCCCCCATCTTGCCTCCTCCCCAGAAGCACATCTTTGTGAGGAAGTACAATTCCCTTAGATATCAGTGCCTTGGGGCAAAGTTTTATTCTCACTGTGCCAGTTAGATCTCTGTACCTTAAAAACATTTCTGATCCTAGATCACTCTGGAGTAGGCAGCTACATTACAATAAATGTGTTAAGCACAGATCATCCCATGAAAGAAGCAGTACGGGATGCCAAAGTGGAAGGTAGCCCTGAAAATTCTTCTGCACTATTAAGTTTCACAGGTTCCACATACCAGAGCTGGGATTTGAACCTGTGTCCTCAGACTCCAAAACCATCTGACCACACTGTCTCCCTGTAACCTCTCCTGGCCTTCTCTTTACTTTTCCATAAAATGAAGGTGTTTAACTAGATCAACTTCTACTTATCTTCCAGCATTAAATTAATATAATGAATAGAGCGTCAGACCTAGAGACAAGAAGACTTGGATTCAAATTTTGCCTACTACCTTTACTATTTGTTTGACTTCCTAACTTATCTGAGATTTAATTTCCTCATCAGCAAACTGTAGATAATAATACATGTAATGTCTGCCTCACAGACTTGTCATGTTCAAATGAGCTATTTTGGGTAGCTAGGTGGCAAAATAGACCATCAGGCTTGGAATCAGAAAGATCTGAGTTCAAATCTAGCCTTAGATACTTACTAGCTATGTGACCCTGGGCAAGTCGCTTAACCTCTATTTGCCTTGCTTTCTTCATCTGCAAAAGGAGGATAATAATAGCAACAGCCTCACAGGGTTATTGTGAAGATGAAATGACATAGTAATTGTAAAACACTTAGCACAGTGCCTGCAATGTAGTAAGTGGTCTATAAACATTAGCTCTTATTGTATGCAGAGGACTTTGTGAATTATAAAATGTAATATAAATACAAGTTATTATTTTTAATATTTCCTTAAGTGATGTTTTTGGAGCAATTGTGCCTAACTCAGTTACATAAGAAATTGACAGTTACATAAGAAATTGACAATCATTCTTAACCAGCATGAAGATTGGTCTCAACATGACAATAATGAATTGATGAAATCTGTAAGCCTCATGATAATAACTACCATACCCAGTGGTATCAATTATGTGAAACATGCATTTTTTTAAACATTGCAATCGTGTTTGCAATTTGGGTTTTATGTATATCTGCAGAGAACGACTTTCAAAAGATTAAGAGCAATCCCATTGTATTACTGTACACGCACATACCAATAAAAGGCTTCCTGAAGGTAATATAAAACCTAGTGGAGATTGAAAAACACTCTCAGAAAGACAGATGGAGTTGTATGGGGTCACCTGCATTGTCAGGAAGAATATAAATTTATGTGCAATCCAGTGAATCAGAGAACACTTATAAAATAAATCCTGGGAATTTAAAATTTGGCAAAACAGCTGGTGTTTCAATAAATTAACAGAGGCCTGGTCAATGCTGTATCAGTTCCCTGGTGTGACTGAGGGTCAAAATGATGAGAGAGTGTAAAATGGAGTGAGCACGTTCTTTGTCAGTGCTAACCAATGGGATAAATGCATCTTCCAGTCAAAATCCAAGTCAAGACCTAGTAAACATCCTGGGAATTCTGATTGGAAGTAAGTTAAAGACAGTAATTCAAGGGAAAAAGGAAGAAAGAAGAAACATATCCTGTCCCTGGAGTTTGAAAATAGCCAGAAGATGCTTTTTTCTGGGGGGGCGGGGCGGCGCAGTTGTTTGAGTTTATCCTTCTAAAGCATCTAAACCCTATCTTTTCTTCAAGGCCCCCAGATTGTCTCATTGTTTTCATGAAACCTTTCCTATGACTCCCATCCAACACTCTTTATTGCTCTCTCTCATCTCTTGAAGCACTTATTGTCTGCACTAACCAGATCGACCAATTTCATTTGGGCATGTGGCAGAGTGGAAAGACCTCTGACCTTAGAGATGAGAGGAGGAGGAGGAGGAGGAGGACGAGGACAAGGATGAGGAGGAAGAGGAGAAGGAGGAGGAGAAGGAGAAGAGGATGGAGAGAGAGAGAGAGAGAGAGAGAGAGAGAGAGAGAGAGAGAGAAAGAGAGAGAGAGAGAGGGAGAGAGAGAAGGAGGAGCAGGAAGAGGAGGAGGAGAAGGGAGACAGAACTAAGTTTCTGTTCTCCTCAATCAAAGGATTCGATTTCTTAATCAAAGTTACATCAATCAAAGTTACAACAAGAGTTCCAAGAAGCCTTTTATCTTTCATCCCTGCCTACCCTCCCACTATCCTTATGCTAAAGTCTAGGTCTGCTTAGCTTTGCCTTCCTGAGACATACACGGTAACATCGTGTCATTTACATTCTGATTTCTGCCATGTTTGAAGGTCAGCAAAATTTCATATACTTCTTTTTCCAAATAATAAGTCAGTTTTAAAACAAGGGAGTCCTGCCCTATCCAAGGCGGAAAGCCACCTCTTCTATTCTGTTAACGTGCCTTTTGGTTGCCCACTTTCCTAAATAAAGCTGAAAGAGAGAGGAACAAGTTTGTTATTCCTCTTACCCTACCCATTCTCATCTGATAAAAAAGTAAATAAGTGCTAGCTGTCAAATTATTGTTGCTGTTCATCCTTCTTTTTTGAAGAGGACCAATGACATCCTGGAGTGATGTCTTGACTTTTTCCTGAATTGGATTTAAATGAGGCAGGGTACAAAGTTGTTAGCTTCAGCCTGTCTTCCAGTCATCAAAGTCCAGTGGCACAAAAAGAGTCAGAATGATTGGTGATGACTTTGGCATCTTTGATGTCTGACCAAGCTTTAAGCACTCCACAGTGCCTGCTTCAACCACTTTCATGGCCATTGGAACAAATTTTTCTCATCTACCCTTTCTTCTGAGGGAAGTCTTCACATCCTTGGGGTAGACCTCCCAACCTCATGAATGGATCTGAGGCCTGTTGATTACCCTCAACATGGTTTAGCCTGCCTGATGAGAGCTGTCAGATACAACACTACCAATGGTGGCTGAGCTGTTATGTCCTTCCCGCCCTCCACTTCCTTAACTAAATGAAAACCTTATGGTCTCTGTTACTATGCATAATTTTTTAAAAATTGAATTAGTTTTTCCTCCACTGAATAAAAATATATTTTCTCTCCTTACCTTCCCTCATGGTGGAAAAATTGGAAAAATATTCATATTCCAATAAAGCAAATTTCCACATTAACTATGTCAAAAATATATATCATTCTGTATCTTGAATCTATCATCTCCCTGGAATGAGGTGGATAGTGCATTAATGATCATAAGTCTTCTGGAATTATGGTTAGTTATGGCACTGATGATCAAAAATCTCAAATCTGTCAAAGGTATTTTTCCCCCAGTATTCTTATTGTATAGATTGTTCTCCTGATTCTCCTTACTTCACTCTGGACCGATTCATATAAGTCTCCCCAAATTTCTCTGATCCTGTCCTTTTCATAATCTCATATAGCACAATATAATTCCATTACATTTATGTTCTTAATAATAGTGCAATCAATGAATCCATTCAAACAAAATTTCCATTATGATAGTGATTTATTTTTAATTTCTTTCTTTCATTGACCCCTAATATTCAAGCAATCTTTTTGTCTTTTGGATTTTTGTTCTGCTGTATTCAGGCCCTCATTGTTTCTAGGCATACTAGAGAAGAGTACCTAGAGTCAAAATACTTTGTTGTAAAGAAGCACAAAATCACAAATGTCTATTATATTGGAGACATTCACATATAATTCACAAAGGAAAAACATTTGCAGGTATAGCCAAATATGTCATGACTTAACTTAATGAGATAATTACAGCAAACAAGATAAATTTGACATCTTTATGTTCAACAGCTAAACTCACCTTCTGAGTAATAAATATTGAAGATATGGATTTGTCTATGTCATGAATTTTAAAATATTTACTTGAATTACACAATAAATATAATTTTAAAAGATATTTTAAGAAATTCCACCCCCATGACTTTCCATCATGTTGGTAAATGATGGCCCCGTCATCTGAAACTTACTTATACTGTTCCCACCCTTATATCATCCAGACAATTTTTAATATAAACTAGAAATTGATACCCTCTCCAGTACTGGCAATTCTTTATTGCCCAAGGCATAATGCAGTTTCTAACACATTTTCCTTTTTATCTGTGGTTCACACAAATAGTGGCTTAATTGAACATTCTTCACTCTGGGAATCTTTGCCACACTACTACTATATAATTTAAAATCCAGGCCTCAAGAGCAAAGGCTCTTGAATTATGTTGTCCTTTGTCTCTTCCCTAACTAAATATTTCCAGCAATACATATACCCCCTAGTCATTGTGAATAAAGACAATTCCATTCCTTTCTCGTGCATTGTTACTGCCTTTTTATCTTGGAGAAGGGAGCACGAAGAAATTCAATTTCATTCAACAAATATTTATTAAGTGCCTACTGTGTCGTAAGTATGACACTAAATGATAGAGCCCTTACTCCAGTGGGATTTATAGAGAAGTTATTCTAAAAGAGTAATCCAAATGCTTGAAGTAGACTTATGTTTTCTACAACTGGAAGATATGTACATACTTCTAAAAATTAACATAATCTTCTTATAGATTTCATTGTCATTCAATATATACTTCCTTTGAATGATCTGTGACCTCATGGATATGGGAAGTCTCTCCAAATATGTTAATTTTAGCCCATACATACCTCATTAGGTTTTACTCGTATCATGTCATATATATGTAATGGGGTCAACCCAACATGCATGGGGGCATTCCTCTATGTCTTGTGACATTATGTGGGTGTCAGTAATTCCTTCCCCTTGCCATACATCAGGCTCCCTTTTTTTGGGCACAGATATCGCTGATGATAGAGATATTTTTATTTGGCTTTATTTGGTTCCTGTTGTCTAGTTCATTTCTGGTAATGTGTAGCTTACTCATGCTCACCCAGCATCTCTTATTTGTCCATTCGTTAACATACAACTTCCACCCTCTGGAGAATGTAGTAGTGATATAGAATCTCTAGAAGAATATTGTTAAAAATATGAACCTCTGCTTCAGGAAGAAGTTAAATTTCATTAAATACAATTAATACGTTTTCAAAATCTCATTTAGTACCTAAATTAAAATTATGGAAGCATTTATTCTTTGGGTTTGGGTCCCATCAGTGAATATGCCCATTGTATTTCCTAGAAAGAAGTTAAGATACAAAAAATGAATGTGATTAATTTATCATGAATTTCAATTATTTAAGTGCTTAAGTGAGGAAATTGAGGATCAAAGAAATACTGGTAGTGACTAGTAGAATAAGAACTAGACCATTGATCTGATTCTAAATTCAGGGGACTTTCCTTTACCCTCTGATTAATTCTTAGGCTAATTTTATTGATAGTACTTCTGGTTTTTTTATTATTATTTGTTTGTTTTTACTTTGTGTTCTCATTTGTATTCTGTTTATTCAAGCCTATGTCATATATCCTCTTCTAGATTATCAGCTTCTTGATAACAGGGATTCTTTCTTATTGACTTTGTATCCCCCTTTCTCAGTAAAACAGATACTTGATAAATATTGCTAAATGTCCATAGGAGCATAAGATAGAGCTAGAAGGGACTTTAGGATTCATCTAGACCAACCCCTTAATTTTGTATGTGAAGAAATGAAAACCTAAAGAAATTAAGGATTGGTATTCAAGTTCTTTGACTCCATATTTGGCATGCTTTCCAATGAACCGCTCTGTGTGACACTGCCAGCTTAGTCTCCAGCTCCTAAATAACACCTAGGAATGCTACTATCATATTTTTGCATTTTAGACCTAGTGGAAACCTTACATGTCTAATCGTGTTCCTAGTAGAAGAATCATAAGGTCAAAGATTTAGATCTGAAAGGGACAATCAATTACCTTCTACATTTTACAAATAGATCCTAGAGAGGCTATTGGTAGCTTGGTTGTGCAGTGGATAGAGCACTAGGCATGAAATCAAGAAAAGTAATTTTCATGAGTTCAAATCTGTCCTCAGATGCTTACTTAGTAGCTATAGGCAAGTTACTTAACCCTCCTTGCCTCAGTTTCCTCCTCTGTAAAATGAGCTGAAGAAGGAAATTTCTAAACACTAGTATCTCTGCCAAGAAAACCCTAAATGGGATCAAAAGAGTTGGACATGATTAAAAATGACTCAAGAAGAATGACAATAACAATAGAGGCCTAGTGACTGGTCTAAGCACAAGGCTAATAGTTGCTTGAGACAAGATCAGAAACTAGGCTGTGAGATTCCAAATTTAACATTCTTTCCACTGTAAGCTGCCATCTGTCTCAGCCAGCTCCCTTTATCATGGATTTCTCTCCTGTGTCCATTCCTACTCATTCATTCATTCAACACCTATTTACTAAGTGATTCTCATGTGTCAGACACTGGACTAGGGGCTAGAGTTAAAGAAAAAGAAAACAGACCCTACCCTCAAAGAATTTACATTTATCTGGATCAAAGAACATGATACAAAAAAAAATCCCAAATATATACAAAGTAAAGCCAAAGTAATTTACATATAGGAAATAAAAACTAAAGGGAAATCATTGTGTGAGTGATGGCACTTGAGGTGGGATTTAATGAAAGCTAGGGATTTCTAAGAGGAAACAATAAGGGAGTGCATTACTTACGTTAGGGAAGCACTGTGGAAAATGGTACAGAAACCAGATGCCAAAAATGTGTTTGTCTATTCACTTTTTAAAAAATAGGACAGCTCCACTCAGGCACAATTAAAGAACCAGAAAGCCCAATTTATTGGAAGTGAGACTCTTTTCCTATCAGTGTCATTCAGTATACCTCAGGCAGCCTATATAATACAGTGTTATTGATGTCTCTCCAAACCTACATTTTAATGAGCTTCTTCTATAATTCCTCCAAGTGGTTTGGATGAAGATGTGGGCTTAGGTAATATAAAATTTTTATGAATTAGCTTCTTTGGCATTTCCTGGGCATCTCTGCTTTGTAAATATATTACTGGCATAAAAATAAACTTATTCTCTTTCAATTTCTTTTGGAGGAGGGTAGATGCTTCTTGCAGTTGATTCTTAATCCTTTCTGCCACCTTTTCTAAAGTGGGCATTGAATCCTTAAATTCAAAAAAAATTACGTGTTCAATATAAGTAACTAATCACATGCTTTTGAGAAACAAACTTTAATTGTCCAAGTGAAAGAGTACATTTTACTGATATATGAAAGTGTTTAAAACTGTGGAAAATGGAATTGAAAAGAGTTACAGGAGGTAAAACATAATTTTGACTTTTCCTTCAGCTTAGGGCCAAAATATGCCTTTCTGGAACTTAGTGATGAGTATGCCAAGTAAGCCAGTTGGACATATACGTGTATGTATGTATGCATGCACAAATATATGCATACATGTATATGTTAAATATATGTCTTAACTGCAGAACAATTTCTGGAAGTGGTCAGGAAAAATGAATAAAATCACCTTTTTCTATCCAATTACCTTTCTTTTTGCACTGCATGTTATTTGTTATGTGCAAATTTTGCACATTGATGCCCCCAGTAGAATGTGATCCTGAAGCAAGGACTATGGTTTTGCCTTTCTTTGTATCCTTACTGCTTAGCACAGTCCCTATTTCATAATAAACTTTTATTTAAAGTTTCTTGCTTGACTATTGACTGATTCATACATTCCAATGAAAATATATTTAATATTTAGTGCTATAAATATTAAAAGAGATGTTTTAAACTAAAAAACTTTCTTAATGCCTAAAATTCCCTCTCTTCAACTTGTTTGTACTTCTCCTTCTTTACCAAAATTGTACTTAAAGATCTCCAATGAAATGAAAATTTCCTAATCTAGTTATCTTTTTTAAACGTCCTCATCTTTCTTGATGTTTCTTCAGTATTTTCTCTCCCATTGACTTCCAATGCTACTGTCCTCCTTCTCCTTCTTTAGGTGCCCTATTTCAGTCTCCTCCTCTGGCCCTTAATTTTCATGATTCATACAGGTGGAAATTGTGTTCTTTTTTGTACCAAAGTTCAATATTTGACCCTCTTCTTTTACTAGAATTTCTTCCATGGAGAGTTCATTCACACTGATAGCTATAACTATCAACTACCACTTCGAAGCAGGTGGCCAGAGGTAGAAACAAGCGATACTCAATGTAAGAGTGATCCAATCAGGGTAAACTTTACCTCTAAGAGTTTGAGTTCACTGACTTGAGTTACCTTTGAAGTCCTTGAAAGACCACAGAGATCAGAACCACTATGTAACAGTAGCAGGATACAAGATAATGCAGATAGGAACAAACAAGACTTCACCATTCCTTCTAGAAGTTGTAGACGCTGGAGCAGAAAGGCCCAATTCAGAAATCAAAGCTCTAATTCAGGAAGTCAGGCTGAAACTATGAGAAAAGAGAGATAACAATGCTAAAGAAATGGGGGTAGCTAGGTGGCACGGTGAGTAGAGCACCGGCCCTGGAGTCAGGAGGACCTGAGTTCAAATCCCACCTCAGACACTCGACGCACTTACTAGCTGTGTGACCTTGGGCAAGTTACTTAACCCCAATTGCCCAGCCTTTCCCCCTGCAAAAACAATAAATAAATGTATAAAATACATAATATTAAAAAAAAAGAAATGTAATGGAACAAGGGATGCCCAAGATGCAAAACTACAAAACTCGAAGAAGAGATTAGCCATTAAGTTATTTTCAGTCATATCTGACTCTCCTTGACCCCATTTAGGGCTTTCTTGGAAAATATACTGGAGTGGTTTTCCATTTCCTTCTCCAAAAGAAGAGATTAAAGCACTACAATTGTAAACAGAACTGCAAGCAACTTATCTTGCCCACAGGGTCTACTAAAATTCCTGGAAGAAATGAAGCAAGAGTTAAAAAAAAATATTAAAAGTGAAATGGGAGTTCTAAAGGAAATTTTAAAATGTAGCATTTATGTAAGACTTTAATGTTTGAAAAAAATACTTTACAAAATTATTTCATTTTATCATCATAGTAATCTGGGGAGGCAGTTGCTACTATTATATCCATTACAGATGAGAGAAATGAGGCAGAAGTTAGGTAAGTTAAATACTCAATGTCAAACAATTGATAAAGATAGATCCAACAGCAAATTTGAATACAGTACAGGTCTTCCCAACTTCAAGTCCAGGGCTCTAGCCAATGTGCAACCAAGTTGCTTCTAGTATACCAAGAAAGAGTGGGAAAGACAATAAATGACAGTATAGGAGTTGATAAAATTTACCAAATTTTGTATTACCAGAAAATTAGAGTGGATTAAACAGAAATCAATGACTATGAGAAAATAAGAAATACTGGAAAAATAAAACAAAAAAAGGAGAAATATTAGATAGCTAAAGAGATAGAGCACTTATTAATATCTTACTGTTACCAGGGACTGGCCTGAATCAGGTACAGTGCAGAGCAGCATTGCAGCTTTACAAAAATTCTCAATTTATTACAGCATTTAAAAAAGCTCATAAATTAATGAAGAAAAGGAATAGCAAATAGACACTTAATTGAACAAAGCAATAAATATTTTAATAAAGACCCATTGAAGAAAGTATTAAAATGATTAGAAACTACTTATTTTATCCTAAAGAACAGGTACATCAATAAATATTTCCCAGAAGCAATGATTTCATTAAATAAAAAGTCAATAATGGGAAAATATATTAAAAATTTTTGGGACTCCATGAAAGTAGTTTTAGGGAAGCATTTCTGAAAATGTGGTCTCTGTATAAATGGGAGTCTTTAAGACCTTTTTAGGGGGTCTGCAAGGTCAAAATTCTTTTCATAATAATACTAAAATGTTATTTGTCTATTAAATGCTCCTTGCTTTTCTAAACACAAATCTGTATCAAGCTAGATTTTCCTCATACATTTCAGTCAAAACAACATACTGCAACTGATTGAATGTGGAAGCAAATATAAGAATCTGCTGTTTTCTGTTCAGCCAGACATTAAAGAGATTTTCACGAATATATCACCACTTATCATTAGTATTTTTATTTTGGAAAATATAGCTATTTTCTTTTTAAAATTATTTTATTTCACTAAATATTTCCCAATTACATGTAAACATATATATTACATATATTTAATTTTGAGTTCCAAATTCTCTCCCTTCCTGTTGCTCTTCCCTACTCCTTTAGAAAGCAAGCAATTTGATATCGATTATACATATGAAGTCACGGAAAACATATTTCCATAGTAGGGGTGTTGCAAAACAAAACAGAAACAATAAAATAATAAAAGTAAAGTAAAAAAAAAGTGTCTCAAGCTGTGTTCAGAGTTCATTGGTTCTTTCTCTGGAGGTGGGACAGCATTTTGCACCCTGGGTTCTTTGGAATTGTCTTTGGTCATTGTTATGATAAAACTAACTCTCTTTCCCAGTTGATCATCCTTACAATATTGGTGTCACTGTGTGCAATGCTTTCCTGGTTTTGTTCTCTTCACTTTGCATCAGTTCATGTGAGCCTTCCCACATTTTTCTGAAACCATATGGCTCATCATATTTTATAGCAAAATAGTATTCCACCACAATAATATATAACAACTTGTTTGGCCATTCCCCAATTGATGGGCATCCCCTCAATTTCTAGTTCTTTGTCACAACAAAAAGAGCTGCTTTAATTTTTTTTTGTACAAAAGGTCCTTTTTCCTTTTCTTTGATCTCTTTGTGATACAGACCTAGAAGTAATATTTCTGGGTCAAAAGGTATGCATAATTTTATAGATTTGGGGGGGGGCATAGTTCTCCAGAATGATTGTATTAGTTCACAACCTCATCAACATTGCTCAGCATCCCAATTTTTCCATTTCCCCTTCAGCATTCGTCATTTTATTTTTGTGTCATGTTAACTAATCTGGTAGGTGTCAGGTCATATCTCAGAGTTGTTTTAATTTGGATTTCTCTAATCATTAGTGATTTAGAACATTTTTTTTCATGTGACTATAAATAGCTTTGATTTCTTCTGAAAAATCCCTGTTTATATCCTGTAACCCATTTTTCAATTGGGGAATGTTAGTATCATTTTATTGTGTATTATTCATTTAACTTTTCTTTTAAGTATTTGGATGCTATGCCATTTGATACATATATGTTTAACATTGGTATTATTTCCTTGCTTATTGTTCCTTTTAGCAAAATGTAGTTTCCATGTTATTCCCTTTAATTAGGTTTATTTTGTTTTGCCTGAGATCATGATTTTTACCACTGCTTTTTAAAATTTAGTTGCATGATTGTTTCTCCTCCTGCCCTTTATTTTAACTTTAACTCTCTATTTCAGTTGTGTTTCTTATAAACACCATATTGTTGAATTCTGGTTTTTAATCCATTTTCCTATTAGTTTCCATTTCATGGGTGAGTTCATCACATTTAGATTCACAGTTATTACTAATAATTGTGTATTTCCCTCTATCCTGTTTTCTTCTGTTTTTTCTTTTTCTCCCTCTCCTTTTAACCTTTTGCTCTGCTCAAGGCTGATTTGCTACTAACCATTGCCTTCTTTTATCTGTCCTCCCTCTTATCATACCCTTTCTCTTATCCCCTTTCCCTCCTACTTCCCTTTTGAGTAAGATAGATTTTTATTACCAATTGAGCATCTTATCTTATCTCATCTTGTCTTATCCTGTCTATAGATTTTTTCCTTCTTTGATCCAATTTAGATGTTATTGAAGTTCAAGCATTGCCCCCTCCCAACCCTGAACATTTCCCCATTCACTTTCAAAGCTCTTTCCTATGTAGCTCTTATGTGAGTTGGGATAATTTTCCCCATTTTTCCATTCCCCCTTCTCCCAAGGCACCCCTATTTCTCACTCATCTTTTTTTTACATTATTCTGACATAATCAAATTATTACTAAAACTTATTTCTATTTAGAATCCTTCTAATTGCCTTAATAATAGTAAGATTCTTAGAAGATATGTCTCCTCTTCCTGATGAGGGCACAGTCTCTGGGAACCCCTTGAACCCTTGAACTCTCCTTGAATCTTGCCCCTTGACCTGGCCTAGGCCTGAGGCTATAACCATTAAGCCCAAATGCCTACCTTGCCCAGTCCTCTATTGTCTGGCTGTTTCCCACCCTTAATCCTGTTTCCCATCCTTAATCCTGATCAATATATATATACCCTAGCTGGTTACCCTAGCCCTTTATGATCTGTCATTTCCATATAGCCTTCAGCTATTTCCCCCACCCTGGAGTCTGACCTCATCCTTAAGTCCCTCCCTAGACCCCTCTTCTGGTCACCCCAGACCACCCCTCAATCCCTCCCACAACCTTTGTGTATATAATCTCCATCTTGCCTCCATGAAGGGGGTCAGAACCAATCTAGCTCAGATGGGTCTGGCCCTTTTTCCTTACAGGAGTCGCAAGGGGTGGGATCTCTCGGGGCAGGCTTATTTGGCTAACTCTTAATAAACTTTATCCCTTCCCTTGGCTGAGAAGGCTTGAGTCAAATTTTTTCAGCAGGACCCGGCGTGTCGGTACTTTGGGGTGTCAAGCACCTCTCACCCCAAACCCTCATCATTCCCATATAGAGAGGTTAACAGTTTAACCTTATCGAGTCCCTCATGATTTCTCTTTCATGTTAACCTTTATATGCTTCTCTTATGTCATGTATTTCAAAGTCAAAATTTTAATTTCAGCTTGGATATTTTCATCAGGAATGCTTGAAAGTCCTCTGTTTCATTAAATATCCATTTCTCCTGGATGATTGTGCTCAGTTGTACTAAATAGGTTATTCTTGGTTGTAATCCTAACCCTTTTGCTTCCAGAATACCATATTCCAAGGCTTCTGCTCCTTTAATCTGATTACTGCTCTGCTATATTACTGCTTTGCTTGAGGCATTTTCTCTTTGACCTGGGAGCTTTGGAGTTTGGCTATAATGTTCCTGGGAGTTTTCATTTTGAGTTCTTTTTCAGGTGGTGATTGGTGGATTCCTACAATTTCACCTGTACTTGTTGGTTCTAGGATATTGGATTAGTTTTCTTTTGCAATTTCTTGAAATATGATTTCTAGGCTTTTCCTTTCATCATGGCTTTCTGGTAATCCAATAATTCTTAGATTATCTCTCCTGGATCCACTTTTTAGGTCAGTTGTGTTTCCGATGAGATATTTTATATATTTTTTTTCTTTCTTTTGAGTTGGTATAGGCAATGCATTTGTCAAACAGCTATTTCTTAGTATTCTTGCTCCCTCTTACCTGAAAGCACTCTGCTCCACCCAAAAGTGGATATAAACATTTGAGTTACCAAACAGTCTATGATCCTAATGCTATCACAGGGGTCCCCTGTCCTCTCTTTCTGAGCTGTTGCCAGGTCCCTTTACTATCCCTTGCTCGAGAATTCTTAAAGCTGCTTCTGCTTCTGCCACCACCACCAAGTCTGATGTTTCATGAATCTGGGCTCCAGGTCAACTTTTTATTCCATGTCACAGACCTCTCCAACTTCTGAGAATGGGAAAGGGCATAACATCCAGTGAGGTGAGAAAGATAGGTTGGGACCAGATTGCAAAGGACTTTAAAATTTAAATCAAAGAATTTACATTTTATCTTAGAGTCAACAATGATAGAGTTGAGTAGAATATTTACATTGCTATTTCCATCTTAAAGAAAATTACTTCAATACTTGTGTTTAGAATGAATTCGAGTGAAGGACAGACTCAAGGAGGTAGACCAATTATAACCTATTGCAATAAGTTAGAAAAGAGATGAAGAATGCCCAAACTAAGGTGGAAGCTCTATGAATAGAGAGATATGAGATGTCAGAAATGTCATAAAAGTAGTAAGGTCAAGCTTTTGCAATTGATTGGATGCATGGGGTGAGGAAGATTGATGTGTTGAGGACAATACTGAAGATACACACCTGGAAGATCAAAAGAGTGGTGGTGCCTTTGATGGGATTAGAGTTTAGGAAAAAAAAGAAGAATTACGATGTAAGATAATGAGTTCAGCTATTGCTATATTTAAATGTTTGAAAGGCAATTTGTGATGTGTAAGACTAAAGCTTCAGAGAGAGAGACTACAGCTACATAGCTGCAGACTCTGAGTCATATATGTAGAAATTATAGTTAAACCAATGGGAACTGATGAGATTACTAAGAGAAGGAGAAGAGAAGGCAGCCTTGGACTGATTCTTGGGGAATAACCATTTTTAGGGCCATGACATGGAAAATGAACCAGCAAAGGAGACTGAAAAAAGAACTTTCAGATAGGTGGAGGGTGAATCAAGGAAGAACAATGTAATGACAAGTAAGAGAAAAGAATGCGTCCAAGAGGAAGTGGACAGCTGTTTTAAAGTATAACAAATGGGTCAAAAATGATTAAAACTAAAAGCATCATCAGAATTAGCCATTAAAAGATATTTGTAACATTAAAGAGGGCAACTTCAACTGAATGATGATAGAAGATAGGTTGCACAGAGTTAAGGGGTGAGAAAAAAGGAAGTGGAGGCAGTGGGTATAGACAACTTTCTCTAGGTATTCAGATGAAAAAGTAGAGATATAGGGAAATAGTTTGTGGGGATTATATGGTTTAGTGAGGTTTTAATTTTTTTTTAAAGCATAGGGAGACAGGCATATTTGAAGACAGCTGTGAAATTGTTTGGTCACAACTTTTAACTTGTGTCTGACTCTTTGTTACTCCATTTGGGGTTTTCTTGGCAAAGATTGTGGAGTGGTTTGCCATTTCCTTCTCCAGCTCATTCTACAGATGAGGAAATAGAGGCAAAGAGGGTTAAGTGACTTACCCAGGGTCACACAGCTAGTAAGTTTCTGAGGCTGGATTTGGACTGCAATCTTCCTGACTTCTGGCCTGGTGCTCTATCCACTGCACCACTTTGCTACCTAAGGTATAGGAAGGGAGAGAACAAATACACATTAAGAATGATTGGCCTTGATTTAAAAAAAGGGGGGGAAAGTATATTCCTTTATCAAATACTAGGGAAAGGAATAGAAATGAGACTTCACTTGGTTTTGAGATAAAGGGAATGGAAAGATATGAATGCCATGAGAGAAGAAGAAACTCATGTTGAATGATTTCAATTTTCTCCATAAAGTAAGAGGCAATGGACTGATTCCAAATCAGTACAACTGGGTAGGAGCAGATGAAGTGGATTATGTAGAATCTAGCAATAATACAGGATTGAGGTTAGCTAAGAAAAGAGTGTAAATTGGACAAGGGACACGGGATTCAAAAGCAGAGGACAGTAGAGCTGAAATTGCTAAAACTGTGTTGAAATTAAAGAGGGAGGAAAGTTATCTATCTAAAACTTAGAGCTCACATCATATTTCGTAGAGAAGTTCTAAAATTGTTTCCAGTAAGATCAGAGATAAATTAAGGATGTACAACGTCACCAAAATCTTTTGATGTGATGCTATAAAAAATAGTCAGTATAGTAGTAAGACAAAAGTAATTGACACAATATACATAGAGAAGAGACAAAAAAAAAAAACCTTGGGAAAAATGGAAAATAGTCTGGCAGAAATTACCTTTCTGCCAACAACTCACACTATGTTAAAACCAAACTTCAAATGGGCACATGGATCATATGTAAAGGTCCCTTTGAAACAAATTAGAGGAGCATAGAAAGACTTACCTTTCACATCTATGTTGAGGGAAGTTTTTTTTTAACTAAACAAGAGATATGATTACAGAAGATGAAATGGATAGTTTCGATTACACAAAATTGCAAAGTTTCTGTGCAAACTAAATTAATCCATGTATATTTATAAAGGAATTGGTTACTTAGGAAAATAATGAATCCATTCTCCAATTGGCACATAGTCAAAGAGTATGCAACAGGTAGTTTTCAAGGGAAGAAACAATCCCAGATTATCAATAACCATATGAAAAAAACTGATCCTAATACATAATAATAATAGAAATAGGAATTTAAATAAACAAACTCTGAATCTGTACCTCACACCCATTAGATTACCGCAGATGATAACAATGAAAATGACAATGATGGAAGGGACATTGAAAGACAGGCATACCAATACACTGTTGTCCTATCTATTAATTTTTCCAAATATCCTGGAAAACTATTTGAAACTATGTTCAAGTAGTCATTAAGCTGTACATGTATTTTAACTTTGCAATAAAACTATTGGATTTAAAGAAATGAAAGACAAAAGGAAATGGCATGCATACATGTGTGTATGTACATACATATTGTACATACATATGTATATATATATGTATATATACATATATATACACACACACACATATATATATATATATATATAAACATTTATAGCATCACTTCTCTATATTAAAGTACTAGGGAAAAGGGTGTCTATCACTTAGAGAATAGCTTAACAGCTTATTATTTATGAATCTAATGGAGTATTGTTGTGCCATAACATGATCAAAAGGATAGAATCAGAAAGGCCTGTGAACACTACTATAAACTGATGCAGAGAGAAATGAGAACTTGAGGAACAACTTACATAATCACTGCAACCTTGTTAAGTAAACAACTTGGAAAAAAAAGAACTTTGATCAATGTAACATCCACTAATGACTAGAGAGGCCTGAAAAAGGAGCATAATAAGCAACTCTCGGCAGAGAGGTGGTGAAATACAGAATGAGGTGTGTATTTGTAGGCATGGATGATGTATATATTTGTTTTGCTTGATTGCTTATCTGATATAAGGAAGATTTTTTTCCTCACTATTTTTTTAAATTTAGAAAAGGACTTGGGAATGTTTGGAATATATGTGATAGGGATGAAGCATTTAAAAATATACCAAAGATAGTAAAGAGAAGTATGGAGGTGGGAAAACAAAGACTAAGTTCTTTTTACTACACTCATGGTTTCACATGTAATCTTTTTTATTCTATTCTTTATATGAAGAAATAATTATGCCACTCGAGGTTTACTAAGTATAAAACAACAAAAAATATACACAATGCACATATATGTATGTTTGTGTGTATACATTTATGTGTCTCTCTAAGCCATTGAAAAATAAGATATCCCCATTTGGATCTCCCACTATCGTCTGAACTTGTTTTCTTTCCTTCCTTCCAAACTTCATCATTTTTATGTCACTTTTCCCCATTAGTGAACTTTCATATTCACCTAGTTTCCCATATTTCAAAGATTGGTGTTAACTTTGACTCTATTTTCTCACATATCACTCATACCCAGTGGTTATCAAATCCTGTTACTTCCATCCATGCAGTATCTCTCATATCCCTCACTCTTCCCTTTCTTTACCCTCATTACCACAACCCTAAAAGGCATTTTTAAAACATATAGTCTAATTATTGCAAAATGATTCCCATAGGACTTCTTACCTTTACACTTGACCCCTTCTATTTCATCCTTCCTTATGCTAAGATTTCAAGCCTAGAAGAGAAGACAGTGTGTAGTGGTGATGAGGGCATTAAGTTACTCAGTCACCTATGAGAATTAACAATTAACTCTCTCTTCTCTCTCTCTCTCTCTCTCTCTCTCTCTCTCTCTCGGTTGATTAATTCTTGATTTGCCTTAATGGTAATATCACTCTAAACAAGGTAGAGGAAGTGATAAATGGAAATGTTATGTTTTATGTTATTATGACCAATAAAGAAGAACTGGTTGTCGAAGTGGGAAATATGGACATGTGCAAATAAGCAATCACTACTAGTATAGTGGATTGGTAAGGAAAAGACATTTATGAAAATTCTTAGGCTAGATTCTTGGGATGGTATTTTAAATGATTCAGTGAAAAGATAGGTAGGGTCAAATGGCTTAAAAAATTCTTCTGTGGAAGTGAGTCTAAGAGAATGAAATAATATACTGAAAAACAAATGATTTAAATGAAGATAAAAACTAGGACATGTCCAAAGAAAATTCTAAGGACAGATAATGTACTGATCAATCTAACTTGTTTTGAAGATGGCATAAATGAAAGATAGAAGCAAGGACATGTAATGGGCATGAATACAAAAGAGTGGCATGGTGGCACAATGTTGGAAGAAGAGTATTGGGAGAGTGAACCCCAAAATGAAATGGAAGCATAAAAATATTACAATAGTGTTTGAATGAGACTTAATGTGTCCCACTGAAGAGAGTGACTGGAGAAATAAAGTCATTGATCCATGGAAATATTGAGGTGATGCAGTAAATTTATTTTATCATTCTGGCCTCTTGATATTATGATTCAAATTCAAAGATTTGATGCATAATTCCAGGAGGTCCATGAACTTGAAGGGAAAACATAGTACAATTTTATTTTCATTAACCTATAACTGAAATTTAGAATTTCCTTCAATTATGATGGAGGCCAGAGGTGTCAACCTCAACAGCAAAATTCCCACGTTTAGCCAAATTGGATTAAAATGGCATTTGGGAAATGTTTAACAAAATAAATTAAAATAAAATGTAACTTTGATAAATTTAATTTGTGGTTTTCTCAGTCAATATGTGGCCCATAGGAATAGGTTTGTATCTGAGTTTGGCACCACTGATGTAGGTAACGAATATATATATTTTTGGAGAAGTGATCCAGAAGCTTCCTCAGACTAAGAAGTCCATGACCCAAAATGGATGTAGACCTGTTCTATCCCACAATTTTATCTATTCTTCCTTGTTTTTGTAGCTGTAGATTTTATTAGGATCTTGTTGATCACCATTTTGAATAACAAGGATCAAGGACAGATGCCTGGGAGCACTTATCTTCTTTTATTTCAGGACTACATTGATCCTTTAGTTACCACTTTTTTAATCTGGCAATTTCAGTCCACTTAATTTCATAGTCCATGTCTCTCTTGTCAACAGGGTTAACATATAGGTCTGGCTTTGCCTTGGATTTTACCAAACAAATAATTTATTACCACCTATTTTCTACCTATTTAAAAATAAGTGGCAGAAATCTCAATTACAAAATTCCCTATATATACATTCTTTCTTGGCAATCTCATCATCTCCCAAGTTTCAATGATTACCTCTATTCAGATAACTTCCAAATCTGTATCTCTTGCTTTAATCACTTTTCTAAGTTCTAAAGCTATATTTCAAATTACCGATCATTGGTCATCTCTTGAGATGACCAACACCTCAAACTCAATCAAATCCATCAACTTTCCTTAAAAACCTTTTCCTTTTATTGAATAGATTCTTTCTCTTTGTGGCACTGACACTGCTGTCTCCTATGCTCCAAACCTTGGCATCACCTTTGAATTCTCTCTCCCTCTGTCCCACATTTAATTTTCACTAGGTCTGACTGATTATCCTTCCACAAATTTTTCTTTCCCATCTTCTTCCCCTTCCCATTGTTATTGATGTAGTTCAGGCTCTCGTTTTCTTTCCCCTGTAACATTACAATACATTTCTAATTGGGTTCTTTGTCTTGACTTTCTGTACTTTCAATTCCTTTTTGCATGTATATGAATGAAAAATAAATCTTCTTCCCTGTTCCTCTGCTCAAAAATGTTCAGTGGCTCCACATTACCCATGGAAAAATATCAAAAATTGTAATCTGTCACTCAAAGTCCTCCACAATCTGACATCATAACCCAGATTTCTATGTATATTCCACATGTCTCTAACCTTCCCCTCGACCTATACTACTGTCAAAGTGGCCCGATTATCATTCTCTCAATGCCACCTGCTCTCTCCTGCCTCTCTGCCTTTAAGTTAATGACTATGCAATGTAGTGTTCTCTCCTTTACCTGTATGTAATTAATAATAACTCACCTTTGTATTTTGCTCTAATACATACAAAGTACTCACAGCACAGAAAACCAATGAGTACCATGACATGAATAATATCCATGTTTTACAAATGACTTTTAGAGGTTAAGTGATTTGCTTGGGATCAGTCCATCTAGCAAACAGCTAACAGTCATTCTTCAATGATTTGCTATGTGTCAGGCACTCTACTTTGTTCTGGGCATTAAAAAAGGTAAAAATGCAGTCCCTGTCCTCAAAGAGCTCATATTCTAATTCATATTCAAACAACTATATACATAAAGGTATATGCAAGATAAATACAAGGTAATGATGTACAATATAGGTGTTAGAAAGGGAGGACAGAGAAGGGCTGAGCTGGAGAAAGATTAAGTAGGGAAAGGAGGTTTGTCTAGGCACAAGGCAGTTCTTAGTCATAGGGTTTAGAAAACTGAGAAGTAGGAATTCTCTAGCTTTAAAACATTGAGAGTAGCCAACATAAATGAAATCGGCAGCAAGGATCTAATTGAAATGGTGAGCATGCACATCTGTAGATTTGGGCTCTGAGCTCTCTCCATTGATTCAGTAGTGGGGATCAGTAAATCAACTAATATTTATTAAGCTATCTTAATATACTATATCTGCCAGTCACTGGGTTAAGCACTGAAGATAAAAAAAATAAAAAAAAAACAGTTTTTGCTCTCAGGGAGCTCACAGTCCAATGCAAAAGACAGTAGGATAAAGAAATGGATAGAAAACTAGACCTGGAGTCAGGAAAACCTGAGTTAAAATATGGGCTCGGTCACTTACTGTGTGACCCTGGCCAAATCACTTAACCTCTATCTGCCTTAGTTTCTTCATCTGTAAAACTGGGCTAAGCATAATACCTAACTGCCTGTATTGTTGTGAGAATACAATTTGATAATTGTAAAGTGCTTTGCAAAACATGAAGTGCTGCATAAATGCTAGCTATGATTGCTATTATTATTTCCAGTCAGTGGTAGGCAATCTATGGATGTCAAATGAATTGTCTTGTGAAGTAGTGAGTTCCCCATCAATGAGTGCTCTACAGTATATGGGGCTTTTCCTTCTTATAGTACTCGAATGGGATGATTTTAAAGCTTTCTTCAAGCATTCAGTTAAATAGTTACAGTATGATCCTAAGGATTTTTGTTTGTTCTATCCACATATGTGATTTCATTATTTTAGGGAGTCTCTGGAGAGAAGCTCTCTATGTTTGTGCAGATAAACAATGGGCTTGCAATTTATACCTTTAGATAATTCCCTGGAGCAGTAAGAAATCAAGTGGCTTGCCTAACCTTGTACTGCCAGTGTTTGTCAGAGGCAGGATCTGAACCAAGGCCATATTGCCCTTGAGGCAAAAAATAGTAACATCTTTGACATAGAGCTTGAGGGGACCTTTGACAAGTGCACTAGAACCTTTTAACCAGTGGCATAGTATGGCTTAAAAAAAGGGAGAGAGAACTCCACTGACTCAAAAAGGGGCTGAAATAATCAAGTCCCTCAGGAAGTAATTTCTTCAATTGGAAAAATGTGGTCAATTGTTTCTCAGGGATCTTGCTGCATTATTATAGTATTGCACAGAAATTAAATGGATTCTTACAAATTTCAATGCAATTAAAAAGTGATAAATCCCCTAATTCATTTCCATTTAAAATGTTCAGACAGGTGCAAGGATGTTAAGCTATTTGGTCCTTTTTAAAAAAAATATAAGTTTCTAATTCTTTGGAAAGATTACTAGAGGAATATGATTACTGTTGAAGTAGAACAATTTAAGGACACATTTTCGAATATTGCTGAAGAAGATAAGGACAGAAATTATTTACCAAATACTTCCTCTTAATTAAAGTGAATTTTTGAGGTTAATATGATTTGGAGTGAAACTGGGAAATATATGGGACATTTATGATTAAATCAATATTAAAATTAATTCTCTACTGGTGTCCATTTGGCTAATTCGGACATTCAAATGCAGGGCAGATTTCTTAACCACTTCATAACCTTAATTATAATTGAATCTTGGCAGAAGAGAGACAAAGATTTGAGCCTTGGACAAGGTACCTCTAGTATATCATGGGAAATAAAGACTAAAGTGCATGATAAATTATTTAATTAGAGAATGTATAATCAATGAAGAATCAGAGTCTCAGAATTAGAAGGGAACTCAAAGGTCATCCATTCTAACCCACAGATGAACAAGAATCTTTTTCTACAACATAACTGACAAGTACTAATTCAGCCTTTGCCTGTAAACCTTTGAGGGGGAGGGGAAGGAGGAGAGATGCATTACATCCTGAGGAAAGCCATTCTACTTTGGCATTCCACTTTTTCCTTATATTAAAATGAAATTTCCCACTTTTCAACTTCTGCTCCTTGCTACTATCTCTGTCCTCTGGAACCAAGCAGAAACAGTATAATCTCTCTTCCACATGATAACCCTTCATATCTTCCTTAATACTTTTTTTTTTCCTTTAAACTAAACATTTTTTTAAATAATCCTATCATACCATTAATTCAAAACCTCTCAGCACCCTGATTTTCTTTGTCCAGATAGTCTCCAGCTTATTGATGTTCTTTCTAAGTCATGATGTCTAGACATCAATTCAACAACATATATTAAGCCTCTTGTATGTGCAAATCACCATGAAATCAATTCAACGATATTAGTAAGCATATTCTACACACAAATCACCAGGTGCAGGAGATATAAAGATAAAGATGAAAAGTCCTTCCAGAGACACTATTCACCCCCTGTTCTGGAATAATATTCTTGTGAAAATCTGATTGTTTCCTAAAAATGTCTCCTTTGAGGATGTCCACAATTCAAGTATAGATGATTCTCATAAAGAGTTTTATATTTGGGAGAATAAACAGTTCAGTAGATGTTGATATTCTCTTCATCTCTCTCTCTCCCTCTCCGTCTCCCTCTTCATTATTTTCTTTCCCTCCTCCCTCTCTTTCTCCTTCTCTCTTTCTCATAGACATGAAGTTTTTTTTTGTATCTTCCCCTTCTTCAGATACTTTGTATGTCCTTCAATACTTTCACTGTTGCAGTGCTCATAACATGAATCCTCTTTATCTATAGTTGATTCAATCTTGCTGATTTTCCTGTCTTTATTGTTTTTAGTGCCATTTTTTCTTGTGTATGATAATCTCAGAGACAGTGAGACAAGGGTCCGAATGTAATGCTTCCCAATTTGTTGAAATTGTTTTTGCAAATCTTTTCCATCCTTCTGTTTGCAGTCTTCCTGACATTTTCAACTTAGAATTCTCTTTGGATGATTTCACTTAGTTGGATATGTTGCCAATTTTTCTTTGAACTCATTCAAAAACTCATCCATAGCTTTTCTCTGCTTTTGTGAGGGAATAACTTCATAATTGTTCAACATCCTTCCTTTGTCAACTAGATGAGGATTGAATTAAATTAGATATATAAAGTGCTTTATAAAGCTTTAAAATGAGGCAAATAATTCTTTTTTATTATTTTTATTCCTCCTATTCTTAGATTGTAGGGGTTCAGAGAGACAGGATCCTGGGAGAATTCTCTATCCTATTATTATTCTTTTTTTTTGAGTGGGGTAGGCTGCACAATTGGGGTTAAGTGACTTGCACAGGGTCACACAGCTCGTGTGTCAAGTGAGCCTGTATTTGAACTCAGGTCCTCCTGACTCCAGGGCCGGTGCTCTACTCACTGCATCACCTAGCTGTCCCGCTTTGATGCCGAGGAAAAAGACAAAGTCCATTAAAGATTCACCATAATGCGCTGTCTTAAGAAATCTCACCTTTTGTGGCTCTTATTTTCACAAGGGGGCCAGATTCAATCTACTGAGCTAGATTGAATCTGAGCCTATTATTCTTTTTTATTTTGTTTTCTGTGGCCTCTTGAAGTGGTAAAAAATGGAAAATTGTACTCCCTTTTGTAATTTAAAAAACAGCTGGATGTGAACTGATCTTTGGTAGATTCAATAAAAAATATTTTTTTTTGGAACAACTCCAAGAGCAGAGAATATCACATGTATAATTGTACTTCATTTTAATAGAATTTGAATTTCTTCTGCTGGGTCTTTATATTTTTGAAAGCTATAGCTTGGAGATAATGAATATTGTGTATGGCAGCATTTTTAAAAAGATGTTCTTAAATTTGAATGGATCAATATTATATTTGGGTAATTGTCAACAACTGTCCTATTTGTAATAATTATACAGTTCTAGTTCAGTATTTGTTGAATTCTTAAGGATATATTGTGGCCTGTATTTTTATTTTATTTTTTTATTTATTTTTTGGATGGGGAAAGGCAGGGCAATTGGGGTTAAGTGACTTGCCCAAGGTCACACAGCTAGTGTGTCAAGTGTCTGAGGAAGGATTTGAACTCAGGTCCTCCTGATTCCAGGGCTGGTGCTCTACTCACTGCACCAGCTAGCTGCCCCTCATGGCCTGTATTTTTAAAACAATAAGGACCTAAATGGAGACTTACTATTGAAATCCCACACAAGGAGTAGGGCAAAGAACAAACCAGAGAAACAATTAAAAGTGATGTGAAAGACTATGATAATAATGACACAACATACAAAAATTTCTGAGATGTAGCTAAAGAAAATCTTCAGAGGAAGAATTGTATGCCTCAAAACATACATTAGCAAAATAGAGGGGAAAAGATGGTTAATGGGCTGAATATGCATTAAAAATAGAAACCTAACATGTAAGCCCAAAATAAACACAAAGGAGAAAATCTTGAAAATGTAGGAAAATAGATAAATTATAAATAAATAGATTAAAGAAGTTGTAAAGAAAAATGTAAAAAGATACTTATTCTTTGAGATGATGCACAAAAGTGGTACACCTTTAGTCATGATGATTTAAAAGAAGAGGGCAAATAATAAAAATTAATGAAATAAAAAAAACAAGGTAAAATATCAACAAAACCAGAATAAATAAGAATAATTATAAGAACCTACTTTATGTACTTATATACCAAAAAACTTAGAATAAAAGAAGAAATAAATTACTTTCACAAAGTAAAAGAATACTAAATAGGTGTCTTAAACAATGTTATCCCAGAAAAGAAAATATCACTAGATGTAAAGGAACTTCCAAAGGAAAAACAATCCTCTTTTTCATGGACTTTTTGGAGAATTCTATCAAACTTTTAAAGAATAATTAATTTCAATACTCTATAAATTACTGTCAAGATCATAATAGAAAGCACTCTATTAAACTTCTTTTACATGACAAATATAGTCCTAATACCTAAAGAAGGAAGAACAATACAAAAGAGTACTCTAGCCAGATATGATTAATGAATTTTGATTTTAAAAGTTTGAAGGAAATCCTTTTAGAAAGAGTACATCAGTTAATTAAAGAAATAGTTAATTATAATCAAATTGTATTTATACAAGGTATAAAAGGTACTACATTAGGAAGACAATCAACATAAGTAATCATATTTTAAAAGTTCCAAAACATATTATTGTCTGTAATTACCATGTGCTAGGCATAGTCCTAAGTGCTTTATAAATGTTGTGAGGTAGGAGATTTTAAAATTTCCATTTTAGAGTTGAGAAAACTATGGAGAGCAGAGGTTGAGTGATTTGCTCAGTGTCCTGTATTTCCAGACAAATATTATATCGACTTTCTCACTTAGCTCCCCAAGAGATGTAGAAAAAGCCTTTGCCAAATTATAGTGTTCATTTGTGCTAAAAGCCTAAAAATATAAGTATATGTGAGTTTTTTAATAATAAAAAAGCATCTTATACTGATCAAACTACCAAAGGGATACTTTGTAGAACTAGAAAGATGATAGCAAAGTCATTTGAAGGACCAAAAAAGTCTAAAATATCAAAGAAAATAATGGGGAAAATGATAAAAATGAAGAGTGAACAAGCATTGCCAGACCAGCTTCAAACAATGGTATAAAATTTCAGTCAATAAAACCATTTGTCACTGGTTTAAAAATAGAAACAAAAGCTAACCAATGGAACAGATTAAATAAGAGAGAATCACAAATAATGGAACTCAATAATCCAATGTTTGACAAATCTGAAAACACTAATTACTTAGGAAAGAAACCCTTAAGAACTGGTGGGAAAATTGGAGTGCTCTGATTTAAAAAAAAAAAATAGAAAAATAAATCAATGTAACAGACTAAAAGAGAATCAGAAATAATCAAACTCAGAAATTCAATATTTGACAAAACTGAACATACTAATCACTTTAGGAAATAAATCCTTAAGAACTGGTGGGAAAATAGGAGTGCTCTGATTTAAAAAAAATAGAAAAATAAATCAATGGAACAGACTAAAAAAGAGACAATCAGAAAAAGGCAAGCTCAGAAATTCAATATTTGACAAACCTGAAAATAGTAATGACTTTAGGAAATAAATCCTTAAGAACTGGTAGGAAAATTGGAATGGAGTCTGGTTTAGACCAATTCTATAATAAATTTAAAGTGGATGCAAATATCATATAAAAATAAGAGGAACAGAAAATAAGTCAATAAACAGAAGCTGTGCTAACCACTAGAGATACAGAAAGAAGTGCAGAACAATCCATGCCTTCAAGAAGTTCACAATCTAATGAGAGAAATCATATCTCTTTCATAACTATGAGGACATGAATGATTAACCATAGAAGGGATAAAGAAAATTAAAAAAAAAGATGAACTAGAACATATTGCTCTAACAAAGTTAAAATCTTTTGCATAAATAAAAATGGATGTATCTAGGATAAAAAACAAAAGGGTATCTTGGGGGAGGCCTCAGCAAATGGGCAAAGATGACAAAAGATAGAAACGCACAATATCAGAAGGGTTGTAATAAGATAGGCACGTTAGGACATTTTTGGTGGAACAGTGAACTAGTATAATCATGGAAAGTAATTTGGAAGTGTGCAATTAAAGTGGCTGAAACATTCATACCCTTTGATGCAATAATCCCACTGCTAGGCATATACTTCAAGGAGATTATTGAAAAAAAATTCAGATGTATGAAAATATCTGTTGCTGGGACCCTCTACAAAATAGAGATTCAAGGAGAAACTCATTAATGAAAGAAGAATGGGGAGGGAAGTGCATCTGGTAGGGGACACTCCAAGGGAAAAAGTCTGCAGGGATAAATTGAATACTCCAGGGTAAAGTCCCCAGAGCTACAGGAAGTTCCAAGATGAGATAGCAATTGGGGCACAGTTTTGAATCCTAAAGACAGAAACAGAGCCAAGTTTTAAACCCTCACTATGGGCAAGGCATTCAATGAAGTGGAGGTGGAAAGAAAAGAATGAAAGAGTCTATACCCAAAAAGTTTACATTCTTCTGAGGTGTATGCAACATATACAGAGGTAAGTACACAATAGGAAATTTCAAGAGGTAAGGGCCATAAATAATTCAACAAATCTTTATCAAACATATATTATGTTCAAGTCATTGACATAGCCACCGAGGATACAAACACAAGTAAGTCTGTGTTAATATATATACATATGCATAGACATATATGCACACACACATATATGTACATATACGTACAGTCTTTGCGCTTAATAAACTTATAGTTTTGGGGGGTGATGTAAGTTATAGCATGTACATAGATTTGAAATGAAATGTAACTTCAAATGGCAGGAAACCCTAATAAATTAGGATATTAGGAAAGGTTTACATGGGAAGTAGCACCTGGGGCAAACCTTGGAAGACAAATTCTAAGACACACGAGTGAAGGAGGAGTGCATTCCAGATATGGAGGCCCAGTATGTGCAAACGAATCAGGATAGGAGATGAAATGTCAAACTTTTCTTTTTTGGAGGAGGTGTGTAGATATGGGGAATAAGAGAAAGGCTGGGGAGTCAGTATATCAGCCATTATTAGACTGTTGCAATAGGCTCTTAAGTGACTTGACTCAGTTTTCTTAATTCAATAAATCAATTAGTCAACAAATGTTTACAAAGCATATACTATTTGCACAGCATAGTGTTAAGTGCTGCAAAAAGAAAAAAAAAAGCAAAAAATATGGTCCTTGTCCTCAGTAACTCAAATTCAGATGAAGGAGACAACATGATGAGGGAGAGCACTAGCAGTGGGAAGGGAGTAACGATTCCCCAAATACCTAAAAGTGATCTAAAATACCCTTTTACATTCTGGTTATTTCTTCCTTTCTCCCTTCTTTTCATCTGAATCTTTTTTCAGGATCAAAAAGTTATTTTACTCCTGGAATATTCCCCACTCCTCCCCATTATTATTCTCCCTCTTGCCCTCGTACTCCATCACCACTTGTTTCCCCTTGGATTTGATGTATTTTTATACAAAACTAACGTATTTGTGTTCATCCCTGATATATAAGATCCATTAGATTGTAAGCTCCTTGGTGCCAGGGACAGTCTTTTGCCTCTTTTTTGTATCTTCAGTTCTTTGCACAGTGCCTGGTACATAGTAAGTGCTTAGTAAGTGTTTATTGATGGTTAGTGATTAATTGATTATTTGTCCATTTCCAAAGAATAAGTTTCATGTGATTCCCATTTTGCTCCACTCTTTTCAATGTTTTTATACTCTTCTTATCAGATATTCTAATTATTAGAGACAGCAAGTTTCTTGAAACAATTAACAAACTTTAGCAAAGTTGCAGGATATAAAATAAACTCACATGAATCATCAGAATTTCTATATATTTCCAACAAAGCCCAGCAGCAGTACATAGAGAAATTGCATTTAAAATAACTGTAGATAACATAAAATATTTGAGAGTCTATTTGCCAAGACAAACTGAAGAACTGTATGAACACAATTACAAAACACTTTTCACACAAATACAGTCAGATCTAAAGAACTGGAAAAATATAAATTGCTCATGGGTAGGCTGAGCTAATATAATAAAAATGACAATTCTGGCTAAATTAATTTACTTATTTAGTTCCACGCTAATCAAAGGTACCAAAGATATTTTATAGAACTAGAAAAAAAACAAAATTTATCTGGAGGAACAAAAGGTCAAGAATATGAAGGGAATTAATTAAAAGTGCAAAGAAAGGTGGACTAGCTATAACAAATCTCAAACTATATTATAAAGCAGTACTCATCAAAACTATTTGGTACTGGCTAAGAAATAAAGTGGTAGATCAGTGGAATAGGTTAGGTACACAAGACAAAGTAATAAATTACTACGATAATCTACTGTTTGATAACTCCAAGACTCCAGCTTCTGGGATAGGAACTAACTGCTTGACAAAAACTGCTGGGAAAAATGGAAAATAGTATGGCAGAAACTAGGCATAGACCAACATCTCACACCCTATACCAAGATAAGGTTGAAATGGGTACATGATTTAGACATGAGATGATACCATAAGCAAATTAGAAAATACAGGAATAGTTTACCTGTCAGATCTATGGAGAAGGGAAGAATTTAGAGTACATTATATAATGCAAAATGAATAATTTTGATTATATTAAATTAAAAATGACACACAAACAAAACCAATGTAACCAAGATTAGAAGGGAAACAGAAAGTCGGGAAACAATTTTTATAGCCAGTGTTTCTGATAAAGACCTCATTTCTCAAATATATAGAGAAATGAGTCAAATTTATAAGAATACAAATCATTCCCCAATTGATAAATGGTCAAAGGTGAACAGGCAGTTTTCAGAGAGAGAAATTAAAGCTATCTATAATCATATGAAAAAAATCCCTGAATCACTATTGATTAGAGATATGGACACCAAAACAATTCTGAAGTACCACATCACACCTATCAGATTGGCTAACATGACAAAACAGGAAAATCATAAATGTTGGAGAAGACGTGGGAAAATTGGAACACTAATGCATTGTTGGTGGAGTTGTGAACTGATTCAACTATTCTGGAGAGCAATTTGGAACTATGCCCAAAGGGCTATAAAACTGTGCATCCCTTTTGATCCAGCAGTACTGCTTCTAGGGCTGTATCCCAAAGGGATCACAGGAAAGGGAAAAGGACCTAAATGTAAAAAAATATTTATAGCAGGTCTTTTTGTGGTGGCAAGGAATTGGAAATTGAGGGGATGCCTATCAATTGGGGAGTAGCTGAACAAGTTGTGGTATGTGAACGTAATGAGATACTATTGTGCTACAAGAAATGATGAGCAGGTGGATTTCAGAAAAACCCAGAAAGACTCATATGAACTGATGCTGAGTGTAGTGAGCAGAACCAGGAGAACATTGTACAAAGCAACAACGTTGCATGATGATTAGCTATGATAGACTTAGCTCCTCTCAACAGTACAATGATCCAAGACAATTTCAAAAGACTTGTGATGGAAAATGCTAACCACATCCAGAGAGAGAACTATGGAGTCTGAATGCAGATCAAAACATACTATTTTCACTTTATTTTTATTTTTTTCTCTCTAGTCATTTTTCCCTTTTGTTTTAATTCTCCTTTCACAAATGACTAATGTAAAAATATATTTAACATGATTGCATATGTATAACCTATATCACATTGTTTGCTGTCTTGGGGAAGGAGGAGGGGAGAGAGGAAGGGAGAAAATTTGGAATTGAAAATTTTACAAAAATGAATCTTGAAAACTATCTTTACATGTAATTGGAAAAAAATAAAGTACTCAAAGAAAAAAAAGAGCAAATTACACCTCATTTTCCCTGCTTTTTTACACCAGTGTATGCCTTTTACTTTCCCTTCTTTTCCATCTTCCCCTCTTCAAATCCTCAGAACAGAATCAACAGACCACTAGGACCTCTGCTTTTCTTTTTCTTATTTAACTGTTTCACTAACCTTGTAGTGAATAACTAAGATTTAAATAGATTCAGCAAGGTGCTAAAATAGGGAAGGGAAGAGAGTGTACTACTGATAAGGGCTTGGGAAAGATCTGAGGGATGGAGGAAATGGAGGTTATGATGAGAATGGAATACAGGGTCTAAAAGCATAGGGGATAATGAATGATAAAAGATGACGAAAAAATTTCAGAGTTCATGAATGTGAAAATGGAACAGTTTTGGGTGATGGCAAGTTCAAAAATACAACCATCTCAGTGTGTAGCTGAGGCAAAGTATAGAAATAGGCCATGTGTACAGAATAGATTAAAGAACTGATAATTTAGGTCACTTGAAGCGGTATCACTTTTTCCTGTTGAAGTCCCCAGGCGATAGGATAGAGAAAGACTACGAGTCAGGTACTGCCCTTGTTCAGAGGAAAAGTAGATAACAGGTACCACAATATTGATCATGTGACAAATTTGGATTAAAGGAATCTCTAAGGCAGGAAAGTTTCAGGGTTTTTGTAATAGGAGGAGAGTCTAATAAATACAATAGAGAACCAGGAATATTCTGACTCACACTCCTCAAGTCCTTCTCCCATCTAATCCTTGTTCCATAGAGAAGGCAACTTGATATTTCTAAAGTACAGTTCCAATCATGTCACTCTCCTGCTCAGTAGACTCAAGTGTCTCCCCATTATCTCTAGAATCAAATGCAAACTTCTCTATTTGGCATTTAAAGTCCTTCACACCTGACCTCATATTTACATTTCGATATTTGTTATGCATTAATTCCCTTTACACACAGAAAAATGGGTCTTGTTGCTGTTTCTCATATGATATATATCATCTTCCTTCTCCTTGTTATTGCACAGGATGCCACCTCCCTCCACATTCCTGAAATGCCCACTCCCCGCTTTTAAAATACTTAGTTTCCTTTCAAGTTAATTTCAACTACTACCTCTTACAGGAGGCCTTTCCTGATACCTTCTGTTGCTGGTGACATTCTTAGAAAGGTATCTCTTATTTATTCTGTATATACTTAGTTTGTCTATTTGTATATGTTATCCCTCCTTATAAAATATAAGCTCTTTGATGGAAGAGATGATGTCGTTTATGTCTTTACATCATCAGTGCCCAACAGTGTGCCTGGCACAGAGTAGAAACTTAACAAATGCTTGATGACTGATTAATTGATTGAGTTGCTGTGGGAACCCTTCTAGTTTGAGAAGGGGAGATTTACAAGAAAGAAAAAGAGGTTTGAAAGTAAATTTTACTTCCTTCACTATTTTACCTACGTCAATGCTGGAAGGGGTTGATCCCATCTTCCATTCACCCTCCAGGCTTAATAAGTTTTATCCTTTTCCCTGCTCTTCTCTTCTAGACCAGAATAGTGATATATAATTTAAGTTCAATGCTGGATGAACTATCTAGGAAAGGGACCTCTGAGAATTAATATTTACATCAAAATCAAGTTAGTACATTTTCTAGAAGTGGAATTAGTAATTATTACAATGGCTTATACTAATGATTAATAAGTGATTGACCATCCCTTTCAATGAAAACTAATTCAGTATTGTTCCCCAGAGGTCTGACATGCTATTGTGATCAAATGAAATAAAATGAGGTTCTTTTTATGATTTTTATATGGGTTAATATTTTAGGCTTTTAAAAATATTTCATTTCTTGTCTCTTTAAATAGGACTAAAAGTACTTCAAAATACAGACCATATCAAAGAGTACAATCTCCAGGTATCAAAGTCTGCTGAGTCTACATAATGACAAGGAACACAGACAAGGTAGTGTGCAATATATGTCACTGACTCTGGATATGGAAATATATTGTGTGGCTTGAAAATTAGAAAAAAAAAGAAACGCAAGTCATAAATTCTCATTACAACCACATACATAAGAAGATTGGAGAAAACAAGCTGGAGATAAGGAATGCATGGAAAGTAAAGATAACACAAATGAATTAAACTAATCTTTCTCATGTGTCTTTGTTATCTGTTGTTCTTGTTTTGCTCAACCAATTCAAAGAAGCAATTTTAGTACTTACTATAAGCAAAACATTCTACCAGGAACTAGAGGTATAAAGAAACTAATGAAGTGGCCCTTGACTTCAGAAAGCTAACATTCTATTTGGGAAAGCAGAGCTATACAATATTAATTAATTCTAGAATATATCAATCAAAACTAGACTAGGAATCAAGTTTTCAAGTTGGCCTTTCATGAGTAGTCCTTCGTTGATCTTTTTGTTGAAGCTCAGTTTAACAAAGCATGGCTTAGGTTCATGTGACTTCCTGAAACAGCCTTCTATAGGTTGTTGAATGGAAGAGAAAAATTTGCTCTAGTTTGTGGGCTAGTTACTTTCTATAGGCAAGAACTCCTATAAATCTGTCTTGAACAATCTGAGACTTACACACAAAAAAAATCAAAACTTCATTCAGAGGTATAATTTATGAAGGGAAATGGAAAATGGCAATTCATTGTATTAGAATTTCTTAGTCTGAGTTATTCTTCAATTCTTAATTTACCTTAAGCCTTCCCATTCTAAATATAAATTTAGAATACTTTCATTTTAGTTTTTAATTTTTAAAATTAGATATAGATGATAAAATTATCTAGATTTCAACCTTAATATTTAGGTCATAATATTACTTAGTTGTGAATAAGAAAGATTATTCTGGATTGTGGGACATTGATTGGTGAGGAGACAAGCAGAAGAAGAAAGACCTTCTTGGAAGCTATAGTGATACTATGGGAGAGTTAAAGTGAGAGGCCTGTACTGGGGTTGTGGCATTGGGAAGAGAGGGAAGAAGATACATGAGAGAGATGATTTACAAGTAGAACCCATGGAATTCAGCATTTGATTAGATTTGAGAAGTGAGAGAGAAGGAAAAATCAAAATTAATCCACAAGAAATAGATTCAAGTTCAACATAGGCTTATTAATCACCTCTGATGTCCAAGGTACTGTGCTAGGTTCTAGAAATAATGAAGATAAAAATGTCATAGTCCGTAGATTTAAGGAACTTTATATCCTTGGAGGTGAGTGGTGAGGAAACATCATGGGGACTAACTATATGGATACAGATAACTATAATAAGTAGTTTTATATGATGTAGACAAAGGAAGGATCTAGCAAAGGGTTCTGGATATATTTATCATAGAAAACCCTATCATTTCAAGGAAATCATGGAAGGGTACAGAGTTGAGGTGAACAGGGAAGGAAGATAAACTTTCTGAAACCCTCATTCTATAAACTTCCTGAATCATTCTGGCCAATGTCGTGTATGTCTTAAGTCCTATAATATTGATTATATCATTCATTTTTGTACTTAATTATCTTTTAATTTTCATTGGTGCCCATATCATAGTCCTATTCCCAATTAGTATTATGTGTTCATCAAGGACAGAGACCTAAGCTACATAACCACTATGACACAAAGCAGTCCAAGCCTAGCATCAAGGTGATTCTCAATAAATACTTGAAGTGAATTAAAAAATAAAACAACTATAGAGTTACAATATAAATTACTTCCATGCCACTCAATTAATTCCATTAAAATAATAATAAAAACTATCATGTTCAAGTCCCTGTGCAAAGGGTGATACAAATAGAATGGTGGAGTTGGGGGATGGAGGTTGCTCAGGTTAATCCCTGTTTAGTTCGCTGAGTTTCCCAGGAAGCTGACTAAAATTACAGAGCATGGTCCTTTATTTAAAGACTATCTCTCTTGGAGATATACACATGGCCTGAAATCTTACTGAAAGGATACTGAGAACACCTCTGATTGGTTACCAGTTGCTAGATTTGCTCCACTATGTCTGAAGTGGCAGGGGTGGCGTGTGTATGTGTGAGGGAGACTTACCAGAAGACTTGCCTTTCCCAATTGTCTATAAAAGGCAATAGATTGTGCTTTGCTAAATTAGCTATATAACTAACATTTATATTGGTCCTACTATGTGCCAGTCACTGTGCTAAGTTCTTTACAAATATGACCTTATTTGATCCTCACAACAACCTTTGAGGTCTGATTTTACAGATGAGGAAACTGAGGCAAACAGAAGTTAAATGAATTGCCCAGGTTCACAAAGCTACTAAATGTCTGAGACTGGGTTTGAAATTAGTTCTTCCTGATTCCAGGCCCAGTCCTCTAGCCACCATGCTACCTAGTTGCCTTGTTTTCACTCTTTCCTTTGGATTTCCAGATTGGATTTCAACAAAGCAGATCTTTTTAAAATTTAAGGGGAGTGTTTTGAGTGTGGGGGAGAAGACATAAATTTCTACCTTATCTTCAAGGAGAAATTGATAGTAGTAGCCAGGACCCAGCAAGCTGTATTTTCCTAGGTGCTTGAGAGGGGAGGGAGTCCATGGTCTTCATTATACTGACTGTCTTAGGATCATGGATTTAGTTCAAGAAGAAATCTTAGAGGGCAGAGTTCAGCCCCTTCATTTTATAAATGATGTATCTGAAGCTCAGAAAGGACAAGTGGTTTGCTCAAGATGCCACAGGTAGAAAGATATAGTACCAGGGTATGAACCTAGGTCTTCTGATTAATTCTTTTCACTGTGCCCCTTTATCTTCTGTCTTTCTGGTCCTTTAACTAAACAAGTCAGAATTGACATGTCAGAGGTCAGTTTCCAAGAATAGATTTTGCCCTACTCTAGATAAGGAAGGAGTCAAGGCAGTGATAGAATTCAGGCATAGAAGTGATGGACATGTGCTTTCTCACATGTAGCCTGTGAGGACAGATCCTGAGGGTTGACTTTCTCAGCTTGGAGAGTTGCCTCGTGGATTCAGATGTTCACAAGACCTTTTATTTAGGCACTGATCACCCAAAATAGAGTTTCCTAAAGACAGCATGCTTCTTGGAGAAATTAGTAAGGACAAAGTGACAGCCACCACTGAAGGATTAGAGTTATTGTATAAAAAGACAAGAAATCCTGGATATTGCCAAACCTATCTCTTGTTGCTTGGAGTTATTTCAACACTTCAGTTCTGATGTGAAGGAGAAGTGCTGTTTAGCACCCACTCGTAATTATCTTCCAAGTGTTTTCAGCTGATCCTGATTCAGGTCAGTACTCTGGCACTTTGAGACACTTACAGATTATGTAATGGTTGACAAAAGGAAATTACTTAGCTATAGCAGGATAAGGATATCAAACAAGGATAGATATTGAAAATACTTAGAATTGATTCAGATGAGTTGCCTGAGTTGTACATTATTTTCTACCAGGCTAGCATCAGAGAACCCCTGTTCCTTCTTTGTACTTGGGAGATCAGGAAGTGATTACAACTGTCTGAGACTTTATTCCTCCAATTCTACCAAACAAGTCTCTACAATGGTTTCAATAATTTTTAAGGAAAATCTGATTTCACTTGCAGGGGTGGGGGAGTATGTAGGTTAGAGACAAGTGCACTTCGTATTTATGTATCTCTTCATGGATTCCTACAAATTCTTGGCATCTTACAGATTTTTGTAACAGTGAAATGTTGCTATAAACGTATCTGTGTATATGTATATGTACCTTTCTATATACATATGTATGCATATATAGACACAGATATATCAATGTAAATAGGTAAATTTATGTGTGTCTATGTATATGTATGTATGTATATACTAAAGAGATACAAGGCAGCTACATGGTAGAGCGGATAAGGTGTTGGGCCTGGAGTAAGAGATACTCATTTTCTTGAGTTCAAATCTGGCCTCAGCTGCTTCCTAGCTGTGTGACTCTGAACAAATAACTTAACCCTCTTTGTCTCAGTTTCTTCATCTATAACATGAGCTAGAGAAGACAATGGTAAACCGCTCCAGTATCCTTGCCAAGAAAAGCCCAAATGGTTTCATGAGGAGTTGGATAAGACTGAAAAATGACTGAACAGCAATATATTAGATAGTACAAATGGACAATGAGTTTCTCTTATAATTGAATAGGCAGGGGAGGGGAGGGTGAATGGCTTTCATAAAAAAATTGTAAAGTTCTTTTGAGGACTCCAAAATTTTCCATCAAATTAGGTCTTTCTTTTTTTTTAGTATCAATATTCTATGGGTGATGTTATATGACCAAATTAAGGTTTATTACACTCTCCAAAACACTGGCACATAAGCTAAAGGTTAATAGAAAGAAATCTAGTGGGAATAACCAAGTTGCAAAGTATTATTAATATGAAATTATGAAGTCATATAAATAATTTTACCATAGGAATTGTGCTATTTAAATGAAATTGTATGAAGAAATGATAAGGGTAGCCATCGGATGGCCTGGATGCTCCAGTGATATTTTCAAAACATCAGGAAAACTCAAGAAGCCCCTAAGCACACTGAATTGATGATAAGTGGCATTTCTATGGCAGGGCATGTGTAGAAGTAGCACAGGATAGTCAAGTATGAATGTTTATAATCTGCATCATTGAAGGGAATACCACTTTGATGAGATGCTAGATTCACTGGAATGTTAGAAGTACTTATATACACAGTATTGTGTGTCATACTAGCAGTTCACAATAAACTATACATTTTTGATAATACTACTGATGAAAACAAAAATCAGCAGTCTTTAACATATTAAAAACTCAAAAAATCATTCTTTCCCTCTCTTTTCTTCTACCTTTCCCCATTCCCTCTTCTTCTTGAACTACTCTTTCTTTCTGATTCCTTTGTTTCCTTACTTCCTTCCTTGCTCTTTCTTCTACTCTCTAAAAATATGGATCATTACTATCATAATATTTTCAGAACAGAAATTAATTACAAAATTCATTAAACAATAATTTATTAAGTGCCTGCTATGTGCCAGGTACTATGCTAGCTCCTCAAGATACAAAGACAAAAATGAAGCAGTTCTTTCTCTCAAGGAATATTCATTCTATTAGGAAAAAAGTCTACAAAGAAAATGAAACAAAATATAGCAAAGAAGTTTCCAGGAAGAAGGAGAATATAAACTCAGCTTATCAGTTCAAGGTAGTTTTACTATAGTTGATGGCACTTAACAAACTTTGAATGAAACTAAGGGATTCTAGAAAGGAAATTGATGAAAGTAAAGGAGGTGTGTCTTCAAGAAAGACAAATTATGTAAAAGTTGCAAAGATGAGAGATGCAGGATCATATATTGAGAATAGTGAGTAGGCCAGATATGAAGTCTTAAGGATGTAATATGAAGTCATTTATTGTGTATTCATTCTCATTGAGAAGATATTGGTCATTTTAAAACTTAATATTCAAAACCTTTCCCAGGCCACTTTGCTTCCTAGGTATGTATGTCTAGTTAGCCTGTAAGACTTGGCTTAAAAGAGAGGACTGACAAGTGTGCAAAACCTTTGTAACTTTGAGAAATCTTAGTTTCTTATTCATTTATATCTGTAAGATATTAGTGCATAATATTGCTTATACTTTGAGCTATATGCAATGCATACTCTGGAAACTTTTGGCTGTGAAGGTGCAACTGAAATGAATTTTGCTAAAATATATGTCACTTGATTGAGAATAAAATGTAATAAGGCTAGAAAAATGAATGGAAGCCAGATTGGGATTTTATATATGAAGCAAGAAGGAACCATTGGATCTTTTATAGCATGTTACTATAAAGTACAAAAACTTGTGTTGTAATGATATCAACTTGGCAGCTGAGTGGGAGATGAATTGATTAGAGAAGAGTCCAGAGGATGAGATACCAACTAGGAAGGCATTGCCATAGTTTAGGACAGGGCTGTCCAAAATGTGGCCTGTGGGCCGCATGCAGCCCGTGGTGCAATTTTATGCGGCCCGCCTGTGGGCTTTAATTTTCACAAGCAAAAAAAATAATAATAATTTGCATGGAATGCATATTATATTTTTAATTCCATCACTAATAAATAATCTCATTGATGTTAATTTTCTTTGGTGTTTTTAAGCAGTATTACAGATGGAACATATCGCAGGGAATTTTCAATTGATCTGTGAGATGTGTTCTGTCTGTATGATGCAGACTAGTCAGTATGTACCTACCTTTATACTGTTGTGTTGTTGCTTTGTCGTTTTGTGTTTGCTTTTGCGCCTTCACCTGTCATATTGCTGATGCATGTTTCCCCCCTTTCTATTAGTGTACTGTATTTTTTTTCTGGGTGTGGCCCTTGAATAATTATTTTATTTTAATGCTGCCCTAAGGTAACCTAAGGTTGGACAACCCTGGTTTAGGGGACAGGTAATAATGAGAATGGGTTAGAATTGTGGCTATGTGAAGAGAGAGAATGGGATGAAATTAATCAAGATGGGATTGATGGGAGGAGTATAATAAAATGTTAAGAATTATTTCAAGGTGGTGATTAGAGTGGAGTGGTGCTGTTCCTAGAAGCATAGAAGTTAGGAAGACAGGAGGCTTTCTGAGGAAAGACAGAATCCTACTAAGTAAAGTAACTTGGCATTTTGGGTCCTCAGTTTCTTCATCTTTTAAATGAGGACATTGGACAAAAGAATATCTTATCTTCTTTCAAGCTCTTATTTCTATAGTTCTATGAGTAATATCAAAGTTGGTCATTCCACAGAAAGAATATATTATCTTATGTTTTAAATTTGCTATTTTTCAGACCCACTTTCTCTTTTGAGAGATAGGTAAGGACAAGGATGAAGTAGGATGAAAATAAAATATTTAAAATTCAAAGTGTGTGCATGCTACCCCTCTATTGCTTCTCCCCCAAATTGCTTTAATCTATAGCCAAAGGAAGATTGCTGATGGTCAGCTATGGTATGCTGGAAGAATGTTTTAAACCCTGGGATACCTGCACTTTTTATAATTAAAGCCTGCCTTAAGTTTAATATATTTTCCAGGATAGTTCCAAAATGGGATAATTATGCATCTGAATATGTATCTAATGGAAATGGGGCAATCAGAAATCACAGTTTCCTGAACTATATAAATAGAAGATTTAAAGCAGACTACAGATGTGCCAAGGTTTTTGGGGAAAGTGATGGTGATAATGAAAATCAGGTTTATGATTTATGTCCCATTTATTCTTAATTACTTTGACTTTGGTTCATTATGACTGACATTCTCAATATTTTAATAGACTTGGAAAATTTGGTGCTTATAATTTAACATCACTTAGTTGATTTTTTTTGACCTCTTTAACCTATTTAAAAAAATGTGTTAAATGAAATTAGTTAAAATAGTCTTGATAGCAAAAGGCACTGAAATACAGTAAATGAGCATTTCACTTCACAATGAAAATGTAGATATTATTATTTCCTATCCAAAAAATTACATTCCTAAAAGTAAATTCTCCATGCTGTTATCCTGAAATTGGTGAGTTATTAGGAAGTATTATTTGAAAATGTGCTCTTAATCTATATACTCACTTAAAAAATAGGTCCCATTTTTCATATGGAACACCAAATACACATCTAACTTACAGTATTACTAAAGTTACTGTTTTAAATAGTACTTTTTTCACTTAATACTTGATATTGTATCTATTGATGAGTGAATAAATAGTATGACTTTCTCCGTCTTTTTTATTAAAGAAAAAAGGAATTGGATGAAAAGTTTGCCTTTTTCCTGTGATAGGGAGATAGTGTATTTAAAATTATTTTTATTCATTTAAAAAAATTTATACTAAGGAATGCCCAGGAAGACAGCAGTAGGCCTTGGGGTTAATTGGACCTGCAGCTGTGGTTTCCAAAGCTCTCAGCCCACAACCAATAAGGAGGTTACACAACTGGTCAGGAAGAGATAGCCAATGTCCCTTTGCTTGCTCTAGATGGAGGACTTTGTTGCATTGCTCATACGTGGATCTAGGATGTAGTCCTGGGTCATATTCCCAGGGTAGGGAGGAGCACTAGCTCACTGGAGGTTGCAGCCTCAGTGAAGTGGGGACAATGGTAACAAGTTCCAAAGTAGAAAGGAGTGCTTGTGGTCACTCATAGACCAGATCACAGGCCAGGAGAGAAGTACACATACTTCTCTTTGGTTTAGATCATAACACCTCAGAAGAATTGAAAACTTACAGATCCCCAGATATAGTTCTGAAAACAGCTGTGCAAAAAACCTAAAACTTGGAATAGTACTCACTTTACTCCAACAGCAGAGCCCAACTTTGACATAGAGTTAAAAGTTGAGAAATAGGCTGGGAAAAACAACCAAGCAGCAAAATAAGAACCTAGCCATTGAAAGTTATTATGATGACAGGGAAGAGCAAAATGCAAATTCAAAAGAAGTCCAAATTGCTATACCCAAAGCCTCAAAGAAAAATATGAATTGGTTTTAGGTATAAAATAAATGCCTGGAAGAGCTCAAAAAAGATTTAAAAATCAAGTAAGAGAGGCAAAGAAAAATAGGGAAAGAAATTACAGTGATGCAAGAAAATCATGAAAAATGAGTCAACAGCTTAGTAAAGGAGGCAAATATTACTGAAGAAAATAACACCTTAAAAATAGAATAGGCCAAAGGGTAAAAGAAATACAAAGATCAACTAAAGATAATACCTCAAAACTAGAATTAGCCAAATAATAAAGGAAGTACAAAAGATCACTGAAGAAAATAATCTCTTAACAGTTAGAACTGAGCAAGCGGAAACTAATGCCTGTGAGTCATCAAGAAGATCAAAAGAATGAAAAAAGGAGAATATGTGAAATATCTCATTTGAAAAAACAACTGATTTGGAAAATAGATTGAAGGGAGATAATTTGAGAATTATTGGACCACTGGAAAGCCATGATAAAAAAAAAACAGTCTACACATCATCTTTCATTAAATTATCAAGGGAAACTCTCCTGATATTCTTGAACCAGAAAATAAAATAGAAATGGAGAGAGTCCATTGATCACCTCCACAAAGAAATTCCAAAATTTAACTTCCCAAGAATATTAGAGCCAGATTTCAGAACTCCTAGGTCAGGGAGAAACTATTGAAAGCAGCTAGAAAAAAAACAGCAAAAATTCAAATATTGTGAAGCCAGTGGGAATCACAGAAGATTCAACAGCTTCTACGTTAAAGGATTTGGGGCTTAGGGATATGATATTCCGTAGGGCAATGGAGCTAATATTATAACCAAGAATCACCCAGTCAGCAAAACTTAGTATAATCCTTTAGGTTAAAAAATGGATATTTAATGATGGAAGACTTCTAAGTGTTCTTGATGAGAAGACCACAGCTGAACAGAAAAATTGCCTTTCAGATACAATACTCAAGAAAAACATAAAGATGTAAACAGGAAAGATAAACTATAAGAGATTCAATTAGGTTAAACTGTTTGCATTCTTATATGGGAAGACAATACATGTAATTCCTAAGAACTTTTTCATTATTAGAAATACATATAAAGTACACATAAAATATGCATAAGTACACATAAAGGACACAGGTGTAAGTTGAGTGTGAGGGGACCATATAAAAATAAAATTAAGGAATGAGAAAGAGGAATGTACTGGGAGAAGGCAGAAAGTATCTCATAGTAAAGAGGTGCAAAAAAGCTTTTACAGTGAAGGGCAAGATGGCAGAGGTAGGGGGTAAGGATACTTGAACCTTACTCTCATCAGAAGTGGCTCAAAGAGGGAATAAAATACACACTCAGTTGGGTAAACAAATCTATCTTACCTTACCGGAAAGTAGGAGGGGAAGCAGCCCACAGAAGAGGGGGTGACAGAAGGAAAAACATACTGGGGGAGACTATAGAAAGTAGAGAGATGGAATAAACAGGGGAAAATAAGATGGAGGGAAATACACAGTTAATAACAACTATGAAAAAAAATTACAGCAATTTTCTCTGATAAATGCCTCATTTTTCAAATATATAGTGAACTGAATCAAGCGGATAAGAGCCCAAGTCATTGCCCAATTGATGAATGGTCAAAGCATATGAACAGAATGTTATCTATAGTCATGTAAGAAAATGCTCTAATCAGTAATTGATTAGAGATATGCAAACTAAAACAACTCTGAGCTACTACTCCTCACCTATCAGATTGGATAATGTGACAGAATAGGAAAGTGATAAATATTGGAGGGGATGTGGGAAAATTGAGACACTAACACACTGTTAGTAGAGTTGTGAACTGATTCAACTGTTCTGGACAGCAAATTGGAACTATGTCCACAGGGATATAAAACTGTGCAGACCCTTTGACTCGGCAGTAGCAGTACTAGGTCTGTATCCTAAAGAGATAAAAATAAAAGAGGAAAAGGACTTATATGTACAAAAATATAGCAGCTCTTTTAGTTATAGCAATGAATTAGAAATTGAGGTGATACCCATCAATTAAAGAATGGTTGAACAAATTGTGCTATATGATTGTGATGGAATAGTACTATAATTAATGACAAACAGAGTGTCTCAAAAAATAAAACCTGAAAAGATTTACATGAATTGGCAGAAAGTGAAAAGAGCAGGGCCAGGAGACAGTGTACATAGCAAGAGCAATACTTACCATGATCAACTGTGAATGACTTAGCTATTCTCAGCAATAAAATACAAGATAATTCTGGAGGACTTATAATGAAAAATCCTATCCATTTCAAGAGAAAGAAGTGATGGAGTCTAAATGCATATTAACGTATACTCTTTTAAACTTTATTTTTCTTGTTTATTTGGTCTTTTCCCCCCCATGACTAATTTGGGTATGTGTTTTATATGATTGTGCATGTGTAATCTATATTAAATCACTAGCCTTCTCAATGAAGGGCGAGGAGAGGGAAGGAGGGAATGAATTTGTAGCTTAAAATTTTAAAAATTAGGGAGGGAAGAAGTATCAAGGGGGAAAAGGCTAAGATAAGGGAGGGGAATCAAGAGAGGGTAAACTGAGGAAGGTGGTGGTCAAAAGCAAAACTCTATTGAGGTGTGGAAGGGAGAAATAAAAGCATAAATGGGGGGAAATAGGATGGAGAAAAAGACACAGATTGTAATCATAACTGTGAATGTGAATGGGATGAACTCTCCCGTAAAATGGAAGTGGATAGCAGAATGGATTAAAAACCATAATCCTACAATATATTGTTTACAAGAAACACATTTGAAACAGGGGGATACACACAGGGTAAAGGTAAAAGGCTGGAGTAGAATATATTGTGCTTCAGCTAAAGTAAAAAAAAAAAAAAAAAGCAGGGGTAGCAATCCTTTATGCACCAAGTGGTACAGCATGCAAATTCTTAGAGAAGTTAAGGGATTTACAGGAAGAAATAGCAAAACCATACTAGTGGGGGACCTCAGCCTCCCCCTCTCTGAACTTGATAAATCTAACCTCAGAAAGAAGTTAAGGAGGTAAATAGAATTTTAGAAAAGGCAGATATGATACACCTCTGGAGAAAAATGAATGGGGATGAAAAGGGATATACTTTTTTTCTCAGCAGTACATGGCACATACTCAAAAACTGACCATGTACTAGGGCATAAAAACCTCACAAACCAGTACAGAAAGGCAGAAGTAGACAAAGCATACTTTTTGGATCATGATGCAATAAAAATTATTTGTAATAAAGAACCATGGAAAAATAAACTAGAAATTAATTGAAAACTAAATAATCTAATATTAAGAATGAGTGGGCCAAAGAACAAATCATAGAAACAATTTAATAACTTCATTCAAGAGAATAACAATAATGAGACAACATACCAAAATGTATGGGATGCAGCAAAAGCAGTTCTTAGGGGAAATTTTATATCTCTAAATGCTTGCATGAGTAAAATAGAGAAAAAAGGAGATCAATGAATTGGGCATGCAACTGAAAAAGCTAGAAAAAGAACAAATTGAAAATCCCCAATTAAATACCAAATTATAGATACTGAAAATCAAAGGAGAGATTAATAAAATTGAAATCAAGAAAACTATTAAATTAATAAATAAAAATAAGAGTTGGGTTTATGAAAAAAAACCAATAAAATTGATAAACCTTTGGTCAATTTGATTAAAAAAAGAAGAAAACCAAATTATCAGTATCAAAGATGAAAAGGGTGAATTCAACTCCAATGAAGAGGAAATTAAAACAATAATTAGAAATAATTTTGCCCAATTGTATGCCTATAAGTTTGACAACCTTAGGGAAATGGATGAGTATTTACAAAAATATAAATTGCCCAGGTTAACAGAAGAGGAAGTAAAATTTCTAAATAACCCCATCTCAGAAAAAGAAATTGAGCAAGCCATCAATGAATTCCCTAGGAAAAAATCTCCAGGGCCAGATGGTTTTACATGCCAATTTTATCAAACACTTAAAGAACAATTAATTCCCATGTTTTATAGACTATTTGGGAAAATAGGTGAAGAAGGAATACTATGAAATTCTTTTTATAACACGAATATGGTACTAGTACCCAAAGCAGGAAGACTCAAAACAGAAAGAAAATTATAGACCAATTTCCCTAATGAATATTGATGCAAAATTTTAAATAAAATATTAGCAAAAAGATTGCAGCAACTTATCATGAGAATAATACACTATGACCAGGTAGGATTTATTCCAGGAATGCAAGGCTGGCTCAATATTAGGAAAACTATCAGCATAATTGATCATATCAACAACAAAGCTAGCAGAAACCATATGATCCTCTCAATAGATGCAGAAAAAGCCTTTGACAAAGTACAACACCCATTCCTATTAAAAACACTAGAAAGCATAGGAGTAAATGGAGCCTTCTTTAAAATTATAAATAGCATCTACCTAAAACCATCAACAAGCATTATTTGCAATGGGGATAAGCTAGATGCATTCCCAATAAGATCAAGGGTGAAACAAAGATGTCAATTATCACCCCCATTATTCAATTTGGTAATAGAAATATTAGCTGTAGCAATAAGAGATGAAAAAGACATTGAAGAAATTAGAATAAGTAAAGAAGAAACTAAATTATCACTTTTTGCCGATGATGTGATGATTTACTAAGAGAATCCTAGAGAATCAAGTTAAAAACTACTTGAAATAACAGACAACTTTAGCAAAGTTGCAGGATATAAAATAAACCCACATAAATCCACAGCATTCCTATACATTACTAACAAATCCCAACAGCAAGTGATAGAAAGAGAAATTTCATTTACAGTTATTGTAGACGCTATAAAATATTTGGGGAGTCAATCTGTCAAGACAAAGCCAGGGCCTACATGAACACAATTATGAAACACTACTCACACAAAGTCAGATCTAATCAAATGGAAAAAATTTCAGTTGCTCATGGTTAGGCTGAGCTAATATAATAAAAATGACAATTTTACCTAAATTAACTTATTCAGTTTCATTCCAATTGAACTACCAAAATTATTTCATAGAACTGGATAAAATAACAACAAAATTCATTTGGAAGAACAATAGGTCCAGAATATCTAGGGAATTAATGAAAAGAAACTTAGGGAAGGGGGTCTAGCCATATCAGATATTAAATTGTACTATAAATCAAAACTATTTGGTAATGGCTAAGAAACAGAGTCATGGATCAGTGGAATAGGTGTTTCAACAATTGGCTAGCAGCTGTTGTGGGGGTGGAAGACCAACCCAAGCCCAACAACAAGAACGCTACCAGCATGCTGCAAAAGCATAGGTTCTTTTGATCTGCTTAACTAAGGAAAGCTACGTGAAGGTGTTGACAAGCTTACTTTAATTCAGCATACAAATATCATTCACTTAGTTCAGGGGAAAAAGCCAGTACCCTGAACTTCAGAACAAATACAAACAAATTACAAACATCAACAGACAGACCTTGTCTGATTCAAATCCCAATACATAGTTACTAGAGTTTAACAAAGTGTCAGCATCCGGGTTACAAGCTGGAGGGCTCCTAGCTACAGTTGCCTGGAGTCTCCATCTCAGCACCACCACGAGTGATAGCTCTTGCGCAAATGGCTCTGTCTTCTCTTCTTATAGAGTTTCAGACGTGGTCAAATGTCATCTGACTGACCAGAACTTAGGCTGCTATGATTGGCTCTTCAGTTAGCCCCTCCCCTTACGACACTGGGAGGTTCACATCCACATAGGTTTGGTTACCGCCTAATAGGGGTTAGAGCCTGGGGCTTAGCACTTAGTAAGACTCAATGAAATACACTGAATTACTCAAAGGAAACAAAAGCCAAACTCTTCAAGAGTACTTGTTGAACTAAGTGCTAAGAGCCCATTTTGCTTACCAACACAATAGGATAGGTACACAAGATGCAGTAGTCAATGACTATAGCAATATACTCTTTGATAAACCCGAAGAATCCAGCTTCTGGGCTAAGAATTCACTATTTCACAAAAACTGCTGAGAAAATTGGAAAATGGTAGGGCAGAAACTGGGCATCGACCAATATCTTACACCATATACCAAAATAAAGTCAAAATGGGTTTATGATTTAGGAATAAAGGCTGATACTATAAACAATTTGGGAGAGCAAGGAATAATTTACCTATCAGATTTATGGAAAAGAAAAGAATTCATGACAGAACAAGAGATAGAGAGCATTACAAAATGCAAAATGGATAATTTTGATTATGTTAAATTGAAATGTTTTTGTGTAAAAAAAGCCAATGCAACAAAGATTAGGAGGGAAGCAGAAAATTGTGAAAAAATCTTTACAATCAGTATCTCTGATAAAGGCCACATCTCTGAAATATACGGGGAACTGAGTCAAATTTATAGGAATGCAAGTCATTACCCAATTGAGAAATTGTCAAAGCATATAAACAGGCAATTTTCAGAGTAAGAAACTAAAGATATCTATAGGCATATGAAAAAATGCTGGAAATCATTACTGATTAGAGAAATGCAAATCAAAACAAATCTAACTTACCACATGTCTCCTGTCAGATTGGCTAAAATGACAAAACAGGAAAATGATAAATGCTGGAGAGGATATGGAAAAATTGGAACACTGTTACATTGCTGTTGGAGTTCTGAACTGATCCAGCCATTCTGGAGAGCAATTTGGAACTATGCATAAAGGGCTATAAAAACTTTCATACCCTTCAACCTAGCAATGCCACTTCTAGGGTTGTATACCAAAGAGATCACACAAGTGGGAAAAGGACCCACACATACAAAAATATTTATAGTGGCTCTTTTTGTAGTAGCAAAGAATTGGAAATCAAGGGGATACCCATCAATTGGGGAATGGCTGAACAAGTTGGTGGTATATGAAGGTAATGGAATACTATTGTGCCATAAGAAATGGGGATGATGTGGACCTCATAATAACATGGAAAAACCTACATCATGTAATGCTGAGTGAGCAGAGCAGAACCAGGAGAACATTATACACAACCATACACATATGGATTCTGTGATGACTAACCCTGATAGGCTTTGCACTTCTCAGCCATAAAGGTGCAAAGACAACTCCAAAGGACTCATGATGGAGAGAGATACCTACATCCAGAGAAAGAATGATGAAATATGAATGCAGATTGAGGCACACTGTTTGCTCTTTTTTTTCCCTCTCCCTTTGTTTTTTTTCTCTTTTGTTGGTTTTTGATTTTTTTTGGTTTTGTTTCTTCTTTCTCCTGATTCATTCCATTGGTCATAATTCTTCTTTACAACTTGACTATTGTGTAAATAAGTTCAATACGAAGTTATATGTAGAAAAAATATCAGATTCCATACCATCTTGGGGAGGGAGGAGGGGAAGAAAATCTGCAACTCAAAATTATGTGGAACTGAGCATTGAAAATTAAAAATAAAAAAATATTAGTTATAAAAAATAAAAAGAGCTGCTATAAATATTTTTATAAAAATAAAAAATAAAAAATTAATTAATTTTTTACATTATCAGGAAAGAATAAAATAGTAAACAAAACTGATACATTTTATTACATGTAATTGGGAAATATTTAATGAAGCAAATACAAATATATTTACAAAAGAAAAAATCTTTGGCTAGAACTTGATGTTAACTTAAGTTCATTTCAAATAAGACAATTCAGTTGCACAACCTGTTGATTCAGTCAAAAATGATTTTTAGAACTTTCTTCCCCACCGAGTTTACTTATGATTCTTAAAATTGACTGAATTGACAAAGTGATGACACAATCATAAAGATTTTAAGTAGTATTTGACTTCAAATAACCAGTTGTTTTGGGACTTTGAAAAATTGTCCACTGCTAGTTCCATATACAAAATACTATTTGTTATATCCTCTGCCAAATGAACCAGAAAGAGAAAAAAGTAGCATGTTTAAATGGATAGATAGTATAGATGATATTCCATAATTTGTATTCGAAGACTATATGTATATATGTATGCACACAAATATAACATGTTTGTACAAATCAAAAGTTCTTTATCCTGAGGTCTGCAACACACATACATATATACGTACATACATACACATACACATACATATGTATGCAAATGCACACATACATATATGTATACATCCTGTATTTCAAGAAAATTGGTTTCCTTTTAATTCTACAGATTTAATTTCATACATTTATATGTGTATGTGTTTGAATATATAGATATACATGTAACTTTAAGAAGGGATCTGTACATTTTGCCAACTACCAGAAATCCATAACACACAGAAAAAAGTTAAGAACCTTGCACTAAATACTATAAGATTTCTAAATAACTTAAAAGTTTTAAGTATTTTTAAGCTACTACCTAATAATAATACTTTTGATATAATTGCTTGGATAAGTATTACAAGTATGTATAAGGTATGTGTATTTAGATGGTTGCATGAGTCACTAAACTTTTTGAGACCCAATTTTTTGTTTTATTTTGTTACATTTTTGTCTTCAAAATGAAGAGGCTAGAAGGAAACAAACAAGCACTTGTTAAGTGCCTACTCTATGTCAGAAATTTTGTACATCAACATTGAGAATTAAGGGCTATTATTATAACTTCATTTTATAATTGACATAACAGAGGCAGACAGAGGTCAAGACTTGCCCAGAATCATACAACACTCAGAAACATCAATGAGATAATAATTGGTATGTTAGGATTTGAACTCAGTCTTCTAATTCCAAATTCAATGCTCTTTTTACTTCAATATACTTCCCCCTTATTACTAAAGTGGATATGTGATCTTATTGAATACTCCCATCCCATAATGTAGATTGAAACCCATCTGTAAAAGACAAGATTTTTAGTGAATCTTGTCCCCATGCTATCAAAAGTTTGCCACAGGAGGAAAAATCTGCCCAACACATTGGAAACCTTCCTCTCATCCCCAACTAGAGATACAGAGTGTTCCGGTTATCCAGTGGCATTTCTCTTTTTTTCCCCTTGACCAGCAATCTTCCCTTCCAATCATTCCATGATGATTTCTTTTACTCTGTCCTCTGGAATCCCTCCTTAGTCATTTGTTGAAACCTACTCACATCTCCCATATGCCTCTCCATCGCCCTTAGTTTGGAACTTTTATTTTTGTTCCTCAGATGCGTTTTTCCCCATATCTCTATCATAGAGTAACACTGGTAGAATGTTAGTGTTTTAAAAAGTGAAACCTTCACTCTCATGTGAAATTTGGGTTCGCGAAAGGACCTTAGCAATTCCCCAGAAGCTATCTAGGCCACTCCTCAACCCATCCAACTTGGGAATGAACTTGTTGTCCATGTGTACCATATCCTATAGGTATGTCTACTGTTGGATAAGCTCATGAAAACATTTCAGCTTTTAAACAAATGTATTTACTATTTATACACTCTAATATTATTCATTCTCATTTAATTAAAAATAATTTATTTTTCTGGATAATGATCTCCTAGCTAATTTTTTATTATAATTATTTTAAAATTTATTTTGTTAAGTATTTCCGAATTATATGTGAAAAAAATTTTGACTCTTTTTTAAAAATTGAGTTCCAAAATTCTCTCTTTCCCTCCTGGCCCTCCCTTTCTGAAAATACAAACAGTTTGATAATGGTTATAGTTATGCAGTGATGCAAAACGTATTTCCTATTAGCTATGGTGCAAAAGAAAACAAAAACAAAATTAAAAAAGTAAAAAAGTATACTCTGTATTCAGAGTTCATCAGTTCTCTCTCTGGAAAAGGGATAGAAACTTTTATCATACGTCCTTTGCAATTGTCCTGATCAGAATAGCTAAGTTATTCATAGTTTGTCATCCTTATAATATTGCAGTTATTGTGTACAATGTTCTTCACTTTACATCAGTTCATATGAGCCATATTGCTCATCATTTCTTATGGCACAATGATATTCCATCAAAATCATGCAAGTGTTCCCCAATTGATGATCATCCTCCTCAATTTCTAATGCTTTGACACTACAAAAAGAGCCGTTATGAATATTTTTTTTTACTGCGAGATGCTTTTTCCTTTTCTTTGATCTCTTTTGGATAAAGATCTCATAGTGATATTACAGGGCTAAAGGGTATGTACAATTTTATAGTCCTTTGGGCATAGTTCCAAATTGTTTTCCAAAATGGTTGGGTCAGTATACAGCTGTCGCAACAGTGCATTATTGTCCTGATTTTTTTCAAATCTCCTTCATCACCTTTCATTTTCCTTTTTCTGTTTTGTTAGTCAAATTGATAGGTGTTTTCTGGTATCTCAGAGTTGTTTTAATTTGCATTTTCTAATCAGTGGTGATTCAGAGCATTTTTTTTAAATGAGGCTATTGATAGTTTTAATTTCTTCTGAAAAATGCCTGTTCATATTTTTTGTCTAACTGGAGAATGGCTCATTTTTTTTATAAATTTGGCTCAATTCCCTATATATTTGAGAAGTGAGGCCTTTATCAGAGAAACATGGTGTAAATTTTTCTCCAGTTTCTTGTTTTCCTTTTAATGTTTTCTGTGTTAGATTTGACTGCAAAAGCTTTTAGTTTCAGCTAATCAAAATAATCAATTTTACTTCCTACAATCTTCTCTATCTCTTATTTATTCATGATCTTTTCACTTATCCATAGATTTGACAGATGCATTTTCCAGGCTCCCCTAAGTGACCTATGACATCACCATTTATGTTTGCATCATTTATCCATTTTAACCTTATCTTGGTATTCAGTGTAAGATATTGGTCTATGCTTAGTTTCTGCCAAACTGATTTGCAGTTTTTCCAGAAATTTTTGTCAAATGGTGAGTTCTTACCCTAAAAGTTTGTATCTTTGGGTTTATCAAACACTAGATTACTATGGTCATTTACTACTGTGTATTGTGTACGTAATCTATTTCACTGCTCCACCACTCTATTTCTTAGCCAGTACCAAATTACTACTTGAAATCTGGAAGTGCTAGGCTGCTTTCTTTCACATTTCCCCCCTTATTGATTCCCTTAATATTCTTGACCTTTTGTTATTTCAAATGGATTTTAATTTGTTTTTCTAGCTTTATAAGATAAATTGGTAGTTTGGTGTGCTACTGAATAAGTAAATTAACTTAGGATGAATTGTCATTTTTATTACATTGGCTTGGCTTACTAATTTTAGATCTGTCTTTATTTGTGTCAAAAGTACTTTGTAACTGTGTTTATATAATCACTGAATTTGTCTTGTGAGGTACACTCTCAAGTATTTTGTATAGCCTATCATTATTTTAATTACATTTCTCTTTCTATTTATTGCTGCTGGGTTTTGTTGGTAGTATGTAGAAATGCTGATGATTTATGTGGGTTCATTTCATAGCCTGCATCTTTGCTGAATTTTTAATTTTTTCAACTAGCTTTTTAGTTGATTCTCTAGGGTTTTATAGGTATGCCATCATTTCATCTGCAAAAAGTAATAGTTTTATTTCCTTAGTGTCTATTTTTATTCTTTCAGTTTCTTTTTCTTGTCTTAAATAGGTACAGTATTGAATAATAGTGACAGTGTGAATCATTAATTCACCCTTGATCTTATTCAGAAGGCTTCAAGTTCATACCCACTATAGATAATGCTTGCTCTTGGTTTTAGGTAGATATTATCTATCATTTTAAGAAATAGCCAAAGTTTTTCTTGAAAAAGGAAAATCATTTTATCATTAATTCCTAATTTTTAGCATGAGGAAAAAGCCAGAGAGACAAATGATAACAAACAACAACTTTCTGTTTGATGGGGGTGGGGGATAGTCATTGTAGGTATAATGATTTAGTGTGGAAATTGTAGTTAAATCATTTCTAGAAGAAGGGATTTATTTGAAAAGATGAAATATGCGCTGGAAATATTATCCATTAAGCAGATTCTCCTATTTAACACATAGAGACACTCTTCAGGTTTGTCTTGCTACAATTTCAAAAATTTCTAGGACTTTCTCAGATTCTTTCCATAGTATTGCATGACTTCTACTTTTAAAGTAAAAGCTACAAATAGGCATTCTCTAAGTTAATCTTTTCAGGACTTTCTTGGCTGCTTTCCCAACTTAATTAGTTTAGAGGCATTTAAGAACACTAATTGATCTTAACCCACTGTTAATTAATTGCATTAACAGAAAATTTGGTGCTTCCTTAGTTGATTTCATGAGAAGACACACAAGCTGATTAAACTTTTTCAGGCTTTTCATAGAAATCTACTTTTACTGGGAAACATCCTCAGGAATGACTTAAGTTTTACTTTGGCTAATGCACCCTTGAATATTATTGGTCCTGCAGGAAAACCTAAAGAAGTATAAAAAGTGAATTAGCTATGTCACATACAAATGGATATGATTGCTTAATTAGCAGTATCGCTTCACTTGGGCTATATGTAACCAAATGCGGAGCTTAATGGTTTTGCTATTAATCAATTCTCAATGTAAACAGTTGGAAAGCTGGTGCTGCTCTGTAATATTCATTATAAATAGTCCCTGTGGGAATCACAACTTTATTTCATTAAAACTCTTGCCTGCTGTTAATTGCTCTTAGGAAAACATGCACAAATTAATTGTGTTTCAGAAGCCAGAGGTGTAAATTTAGATGTATCTATGTTGATTGCTTGGGATTTAACTGTGTTGACTCATTCCTTCCCAGTTTGATAAATAATATCCAATAGCAGCCACTCCTGACCTGTCTTAAATTAATAACACTTGGGCAATAAGTTTTTCATTATAGAGGTTAAAAGGGAAAGGATTTTAAAAAATGCTTGGTTTACCATGCTATCTGAGACACTATATGAATTTAGGCCATGATCAATTAATCCGTAAGCTTTAATGACTTCTCCTGTATCAAACAAATATTGTGCTTTAGTAGGGATGATGGATGAATGTTAACAATGTTGATATTAAATATATATATATATTTTTTCACTTGAAAATGGAATAGATAAAATACAACTCATCCTTTAATAAAGTCTCAATAATCTGCAGATGATAAAAATAGTTTCTTCTATGCGTGACCAATATGAGGAATTTCAACAACCTCTCCCATACCACACATTAATAACTATACTTGCTAAAAATAAAGGGTCAGGATTTCCATTGGGCACAGTGATATTTGCTCTCAAATACAAAATATCAAGAGATTATAACAAACAGGGTTGTGTTCCAGGCTGATTAGTAGCATGCTGATTTTGAGATCATTTGTTAAAGTTTCAGAATAATAGCCAGTACTTGTAAGGAGCAAATTTTTATTTACAACTCTTAAAGTATTAACAAGTTAACATTTGCACATTCATTGGAAAGCATAGTAGACATAGTTATTATAGATATTTTGTAATGATTTTTAATACAGAAATAACTCATAATGATTAATTTGTTAAAATGAATAGCACAGTAATGAAGATGTTGGTATCAAAACACTACTTTTATTTTGACAGCTCTGTGGAGGCATAGAAATAAAAGTACTACTCACTCTTTCCCTTCTTCTTTCTTACTTTTACTCTAATTTCTTAAACAGAAGGGTATCAATCATGTCATATCCATCTTTACTATTTCTGTGATATAGCAGATATCATCTATAGAACAATGGAAACTGGGATGCATGCATGTTGTGCTGCAGTCAGTTCAAATTTATTTGGGGAAAGCCAATTGTTAAATCTTTAGTGTAAACAAAAATTGTTTATGTTTAAGAAAGTATTAGTGAAAATGTTAATAGGGAAGAGGAGCCAAGATGGCTACTATAGCTGTCCCATATTCACCTCTAAACAACCATAAAATAGCACCCCTAGAACAAATCCTAGAATAGCATAGCCAGCAGAAAGATGGGCTGGAGCAGACCCTTCACCCAGGAGATCTGAAAGATTGGCAAGAAAGGTCCATCTCACTTGGGTAAAAGGAGAATACACTCCAAGATATGAAGCATTCCAGCAAGCCAGCAGCAATCCCCACCTCAGATAACAAGCAAGAGAGCCTAAACCCCAGTGTGGTGGAGTAGGCAGATGCCAACACTAGGATCCCCCACATGCCTTAGCATAGCCAGGGGATCCAGCAGACCCCAGCTCTGAGAACCACCATATGCTTTCACACAGCCAAGGGCAAACAGGCATCATCCAATACCCATACCACCTACTTCAGCACAGGCCAGGGCAAACGGACATCCTCCAGGGGCCAGACCTCCAAGTGTTTCAGTGTAACTCTGGAGAAATGCAGAAACACCCCACCTGGCCTCAGCACATGCCAGACACCACAACTAGGGTGCCAGCTCAGCACCAGGTAAACTGTTAGACCTCTACTGCCTTGAGCAGCACCAGCTACCCCCAACCCTAGCCGTTCAACACAGCATCAGACATGAGGGTCCCCCACTGGCTTAAGAGCAACATTAGTGCAGCACCAGGTAAACAGCCAGAGCCTGCAGTGACTTGGCACAAAAATCCTGAGACAGAGCCCATTCCACCCTGGGAGCAAAGATCAAATTTAAAAGAAAGGAAAATGACAAAAAAAAAGATGAGCAAAAAAAAAAAATCTGACCATAGAAAATTCACAGGGAAGAGTAAGACACCAACTCAGAAGAAGACAACAATGTCAAAACACCTATGGGCAAAAACCCAAAGAAAAAAATGGGAAGTGGTCTCTAACTTATAAAGAACTCATAGAAGAGCTCAAAAAGGAGCTTAAAAATCATAGAAGAGATGTAGAAGAGACAATCAGGCAAAGAAATGAGAGTGATACAAGGTAATTATGAAAAAAAAGTCAACAGCTTGGAAAACTCCTTGAAAAGTAGAATTGGCCAAATGGAAAAAGAGCTACAAAAATCCACTGAAGAAAACAATTCCTTAAAGAGTGCAATTGGCCAAATGGAAAAGAAAGAACAAAAGCTAATTGAAGCAGGGCAAAACCCAGATGGAGGAGTTAAAGCAGGGACTTGTAAGTTCTCCTTCAAATCTCTCCGAATACCCGTAAAAATGACTAAACAAATTCTAGAGCAGCAGATGCCCCAAAATGCCAGAGTGAAACATATTTACAGACCAAGACAATGTGGAAGGTTGACAGGAAAGGTCTGTTGCACCAGTCTGAGAGAAGAGCACAATCCAGCATGGATCATGCTGCCATAGACAGGCCTGGAGCAGGCCTCAGGGGACCGAATTGCTGGCAGCTGTGGCAGTTTCCAGACTTCTCAACCCACAATTACCAAAGACAACTTAGATCACTAGGAAAGGTCTGTGGGACCTGAATGGGAGAAGAATGTAGTCTGGTCCCAGCCCCAGGGTGGTGGCAGAGACAGCTGTAGCTGCAGTGGCTGCTTTTGGATCTCTCAGCCCACTGATAGTGGGAAGATTGAGCAGCTGATCAGAGCAGGGATCTCTTTGCTGGCACTGAGGCAGGATTCTCTTGCTTTGCCCTGCTTGTGTCTGAGGGCAAGGAGAAGCCCTGGTATTGGGGAGCTTGTGGTGGCAGTGGAAAGGAAATACTCTTCAGAATTCCAAGGCAGAGGGGAGTGCTTGTGGTCACCTGCAGACTGAGGCGCAGGCTAGGAGAGTAGTAAACACCTCTTCTTTGATCATGCAGCTGTGGAAGAACTGAAAATTTACAGGTCCCTAGAAATGTCTCTGAAAACAGCTGCACAAGATCCCTAAAGCTTGGGGCAGTACTCTGCTTTAGAAGCAGAGTCCTGTCCTAACACAGAGTTCAAAAACCAAGTAATTGACTGGGAAAATGAGCTAACAACACAAAAAAATCAGACTATAGAATCTTACTTTAGGGACAAAGAAGATCAAAACATAAAACTAGAAAACAAAGTCAAAGCTCTTACATCCAAAGCCTCCAAGAAAAATATGAATTGGTCACAGGCCATGGAAGAGCTCAAAAAGGATTTTGAAGATTAAGTAAGAAAAGTAGAGGAAAAATTGGGAAGAGAAATGAAAGTGATGCAAGAAAATCTTGAAAAGCTAATTGAGGATAGCAAAATCTTAAAAGTTAGAATCGGGCAAATGGAAGCTAATGACTCTATAAGATATCAAGAATCAACTAAGCAAAATCAAAAGAATGAAAAAAATGGAAGAAAATATAAAATATCTGATTGGAGAAACAACTGACCTGGAAAATAGATGCAGGAGAGACAATACCAGAATCGTTAGACTATCCAAAAAACCATAATCAAAACAAGGATTCGGACAGTAATCTTTGAAGAAATTATCAAGGAAAACTGTCCTGATGTCCTGGAACAAGATGGCAAAATAGGCATTGAAAGAATCTCACTAATCACTTCAGGAAAGAGATTCCCCAAATAAAAGCGTTAAGGAACATTATATCCAAATTTTAGAACTACCAGGACATGGAAAAAATACTACAAGTGGTCAGAAAGAAACAATTGAAATATTGGGGAATCATGCAGGTCTTGGCAGCTGCAATATTAAAGAATTGGAGGTCATGGATCATCATATTCCAGAAGGCAATGTAACTAGGACTGCAACCAACAATTATTTACATGGCAAAATTAAGCATAATACATCTAGGAAAAAAATGGATATTCAATGAAATAGAAGAATTTCAAGTTTTCATAAGGAGAAGGCCAGAACTAAACCAAAAATTTGATCTCCAGTGTCAAGACCCAAGAGAAGCATAAATAGATAAAAAGGGACAAGAAAATAAAAGGAATTCAATAGAGCTAAACTATTTACATCCCTACATGAGAAGATGATACTTATAACTCTTAAAAATTATATTAATAGTAGTATAGTTAAAAGGAATATATGTAGAGGGTATAGATATAAGATGAATTTGAGGGAATGATATCAAAGTAAAATTAAAGGATGAGGAAGAGGAGTACAATGTGTGCAGAAGGAAGGGAGAGGTACAATGGGGTAAATATTTTCACATGAAGAGGTGCAAAAGATCTATTACAGTGGAAAGGAAGATGGAATAGTGGGTTATAATCATTGTTAGATGTTTACTCTCATCAGCATTGGCTCAAAGAAGGAATAATATGCACAATCAGTTGAATATCTTAACCAACAGGGAAGTAGGAGGGGAAGAGATCAAGTAAGTTGGGTGGGGACTGACAAAAGGGAGGCAGATCAGGGGAGGTGGTAGACAGAACCAAAACACTGGTAAGGAGCGAGGAAGTGAAAGGAGAGAGAGGACAAACAGGAGGAGGAATAGGATGGAGGGAAATACACAGTTAGTAATCATAATTGTGTATGAGAATGGCATGAACTCTCCCATAAAACAGAATTAGATAGAAGAGTGGGTCAAAAAACCAGAATCCTACAATATGCTGTTTACAAGAGACATGCTTGAAGCAGAGAGAGACACACAGAGTAAAGGTAAGGGGCTGGAGCAGAATCTATTATGCTTCAGCTGAAGAAAAATAAAAGCAGGGGTACCAATCCTGATCTCAAAGTAAAATCAAAAATAGACCTAATTAAAAGAGATAAGGAAGGAAACTACACCTTGCTAAAGAGGTACCATAGACAAGAAATATCAATACTAAACATATGAACCAAGTGGGGTGGTATCCATATTCTTTTTTTGTTTGTTTGTTTGTTTTGCTTTTTAGAAGGGGGAAGGCAAGGCAAATAGTTATATGACTTGTCCACAGTCACATGGCTAGTAAGTGTGTCAAGTGTCTGAGGCTGGATTTGAACTCAGCTCCTCCTGACTGCAGGGCCAGTGTGCTACTCACTGCACCATCTAGCTGCCCCATAGTATCCATATTCTTAAAGGAGAAGTTAGGTGAGTTACAGAAAGAGATAGCAAAAACTATACTGGTGGGGGACCTCAACTGTCCCTTCTTAGAACTTGGTAAATCCAACCAAAAAATAAACAAAAAAGAAATTAAAGAGGCAAATAGAGTATTAGAAAAAAATTATATAGGATAGACCTTTAGAAAAAAACTACATGGGAACAGAATATATCTTTTCCTCAGCACCACATGGCACATAAACAAAAACTGACCATCTATTAGGGCATAAAACCCTCAAAATCTAACATAAAAGGCAGAAATATTAAATGTATTCTTTTCAGATCATAAAGCAATAAAAATTACATTTAACAAAGGGAAGTGGAAATATGGATCAAAAACTATTTTTAAACTAATCTAATCCTAAAAAAGTGGGTCAAAGATCAAGTCATAGAAAGAATCAATAATTTCGTTAAAGATAATTACAACAATGAGACAATGTCTCAAAATGGAATGCAGCCAAATCAGTAGTTGCTTAGGAGAAAATATGTTTCTCTAAATTCTTACATCAACAAAATGGAAAAGAGAATAGATCAATGAATTTGGCATTCAACTGAAAAACTAGAAAAAGAACAAATTAAAAAATCCTCAACTGAATGCCAACTTGGAAATCCTGCAAATTAAAGATGAGATTAATAGGATTGAAAGTAAAAAAGAAACAAAACAGAACTATTGAGGTAATAAATAAATCCAGGAGATTGTTTTATGAAAAAAAAAAACCAAATAATATAGATAAGCCATTGGTTAATTTGATTTTAAAAGAAAGAAGGAAGAAAACCAAATATCCAGTATCAAACATGAAAAGGGTGGGAAATATTTTCCCTAATTATATGCCAATATATTTGGCAATCTGAGCAAAAATGATGAATATTTATGAAAATATAAATTACCTCAACTAACAGATCAGGAAATAGAAATCCCTAAATAACCTCATCTTGAAAAAAGAAATTGAACAAGCCATTAATGAATTCCATAGGAAAATATCCCCAAGGCCAAATGGGTTCATGAGTGAATTCTACCAAATATTTAAAGAACACTTAATTCCACTACTACATGGACTATTTGGGAAAATGAATGAAGGAGATGTCCTACCAAAATCCTTTTATGACACAAATATGGTGCTTCTACCTAAATCAGGAAGAGCCAAAATGGAGAAAGAAAATCATAGAACAATTTCCCTACTGAATATTAATGCAAAAAATAAATAAAATATTAGGAAAGAGATCATAGCAATTTATCAGGAGGACAATACACTATTACCAAGTGGGATTTATATCAAGAACACAGGGCTGGATCAATATTAGGGAAACTATCAATATATTTGACCATGTCAGTAACAAAATCAACAGAAATCATATGATTATCTCAATAGATATTGAAAAGGCTTTTGACAGAATACAGCACTAATTCCTATTAACAACACTAGAGAGCATAGGAATAAAGGGAGCACTCCTTAAAATGATAAGCAATATTTACCTAAAACTATCGGCACTCATTATATATTATGATGATGAGCTAGAAGCCTTCCCAATAAGAGCAAGAGTGAAGAAAGGATGCTATATTATTCAATATAGTACTAGAAATGTTAGCTATAGCAATGAGAAGAAAAATAAATTGAAGGAATTAGAATAGGCAATGAGGAATCAAAACTATCATTCTTTGCAGGTGATATGCAGAAAACCTTAGAACATCAACTAAAAATTACTTGAAATAATTAACAACTTTAGCAAAGTTACAGGATATAATATAAACCCAGATAAATCATCAGCACTTCTTTATATGACCAATAAAGCCCAGCAGCAACAAAGAGAAAAAGAAATTCCATTTAAAATATCTGTGAACAATTTAAAATACTCAGGAGCCTACCTGCCAAGACAAACCCAGGAATTTTATGAACATAATTACAAGACACTTTTCACACAAATAAAGTCAGATCTAAACAATTGGAAAAAATATCAATTGCTTATGGGTAGGCTGAGGCAATATAATAAAAATGACAATTCTGCCTAAACTAATTTAATTATTCCATGCCACACCAATCAAAGTACCCAAAAAATTATAGAGCTAGGAAAAAATAACAGCAAAATTCATCTGAAAGAATAAAAATTCAAGAATATCAAGGGAATTTTAAAAAATACAAAGAAAGGGGGCCTAGCAATACCAGATCTCAAACTATATTATAAAGCAGTAATCATCAAAACTATCTGATACTGGCTAAGAAAATGGTAGATTAGAGGAATAGATTAAGTACACAAGACATAATAGTCAATGCTCATACTAACCTAATTTTTGATAAACATAGTCTCCAGCGTCGGTGATAAGAAATTACTATTTGACAAAAACTGCTAGGAAAACAGGAAAACAATAGGACACAAACAAGGTATAGCCAACATGTCACACTGTGTATCATATAAGGTCAAAATGGGCACATGATTTAGACATAAAGGGTCACACCATAAGTAAATTAAAAGAGCAAGGAATAGTCTACCTGTCAGATCTGTGTGGAGGTGAAGAATTCATGACCAAGCGAGATGGAGAACATTATAATATGTAACATAGATAATATGATTATATTAAATTAAAAAGCTTTTATTGAAACAAAATCAATGCAACCAAAATTAGAAAGAAAGCAGAAAACTGGGAAACAATCTTTACAGTAAATTTCTCTGATAAAGCCTCATTTCTCAAAAATATAAAGAACTTAGGCAAATTTGTAAGAATAGAAGCCATTTCCCAATTAATAGATGGTCAAAAGGTATGAACAGGCAGTTTTCAGATGAAGATGTCAAAGCTATCTATAGGCATATGAAGAAGTGATCTAAATCACTTTCAATTAGAGAATGCAAATTAAAACAACCCTAAGATACTACCTCACCCCTATCAGGTTGGCTAATATGACAAAAATGAAAATGATAAATATTAGACAGGTTGTGGGAAAATTGGGACATTGATAAAGTGTTGGTAGACTTGTGAACTGATCTAATCATTCTGGAGAACAATTTAGGACTGTGCCCAAAGGGTAACCAAACTGTGCATACTCTTTTTTCCAGCAACACCACAACTAGATCTCCATCCCAAGGGAAAAAGGGAAAAGAACCTACATATGCAAAAATATTTGTAGCCATCCTTTTTGTGGTGTGAAAATACTGGAAATTGAGGGGATACTCATCAATTGGGAAATTGATGAAGAATCTGTGGTATGTGAATGTAATGGAATACTATTGTGCCATAAGAAATAATGAACAGGCATATTTCAGAAAAACCTGGAGACTTTCATGAACTGATGCCAAGAGAAATGAGCACATACAGGAAAACATTGTGCACAGTAGCAGCAACATTGAGTGATGATCAACTATGAATGACTCTGCTCTTCTCAGCAAAACAATATTCCAAGACAAGAACAAAAGATTCAAGATGGACAATGCTGTCCATATCCAGATAAAGAACTGTTGGACTCTGAATGCAGATGGAAGCATATTTTTTCACTTCATTCTTTCTCATGTTTTTTCCCCTTTTGATCTTTCTTCTTTCACAACTATGACTAATATGGAAATATTTTTACATAATAGCACAGATATAAAGTATATCAAACCACTTACCTTTTTCAGAAGAGGGGAGGGAGAAAAATTTGGAACTCAAAACTTGTAAAAATAAATGCTAAAATTTTTCTTGACATGTAACTGGGAAAAAATGAAATACTATTAAACTGAAAAACTGAAGAGAAACTTGGCATATCCTTGTGCACAATAACAACAATGTTGTAATGATTATCAAGTATAAGTGACTTGTCTGTTTTCAGCAATACAATGATCTAAGAGAAATTCAAAAGATTCATGATGAAAAAATGCTGTCTACCTCCAGAGAGAGAATCAATTAACACTGAGTGTAAATTAAAGTATAACTTTATTTTTTATTCTTTTTGGAATATGACTAATATGGTAATAAATTTTGCATAATTTCTCATGTATAATTAATATCTTTTGCTTGCCTTCTCAGTGAGAGGGGGGTGGGAGAGAAACAGGAACTCAAAATTTAAAACAAAGCTTAAAAAATAATGCATCTCTGTGTTTTTAAATAATTTCTTGTCCAAATTTTTTAAATGAAGATTAAAATTAAAGTGTATTGTGCATATGTTTTTGTGGTGGGGAGAAGAGGAGAAAAGATAATCGTTAAATATTTACTAGCATAGCCCTGACCTAGATGCAGACAAATTGAATATCTTAAATGTTCCAACTCAAATTCATGTTAGGACCGAATCTTTGCCTACTCAATGTTTACCCTGTATATGTACTGTTGCTACAACATTGGCTATATAGTTGAACAAAACCTTTATTTTTAGAGAACAGCCCATTCTCTGGGGAAAAATCAATTAATCGAGCTGGTTATTTATTGTCATTGAGACAAGCAACAACAACAACATACTGTTTCAATTTTTTAAAAACTCGAAGCTAACACAGCTAGTAGCTGTCAGAGGCAGGAATTCAATTCAGCTCTTTCTGATTACATGTACCACTATCAACTGCACAACCTAGCTACAATGTCAACATCTGAATGGCTTCTTGACAAAACTACTCCTCACCGATACTGGGAGATCATTGTTGCTATTGAAGATTCATTCAAAAGCTTTTTTTATGGAGTAATTTTCATAGTTCTACCACTCAGATATGCCTGCATATTTCTAGGGACAAAAGACATTATTATTGTTGTTGTTATTAATACAGTAAATTTCACTGCATAAAAATTACCATAATGCCCTTTGAACAGTATTCATACTGTATTTTCATAAAAATATATAAATAAAATTTCAATAAATAGGACACTAACATTTTGCCTTAGCAATTTTGCCTTTAGCAATAGAAATATATTTTTGCTGAATTATTTTTTCCCAGTAAAATAACAACTCCTTGAAAATAAGAGGTTTTTTGCTTTTGTCTTTATATGGATAGCATTTGATGGAATATATTAATATACAATAATTTGAGATGCCATGGCCACTTGCAGACTTTCAGGATTTTTCCCAAGGAGAAATAAGTTTCTAGACAGAATTGTCTCTGTTACCCAGTTTCTAGTTTTCTTTCAAGGTGTGCACCTTCAAATGTGTGTGTGTGTGTGTGTGTGTGTGTGTGTGTGTGTGTGTGTGTTACTGTATACTTAACAATGTGAGGAGAACATTTTCCCTAGAGGGGGAAAGTATTTAGGAGAATATAACCTAGGAGGGGCATTATCTAGGTAGTGCATTTCTCCTCCACCTCATATAAGCTACCCAGGATTAAAGTTTTGTTCAGCCAACCAGAAAGGGAAGACACAAAGAAAGAGCACCACATTCTACTAGGAGTTACTTTGCTCTCCTCTCTAATGTTCAAAATGAATTCCTTTTAAATTGCAGCCCTCCTCAGTTTTCTCTGTTATCACCCAGCCTGAAGCTTTCTGGAACGTCGCATTTTAATATCCCTAAGGTCTCAGTTTTCCACTTTGGGTATCTATATGTTTTCTCTCATTCTTGTTGCATGGCTGACCAACTTCTTTTCTTCCATGTTCTCCCTTATTGATTTTATGTTCCTTCTCATCATTAGTAAAATATTATAGCTTACTTAGATTATTAACATTATTCTATTTTCTAAATTGTTTGCAAAAGACCTATTTTTCATCATTATAGGGACATCCTTGTGAAGAGCCTCCTTCACTACTGCAGATCAGAACATGTATGCAACTTAAAATTTTAGTAATCTGCCCAGTGAGTCACCCCATCCCTAGCCCAGGTCAGAGCCAGCAATTGAACTTTGGCTGTAACGGCTATAAGGCTTTCTCTTGATCTATTACTCAATATTGCCTTTTGCGGAATGCAATTCAATTGTTAGAGTAAAGCATTCTAATGTGTTCTGTTAAAGTTCATTAAGTTGAATATCACTAACTTATAATTTTCAATAACATGACCTTGGATTCCTCTTGGATTAAATAAGCATTCTCTACATGGCATGATTGGAAGAGCGCAGTTAACCCTGGCCCTGCCTCCTAACATCTCCCTTATTTGTCACAGTGTTTATCTTAGACCTAGATAAGTTATAAACAATTTTCAGTGTAAGACAGTATCAAATCTAGCATTCCTAGATTATTTAATACAACAAAATCTGTTAAGCTTTGGACCAGTTTTTTTTCCTTTACTATAAAAATGATAGACTGGCCCAGACTATATGTTTTTCTTTAAAAATATGACTAAAAGCCACATACTTATTGTCTTTTTATCATTTTAGAAGTATGGAGAGTGTTCATTTAGAAAACATTTTTCATTGTGAGGATACGTATAGAATATACAGTCACTGGTTGCTGACCCCCTTCTAATTAAAACTCATAAAATAGGTATGTAGTGTATTTGGTGTTCTTGATTTGCTGTGCCCTCTGGTAGAAGCATTCCTAATTTATTTCTCCTCTCTCTTCCCTCCTTTCCTCCTTCTCTCTCTTCCATTCTTCCTTTCTTTCTGTTTCTATCTTTCCTTTGTCTCTTTTTTTCTTATTCCTTTTTTCTTTTCAATTATATCGGAACTTTCTTTAATAATACTAACATTACATCTAAAAATTATTTTTTAGGTAAGAAACATTCACTGAGCAAGTAAATGTAGCATTGGAGAAAAGCAGGTTGTAATGACTTTGTAACCTGTTTTCAGCCATGTCATAAAATTAGTAAAAAAAAAAATCTGAACAGTATCTGACACATTCATTTTACACCTGAATTTTATTTCCTTTGGGGCTAAACTATTAAGACAATTGCCTTCCTCCCAGAATGTCTTAAGTGAGCCATTGTTGTCATCTCTGCATTTTCATTAAAATGTTACTTAATCCAGAAGAAATGAACCATTACAACTATGGTCTAGGGAATGTATAGGGAATGTTTGTGCCTGCAAATATCCAATGTTCTGTTCCAGAGGGGACAGAATGAAATGGTACAATGTAAAATCCACACAGGCTACTCTCAGAAGGCAGAGAGAATTTAATAGAATGAAATTTATTCATGTTCTATTCTAGCTAGCATGATTTGCTTTAATTGACCTGTTGGGATTTTAATAAGCTCTTAGATGAAAAGTAAGTTTGTTTTTAAATGAGAAATAACGTTGTTTGTCTCTCTTTCATAATAAGGTACTTGGCTGTGGTAATTTCCCTTGTTCCACAGTGTGTTCTACACAGTTGAAGTCATTATTACACAGATATGCTATCTGTATTGCTATTGCCAGACATGATACTAATCCATATTTGTCTTTCTAGATTGGCAGTGTCTGTACTTGGAAATATCTAGTTGAAATTGCTTTAAACATATATCCCTGTGAGAGTAGAAATTGTTTCATTCTTTGTACTTTTATCTGTACTGCCTAACACATTTGTTAATTGATGGATGGATTGATTATTTTTCATAGGATTATATATTCGAAGCTGGAAGAGATGTTTGAGATCATGTAGGCGGAACTTTTCATTTCATAGATGAGGAAAATGAGATTAAGTGACTTTCCCATCATCAAACATGATTCAAACACAGGTTGTTGAACTGAAAATCCACCACTCTTATATTGTTCTCAACTGATTCCAGTTTAAGTATATTTAAATCAAAGGCATATATGTGAGTTAATACTTGACATGAAAAATATGTTGGCTTTAAAAATCTCTCCTTATTGTTAATTATACCTCCATTAATGGCCTTGCAAATTAGTTAGTTGACAGCTTTCATTAAAACAGAAGTATCGCAAGAATAAATACTGAATTCTGATAAAATGTATATTGTGCCACCTTGTTATTTTACTGCTAAAAACCATAAACATAGACACACATATACATTTAGATAGACCTATATGTGTATGTATGAGTGTTTTCTTTTGTTTTTTTTTTCTTCTCTAGCATGTGCTACAGTAATCTGATAGATATTAAAAATGGAAACCTTGATGAAATGTTCAGAATGATCCATGCATTTAAAACAGTAATGACAATAAAACAGCAACAACAACTTTTCCCTTTCTTACCTGTCCAGTCTTCTTACACTTTATTGCACTCTCTCTCCCCTCCTTTCTTCACACCCTTGTACTCTATGATACAAATCCATTGACCTTGGCCTTCTTGTACCTCCCACAGGATACTCAATTTCTGCATGCCATGACTTCATTGTCTATAAATACTCTCCTTCACCAGTGACTCCTGGCTTCCCTGGCTTCCTTTAGTCCTTGACTCCAGGTGTAAACGATTTTAAATTATACCTCATTATCACAAGGTTTTTTTTAAAAAAAATAATAGTATTTTATTTTTTCCTATTATAAGTAACATTTTTTCACTTTAAAAATAATTGTACAGCAATTTCTTCTGTTATATTTCCCCCTCACAATCAGTTACTTTAACAATTTTGAAGACTTTTTCATTTTTTAAAATTGATTTAATGTTTAAATACAATTTCTTGCTCTATCACCAACTACTCTACAAGTATGAATATTGCGACTAACATAGTATGCATCATTGAAATACTGATGCCTTGCTGATAAATGTTCATTTTTTCTTTTTTTAGTTTAAATAAATCTAGAATTTTTGTCATATTGTGAGATCCTTACACCCTATAATTTCAATGGCTAAATTCTTACTGTCTGCTTAGAATCCCCAGTCATCCCTTAGTGCCTAATTGTTTTTGGAAGGAGCCTTACACTTTTTGTGGTTTATTGAACTTTTTTGGCTATTTTTCTTCAATTTAGTTTATCCTAGTTCTTATCTTATCATTAGGTAATTTTGAACTTAGAATGGAAGTGTCTTTAAAGTTGCAGAGATCCATTAGGAAAAAAAAATTGGGGTTGCCTTTTCAAATACGAATCCTGATGAAATTTGCTTGTATCTTTAAATGTGTTGTCTATAGTGGAGGGACCCCTACAGGAATTTTGGTGTGCCCTTTGTAGCAAGGGGCACTTAGAAAATTTGTCAGACCCCATTTGGATGACCTTATAGACTAAGAGAAACATGGAAATTTTTTCAAACAGGACAATTTGTTTCTCATCCAATGGTAAGAGGATGACTTTCAGTTAATCATAAGTCCATAATCCCTTTGGGAAAAATCCACGTCCTTTGAAGTTGCTTTAGAGATACAGAACACAAATGATCCAGCATGGTTTTCTTACCTCTGAAATTGGGAAACAAAATAACCACAGATTATAAAGGTTCACTTTGATATGAGGTGGGGGTCAAAGGGATCTAGAATAAATAAAATTATTAATTATACTTGCTAAGAAAAACAAGGCACTAGTAGCAATTTGCTTGTTTCTTGAAAAGCTACTCACCATCAACCATCTTGCTTTCTGTTTATAAAAATATTCTCTGGGGAAATGTTCTTATTTTGGAAATCTCTACTTTAGCTAATAAGATACTATCAAATAAAATGTGCTTCAGAATCATGCATTTTATTATAATATTTGTCAGCATAAATTTGATCAGTGCGTAAAACAAGGGACATTTAATGTTGGTTTCATTTATGACTTCCACACTCCCCAACTTTGTCTTTTAACAAATGTTCACATTTTTATATAGGGGTCACTTCTCCAAGTAGTGATAGTTTATTGGTATAGTGCAATACATCTTTTCTATTTTCAGAATGCTTTGCCATGCTCCAAGTTATCAAAGACTCAATGATATGGGAAATATATTCTTAGACAGTCCAAGATTGTTGGTTAAAGGCAAACATTTTAGAACAGATGTTAGAGTCATATAGTATATAGAATTGGAGGTTGTACAGGTGATGTAGGGAAGGGGCCAGCATAAGTACTTAGTAGTACTCAGCCAGAGTCTAGAATCTATGATTCAGTCTTTAAATATATCCAGATTTGTACACAACCTCCTACCATTTAAAGAAGTGCTACTTCAGCCGTTCTTCAGTTCAGAACATTTTGATTGCTTGTAGTTAGCTTATCATAGAGAAGCCATTAATTTCCCTCCTTAGGGCTCTCAGTTAATTCTGAATACTCTATGTCCTCTCTTTCCTCCGGAATCTTTTTTTTGCACAATTGAGAACATGCTTTCTGCTCCCCTTGGATAGATGTCTGAAAAAAAGGGCTTGTCACCCATTTACATACACATAGGTAAGTGACTTGATGATTTCTCTATAATGATCTTTTTTTTTTCACTTATAATTTTTCCTTTCCCTCTTTCCCTCTCCCAAAGTCCTTGGCCTTTGGAGCATTCAACAGGCCTTGGCAATTTTAAACATGTATCTAATTATCAAATATACACATATACATGCATATACACATACATGTATATTATATATAATTTAAAGCCCTTATAACAAACACTTTGAAACAATGGTTTGTTCTTATTCTAAAGAAAAATTCCAATGAATTTACCTTTGTAAGTTACATCTAGAGCAGAAAGGACTTTAGAAATGATCTAATCCAGCCACACAATTTTACAAATAAGGATACATGCAGTGAAAAGAGCTAGGATTCAACAATCCTCTCCTCTTATTCCAAAGCTAGTGCTCTTTCCATACAATCATTATATAAAGCCACTAATTGAATTTCTTTTAAACCAAAGCTAATTATTTGAGATATTTTCCTTTGATTTAAGGCATCATGATGCAAGTGAATTAAGAACAGCTTTCTGGTGTGAAATAGAAGAATTTAAAATTATAATGTGTGATGCAAAAAGGTGTTATTTCCTAATAGCCACTAGTGAAAATTATAAAATAAAAATGTCTTAATTAAGTAAAACTGTTAATAATTTAATTTGAGGAATTGAGGTTAAATAAGAAATAGTTCATAAATATACTGACAGTTTTTCACTACTATTAACATTAGCTAGTCCTGTTAGTCATCATGTGATGACATGGTGTTGAATTTACTAGGAATGCCCACAAAGGCCTAAATATGAAAATAAAGAAACAGAAAAACCTAGCAAATGTGCATTTATATTTCAGATCATGTTAATTTTAGACTAATGTTTCAATAAGGAAATCAGGCTTGCAACCCTGTATATCATTGTAATGATCATCATCTTGATTGGCATTTATTTAGCACGTCACACACATATCAACTTCTTTTATCCTTACAACAACCCTGAGAGTTAATAATAGGACCTATTATGATTTTCATTTTTCCAGATGAGGAAACTGAAATAAGTAGTGTTTAAGAGACTTGCACAGGGTCACACAACTAGGAAGTGTTGGAGGCTGGATCAAAGCTCAAGTCATCCTGAATCCAAGGTCAACATTTTATCTATTCTACCACCTAGTCACCTATATGTGTTGATACCTCAGAAGTAAAAGTAAATTTGTGTTTTGTTTTCTTTTTATAGTTTAAATCTAAATAGATTCATATTACAAAGATTATTCTGTGATTTGAATATATAAAAAATGTTGCTTTAAAGCAAAAATAAAGGGGAAAGTATTCTGTAGTACTTCAAATATGGTAAGAATGTCTACTACTAAGTAATTCAAACTTGGGATAACTTCCTGTGCTTCTCCACTTGGATTGCATGACAGTGAAGTTTTCCAATATTTCTGCTGATTTTGTTTTTCTTTAAAGCTCAGAGTGTCAGACATTAGCAATAAATATATAATTTTTGAAGCTAGTGCCGTTGTGATTAAATTTATCCTTGACTTTCTGAAGTACCAGTAAGCACATACAGCTTTGGAATCTACACTACCCTTCCCCTTGGTTTCCTTGTGGTTCCTTTGAGATGAAAAACAAGGAAACTCCTCCCCCAAATGACAGCTATTCAGAGAACCCTATTGCCAATATTACTCATTTTCCCCCTCCTACAATCTCACCTCTGGCTCCTCAACTCACTTAAAAGTCTTTCCCAACAGGAGTTGCACCATTTCCCAAAGAATAAGTTTCTAATATGATTGCCTTTATTTGAGATTACTTGTTTTCACACAGCCTGCATATCCTTTGAACATTTTAAAACATAGTACATGAGAATATAAAGACATGTCAAATTACAGATTCATAATTTCCTCACAAATCAGCACATCATTAAAGAGCCATTTTTTAAGGTAGAGGAGAAATAAGAAGTTATGATATACTATGGTGTCCAGAAAATGGTAACCAGAATGATGAAGGGCTTTGGTCTGGAGAAAAGGAACTAAGACATAGGTGGAGAAAGGGATGATAATGCTTGGCTTCAAGAACCTAACAGGCTGTCATCTAGACAAGGGACTATACTTGTTTCATGTGGCCTCAGGTGATACAACTAGGAATAATGAATAGAGGTTAGCAACTAGGCAAATTTGGGTTGGATGTAAGGGAAAATTTCCTAACAATTAGATCTGCCACAAAGTATGATTGGCTACCTAATGAGGTAGTGAGTTCTGAATAAACGAATGAGTGTAAACATATTTATTAAATAAATGTATTTATTAAACTTAACACATGCAAAGCATTGGAAGAACTGATAGGCAATCCCTACTCTGAAGCATAGGATGTTTCAATTTCAAGTCAAATGGAAAGGCCTTATGGTCCTTAGGGTAGTGCAGCAAAGCTAATAGTAATGTGATTTCTTTAGTGTAATTTCCATTAATAAAACCATGTAAGTTTCTGACATTGACCTACTGGACAGGACTGAAGACCTTGGTGGTGAGACTTTTTCTTCTAGATCTTTAGAAACTGCAGGTTCTGAGGGAGTGGAAGGGTAGTTAGTAGTAGCTACACAGGAAGTTGCTAAGTCATATCTCAAAAGGCAGCAGCATTTCTGTGGACTATGCACTCAAGATCTAGATTAGAAGCAGGGTCTGGGGGTGGGCCTTACCTATCCACGGGTGGTAGTAGTTCAGTGGGTGATGTTGGTGGTTTAGGGGATAATGATGCCATTCTTAACATGAGTTGTGCCCCCCCCCAACCATGACAAATTACTAACTCTTTACTTCAACAGCTTGAAATGATAACTGGGAATTCAAATCATTTAAATACTCACCTTTTATTTGTGAGTAATAATCAATTTAAGTATCCTTAGGGGACAAATAGCATATTTAGTTTCTTGAACTTAGATGATTCCCATTCTTTTATTAAGGTTAGAAGTAGACAAATAGTAGGAAAATATGACATATCAGGAAGGGAAAGATGCCAATGAATTACAGAGTTGATTTATTTCCCTTATCTTTCCCTTCTAAATTAGAACAATTACCTTCTGTCTTTATTTTTCTTTATCAATGAATGACAGCAAATGTATATTGAAACCTTATATATAAACAGGCACTGAGAAGATGAAGTATTTGGCACTGGAGTAGTGAAATGATCATTTAGATTTGGAGTAAAATTTAAGAAATAAAACACTAGCCTTGTTACTTATCCATGGGGTCATGATCACTTAATCTTTAACACACGATTTTCTGGACTTTGCTTGAGAAGACATCCAAACATACACAAGTAGGGCTGTGGTAGTGTTTTTTTAACTTGTTTTCTAGAAGGAAAAAAAATATGCACAACATACTTTTAGGTTTAATCTGCTTTATTACTTTTGAATCACTTTCTATTCTAAACAATCAATCAAACAAGAAATCCAGCTGTGATTTGTAGCATATTTCAATTTCAGAGGTATAAATGCTCACACTGAAAGTTTAAAAATTTGCTCTCCCCAGGATGTGCAAACTGCCTACAGCATACTCCTGCAGTTAATCCATAGCCATTTCTTTCTTGTATTTTATTTTAAATTTTTTTCTCAATTACACATAAACAAAATTTTTAACATTCATTTTTAATAATTTTGAGTTCCAAATTACCTCCTCTCCCTCTCCTTATGTGAAGGCAAGAAATTTAATATAGATTATATATCTTCAGTCAGCAAAATGTTTCCACATTTGCCATGTTGCAAAAGGAAAAAAAAATATATCAAATAAAAAAATCAAGAGTAATAAAGTTTTTTTTTTTTAAAAGTATGCTTCAATCTCAACTCAGATTCAATGAGTTCTTTCTTTGGAGGTGGATATCATTTTTTCATCATAAGTCCCTCAGGATTATCTTGAATCATTGTATTTTTGAGAATAGCTAAGCAATTCACAGTTGATCATAATACAGTCTTGCTATTACTATGGACAATGTTCTGTTGGTTCTGGTCATTTCACTTTGCATCAATTCACATAAGTCCTCTTAGGTTTTTCAGAATGTTTTGTCATTACTTATAGTACAATACTTTTCCACCATAAGCATGTATCACAACTTGTTCAGTTGTTTCCCAATTGATGAAAATCCTTTCTATCTCCAATTCTTTGGCACCACAGAAAGAGCTGTTATACATATTTTTTTATATTTAGATCCTTTCTCTCTGTTTCTCTCTCTCTCTCTCTCTCTCTCTCTCTCTCTCTCTCTCTCTCCCCCCTCTTTGTCATTATAGAACACGTAGATAGTGCTATATTGCTTTGTCACAGGGTACACACAATTTTCTTAGCCATTACCAACTTGTTTTGGGGATCCTGCTTTGTAATACAGTTTAAGATTTGGAACTGCTAGGCTACCTTTTTTTTTCTCTCTAAGTATACCATTACATTATCTGCAAAGAATGGTAGTTTCACTATTTTGTTGCCTATTTTAATTCCTTCAATTTCCCTTTCTTGTCTTATTGCTATAACTAGCATTTCTGGAACAATATTGAATAATAGTGGTGATGATGGGCATCCTTACTTCACCCCTGATATTACTGAGCAGCCTTCTAGCTCATTTCCATTACATAGAATGCTTGCTGATGGTTTTAGATAGATAGTATTTATCATTTTAAGGAAAGCTCCATTTATTCCTATGCTTTCTATTGCTTTTAATAAAAATGAGCATTCTATTTTAGCCAAAAGTTTTTTGTTGTTGTTACTATTGTTTCACCTATTTATGTAATCATATGATTTTTGTTCTTTTTTCTTATTTATATGGTCAGTTATGCTAATAGCTTTCCTAATATTGGACAAGCTTTGCATTCCTCATATAAATCTCTCCTAGGCATAGCATACGATTTTTTTTGATAAATTGCTTTAATTAAATTTCTAGTATTTTATTTAAAAAATTTCCATCAATATTCCTCATGAAAATTTGTAGTTTTCTTTCTCTGTTTTTCCTCTTCCTGGTTTAGGTATCAGAAGCATAAACCATAAACCATAAAGGGAATTAAATAGGACTCCTTTATTGCATATTTTTCCAAATAATTTATATAGTATTAGAATTAATTGTTCTTTAAATATTTAGTATCAATCCCTTGTGAATCCTTCTGGCCTGGGGGATGTTTTCTTAGGGAGTCTTTGATGGCTTGTTCAATTTCTTTTCTAAGATAGGGTTATTTAAGTACTCTATTTCTTTTTCTGCTAATTTTGAAAATTTTTATTTTTGTAAATATTGATCCATTTAACTTAATATTGTTAGATTTATTGGCATATAATTGGGCAAAATAGCTCCTAATAATGGCTTTGATTTTATCTTTATTGGTGATGAATTTACCCTTTTTATTTTTAATAATAATTTTGTTTTATTCTTACTTTTTAAAATCAAATTAAGCATTGATTTATGTACTTTATTTTTTTCCATAAAACCAACTTATAGTTTTATTTATTAGTTCCATGATTTTCCTTGATTTCACTTTTTAAAAATTTCTCCTTTGATTTTCAGAATTTCCATTTCAATGTTTTATTAAGTTTTTTTTAATTTGTTCTTTTCCTAGGTTTTTTGTTAGTTGCATGTCCAATTCATTGATTCTCTTCTTTCTCTATTTTATTGTTTTAAGTGTTTAGAATTATAAATCCTAAGTACTATGTTGTCTCTGTCCCACAAATTTTGGAATGTTGTCTCATTGTTGCCATTCTCTTTAATGAACTAATTGATTGTTTCTATGATTTGGTCTTTGAAACACTCATTCTTTAGGATTAGATTATTTGGTTTCAAATGATTTTAATCTATGTTTCCATGGCCCTTTATTGAATATCATTTTAATTGTGTTATGGTCTGAAAAGGATAGATTTAATATTTCTGCTTTTCTGCATTTGGTTGTGAGGTTTTTATGCCTTAATACATGTTCAATGTTTTTGAAGGAGTCATGTTTAGCTGAGAATAAGGTATATTCCTTTCTATTCCCATTCAATCTCCAGACATCTATCATATATAACTTTTCTGAAATTCTATTCAACACCTTAGCTTCTTTCCTGTTTATTCTGTGGTTAGATTTACCTAGTTCTGAGAAGGAGAAAGTTGAGGTTCCTCACAAGCTTAATTTTACTGCTTCCTCCTATAACTAATTTGACTTTTCCTTTGAGAATTTGGATGCTATGCCATTTGGTTTATGTATGTTTTATATTTTTATTACTCCATTGTCTATGATACCTTTTATCATAAACATGGTTTCATTGCTTATCTTTTTTACTTAGGTCTATTTTTGCTTTTGCTTTATCTGAAATAACGAATGCTACCCTCGCTCTTTTTTAAAAACTCAGATGAAGAATAATAGATTCTGCTCCAGTCCCTTATTTTTGCTATGTGTGTCTCTGTGTAAGTGTGTGTTTCTTGTAAACAATATATAGTTGAAATCTAGTTTTTATTCCATTCTGCTGTCCATTTCCATTTTTGAGTGACTTCATCCCATTCACGTTCATAATATTATTAATGTTATATTTCTTCCCTTGTATTTTTTCCCTGTTTATCCTTATCTCTCTCTTCTTACCCTATTCCTCCTCAAAATTTTGTTTTGCTTCTGACCACTAACTACTTCTCTTAATTCACTCTCCCTTGTATCAGTCTTCTTTCCTTTTTCTTATCCCCTTCCTTTCCTACTTCCCTCTATGTTAAGATAAATGTCTATACCCAAATGATTGTACATGTTATTCACTCTGAGCTGATTCTGATGAGAGTAAAGTTAAAACATCGCTCACCCACCCTCATCTTCACCTCCATTGTAACAGCTCTTCCTTTTGTGCCTCTTTTATTTGAGATAATTTTCCCTACCCTACCTCTCCCTTTCCATTTCTCCCAGTACATCCCTCTTTTCCAGCCCTTAATTTTATTTTTTTAAAAATTATCCCATCATAGCCATCTCACACACATGCCCTCTATGTATACTCTTAACTGCCCTAATAATGGTCAAGTTCTTATGAGTTAAAATTATCATCTTTCTAGTGTTTTTCAGTTGGTTCAGTCATGTTCAACTCTTTTGGACCCTGTGTTCTTCTGTCCATGGGGCGTTCTTGGCAAAGATACTAGAGTGGTTGGCCATTTCTTTCTCTAGTGACAATCGGAGGTTAATTGTATTTCCCAATGTCACACACTGGGAAGTTTCTGAGACTGGATTTGAACCCAGGTCTTCTTGACTGCAAACCCAGCACTGTATGCACTCTGCTACCTAGCTTCCCACATCTTCCCATTATAGGAATGTAACCATTTTAACCTTATTGACCCACTTATGTTTACTCTTTCATATTTATTTTTTTATATTTATCTTAAGGCTAACATTTGAAAGTCTAATTTTCTATTCAGCTCTGCTCTATCCATCAGGAGTGAATGAAATTCCTTTATTTCCTTAAACATCCATTTATTCCCCAACTGATTATACTCAGTTTTTTCTGAATAGGTAATTCTTTGTTGTAACAGTAGCTCCTTTGCCTTCCAGGATATCATAATAAAGCCTTCAGATCCTAAAAGATGTAAGGCGCTAAATTTTGTGTGATCTTTACTGTGGCTCCACAATATATGAATTGTTTCTTCCTGGTTGCTGCAATATTTTCTCCTTGACATGGGAACTTTGGAATTTGGCTATAATATCCTTGTGGTTTTCATTTTGGCATCTATTTCAAGAGGTGATCAATGGATTCTTTCAATTTTATTTTACCCTCTAGTTCTAGTGCATCAGCATAGTTTTCCTTGATACTTTCTTGAAATGTGATTTGCGGCCTCTTTTTTTTCCATGACCACTTCTTGATGTTGCTCATTCCACTCTTGGGCAGCACTAATTCTTATGTAGTTTTCCATGATATCCATCTTAAATGTGCCTTTCTGTCAATGTCTTCTATCCTTTGCTCCTGGCTCTAGCCAGTGGGGTCAAACAGGCAAAATAAAACAAAAACAAAACAAAAACTCATTTATTATCAATGTGACAGCCCTTCAAAAACTTGATGTCAGTTATCACATCCCCCTGAGTCTTCTCTTCTGCTGTCTAAATAAGTCCTCTTTGTTCAATTGATTCTCCTCATATAACTGATGCCAAGTTTCTTCTCAGATTATTATTATTATTATTATTAATCTAGAAGATCTGTCATTGAAGATAACCCAAAGAAAGATAAGTGATGCCTAAAGGATTATTGCCTTATGTCCTCCCTAGGGCAATGTGGGTATAGTTCTACAATTCAAATGTCAAATCAAGTTTTTGTATTCATTGGGAGATCAGTAAGCACTAAAGTATTCCTTCAGAATAATTACCAGACAAGTCAAATTAACAAAAATTTTCTATGCTCACTTCCCTCCACCCAAAGCATTTATATGTTCAACAATTTTAGAATCACTTAGATTTGATATTGCTTTCTGAAGTCACATAACTAATTTTCTTTCTTTTTTCAACAAATATCCCAAGTGACAGTAATGATGAAATAGTTGTTTGAGCCTGTAATAGCAACCCATGCATGCTCCTGTCAATGGGTGCAGTCAAGTGAGACTAGGACATCTCAGTTCCAGTTCGTGGGGAGCATTTCCCAATCATGTTGTTTACCAGATTATGGTTTCAAAAATTTGGTATTGTTGGATATTTCTTTTCTTAAAGAAGCAACATGAAAAGGTTGTAATGTTGGCCATGTTAGGCTCTCCAACTCTCAAATACATTTAAATTCAAAACTCATTAATGATCTTAAAAAAGTGTCACAGCAAGAAGTTTAAAAAAACAGTTTAGTCAACCAATTGTCCCTTGTCTTTTTGCTTCAGTTCTTTGGCAGCTAGGTGGCATAGTGGATAGAGCTCTTTGATTTCTTGCTGTTATTAGCTATGAAATCCTGGACAGATCACTTAATCTCTATTAGCCTCAGTTTTATGATCTGTAAAATGGAGATTATAATAATAGCTTTTACCTCCTAGAGTTGTTCTGTGGATAAATGAGACAATGTTTATAGACTTTAAAGGACTACATAAATGCTAGCTATTAGTTTACCAATCCATAATTTAACTAATATGAAGACTGCCTTTACCAGCGCAAGCTATACTCCCTTTCTGACTTCTGAGGTAAATCCATAGTCAACAAGCATGTTCCCTTATAACTACTACAAGGGATCCACCCACATTGGTCTTTAAACTCCAAGAAGTTCATTTTTATGAAACTATCTAACTTCATACTTTATTTTTCTTTACTGAAAATAGGATAGAGATAAGGACTGGACTTGTGATTTAATTGGTGTAGGCCCAGATTTTAAGGTTAGGATACTCCCTCTTCTAATGCAGATCAATACTTTTTTTGCAACTTAGGTGCTTAGAGAATTGCCTAGAACACCAAGAGGTTATGTGACTTCCCTAAAGTCCCTCACAAAGCCTGTGAATTGTTTGAACTTACATCTTCCTGGCTTTGAGAACTGTCCTCTTTGCTCTACAGCATACTACTGCTCTACTGAAAATATACCAAAACAAATAGCTATAGATCAAAAGGAAAAGTTCACTGAGATTTTGTAGTTATAGAGATCAGAGGATGAGATTGAAATCCTTCACCATTCCGGGTGCCAGTTTCTCGACATTGTCATAGTCACATGGAGTTGAGTGGGTAGTCAGTCACAAATTCTGACCTAAAGTAGTTTTTCACTTTGCTGCCTGCTAGCTTCTAATCTCATTTTGTGGTGTATAGATGGGACCAAAACAGAGATAATAAATCTCTAGGACTCGCAACTCTATTAAACAAATAAAATAATTTACAGAATAAGTGCATATTTTTCAAACGGAAGGAGATTTGATGCACTATAGGTAAACTTTTTTTAACTTTTTTTTTTTTATAATTAAGATTTTTTATTTTAAGTTCACAACACTCAGTTCCACATAACTTTGAGTTCCAGATTTTCTTCCCCGCCTTCCTCTCCCTCCCCAAGACGGTATGGGATCTGATGTATCTTCTACATATAACTTCACATTGAACTTATTTACACAATAGTCAAGTTGTAAAGAAGAATTATGACCAATGGAATGAATCATGAGAAAGAAGAAACAAAACAAAAAACAAAACAAAGACAAAAACAGAAGAGAAAAAAAAGGGGGGGGGAAGGTGAGCATAAAGTGTGCCTCAATCTGCATTCAGACTCCATAGTTCTTTTTCCTGATGTAGTTAGCCCTCTTCATCATGAGTCCTTTGGAGTTGTCTTTGCAACTCGTATTGCTAAGAACATCAAGGTCTATCAGGGTTAGTCATCACAGAATCCATATATCTGTGGGTGTGTATGATGTTCTCCTGGTTCTGCTCTCCTCACTCAGCATTATCTGGTGTAGGTTTTTCCAGGTTATTATGAAGTCCATGTCATCCCAATTTATTATAGCACAGTAGTATTCCATTACCTTCATATACCACAACTTGTTCAGCCATTCCCCAGTTGATGGACATCCCCTTGATTTCCAATTCTTGGAATTGGAATTGAATTCCAATTGCCACTACAAAAAGAGCCACTATAAATATTTTTGTACATATGAGTCCTTTTCTCACTTGTGTGATCTCTTTGGGATACAACCCTACAAGTGGTATTGCTGGGTCAAAGGGTATGAAAGTTTTTATAGCCTTTTGGGCATAGTTCCAAATTGCTCTCTAGAATGGCTGGATCATTTCACAACTCTACCAGCAATGTAACAATGTTTCAATTTTCCCACATCCTCTCCAGCATTTATCATTTTCCTGTTTTGTCATTTTAGCCAATCTGACAGGAGAGATGTGGTATCTAAGATTTGTTTTGATTTGCATTTCTCTAATCAGTAGTGATTTTGAGCATTTTTTCATATACCAATAGATATCTTTAATTTCTTCCTCTGAAAACTGCCTGTTCATATCCTTTGACCATTTCTCAATTGGGGAATGACTTGTATTCCTATAAATTTGGCTCAGTTTCCTGTATATTATAGAGATGAGGCGTTTATCAGAGACATTGGTTGTAAAGATTTTCTCCCAATGTTCTGCTTCCCTCCTAATCTTTGTTGCATTGGTTTTTTTATACAAAACATTTCAATTTAACATAATCAAAATTATCTATTTTGCATTTTGTGATGCTCTCTATCTCTTGTTGTGTCATGAATTCTTTGCTTTTAGGTAATCTTCTTAACATAATGTGTTTCAGGATTTTTGCCTTTTTTTTCAATCCAGACCTGTTGTTTATTTGATGTAGGGAATTCCTTAAGTGGAAAGTTTTTCTAATTTTATGAGTTCTTTGGTAATTAATTGACTTTTCATGGTCATGCAGCTTATATGTGTAAGGCAGGACTTGAAACTAGGCCTTACTGATTATAAGTTTCCAGATACTATGAGGTTTTAGATTCCTTCAATAAAATGAAAAAGAAAAAGTTTTTGTTTTGGGGGAAGGGAGAAAGCGCAGAATAGAATGTAATAGAAAATTTTTATTTAGAGATATACAAGAAAAGACTTGCAGATCCTTATATACAATGAGTTCTGTAAATGTACTTTTAAAGTACTTCACAGACTACTGAACAGTTGACCTATCAATATATTTTATGATGTGTCATTGATTAAGTTCAATGTATAGTTACATATCAAATTACAATTACTGTGAGAGAACATTACAACACTAATTGTACCTAGTTGCTCACCTTTTGGAAATGAGGGAATTAAAACATGGAAAGGTTAACTGACTTGCTTAAAGTCACGTAAGTTGGTGGCAAAGCTGAAATTATACATAATAGCATTTGAATTCCCTGCCTCATGCTGAGCCATCAAACCTCCACAGAACTATTCTGCATTCCTCCCAACGAAAACTTTCCTCATTACCTCCCAAGACAGCACTATTAAAGACAGCAGCTCATAACAAAACAAAATTTAAAAAAAAATCCTAGTAACTTGTATTCTGAAGTATTTGTCCAGAATATTAAATATTTTCCCTATATACTTTATGTTGTAATTCAACAGTAGGGAATTAAGAATATGAGTTATGCATCATCTTCATTTAAATATAACAAGGTTCAAATTTATTTATTTTCACATCAAGTTCATCCTGTGCTTTGTTATTTAGTAATTTCAACTATTATTGAATTAATATTGTGGTAGAGTCAAGGTAAAATGAATTATTTATTTAAGACTTTGAGGTTAGTGAATCAAGATGTTGGGGTTAAAAATATATGACCCAGATAATAAAATTTAGAACGTTTCATTAAAAGAAATATATTTGGAGACAGATGGTTATTGGAAAGATACTAAAGGAAAGTCCTTCTCCCTCCCATTTCCCTGCCCCATCTGCCCCTGGCACCTGATCACAAAAGCATTTACAGAAGAGACTTCTATCTATGGAACAGGATCCACAGAAGAGTTTCTAATAGACTCATAGTTGTGGGGAAGAATCTACAGAAAAGTCACGTACAAATAAAGTAAATAGCAGACTTTTTAAACACTAGGGTAAACAATTTGTTATTTTGATATTGTCCATAATTATTCTTTCATATAGGACAATATGGTATGCCTTGTCAATGAAACAAAGTAATACGTGTCTTCTGCAGTTGTCTGGGACAATTTATCTTTCTCTCTGCTTACTCTGGCAGAACAATTTGGGACAGGATAAACTCAAATACAAGGATTTGTTCAATCTGTATTTAAATGGAAGCTAGTAATAAAATGGAATTACTCTTCTCAAAAGAGAGAAAATATGGAACCCATCTCTATTTTCACAGTAGCTTTGGTACAAGTTTTGCCCTTGAAATCTGGGGCAAAATTGTATTCATATTTGCTTCCTTCATATTTGATACTTTTGAGACCATATTTCTGGTGACTTTCTTAGATTTCAAACCCTGTGAATTTGTGGGAATTTCTACTCCTATTCTTCCTTGTAATTGATTTCTATAGTGCCTAATTCAGTAGCTATACCCAAGATTTTTTTCCCTCCATCTCCCCTTTCTCTTCAGTTAGAGATGTTTTGAGGGGACAAATACTTAAGAGAATTCCACAAATTGTAAAAGACCTAAGGAACAATAAGTTCCAATCTAGCCCTCAGTAAGAATTTACAATATTAGATAATTGACAAGTGGTCATCCATGTTTTGCTTGAACACTGCCCTTAAAGAAGGATCCAGTTCCTCCTTGGCAGCCTATCCTAATTTGAAATAGCTTTAATTGTTGGGAGTTGGTATGTTTGTTTGCCTTACATACAACCTATTTTTTTTGCTCTTTTCAGCATCTCCATAAAATTTGTTCATCCACTTGAAATGTTATTAATGATCATTACTTTTGCTGTTTTTTAAGTGAAATAATATTGCATTATATATGAAGATATTTTTCAGTCATTATTTTTTCCATGTTCCATTCAACAGACAAATAAATTTTCCTTAGGTATATAATATTTGCAGCATGCTATCCAAGATTTTTGAGGTAAACATAAAAAGTGACGATGTCATTCATGCCTCTCAGTGTGGGAGAACGAACAGAACACTGACTCTAGAGTCAGAAGACCTGAACATAAATCCAGCCTCTGATGCTTACTACCTCTGTGAACCTGGCAATTTACTTCATCTCTCTGAGTTTCAGTTTCCTCATCTGTAAAAAGAGGGAAGAGGACTAAATTACTTTTTCCATCTTTTCTAGCTCTAGAGTTAAAATCCCATAATACTCCAACCTATTAGTGAGGTAAGAAATATAAAATAAGCACAACTGTGACATGTCTATAGGAGAGGTCATACAGTGGGAGATAAGATACTGGATAGGGAGAAAATGATCACTTCTACCTGGAAGAATCAGGAAGAGAGCCATAGAAGAGCAAGCATCTGAACTTGACCTTGAATTGAAGAATTTCACCAGGTGGATGTGGATGGGGTCTTTTTCCCAGTGTGGGGGATATGTGAATGAATGTACACAAGTGGGAAAGAAGAAGATGCCATTAAGGAATGTCTAATAGTCAAGTTTGAATGGAATAAAAGAATAATGTGTAACAAAGATTGGCTGATATTTGGAGCTGGATAGAAGGATAAGGGAGCATACTGCCAGGGATAGATCTTCAATAGAGTCATCATTTTAGGTTACATTGATCCATCAATTACTATTTTATTCCTTTATTTAATAAATTCTGAATCTACTTAATTTTGCTATCATCTAGTCTCATGGTTCCTCATTTATTAAGAACCTGTCAAAAGCCTTGATGAAATCCAAGTATACTGTGAACCACACTAATCTACCATTTAAATAACCTTGCCAAAACAGGAAATTAGGTTAGCTGGGCATTGTATATTCTTGATTATTCTGTTCTTACTTCCAGTGACCACTGTTTTCTCTTCATAATGTTTACAAATAATTTTTTAAATAAGTTCCAGTATTTTTATTGGAACTTAAGTCAGATACGTGAATCTATAATTTGAAGCCTTCTTTACCCCCTCTCCTTTTGTGAAAATACACAAAATATTTACATTTATCCATGATTATAAGAAGTTACTGAAATCTTACCACTACAGAAAGTAGCCTTTCTGGTCCAGAATATCTTCAAAGAAATGATAAAATCCTTTTGTTAGGAGTAATGATCGGAGGTATCACATTTGATATGATAAGTAGAAAGTATTAAGTTTTCTTGGGGGGTGAAATAGATAAACATCTCAAGTACTAAAATTATTCTCAACCAATGTGGGACAGAGTAAAAATGAACTGAAAGTTTCAGGGTTTTAGTTTGAGCTCTGGCTCAATGTACAGCAAGATTACAATAGCAATACCATATATTCATATATAGCCCTTCTGAAACCAACTCAAAGCCTTTCATAGATCTTTCTCATTAATCTTTTCAACTTCACTGAAAATTTAGGGACATGCATTATTATCTTCCTTTAACAGAGTCTGGAAACAGGGTACAGAAGATTGGGAAATTACTGAATGACAATCCACAACTTAATTGTGGGACTGGGGGGAAAGGACATGCTTTCTGATTTCTTTCCATTAGTCCAGTAACATTTTGTCTTCCCAGGAATTTGGGGCAAAGGAACTCTTTATTGAAAATAAAAAAAGATACAGAAAGATTAAAGTTTTAAGAAATTCACTATTTCAAACTATTGCCAGCCGACAAAAGGTAAATGTTTTCAGAGGTTACCCCACAACCACCAAAAGCAAATGTAGCCATATTTGTGGATTTTAGAACTGTGGCAAGGTCTCTTGGAAATGTATAGAATTTTGAGTAGCAGAATTCCTTCTCTTTCATTCTACATGAATCAATCGTATTACTACCTATTATCACATAGTCGACATCAAATATGATATTGTTCAAATCGGTTTGCTGACCCACCTTCTAGAAATCTCTCTTTCAAGTTAATATGGACAATTACTTTTTAGTTAACACTAACATGTGGTTTTGTGAATAGTGAATAGGGTCTGAGTCCAGTGTCTAGCACAGGGTCTGGTATCTATTAAGAGCTTAATAAAGGCTTGTTGATTGCTTGCTCAATTGATTGAAGGAAAGGGTGGGTCGATATTTCTAATGTTTTAATTTGTATTTCCATCACAGCGATTCTTACCAGCTATGAAACAAAGTGCTAATGGAGGATGACAAACTGAGGATTGGCATATAAAATGTTCAGCCTTGTCATGGTTCATAATAGAATGATGTCAAATATCTCTTTTGGATTCTTAAAGACAGATTACAAACCATATAACTTCCAAAAAGGAAGTCTCCTTTCATTTTTCTCCTGTAGCTGGCAACTATTAAGTTTTCTGTACAATTCAGACACTCATAGATTTTTTTTGGAACAATTTATAAATAAGGAAACTTATCTGAAGTACCTTGACCAGTCAATACAACTGTTAAGTGACAGAGACCAGAGTGCAACTCAGTCCTCCTTCCCCTCTCCTCCAGTGTTCTTTCTGTGCAATTATGCTTTTTAAGAAAATCATTGCAGAAAAATCTTTGAAGAAAATAACATATGATGAGAATTCCTGACCATGTACATGGCCAACATTTCTTGGCTTAATGTGGTCTATTTTCATTTGGAAGTTAGGACAGCAACAATTTAAGAATAAGGAGACATACTTTCATGTCACATTCTGACTTTCACTGTAAATCAAAGGACAAAATTCCTCTTTGGATAGATAACTGCTTATCTCACTTCCCAGGGCATGGGATAGGGGATAAATACTTGAATATTTTCATTGAATTGCCCCCTCCCCTCATAGTGGTTGCTCCCCTAATCAGCACCGAACAAAGTTTATTTGTATCTTCAAATTTCATATTGTTTTTCCCCAATAGTCTCTTTTAAATTTTCTGTGAAGTTTCTTCCTCACATCCTGGAAAAATTCTTGTTGGTGTTTTACCGTTTCAAGTTTACTAATGTGGAATGGGAATTTCATCTCTTATCTCTTACTCTTATTACATGACCAATTATCTCATTTTCTGATTATAATCTTCCCTGATGATATCTTTTATGCCAATTCATGTGCCCAAATCATCATTGCTATAATATGCACAAATCTGCTCTTTGGAAAAGAATTACTGAAAAGACTGCAAATTATGATGCCATTCCAAAACAGGAGATCATGAATATTTAAGACCACCAAGATGTAGCTCCTTTGTGATCAGTATTTACTAAAAGGTAAGTCACTTAAGCTCAGGAAATAGGCTCTGGAGAATGGGAATTAAAAAAGGAAGCAATGCCAACAGCCTATGTCTTCCTTTAGAGTATATTATAGTCGTATTGTTTCTATAACACTTCAGTTGAGGAGATGCAGGTGTTTCCATTGCAAAAAGTTATTTTTTCATAGTTTATAATTTTTTGCACAAAATTTATGTGGATGCCAGTTTCTTTGGCACTGAAGCCTTCCTGGGGAAACATTCTTTATACCTAGGATTCAATACAAATGGTGTCCCTACTGCTTCACATTCTAAGGATCAAAAAAGCAAGTCTGAATGTGATTGGAAATTATATTTCTGACTTTTGTCCAAATTTATCAGCCTGATATCCTACCTACAAGTTACTTGATCAACTGCAACTTCCTTCCCAGTCTTTTCCTCACTAATCGTATTGGTTTTACTGATCTTTATTTGCATGGTTTCCATTCTCTTCACTGTTCTGATCACTTGCCTCTGGATATACCCTGGGCTAGATGGATGCTAGATGGATGGACCCCTTCTCACTCTCACATTCTGTTATTCTGTGATACTCAACATATCAATGTCCCTCCTAAAATGTGTCTAGTATTGAATACAAGATTTCTGAATGGCCTGATGAAAGAGTGTGCTGGGATGACCACTGATGATATTATGAAGACAGTGTCTGTCTATCTAGCCTCAGTTCCTATTATCATTTTTGCTCTGTCATGTCATAGTATCAAATGATTTTGAACTTGTGATTCCTTCAAATTTATGAATTGTTTTCCATAGGAATTCCTGTCTAGCAATGACTATCTCTTTTCACAACTGTGTCCTTGATTATTTGAAGTCAAATGCAGAATTTTACATTTATTTCTATTACATTTTATTACTTTAGGGTAGGTCAATCATTCTAGCTTGTCAAAATATGTTTTGGATCTTATTTCTTTTAGCTTTATACATAGCCTTATACATTTAGATTCTAATAAACATGTTATTTATTCTTTCATTTAAGTTATTGGTTTTTAAGTGGAACACATGACCAAGGACAGAGCCTTAAAGTAATTTCACTAGAGACATTTATATGAGTTAATATAATAAAAAATGTATAATCAGATTAATACAAAACAATCAAGAATGAAAGAGTATTAATAATGGGGGAAGGGTTTGATATCAATAAATTCATCATGTATAAATTGGGTATATTTTCAAGGTAAAGAGGGATACTTAGAGATGAATGTTTAGTATGAAGTACATTCCAGGCATGGGAGACTACTTATGTAAAGATATAGAGAGGCAAGGTTGTTACTAGTCCTGTTTTGCTAGAGTGTAGAATGTGTATGTAACACAAAATAAGGCTAGAAAGGAAAGTGGGAACCAGACTGTAGATGGCTTTTTAAAAAAATTCATGTAGCACCCACTTTGGACTACATCTTATGACTACATCAACTGACAACCTCCCTCTTCCCCCACTTACCCTTTCACGTGTATATTATTCTAGGATCAATAAGAAGCCACTGAAAAGTTCTGAATAGTAATAATAGCTAGCCTGATAAGATGTATAAAGTACTTTAGACATATACAAGCACTTATCATAATACCTCATACATTTGTTGCTATTCAGGTTTTCAGTTATGACTGATCCTCTGTGACCCCATTGTCCATGGGGTTTTCTTGGCAAATGTACTGGAGCAGTTTGCCATTTCCTACTCCAGTAGGCAAATTAAGGCAAACAGAGGTTAAGAGACATGCTCAGGGTCATATAGCTAGTAAGTGTGTGAGGCCAGATTTGAACTCATTGACTCCAGGCCAGCACTCTATTCACTGAACCATCCAGCTGCCCCTAGGTACCTGGCATAGTAAATACTTAATAGGTGCTTGTCGATTTTCTACATATTTCATTTAATCTTTAGAACAGTGATGTGAGGTAAATACTATTATTACCTACATTTTACAGATGAGAACACTGAGCTCAGTAGGTTAAATGAATTGCCCAGTGTCACACAGCTAGTAAGTGTCTAAGGTAGGATTTCAGTTCAGATTCTCCCAACTTCAGATTCACACTATTCAATATGCCATCTAGCTATCTTTTGAGTAGGGGTATGAAATGGTGAAAACTTTATTTTAGGAATATCAATTTGTCAAGTCAGTGAAAATGGACTGCTTGCCAAGCAATGGGCCTACAGGGAGCGAATGAATGAGGACTAACAGTAAGCAAGAAGAGATGAGAAGAAAATAACATTTGCAGTGGAGAAGATAAATGAGTAAATGTAGCCAATCCAAAGAGTATATTTCAGATTTGTGTCCAAAAATGCTTGAAGCATGCTAAGCTGATAACACTATATCTATGGTATTGTGTTGAGTTCTGTGTACCAGACTTTATTAGGGATATTAACAATTTAGAAATCTAGATAACAATAAATGAATAAAAATTTTTAAAAGCATAACTATGTGTTAACTCACTGATGTGTTTGAGGCCCTTTGGTTACCCTCAACCTGGTTTGCCTGTCTGTTGAGACTTTTCCCAGGGTGTGGCCATTATGCATGCTATGGCTACTTGGAGCCATAGGTGAAAGTTGGGTGGCAGGTGGATGATGAAGGTGGATGAGCAGCTCGGAAAAGAGCTCAGCAAGCCCTCACAGCAGAAGCACTAGTCCTTCTTAAATACCCCACACACTTCAGCTAGGTAACAGTGGCTATGTACTGGGCTTAGATTCAGGAAGACTCATCTTCATGAGTTCACATCTGGTCTCAGGTACTCACTAGCTGTGTGACCCTAGGCAAGTCACTTAAGCGTATTTGCTTGAGTTTCACATCTGTAAAATGACCTGGAGAAGGAAATGGCAAACCACTCTAGTATCTTTGTAAAAAAAAATCCCAAATGGGGTCACAAAGAGTTGGATAAAACTGAAAGAACTGAAGAACGAGAAGAAAACTATGATGAGCAGGATGTTTTCAGAAAAAAAAAAAAACTTGAGAAGACTTACATGAACTGTTGCAAAGTGAAATAAGCAGAGCCAGGAATATATTGTACCTAGTAACAGCAATATTATAAGGATGTTGTGACTGTGATAATATCAACTATGAAATACGTAGCTACTCTAATCAGGATAATAATCCAAGACATTAAAGAAGTCGTGATGAAAAATGTTCTCTACCTCTAGAGACAGAACTTATGAACTCTGGGTGCAGATTGAAACATTGTGATATATAGCTTTAATGGTACAATTAATGAGGGATTTTGAGTCTTCTATATTCTATCTTTTTCATAGTAGGATAGGATAAGAGATTTAGATTTTAAAGGGACCTTAGAGGTCAAGTTCAACCTCTCATTTTACAGTTTAGGAAACTGAGGACCAGAAAAGTTAAATGACTTGCCCAAGATAACATAGATAATAAGGGGCAGGGCGTGGATTTGAACCCGAGATTTTTTTGGTAAGGAAACCAGTGTTAAGAGACTTATCCTGGGTCACACAGCTAGTAAGTGTTAAATGACTGAGGCTGAATTTGAACTCAGGTCTTCCTGACTCTAGGGCTGGTACTCTATCCATTACTCCACATAGCTGCCCCCAAACCCAGGTCTTCTGACTCAAAATCTTGGTTTCTTCCTTCTGCATCATATATGTTCTCCATCTGATGAAGTTTTTGTGAGAAACTTGTTTTCATTTGATTTACCAATAATGGTAGTAGATTTTCACCAATTTATCATGCTTTCTCATCTCCTCAGTACATGATGAAAAACATTTGTCTGGGACTAGGGATATAACCTATAGTAGAGTGATAGAACAAATGACCTTGCTTTAATTAACACACTCCTTTATACAAATGAATTCACTCTTCACAGATAAAGAATCCTGTTAAAGGACAAGCTTCTTTCCCTATATAGGGAGGAGAAAGGAACAAGCATTTATTTAGCATGTATTATGTGTACTAGGCACTATGCTGACTATTTTATAAATATTATTTTATTTAATCTTTACAATAACTCTGTGAAGTAGGTGCTATTATTATGCTCATTTTTAAGCTGAAGAACCTGAGACAAACAGAGCTTAAGTGACTTACCCAGGAGTACACACCTAGGAAGTATCTGAAGCTGGATTTGAACTCAGGTTTTCCCAACTTGAGGCCTAATAATCTATCCACTGTACCAGTAGATGCCCCTAGAGATGAGTGTTTCCTTTGTAAGTAATAAAAGTGAAAACCTTTGATTAGCAGTTTAGTTTTGTGCATCTTCAAATGCCCTACAAAATATCACCAAATCTTAGCATTAGAGACAACCTCAGTGGTCGTTATTTTCCAACTTACCATTTAATACAGGTATCTTCTCTACAAAATACAAGGTGTGCAGCTTCTGTTTGTACATTTCTAGTGAAAGGGAATTTAGGACAAACTAGTCCATTCCATTTTCCTCAAAATGAAAAGTATTTTGGAAACAAAGGAAAAGGTCATATAAAGTGAGGGGATAAATCAAATTCCACTCACACTATGATGTAAATGAGTAGAATCTCTTGTATCCCCTAGAAACTAGTATCCCTCTAAGGTCTATCTGTGTGCAGCACTGTTGCCTTCTATGAGAAAGCAGAATCACATCTAGGTTAGGTAATTAAAGTTAATTCAAAATAGCAATGACAATTAGAATGACTTACATAGTGATTTTATTGTACATAGATCTGATAATGTAGTATACATAAAAGGTTTCATTTGATTGTCAAACTAATTTTGTGAGGCCAATGTGTATTATTATTATTTTCATTTTAAATAAAAGGTATCCCAAAAGTCTTAGTGCAGTTTTGAGGTTTAATAGATTAAAACTGCACCAAAACTTTGGGAATCCCTTTTATTAGGAAAATGAAGATCAGAGAAGTTCCTTGTCCAAGGGTTATACTGTTGACAAATGGTAGAGTAAGTATGAGAAGCCAGATCTTTGGTTTCCTTATTCAATGGGTTTTTAGTTTATCATCTGACTCTTATCTGACACACATTTCTTACCAGTCACACATCAGTCACATTTTTTTATCAGTCACACATTCCAGGTTATTACTTTGAATTTGTAACAAAGTAAATTCTTCATTGAGAGGAAAAAGATTTTAATTAAAATCTATGAGGCAAATAATCATAAGAGATATGCTATGGAGTCCATTAAAAAGGACCATAGTCATAAGCATATTCAGCCTGATAACTCTCATACCACTTATCTGTTTTAATAGTGGAAATATTAATTGGAAATATTGGAATTTGGAAGCTGAATTTGGATTTGGAAACTTAAAATTTACCTGGAACCTTTCAGGTGTTCTGAATCACTGCTGAGTCATTGGCCAACCTACCCTGCTAGCTATGGATACATTTGATGATAGGAGGTGTTGAACTACGAGATCTCTTTGAGGTACAGAATCATATGCACTTCTGTACTTCCTGTACCGCTGATACAGTCCCTGTTTTCTACCTGTGGCAAACCATCAAAGACACATGAATGATGCTTCAGCCTGTGCCTATTCCATCCAGTCATGAATTCCTTAATTAGTTGCTTACCCTAACATCTGAGCCAGGACCTCCTCAGTCTATATCTCTGGATAGAGGGATTTTATGAAGTTTATAGGGAAAACTAACTTTTAATATGTTCATTTCTTCTTTTTCCACATCCCTATTTTTCTTTTGGCTCACTTCAATCACAATAAAGCTTCCCTGAATATGATGGCTAAGTGGTCAGCCCTCTTCCCATGACCATGAAGACACAGTCGGGAGAGACCCAACAGATAGATGTCCCCGGATTGCTTACCTGATATATTTGCTTTGGCTATCAGATAAATAGATTACTGAATGTTCCATGACTTCTTTCCCAACTTGCATCTTGAATTTTTGTCTCTCCTCCCTACCATCCTGAATTATTTCTCTTTCATGAAAATAAAAAAAAATAAACTTTGAATAATAATAAAAATAAAATCTTATTTGGACAAATCATGAGAAACCAAAGAAAAACTACTTTTAAATTTAGAAAAGTTAATATATTTTTTAAAAAGTTAAAAAAAAGCTTATTTTGGATTATAATGAAAAATATTGCTCTTAAATTTGGAGGAGCTAATAGATTAGATAGACAAATAAATAAAATAAATGATTATTAGGGATTATCAGGAGAAACTAAAGAAAATTGCTGTTAAGTAAGCTTAGAGAAGTTGTTTTCTTACCCACCAATGAAAGCAGCTGCGACAATGACAGGAATTATTATATCCCTATCAAGAATTATAATCAATTAATGTCTTGTGTCTTTGGGTGGCTGCCAGACCCACAGGATGTCAGCAAAACTATAAATAGATTTGGTTTGGCTTGTTTCATCTTTTATTCCTTCTTTGTTCATTTCTGACACCAGCTTAGTACCCAATGGGGGGGTGTGGGAAGGAAGAAAAGAGTGATTGTCACTGCTAAGGTCCTTGCTAATATACCAGTGGGACATTATTTTTGTAGAAAATAAATGGATGAATGAACAAGTGACAAACGTGAAGGCTGGATTTGCTTCCAACAGTATTAGGCCAGTAACTGGTTTTCTGTTGCCAAAAAGATAATAGTAAGGTTTTTCTCGAGAGATCAGTCTTCTGTGAAGTTTGGCTCACCAGCTGTGATCCTACCTTAAAGGCATTTTTTGCATATTCCTCATCTTACTTACTCAATAGAATAACATTTAAAAACCTTAGAGATTCTCTACCTCCTCTCTTCCCTACCTCTTCATCCCCTCATTTTGCAGATGAAGGATGACTAAAGATCCTCCAAATTATTACAAGGGCCTGCTTAATGGCAGAACTAGAATCAGAATTTAAATCTTCTGGGGCAGCTATGTGGCATAGTGGATGGAGCACCAGCCCTGGGAGTCAGGAGGATCTGCATTAAAATCTAGCTGTGTAAGCCTGGGCAAGTCGCTTAACCCTTATTGCCTTACCAAACAAAACAAACCAACGAACAAAATACCTTAGGTCTCCTGACTCTCAGTCCAGTGTTTAATTTACTTTACCAGTCATAAATGATAATCCTAATGATTAAATAATAATGTCCAGTATTTTATTATGGTTTCAGATGTTCAAAATGGTTCATAAATATTATCTCATTTGACCTTTACAACAACCCTGAGAGTTAGAGGCTGTTTTTTTTTAAATCTCAGTTTTATAAATGATGAAACAGGCAGAGATCATGATTTGCCAAGGGTCACACATCTAGGAAGCATCTGAGGCCGGATTGGAGCTCAGATTTTGCTGATTCCAGGTCTAGTGCTCTATCTACTGTCGCCACCTGGCTGTCTCAATAGGAACTGATTTATAAAATCCAAGCATAGAATATATGAGGCAGTCTTTCATAGAGAGTAAAGAACAGCCTCAGAATCAGTATGTTCTGTGTTCAAGTCTTACCACTGATATAAACGGTTGTATAATCCTGGAAAATTGTTTAACGTCTTGATGTTCCAGGCAGCTCTTAACACTATAAATTCCAGAGCAGTTGTCAATTACTATTGGTACATGATGTTCCCTACACCAGTAAAAACGTAGAATTATATAGTTCCATTCAGTAGACTGAAGGTCAGAGGTCATCTAGCCCTCCCTTCCCACCCAATTTTACAGATGAGGGCAATAGGCCTTGGAGAAGTTAAGAAATTTTCCCAGCTACATGCTGTTATTCATCCTCTTCCCCTGGAACTTTCTCCTCTCTAGGTTTGCATGACCCTAATCCCTCTTCATTTTCTTCTACCTGTTTGACCTCTCCCTTTCAACGTCCTTTGCTTCATTTTCCTCCAGATTACGCCCATTAAACATGGTTGTTCCTCAAATATCTATCCTTGGCTCTCTCTTCTTCTTCCTCTTTATTATCTAGTTTGCTGATCTCATGAGCTCCCATGAATGCAACATCTCCATGCTCTGGTCTCCATATCAGCTCTAATCTCCTGCTTGGGATCTAGTACCAACTGCTTGTTGTATGTGTCATACTCAACTTGTCAAAAATGGAACCGATTATCTTCTCCCCCACCTCTCCCCACTAAAACTTACCCTCTTCCAGTCTTCACTATTAGTTCCAAGAGCACCACAATCCTAATTATCTAGGCTTCCAAACTGAGGGTTCTTGATTCTTCACTCTCATTCAGGTCTCCTATCTGTTCTGTTGCCGAGTTTTATTGTTTGTCCCTCTCCAATATCTTTCAAATACACTCCCTTCTCTCTAATCACACACCGACCAAACCAACCCGGTTTAGCTTCTTATCACCTCATGCCTAATTCTAATAGCCTTCTTTTTTCATTTGGAGATTTTTTATTTTTAGTTTACAACACTCAGTTCTACATAATTCTGAGTTCCAGATTTTCTTCCCCTCCCTCTCCCCACTCCATCCCCAAGACAGCATGGAATCCGATATATCTTCTATGTATAACTTCACATTGAACTTATTTACATACTAGTCAAGTTGTGAAGAAGAATTATGACCAATGGAATGAATCATAAGAGAGAAGAAATAGAACCAAAAAAAGACACAAAAAAAAACAAAAGAGAGAAAAAAAGGGAAAAAAAGGTTAGCATAAAGTGTGCCTCAATATGCATTCATAGTTCATAGTTCTTTCTCTGGATGTAGATAGCCTTCTTCATCATGAGTCCTTTGGAGTTGTCTTTTCAACTTGTATTGCTGAGAAGGGCAAAGTCTATCAGGGTTAGTCCTCACAGAGTCCAGATATCTGTGGTTGTGTATAAAGTCCTCCTGGTTCTGCTCCTCTCACTCAGCATTACATCGTGTAGGTATTTCCAGGTTGTTATGAAGTCCTTATCATCCCCGTTTCTTATTGGACAGTAGTATTCCATTACCTTCATATACCACAACTTGCTCAGCCATTTCCCAATTGATGAGCATTCCCTTGATTTCCAATTCTTAGCTACTACAAAAAGAGCCGCTATCAATATTTTTGTACATATGGGTCCTTTTCCCACTTGTGTGAACTCTTTGGGTTACAACCCTAGAAGTAGTATTGTTGGGTCAAAGGGTATGAACATTTTTATAGCCCTTTGGGCATAGTTCCAAACTGCTCCCCAGAATGGCTGGATCAGTTCACAACTCCACCAGCAATGTAACAATGTTCCAATTTCCCCACATCCTCTCCAGCATTTGTCATTTTCATGTTTCGTCATTTTAGCCAATCTGACAGGAGAGAAGTGGTACCTAAGAGTGGTTTTGATTTGCATTTCTCTAATCAGTAGTGATTTTGAGTATTTTTTAATATGCCAATTGATATCTTTAATTTCTTCCTCTGAAAACTGCCTGTTCATATCCTTTGACCATTTCTCAATTGGGGGAATGACTTGTATTCTTACATATTTGGCTCAGTTCCCTGTATATTTTAGAGATGAGGCCTTTATCAGAGACTTTGGTTGTAAAGATTTTCTCCCAATGTTCTGCTTCCCTCCTAATCTTTTTTGCATTGGCTTTTTTATACAAAAACATTTCAATTTAACATAATCAAAATTATCTATTTTGTATTTCGTAATGCTCTCTATCTCTTGTTGTGTCATGAATTATTTGTTTTTCCATAAATCTGATAGGTAAACAATTCCTTGTTCTCCCAAATTGCTTATAGTATCAGCCTTTATTCCTAAATTATGAACTTTTTCTGCATCTATTGAGATGATCATATGGTTTCTGCTAGTCTTGTTGTTGATACGGTCAATTATGCTAGTAGTTTTCCTAATATTGAACCAGCCTTGCATTTCTGGAATAAATCCTACCTGGTCATAATGTATTATTCTCATGATAAATTGCTGCAATCTTTGTGCTAATATTTTATTTAAAATTTTTGCATCAATATTCTTCAGGGAAATTGGACTATATTTTTCTTTCTCTGTTTTGACTCTACCTGGTTTGGGTATTAGTACCATATTTGTGCCCTAAAAACAATTTGGTAGGACTCCTTCTTCACCTATTTTCCTAAATAGTCTATAAAGTATAGGAATTAATTGTTCTTTAAATGTTTGATAAAATTCACTTGTAAAACCATCTGGCCCCGGAGATTTTTTCCTAGGGAATTCATTGATGGCTTGCTCAATTTCTTTTTCTGAGATGGGATTATTTAGAAATTTTACTTCCTCTTCTGTTAACCTGGGCAATTTATGAGTTTATAGATATTCATCCATATCCCTAAGGTTGTCAAATTTATTGGCATACAATTGGGCAAAATAATTCCTAATTATTATTTTGATATCCTCATCATTAGAGGTGAAATCACCCTTTTCATTTTTGATACTGGTAATTTGGTTTTGTTCTTTCTTTTTTTAAATCAAATTGACCAAAGGTTTATCAATTATATTGGTTTTTTTTGATAAAACCAGCTCTTTGTTTTATTTATTAATTCAATAGTTTTCTTGGTTTCAATTTTATTAATCTCTCCTTTGACTTTCAGTATTTCTAATTGGGTATTTAGTTGGGGATTTTCAATTTGTTCTTTTTCTAGCTTTTTCAGTTGCATGCCCAATTCATTGATCTCCTTTTTCTCTATTTTATTCATGTAAGCATTTAGAGACATGAAACTTCCCCTATTAACTGCTTTTGCTGCACCCGTAAGTTTTGCTATGTTGTTTCGTTATTGTCATTCTCTTGAATGAAGTTATTAATTCTTTATCTGATTTGTTCTTTGGCCCACTCATTCTTTAGAATTAGATTATTTAGTCCAATTAATTTTTAGATAATTTTTCCATGGTTCTTTATTACAAATATTTTTTATTGCATTGTGATCTGAAAAGTATGCTTTGACTACTGCCTTTCTGCACTGGATTGTGAGGTTTTATGCCCTAGTACATGGTCAATTTTTGAGTATGTGCCATGTACCACTGAGATGAAAGTATATTCCTTTTTTATCCCCATTCAGTTTTCTCCAGAGGTCTATCATATCTGCCTTTTCTAAAATTCTGTTCACCTCCTTAACTTCTTTCTTATTTATTTTGAGGTTAGATTTATCAAGTTGAGAGAGGGGGAGGTTGAGGTCTCCCATTATTATAGTTTTGCTGTCGATTTCTTCCTGTAACTCCCTTAACCTCTCCTCTAAGGATTTGCATGCCATACCACTTGGTGCATATATGTTAAACAATGATATTGCTTCATTGTTTATGGTGCCTTTTAGCAGGATGTAGGGTCCTTCCTTATCTCTTTTAATTAAATCTATCTTTACTTTTGCTTTGTCTGATGATAAAATTGCTACACCTGCTTTTTTTAATTTAGCTGAGGCACAATATGTTTTACTCCAGCCATTTACCTTTACCCTCTGTGTATCCCCCTGTTTCAAATGTACTTCTTGTAAACAGCATATTTTGGGATTATGGTTTTTAATCCATTCTGCTATCTGCTTCCATTTTATGGGAGAGTTCATCCCATTCACATTCACAGTTATAATTTCTATCTATGTCTTTTTCTCCATCCTATTCCCCGCCATTTATGCTTTTATTTCTCCCTTTCCTCTTCCACTTCTCAACAAAGTTTTGCTTTTGACTGCTGCCTTCCTCAGTTTACCCTCCCTCTTGATTCCCCTCCCTTATCTTACAGTTTTCTACTTGCTGCTTTTTTCCTCCCTTCTGACCACTCCCCTCCATTTTTCCCCCTTTCCCCTCCTACTGCCAGTAGGACAAGTTAGATTTCTATGCTTATCACAGCATGTTATTCCCTTCTTGATGGCAGTAAAGCTCAAATAGTGCTCTTCTCCTTCCCTTTTCCCTCTACTGTATTGCGTTTTTGTGCCTCTTCATTTGATGTAATTTACCCTTTTCCACTACCTCCTTACCTCTTCTCCCATAATCCTCCCTTTACACCCCTTGATTATGTTTTTTATCCTTATATCAGTTATTTTATATAGACATCCACAGTCTATACGTATCCCTTTCAATTGTCATAATAGCTGTGCAATTCTCAAGAATGACATATATATGTATATGCATATATATATATATATATATGTATCATACATAAGATGATATAATCCTAAATGAAGATGTAAATAATTTCCCCTTATTGATTAATAAGGTTTGTGGGGGTTTTTCCCCTTGTTTACCTTTTTATGTCTCTTTTGAGTTTTGTATTTGAAAATCAAATTTTCCATTGAGTTCTGGCCTTTTCATCAGGAAGGTCTGGAATTTCCTTATTTCATTGAATGTCCATCTCCTCCACTATGCTTAATTTTGCTGGGTAGTTGATCCTTGGTTGTAGTTGCAGCTCCTTTGCCCTTTGAAATATCATATTCCAATTTCTCTTGTCATTTAATGTAGAAGCTCAAAGATCCTGCATGGTCCTGACTGTAGTTCCACAATATTTGAATTATTTCTTTTTGGCTGCTTGTAGTATTTTCTCCTTGACTTTGTAATTCTGAAATTTGGCTATAATATTTCTTGGTGTTTTCAATTTGGGATCTCTTTCAGGGGGTGATTGGTGGATTCTTTCAATGACTATTTTACCCTCTGGTTCTAGGACCTTTGAGAAGTTATATTTGATAATTTCTTTGAAGATACTATCAAGGCTCTTTTTTTCATCGTGGATTTCTGGTAGACCAATAATTCTTAAATTGTCTCTCGTGGATCTATTTTCCAGGTCAGTTGTTTTTCCAATCAGGTATTTCACATTTTTTTTTTATTTTTTTCATTCTTTCCATTTTGTTTTACCATTCCTTGATGCCTCATAGAGTCATTAGCTTCTACTTGCTCAATTCTAATTTTTATTTTTTAAATTTTTTTAAATTTTTTTTTGGGCAGACTGACTTTATTAGCCAAAGGCAGGCCTGGCACCTTAGGTGCTCTTGGGTGGGCAGGTTCGCTTCTTCTTCACCACCACTGGCTTCTGGCTTCTAAGGATAGCACTGGCCTGGTGTAGAACAGCCATGCGGAGATCTTTCCGGTATTTATTCTTGCGGATGATGTGCCGGACACTGTTGAGTGTGGCCCAGGCATTTTTGTTGATTGTGGTCCTCACATAGGAAGTGGTAGGCTTCCTCTGACCTTCCCGCCGCTTCAGCACCACCACGATGCCCTTGCCGTCGGCGGCCGGCTCGATGCCCACCATCTTCCGGTGGATCAGCCCGTTGTAGCGGAACGAGTTTCAGGCCTTGAGATTGTTGGGCTCGGTGCTGTACGTCTGCTTGTTGCTCTTGATCAGGAAGCTGAAGCAGTTCCAAAGGACCATCCACTGCAGGTGGGCCGACGTGGTGGGGGCTGCACTTGCAGCGGCTCCCGGAGACGGAAAGGGCCCAATTCTAATTTTTAATGAGTTGCTTTCTTCATTTTGCTTTTGAGTCTCCTTTTCCAGTTGGTTGATTTTACCTCTCAGAGTGTCATTTTCTCTGTTTAGATTCTGAATCTCCATAGCCATTTCGCCAATCTTATTTTTTAAGGATTTGATTTCGTCAGCATTTGTTTTTTCCTTTTCCATTTTTTCTTTTACCTTCCTAATTTGGTTTTTGAAATCCTCCTTTAGCTCTTCCAGTAATGCTTTTTGGGCTTGAGACCAGTTCACATTCCCTTTTGAGGTATCAGATGTGGGTATAGTGTCATTGCCATCCTCTTCCAAATTGGTATTTTGATCATGCCTGTCTCCATAAAAAGAATCAATGGTCCTTGGTTTTTTTGTGTTCTTCTTCGTGTTCATTAGCTTTTTCCTGGCTTTACAATGAATTCTGCTTTTGGGGCTCAGGGCTCTCTGTGCCAGGTTACTTATTCTGGGGATTGTGAGTCTAGTCACTGACTTTGTTTCCTGAGGTGTGGGGGAGTGGTCTGGCTGCCTGAAGTCTGTTCCCCTGGGGCTGCTCTCCAGCACTGTTGCTCTTCAGCAATGGTCTCAGCTCTTCGTTGTTTGAGCCAGTGTCTGGTGCTTCCCCTGGGGGAGCAAGGGTACCTCTGGGCTCCTTGTGTTGACCCCTGCTGGTTCTGTTCCTCTGTCCCTCTGGGACTCAGGAAATTCCCACAGCTTGGCCACTGAAGCCCCACTTCTGTCTCCTCTATTCCAGTGTTTTTTTTCCTGAGGAATTCTCTAGGTCAGGGGGCAAAGGATTAGAGCCGTTTACCTGGTCATTATGTCTCCCGGAAGTTCAAGAAGCCATGTTTCATACCTTTGGGCTGCAAGTCTCAGGAGTTGATGTCTCACAGCCAGTGGCATTGTGCTGCCTCTCATTGCTTGCGCAGACTGCTGTCCTGTGTTGGAAGGCCTAGGGATCTCTGTCAGTTTCAGGTGCCCAGCTTTCTCCCAGCTGGTCTGGCACATTGGTTTCCCCAGCTGCTTCTGCTTTGGTGCTTTCTGGAGCAGCCCTGCATGCCAAGCGCTCTCCCAGCCTTCAGATCTGTCTCTTCGGCCTTTCAGACTCTCCTGGCTTGGAAATTTGCCTTACTCAAACTGCTCGAGGTTTCTAACTCTCTCAAATCTGCTCAGATTCACTTTTTTATAGGAATCTGATAGAACTTGTGAGAGAGCTCTGGTGAGACGCTGTTTTCACATGGCCATCTTGGCTCTGCCCCCCTAATTTGTTGTTCTTTTTTAGTCGTTTCAGTTGTGCCCAACTCTTCCTGATCGTATTTGGAGTTTTTTTGGCAAAGACACTCGAGCGGATTGTCATTTCCTTCTTCAGCTCATTTTACAGATGGGGAAATTGAGGCAAACAGGATTAAGTGATTCTCTCAGAATCACATAGCTAATAAGTGTCTAAGGCTGGATTTGAACTCAGGTCTTCCTGATTTTAGGCCTCATGTTCTATCTACTGTGCCACCTCGCTAACCCCTTTGCCATTTAGAAACAACCAAACATCACTTCCAATAGGTGTACCTTTTAATTCAACAAACATTTAATAAGGACAGATTATGTGTAAACACAGTGCAAGGTAGAGGAATACAAAGAAAGAATCAAAAGCAGTCACTGTCCTCAAGGAGTTTATATTCTACTGGAGTGGATAAAGTTAAAATTTAAAAAATAAAGTGTATAACATGGGTAACGTGAACTAGGGTTCAACACTCCTTTTTATGCTATAGAATGTAAGCATTGATCTATATTTCACTTATGTATTAACACAATATCTCCCTAGTGATTTTGAATATTTAGATACTTTGCTCGCCTGGATACTTGATTTGGCACAATACATGTTGAATAAACACCATGGTTACCAAATCCACAAATCTACACTGTTTTTACTTAAAATATCAATAAGCACACTTCCTTGGGATTGAGGGAGCTTAGTATTTTCTCCTAGGGATTATAATACTTTGTTTAAGGTCCTTGAAAGCAGTGACTGTTTTCATTTTTTTTTTTTATTTATTTATTTATTTATTTTATTAATTTTTTTTTTTATTTTTACTTTACAACACACGGTTCTACATAATTTTGAGATCCAGATTTTCTCCCCTCCCTCCCCCCTCCCTCCCCAAGACGGCATGGAATCTCATATAACTACCATGTATAACTTCGCGTTGAATTAATTTATACACTAGTCAAGTTGTGGAAAAGAATTATGACGAATGGGGTGAATCATGAGAAAGAAGAGACAGAACCAAAAAAAAAAACCCCAAAAACAAAACAAAAGAGAAGAAAAAAGGCGCGCATGAAGTGTGCCTCAATCTGCATTCAAACTTCACAGTTCTTTCTCTGGATGAAGATAGTATTCTCCATCGTGAGTCCCCTGGAGTTGTCCTTGCACCTTAAGTTGCTGAGAAGAGCGAAGTATGTCAGGGTTGGTCCTCACAGAATCCATATATCTGTGGTTGTGTACAATGTTCTCCTGGTTCTGCTCCGCTCACTCAGTATTATATTGTGTAGGTTTTTCCAGATTGTTACGAAGTCCGTATCATCCCCATTTCTTATGGCGTAATACTATTCCATTACTTTCATATACCACAGCTTGTTCAGCCATTCCCCAATTGATGGGCATCTCTTTGATTTCCATTTCTTGGCTATCACAAAAAGAGCTGCTATAAATATATATGGGTCCTTTTCCCGCTTGTGTGATTTCTTTGGGATACAACCCTAGAAGTGGTATTGCTGGGTCAAAGGGTATGAACATATCTACAGCCCTTTGGGCATAGTTCCAAATTGCTCTCCAAAATGGCTGGATCAGCTCACAATTCCACCAGCAATGTAGCAATGTTCCAATTTTCCCACATCCTCTCCAGCATTTGTTATCCTCTTGTTTTGTTATTTTAGCCAATCTGACAGGAGAGATGTGGTATCTAAGAGTTGTTTTGATTTGCATTTCTCTAATCAGTAGTGATCCAGAGCATTTTTTCATATGCCTATAGATAGCTTTAATTTCTTCCTCTGAAAACTGCCTGTTCATATCCTTTGACCATTTCTCAATTGGGGAATGGCTTGTATTCCTATATATTTGGCTCAGTTCCCTGTATATTTCAGAAATGAGGCCTTTATCAGAGAAGCTAGCTGCAAAGATTTTCTCCCAATTTTCTGCTTCCCTCCTAATTCTTGTTGCATTGGCTTCTTTTGTACAAAAACCTTTCAATTTAACATAATCAAAATTATCTATTTTGCATTTTGTAAAGCTCTCTATCTCTTGTTGGGTCATGAATTCTTTACTTTTCCATAAATCTGATAAGTAAACCATTCCTTGCTTTCCCAAATTACTTATAATATCAGATTTTACTCCTAGATCATGAACCCATTTTGACTTTATTTTGGTGTATAGTGTGAGATATTGGTCTATGCCCAGTTTCTGCCCTACCATTTTCCAATTTTCCCAACAGTTTTTGTGAAATAGTGAATTATTAGGCCAGAAGCTGGCCTCTTTAGGTTTATCAAAGAGTAGATTGCTAAACTTGTTGATTTCTCCTACTTGTGTGCCTATCCTATTCCACTGATCCACACCCCTATTTCTTAACCAGTACCAGGCAGTTTTGATGACTGCTGCTCTGTAGTACAGTTTAATATCTGGTATGGCAAGGCCACCCTCTCTAGCATTTCTTTTCATTAATACCCTAGATATTCTAGACCTCTTGTTTTTCCAGATGAATTTTGTTATTATTTTGTCCAGCTCAGTAAAATAATTTTTTGGTAGTTTGATTGGTATGGCACTGAATAGATCGATTAATTTAGGTCGAATTGTCATTTTTATTATATTAGCTCAGCCTAACCATGAGCAACTGATATTTTTCCATTTATTTTGATCTGATTTTACTCGCGTGAAAAGTGTGTCATAGTTATGTTCATATAGGCCCTGGGTTTGTCTTGGCAAATAGACTTCCAAATATTTTATAGTGTCTATAGTAACATTGAATGGAATTTCTCTTTCTATCTCTTGCTGTTGGGATTTGTCAGTAATGTATAGGAATGCTAAAGATTTATGTGGGTTTATTTTATATCCTGCAACTTTGCTAAAGTTGTTTATTATTTCAAGTAGTTTTTTACTTGATTCTCTAGGATTCTCTAAATAAATCATCATATCATCTGCAAAAAGTGATAATTTAGTTTCTTCTTTTCCTATTCTAATTCCTTCAATTTCTTTTTCTCCTCTTATTGCTACAGCTAAAGTTTCTAGTACCAAATTGAATAATAGGGGTGATAATGGACATCCTTGTTTCACCCCTGATCTTATTGGGAATGCATCTAGCTTATCCCCATTACAGATAATGCTTGTCGATGGTTTTAGGTAGATACTATTTATAATTTTAAGGAAGGTTCCACTTATTCCTATACTTTCTAGTGTTTTTAATAGGAATGGGTGTTGTACTTTGTCAAAGACTTTTTCTGCATCTATTGAGATGATCATATGGTTTCTGCTAGTTTTGTCGTTGATATGGTCAATTATGCTAATAGTTTTCCTAATATTGAACCAGCCTTGCATTCCTGGAATAAATCCTACCTGGTAATAGTGTATTATTCTCGTGATGATTTGCTGTTTTCATTTTTTTAAACTAAATTTTGGTTCAGTTTCTGCTTGTCAGCTGTATTAGCTATTTCATTGGTGTAACCTTTCAGTGTTGTAGGCAATTCTCTAAGAATATAAGTTACAGACAAGTTGCTGATCTCTATTAGTGGAGGGAGTTTCTACACGATTTCCCTACTGCATAAAATCGCAAGTTTATTCCTTCCCCTCTTCTTCCATCAAAAAAAAATCCACAGTGCCTAAAATAGTGCCTTGTGCTTAATAAACATTGAATTGAGTTCTTTTCCAGCTCATCCTGAAGTATCCTCTTTCATTGCTAGTTATTCTTTTCCTCAGAAAGTATTATTTTGTCCAGCTTGCCTTGAAAGGTCAGAACAAATGTCAAATCTCAACCACTTCTATTTATCACTCAAAATGCATGACAAGGACATCATAAAAATGGTTCTCACTTTAAAATTTTCTTTCAGGAGAATTCTTGAGTGTTTTGTAACCTAAATTTAACTCTATCATGATCATTCTCTGAGTTAATTATCTATGTAGACAAGCTAATTAAATTTTTTTTTCATGATTTTCATGAGAATGTTATGAGAATAGTCATGTGTATTTTTTCTTTCAACTTTCTATTTCAATGACTTCATTGCTGTATATATATATGTATATATACACACATACACACATACGTATATATATATACAATTCACACATATATGTATACACACATATGTACACATACATGTATATATAGTATATACACACATTGTAAAAACAGTGTTGGCTAGCAGCTGTTGTAGGAGTGAAAGACCAACAACAAAAGCCCACAGAAGGGCTGCCAGCACAGATTCTTTAATCTGCTTTCCTAAGGAAAGAAATTTTAAGGGGTTAACAATCTTACTTTAATTAAACGTACATATACCATCGCTTAGGTCAGGAAGAAAAGCCAGTACCCTGAACTTCAGAGCAAATATAAACAGAAATTACAGAGACAATATAAACAGATCAACATTTCTGTCTAACCAATTCATGATACATAGTTACCAGAGAAGCACCAACATCTGGATTTCCAAAGTCGGTGCGGGGACAGGGTGTTGCTTCAATTGCTTACCCATAGTCTCAACCCCCACACTCTTTCAATGAGTGTGCCCCAAAAGGCAAAATGCTAACCTCTGATCTTGAATACAGGTCTCAGGGTCAAAGGGCATCACAACCATGCTACTCAAACTCATGTAAACTAGGCTTTCCCTTGAAGTAAGCTGGTCATCAAAGACCCCCGTTTCAGTCAAAGATTACTTAGTACTGAGAAGCACTCCAAAACAGACAACAAAGTTCACTTTGCTTGCCATTACCTTTGAAAGGGAAGCCTCATCAAAGGTACTTGATTACCTCAGCATTCCAAAAGAGAAAACAGTAAAAAAAAAGTCCCACTTTAATTACCATAACACACACACATACACAGACGCACACATACACATATATAATTTCCTACTGTTAAATATATTTTGCTTCTCATATGATATGTTTTGAATTCTTTGCTCTTAGCATCAAAACCTCTGCTTATTGAGTTGATTTCTCTGCGTATGCAAAACAATGTTTCTATTCTTCATGGTTTCCGGCTCAAGACTGCATGTTCAACTTTAAAAAGACTGCTGTTAGTTGAAATGTTAATACTTCTCCCTGCTATGATAATTTTGCTGTCATAAGCTACACATGTAAATCAACTTTTTTTACTTCAACCTAATAGTATTTCATTTCAGCCTGTCTCAAACACTAGCCATGTGAACCTCTATTTTCCACAGATTCCTTATTTGTGAAATGGGGATAATAATAGTACCTACATCTCACAAATTTGGGGAGGATAATACAAATAATTTTTGTAAAGTGCTTTGTAAGTCTTCAATCTCTACATAAATACTAGCTATTGTTATAAACACCAACAATAATAGCATATATATAAATATACCTTTCTCTATATATAATGTTGCTTTAAAGTTTGCAAAATGATTTCCATGAATCATTCAAATAATAAGCATTTATTAAGCTTTTTCTGTGTGCTAAGCTCTGGAGATATGAAAAGTAAAAACAGCCTCAACAGGTAAATATAGCAGTACACATAATGTACATCTAGCATATATCCCCTTAGAAAAGGCATTAGCCACTTAGAGATGGAAAAAAGGACTTCTGCAGAAAAGAAGATCTGAGCTGTCTTTAATGAAGCCGAAGATTTTCAGAGGCTGAGGTGAAGAGAGAACATTACAGATATGGGATGGGGGAACAATATTTGAATCTCACATCAAACCTATCATTATCCCCATTTTCAGATAAGAAAGTCTGGGACAGAGATGTTAAATGACATCCATGGAGGGCTCTTTCTGTGGTGTCCCAGTGTCCATCAAAATCAAGAAATGTCATTCCTTTGAATTGTGAACAAATCATAATCTTTATGCCTCATTAGCCAATGGCCATGTGCAGCCTAAGCTCAGAAATCACAGCAGCTATCAAAATTAAACATATATCAGTCTGAGTCAATTTCACAATGACACTTATCTGAATGTAGAAAAGTACATAAGGTATGATAGTCTCATTACTGATATTAGGCTAATGCTAGGATTCTTAATATTTGCGTGTATATGCATGTGTCTATGTGTGTGTATCTAGCTGTGAGATGAACCCTTTGGCAGTCTGATAAAGCCTATGAACTCCTCAGAATAAGGTGAACATGATAATATACAAAGGTTTATATAGGAAATCAATGATATTAAAATATAGTTATCATTTTTAAATCATTAAACTCAAGTTAAGAATCATTGCCCAATGCTCCAATGGGTGCATTATCTCATTGATAAAGATTGAATTCCATTATGTCACTTACAAAAGGTCTTTGATGATAAAGACTCCATTCTTATTTAGGTCTTTGTATTTATCCCACCTTGCAGAGTACCTGGCACATAAGTGTTTAATCCATGAGTTGTTGAATTTAATTCAATTTGGTATTACTCCCATGATATAAGTTTCAGCCCATCCAAGCCTGCACATTTTATCCAATCCTGTCTGAGCCACTGCATAATTTTACCATGGGATCTGTGCAATAAGCTGTGAAATTTCCTTAATTTCTTACTCAAGAAATGACTAAATAAAAAAAAAAAGCTTGATGGAATAGAGGAGAGCACTGGCTTTTAGTCAGAGGACGTAGGTTCAGATCTAAGATCTGACATGACTACCAGTGTAACCTTGGAAAATTGGCTTAATCTCTTTAAGGACTCACTTCCCCTTGCCTCTAACGTGCCTCCAAGTTCAAAGTCTATCCTCTTATGAATCACTGACATGAATTTAGTATTTGAAGGTTTTTAAAATATCTCGTATGCATTATCTCACTTGAACTTTGAAATAATCGCAGGAGATAGACAGAATAGTCACTATCTTCTTTTATAAATAAGGGAACTGAGACTCTCAGAGGTGAAGGGACTTAGCCATGGTGACAAAGCCAATAAAAAAGCTGATGCAGGATTTGAATCTTAATCTGCCTCCATCTCCACTCCTCTGTTTTTTTTTTTTTTCATGACAACAACAGCTATGAAGGAAGGTTTTTCTGGGTAACTCAGCAAAATTCCATAGAATAAAATGAGTAAATTCTAACATTCTAGACCTATATCTAGAATTCTGTAAACCTTAGCTTCATCTCTAACTCAAGAGGAAATATTTAACTTCAGCATCAGCTAGCATTTGTCAAAGGGGAAAAGAGCTGAGCTTTCACAAAGAAGTAAACGGATGATGTCATATTCACAAAGAAGTATGGAATACCACCTGTTAGAATATTTCAAGGAGACAAGATGAAATGGATTGCAGTAAAAGATGAATCAGAAATTGAGTGTAAGAGACATATTATCTTCAATGTAAGAGAAGTAAATGGCACTGTATCTGATATCTATCTGTGTAAGAAACAACACTCAATAGAAAAAAATCAATGAATAACAATCCCCATTTTGACAGGGATGAAAAAAAGGAAGGTGAAGATAGAGTAAAGGAAAGAGAATAGATGAAGTGACTATTTCTCTCACTGCAAACAGATAGGCACAGGAAATAGCTCAGCAACAAAACAAGATCCAGAAGTCACAAACTGCAGCAGAACTCCCACACTGCACCTGGACAAGTGATTTAAAAAAAAAAGAATTCCTACAAACCATGAGGCATATAGGTGGTATAGTATATTGAGTGCCTGATCTGAAGTCAGGAAGACTCATCTTCCTGAGTTTAAATCTGGCTTCAGACACTTAGTAGCTGTGTGACCCTGGGCAAATCACTTAAATCTGTTTGCCTTGGTTTCCTCATTTGTAAAATGAACTGGGGAAGGAAATGGCAAACCATTGCAGAATCTTTTCCCAATAAAACCCCAAATGGGATCATGAAGAGTCAGGCATGACTGAAGTGACAGATCAACAACTACAAACCACAAGTGCTTCTCAAAGCAGAAGGGATAAGAAGGGCCTGAACTAGAAAGATCCAAATGAAATTTGATTAGATTAAAATGAATAAATTCTGGAGAACAATATGGAACTATGCCCAAAAGGCAATCAAACTGTCCATATCCTTTGATCTAGCAATATCTCTACTAGTTCTGTATCCCAAAGAGGTAAAAATGGAAAAAGACCTATATCTACAAAAATATTTATAGCAGCTCTTTTTTCATGGTGGCAAAAATGGAAATTGAAGAAATGCCCATCAGTTGGGGAATGGCTGAACAAGCTGTAGTATATGAGTAGGATGGATTATTGTTGTGAAATAAGAAATGAACGGGCAGATTTCAGAAAAAAACCTGGAAAGACTTGTATGAACTGATCCAAAGAGAAATGAGCAGAACCAGGAAAACATTCTACATGGTAACAGCAATATTGTGTGATTGTCAACTGTGAATGATTTAGCTCTTTTCAGCAATACAATGGTCCAAGACAAATTACAAAATATTCATCATGGAAAATGCTATGCACATCCAGAGAAAGAACTGCTGGACTCAAAGCAGATCAAAGTATACTACTCTGACTTTCTTTTTTTCCTTTTGGTCTGTTTCTTCTTTCACAAATATGGCTAATATGGAACTATGTTTTACACAATTGTACATATATAACCTATTTCAAATTGCTTACTATTTTAGAAAGAGAGGTAGGAAAGGAAGGGAAGGAGAAAAATTAGAACTCAAAATTTTGTTAAAAATGAATACTAATTTTTTTCTTTACATTTTATTGGAGAACTATAATATTATTAAAAATAAAATGAATAAACTTAAATAGCTATTTTTAAAGATTATTCTTTGTCCATATCTTTCTAGTATCCCAGAAAATGACTCCTAGTAACATTCCCATGGTGATCAGAAAAGCCCAAGAACCCTATCAATAACAGCCTACCCAGAACAACAGGTCCAGAATATCAAGGGAATTCATGAAAAGAAATACAAGTGAAGGTGGCCTAGTTATATCAGATCTAAAATTATTGCAAAGCAACAATCAAAACTTCTTGGTACTAAATAAGAAATAGAGTGGTGGATCAGTGGAATAGTTTAGGTACATAAGACACAGTAGTCAATAATTACAGTTACCTATAGTTTGATAAACCGAAAGACTCCAGCCTCTGGCATAAGAACTCACTATTTGACAAAAACTGCTGGAAAAATTGTAAAGCAGTATAATAGAAATTAGGCATAGACCAACATCTTACACCATATACCAAGAAAGAACAAAATGGGTTTATGATTTACACATAAAGGGTGATACTATAAACTAATTTGGAGAGCAAGGAATAGTTGACCTGTCAGATCCAGGGAGAACTGAAGAATTTATGACCAAACAAGAGGTAAAGAACATTATGAAATGCAAAATGGAAAACTTTGATTACATTAAATTAAAAAAATGGTTGTTCCACAAAGCCAATACAATCAAGATTAGAAGGGAAGAAGAAAGTGGGGAAACAATTTCTATAACCAGTGTAAAGGCCTCATTTCTAAACTATATGGAGAATTGAGTCAAATTTATAAGAATACAAGTCATTCCCAAATTGATAAATGGTCAAAGGATATGAACAGGCAGTTTGCAGATGAAGAAATTAAAGCTATCTATAGTCATATAAAAAAAACTGCTCTAAATCACTATTGATTAGAGAAATTCAAATTAAAACAACTGCGGTACCACATCATACGTATTAGACTGGCTAACATGACAAAACAGGAAAATGATAAATGTTGGAGATGTAGAAAAATTGGAACACTACTGCATTGTTGGTGGAGTTATGAATTGATCCATGCATTCTGGAGAACAATTTGAAACTATGCCCAAAGGGTAATCAAACTGTGCATCCCCTTTGATCCGGCAATATCACTACTAGATCTGTACCCCAAAGAGAACATAAAAAAAGGAAAAGGACCTGCAAGTACCAAAATATTCAAAGCAGCTCTTTCTGTGGTGGCCAAGAATTGGAAATTGAGGGGATGTTCATCAATTAGGGAATGGCTGAACAAGTTGTGGTATATGAATGTAATGGAATACTGTTGTTCCATGAGAACTGATGAGCAGGCAGGTTTCAGTAAAACCTGGAAAGATTTACATGAACTGATGCTGAGTGAAGTAAGAAGAACCAGGAGAACATTGTACACAGTAACAGCAACATTGTGTGATGACCAGCTCTGATAGACTTAGCTCTTCTCAGCAGTGCAATCATCTAATTCCAAAAGACTCATGATGGAAAATGTTATCCACATCCAACAAAAGAACTATGGAGTCTGAATGCAGATTGAAGCATACTATTTTATCTTTGTTTTTGTTCTTTTCTTTCTCATGGTTTTTCTCTTTAGTTCTGATTCTTCTTTCACAATATGAGTAATATGAAAATATGTTTAATATGACTGTACATGTACATCTATATCAAATTGCATGCTGTCTTAGGGAAGGATGTGGGGAGGAATGGAGAAAATTTAAAACTCAAAATTTTATAAAAGTGAATGGTGAAAACTAAAAATAAATTAACAATTAAAAATAACTAAAAAAGAATGTAAGCTTCTTATGAGGGACTAGATTTTTATTTTGTATTTATATTTTCTTTATTTGTGTCTTTCTATGTACTTAGCAATAGTAAGCACATAATTTTTTTCGATGAAAAAAATGAAGATAATACTTGATTTAACAACAAAAAAAAAAACACATCCCCAGATTAGTGGTCCTGCTTCCAGCCAGGCCAATGTAGCCACAGTTCAGACATTCCTGCCCACAGCTTCACCCATGGTTACATCTGGGGCAGGCAAGCAACCTAGTTGAGACAGCAAAGGACCTTAAAGTTGAGGCAGACATGTGTCACAAGTGTCAAACCACCACGACCACCTCCTTTTTGATCCTACAGAGTGTCCCTAAAGTCTGGACACATAGGCAATATGGAGTTATTGCTTCGAGTTCACGTGAACCTTGCAAAGAGCATCAACCTTTGCATCACTAATGATGAAAATCATATTGAAGATGTTATTTGTTAATATTCCAATTAAGCAAAACATTGAAAATTTCATTCATTTCATTTCTTGAAAATATGTATTTTTGCCTATAAATCTACACTTTAAGAACACCCTGTAGTTAAGGAAGCCCAAGAATGTGAGCCCAAGGACCCCAGAAGTGATATCCCCTTCCTTACCATGTGCTTCTAACCTAACTCCTCAAATAGTCCAAGGAAAGAATCTTTATGGAGATACCACTATGCAATTATACTTACTGATGCTACAGCCCTACTTCCTCAGTAGCCACCGCCAAAATAAATTTTTTTCACATCTAAATCATTGGTACAATCAAGTGGTTTGACACTAGAAATAGGTCCAGTTTTAGTAATGGAAATGATATTAAGAAGATAGATTACCATGTACTTTGCTGCTGTGTCCTAAGGATCATTGGAATTTTCCATCTGATTTACAACTAAAGGCTCTTATATGTGCAGTCTCCCTCTATTCTAATACCAACTCCCTGAGAACAACTATTGTCTGGCTTTTTCATTTGTATTCCCAGAATTTGTCATACCTCTCACGTTATTTTTTTCTCATAGTAAGGCCTTTTAGGTGCTTTTTCCATCCATTTATCTATTCCTTTATTCATAGTAGCATTTTGTTCTTCATTATTTTTTTTTTCAGTTGTCCCATTTTCATTTTTTTCAGATTTTGAGTGGGTAATATTGGTGTGGGCAGGAATGCCTTGATTGTGGATAGGGGACTGACTGAAAGCAGGGCCGCTGAGCTGATGAGTGGTGTTATTCATGTAACTTCAGGTTTACCTGCTTATCTGAAAACTTTATCACCAAAAGGTAACAGATTTAAACAGCACTGTAGCAATTACCTAGTCCAGTGGTGTCATACTCCTTGAGCCACATGCACAGCTCTTAATCTCCCAAATGTGACCTGAATCAAATTGAAATTTAATTGGAAATGGTATAAAAATAAAATAAAATATAGATAATCTTAATGTGCGGTTTTCTAAGGCAATATATGGCAGGGATTTGCTTGTATTTGATTTTCACACTGCTAGTCTAGTCTAACTACACTTAAATAGTTACTGCTCTACAGTATGCTTGTGAAGTCATCATTTAGGTTCTTGAAGACTCAAGAGAGCAAGACCTTGCTGTTTCTCTAGCCAGCCTGTTGTACTTAATTCCATTTAATTTAATATTTTTTTTGTAATTACACTTAAAATAACTTTAACATTCATTTAAAAATGAGTTCGAACTTCTCTCTCTTCCTTCCACATCACCTCATTGAGAAGGCAAGCTATTTGGTATGGGTTATACATATCCAGTCATGCAGAACATTTCCATATGGTCATGATGTGAAAGAAATACCACCCCCCCAATAAAGTTTTAAAAAGAATGCTTCAATCTACCTTCATAATCCATTAGTTCTTTCTCTCGGTGTGGATAGCATTTTTCATAAATTGTCTTGCATTATTGTATTGCTGAGTATAGCTGAGAATAGCTAATAATCGTTCATAGTTGGTCATCATACATTATTGCTGTTACTTTGTACAATGCCCTCCTGGCTCTTGTCATTTCCCCATGAATCAGTTCATATAAGTCTTTCTTGATTTTTCTCAGAACATCCTGTTTGTCATTAATTATAGTACAATAATTTTCCATTAAAATCATATAACACAATTTGTTCAGCCATTCCCTAATTAATAGGCATCCCCTAAATTTCCAATTCTTTGTAACCACAAGGAGCTGGTATAAATATTTTTGTACATATATATTCTTTTTCTATTGTTTTTCTTCTCTTTGGGATATAGACCTAGAATGATATCATTTGTTTTACTTTGTATTTCTCTAATCAGTAATGATTTAGAACATTTTTATATGACTATAGATAGCTTTGATCACTGAGAAGACTGTCTGTTCATATTAATTGGGGAATAACTTGTATTCTGATTAATTTGAGTCAGTTCTCTATATATTTCAGAAATGAGGTCTTTATCAGAGAAAGTTACTGAATTTTTTTTCACATTTATGATTACTGTGTATTTATTCTATCCTATTTTTCACTTTGTTTATCCTATTATCTCTCTCATTTCACCTGTCCATCCTCAAAAGTGTTTTGCTTCTGACTACTGTCTTTTCCAATCTATCAGCTCCATCTTCTCTTACCTTCTTTCCCTCCTACTTTCTTGTAGGGCAAGATAGATTTTTATACACTATGAAGTGCCTATGTTATTACCTCTTTGAGCTAATTCTTATGATAGTAAGGTTCAAGCACTTCCCTATGTCCCCAATCTTCTCCTCCACTGTAAAAGACCCTTTGTGCCCCTTTTATGTGAGTTAATTTAGCCCATCCTATCTTCCCCTTCCTTCTTCTCCCAGTACATTCCTCTTTTTCACTCAATAATTTGATTTAATTTATTTTTTATATCATCCTATCAGATTTAACTCACACCCATGATCACTGTCTATGGATACAACTGCCCTAATAATGATAAGGTTCTTAAGAATTATAAGTATCATCTTCCCATGTAGGAAGGAATGTAAACAATCTAACCTTATTGAATCTATTGTGAGATCTCTTTGCTGGTTTCCTTTCTATGCTTCTTTTGAGTTTTGTATTTGAAAGTCAAATTTTCTATTCAGCTCTGGTCATTTCATTAGGAAAGCTTGAAAAGGTGGGACGGGGCCAAGATGGCGGCTGAAAAACAGGGACTAGCGTGAGCTCCCCACCAAGTCCCTCCAAAAAGCTATAAAAAATGGCTCTGAACCAATTCTAGAACTGCAGAACCCAAAAAATAGCAGAGGGGAGCAGGACTCCAGCCTGGACAGCCTGGATGGTCTCTGGGTAAGGTCTACCCTGCACGGAGCTGGGAGCTGAGCAGAATGGAGCAGAGCCCAGTGTGGGTGGCGCGGACCAACCAGATCAAAAGCTGGGCAGAGCGTGCCCTAGCACCCTAAATCAGTGAGCTGCAGCAGTTACCAGACTTCTCAACCCACAAACACCAAAGATAACAGAGAAGGTTAGTGGGAAAAGCTGCTGTGGACAGGGAGTTTGCAGTTCGGCCACCGCCCTGGGGGCAGCAGAGGTGGGGCAGCTACAGAACTACAGCTGCAGTTGCTTCTGGGCCCAGGCCCACCTGAGGGGAGGAATTAAGTGGCGGATCACAGCAGGAATGCACAGCCTGCTGCAGATCTAAGTCCAGTCCGGGTTGGGGGTTCTTAGGGAAGGAGGAGTGCTGGTGTGGCAGAGCTGGCGCATCCCCCCAAGCTTGGAACATAGAACTCTTTAGTCTACAAGCAGTCATACCCCGCTGAAAAAACTCAAGGGTCAAGTAAATTGGCTGGGAACATGGCCAGGCAGCGAAAACACACCCAGTTGAAGTCTCAGACCCTGGAATCTTTCTTTGGTGACAAAGAAGACCAAAACATACAGCCAGAAGAAATCAACAAAGTCAAAGAGCCTACAACAAAAGCCTCCAAGAAAAACATGAACTGGTCTCAGGCCATGGAAGAGCTCAAAAAGGATTTGGAAAAGCAAGTTAGAGAAGTAGAGGAAAAATTGGGAAGAGAATGAGAAGGATGTGAGAAAACCATGAAAAACAAGTCAATGACTTGCTAAAGGAGACCCAAAAAAATACTGAAAAATACACTGAAGAAAACAACACCTTAAAAAATAGACTAACGCAAATGGCAAAAGGGCTCCAAAAAGCCAGTGAGGAGAGAATGCCTTGAAAGGCAGAATTAGCCAAATGGAAAAGGAGATCCAAAAGACCACTGAAGAAAATACTACTTTAAAAATTAGATTGGAGCAAGTGGAAGCTAGTGACTTGATGAGAAATCAAGATATTATAAAACAGAACCAAAGGAATGAAAAAATGGAAGACAATGTGAAATACCTCATTGGAAAAACCACTGACCTGGAAAATAGATCCAGGAGAGAGAATTTAAAAATTATTTAACTACCTGAAAGCCATGATCAAAAAAAGAGCCTAGATATCATCTTTCAATAAATTATCAAGGAGAACTGCCCTGATATTCTAGAGCCACAGGGCAAAATAGAAATTGAAAGAATCCACAGATCACCTCCTCAAATAGATCTCAAAAAGAAATCTCCTAGGAATATTGTCACCAAATTCCAGAGCTCCCAGGTCAAAGAGAAAATACTGCAAGCAGCCAGAAAGAAACAATTTGAGTATTGTGGAAACATAATTAGAATAATCCAAGATCTAGCAGCTTCTACATTAAAAGATTGAAGGGTTTGGAATACAATTTTTCTCAATGGAGCTAGGATTAAAACCAAGAATCGCCTACCCAGCAAAACTGAGTATCATGCTCCAAGGCAAAGTATGGATTTTCAATAAAATAGAGGACTTTCAAGCTTTCTCAGTGAAAAGACCAGAGCTGAATAGAAAATGTGACTTTCAAACACAAGAATCAAGAGAAGCATGAAGAGCTAATCAAGGAAAAGAACAAGAAAAAGAAATTGCAAGGGACTTACTAAAGTTGAAATGTTTACATTCCTACATGGAAAGATGATGTGTATGATTCATGAGACCTCAGTATTAGGGTAGCTGAAGGGAATATGCATATATGTTTATGTATATATATATATATATATATATATATATATATATATGTATATGTCAGTGTGTATGTATGTATATATGTATGTATATATATATACATATATATGTGTGTATATATATATATATATATATATATATATATATATAAGAGAGAGAGAGAGAGAGAGAGAGAGAGAGAGAGAGAGAGAGAGAGAGGCAGGGCACAGGGTAAGTTGAAGATGAAGGGAAGATATCTAAAAGAAATAAAATGAAATTAAGGGATGAGAGAGGAATATATTGAGAGAGGGAGATAGGGAATGATAGAATGGGGTAAATTATCTCGCATAAAATTGGCAAGAAAAAGCAGTCCTGTAGGAAGAGAAGAAAAGACAGGTGAGGGGGAATGAGTGAATCTTGCTCTCATCAAATTTGACCCGAGGAGGGAATAACATACATACTCAATTGGGTATCTTACCCCACAGGAAAGAAGGAGGAAGAAGATAAAAAAGGGGGGATGATAGAACGGAGGGCAGATGGGGGTGGAGATAATCAAAAACAAACACTTTTGAAATGGGACAGGGTCAAGGGAGAAAATTCAATAAAGTGGGATAGGTTAGGAAGAAGCAAAATATATTTAGTCTTTCACAACATGAGTATTGTAGAAGGGTTATACATAATGATATGCATGTGGCCCATATTGAATTGCTTGACTTCTTAGGGAGGGTGGGTGGGAAGGGAAGAAGGGAGAGAATTTGCAACTCAAAATTTTAAAAACAGATGTTCAAAAACAAACAAAAAAAAGTTTTTGCATATAACTAGAAAGTGATATACACAGGCAATGGGGTGTAGAAATTTATCTTGCCCTACAGGAAAGGAAGGGAAAAGGCGATGGGAAGGGAGTGGGGTGACAGAAGGGAGGGCTGACTGGGGAACAGGGCAACCAGAATATATGCCATCTTGGAGTGGGGGGGAGGGTAGAAATGGGGAGAAAATTTGTAATTCAAACTTGTGAAAATCAATGCTGAAAACTAAATAGATTTTAAAAAAAGATTCCCTAATAAAAAATAAAAAATAATAAAATTAAAACATGAAGGACAAAAAAACACATATTTCCACATTAGTCATGTTCCCATGTACTCTCTCCCACCTCCAAAGCAAGAGAAATAAAGGAAAAATTTATAATTCAAAAAAAAGGAAAGTTTTAAAATCCTCTATTTCATTGAATGTCTATTTCCCCCTGAAATATTATACTCAGGTTTGCTGGGCAGGTGGTTCTTGGTAGTAATCCTAGTTCCTTTTCCTTCCAGAATATCAAATCCCAAATCTGTACCTTTGGTGTAGAAGCTGCTAGATCTTGTGTTGTCCTGAGTGTGACTCCACAATACTTGATTTGTTTCTAGCTCCTTGCAATATTTTCTCTTTGACCTGGGAACTCTGGAATTTGGGTATAATATTCTTGGGAGGTTTTATTTTGTGATCTCTTTCAGGAAGTGATAAGCGGATTTTTTTTCAATTTCTATTTTACCCTATGGTTCAAGAATATTGGGGAAATTTTCCTTGATAACGTTTTGAAAGATACTGTGTAGACTCTTTAAAAAAATCATGGTTTCCAGATAGTACAATAATTCTTAAATTATCTCTTCTCAATCTATTTTCCAGATCTGTTGTTTTTCCCCAATAAAATATTTCACCTTTTCTTCTGTTTTTTTCATTGTTTTGATTTTGATTGATTTTTTTTGTATCTCAGAGAGTCATTAACTTCCACTTGCTCAATTCTATTATTTAAGAAATGATTTTCTCCAGTGAGCTTTTGTATCTCCTTTTCCATTTGGCAAATTCTACTTTTTAAGAAGTTCTTATCTTCAATGGATTTTTGTGCCTCTTTTACCATTTGACCTGCTCTGTTTTTTAAGGTGTTATTTTCTTCAATACTTTTGCCTTTTTTACCATTTGACCTGTTCTGTTTTTTTAAGGTGTTATTTCCTTCAATATTTTTTCCTCTTTTACCAAGCTTTTAACTCTTTTTTTTATAATTTTCTTGTGCCACTCTCATTACTTTACCCAATTTTTCCTGTATCTCTCTCATTTGATTTTTTAAATACTTTTAAAGTTTTTTCCAGGAATTCTTATTCTGCTTGTGTCAAATTCTCAATTTTCTTTGAGGCTTTAGTTGTAGCAGTTTTTACTTCGTTGTCTTTTTCTGAGTTTGTGTTTTGATCTTTCCTGTTATCATAGTAGCTTTCTATGGTTTGGTTCTTTTTGTTTGTTTATTTGCTCTTCTTTCCACCCTATTTCTTGGCTTTTAACTTTATGTTGAATTTGAATTTTGCTTCCTGCCTGGAGAAAGCACTCTGCCAAGCTTCAGGTTTATTGTTTGGCTGTTTTCAGAGCTAGTTCTGGGGATCTATCAGTTTTCAATACTTCCAAGCTGATATGGTCTAAGGAGAGATGTGATCACTGCTCTCTCGGCCTCTGCTCTGGTCTGTGAGTGACCATGAGCACTCTTTTCTACCCTGAAACTACACCCAGGGTACTGACTCCTCTGTTGTCAGGAGTTCTGGTTTGCTAGGTCACCTTTCCACCATGGGAATGTGATCACCACATGGGGCAATGCAACTGAGTCCTGTACCCAGTGACAGGGAATGGTCCTCTGTAATTTTTTTGACCAGTTATCCAACTCCCTTATCATCTGTGGTTTGAGAGCTCTGGAAGCCATTGCTGTCAATTCAGTTGCCCCCAAGACCTGATGCAGCTTTGCTGAGGTATTGCCTTGCTGGACTGCAATCGACTCTCACTCCAGTGTGACAATGTTTCCCATGGACATTCTAAGTTGTCTTGGTTTGGAAACTTCTTTCGCCCCATATTCTTGTAGTTTCTGCCACCAGAATTCATCTTGAGGCTTTATTTGAAAGACTTTGGAGGGATATTTGAGAAAGCTCAGGTGAGTTCTTGCCTTTTCTTTGCCATGTTAGCTGCCCTGTTATACTTTTTCTTTTCTTTCTTTCTTTTTGCTTCAAATAGTGGATTTATTACTTTTGTGGTTCATTTTCCTTTTCTTTTTTTGGCAAATAGTATTTTTTTCAATTACATGCAAAAATAGTTTTCAACATTTACTTATATAAAATTTTGAGTTCTAAATTTTTTGCCCTTCCTCCCCACACCCTTCCCTAAGACAGCATGCAATCTAATATAGATGTGTAAGTACGATCATATTAAACATATATCCACATTAGTCATGTAGTAAAAGAAGAATCAGAACAAAAGGGAAAAACCATGAGAAAGAAAAACAAAAGCAGAAACAAAAAAATATAAAATAGTATGCTTCAATTTGCATTCAGTTCTTTCTCTAGATGTGGATAATATTTTCCATCATGAGTCTTTTGGAATTGTCTTAGATGATTGCACTGCTGAGAAGAGCTAAATCTATCAAAGTTGGTCATCGCATAATGTTGCTTTTACTGTGTATGATGTTCTCCTGGTTCTGCTCACTTCACTCAGCATCCATTCATATGAGCCTTTCCAGGTTTTTCTGAAATCTGCCTGCGCATCTTTTTTCTTATAGCACAATAGTATCGACGTTCATGTACCACAACTTGTTCAGCCATTCCCCAATTGATAAAGAGCTGATATAAATATTTTTGTACATGTGGGCCCTTTTCCTTTTTTTTATGATCTTTTTGTGATATAGACTTAGTAGTGGTATTGCTGGATCAAAGAATATTCACAGTTGGATTGTCCTTTGGGCATAGTTCCAAATTGTTCTCCAGATTATTTAAATTGGTTCACAACTCTACCAACAATGCATTAGTGTTCCGGTTTTCCCAGATCTTCTCCAAAATTTATTATTTTCCTTTCTGTCATATTAGTCAATCTGTGAGGTGGTACCTCAGTGTTGTTTTCATTTGTATTTCTCTAATCAATAGTGATTTAGAGCATTTTTTCACATGACTATACATAGCTTTAATTGCTTCATCTGACAACTGCCTGTTCCTATCCTTTGGTCATTTGTGAATTGGAGAATGACTTGTATTCTTATAAATTTGACTCACCTCTTTATATATTTGAGAAATGAGGCCTTTGTCAGAAATAGTAACTGTAAAAATTGTTTCCCTGCTTTCTGCTTTCCTTCTAATCTTGGTTCCAATGGTTTTGTTTGTGCAAAACTTTTTTAATTTCATGTAATCAAAATTATCCATTTTGCATTTCATAATGTCCTCTATCTCTTGTTTGGTCATAAATTCTTCCCTTCTCCCTAGACCTGAGAGGTAAAGCATTCCTTGCTCTGCTCATTTGCTTATGGTATATCCCTTTATGTCTAAATCATGGATGCATTTTGACCTTATTTTGGTATAGGGTGTAAGATGGTTTTCTATGTCTAGTTTCTGCCATACTATTTTCCAGTTTTCCTAGCAGTTTTTTTTCAAATAGTGAGTTCTTATGCCAGAGGCTGGAGTCTTTTGGTTTATCAAACATTACATTACAATTAATATTGACTACTGTGTCTTGTGTATCTTCCCTCTCCTAGTTTCTTCAACTGAGCTTCTTATGACTTGGTTTCCAGTTCCGTGAAGAGCTGAACTACTATTTAATGACCTTTTAAAATTTTGTCATCAATAGCTGAACTCAAGTCTCCAGATGCCAATCTGTTCATGGCAGAGTTAAGCACAATAATCATTCTTTTCATTTTGGATACAAGAATAATCTTCAATTACTTGCAATAGAAGAAATACTAAGTTTCCTCTAGATTCCCAGATAGTACTTGCATGTTCTTTGCCCACAATTAATGTTTGTGTTTATTGATTTGTTGGCCTTTAATCCACTAAAAAATCAGAAAAAAATGAAACGAGAAAAATGCTTTATAGTTCATCCATTCTCAATCTCAAGTAACATTAGATTGGGTCTCAGAAGTGTGTTTCTTTTTTTTTTCTACCATTAAATTCCTATTGTACCAGACAGTGGCAAATAAGGAGAGATTCAACTCATTTAAAAATAAATCTCTTTAGAGTATTACATCATTAAAGAAACAGAAAAAAATTTCTCATTTTTACAATGATGACTCAGATTTCCAAAGTTCTTTTAGATATTCAGTTCCTGGCTAAACATTATGAAACATGGTTACTCACCATTAGCTTTTATCTCAAAGACCTTCCAGCCTTTTAAAAACGGACAAAGGAAAAATCTATTTCTCTCTGGTGGAAGATGTTCCTCTTCCCCAGTAATGGGTTCCTTCATTAGCTTTCTACAGTTATGTTTTCTTCTGCCTCACAAATCCACTCATACTAAACCTTTCTTGTATCTAGATGGTTTGTTTCCACTTTTCTTTCATTCTTTCCCATGTTATCTATGAATATTTTATAACCTCCTGGCTCACATTTACATTTTAACATTTAGTGTAACTCCTCCTTATTTCCCACTGGGCATGGAGAACACTATGGTTTTGCTTTCCTAATGATGATTACAGTATCAAAAATAGCAATCTTTCTCACCTACACATTTATTTATGCTTGTTGGTTGCCATCTTGGAACACCACAATCTCTGAAGAATTAAAGGTATGGGTAAGACATAAGACTGTTGCAAATATTGCAAAATAATAATATATATTGCAAAGGTTGCAAAATATTTCTAATAGTGACCTACTCACAATAATTTGTCTCTTCACAGAAATAAAATGGATAAGATCTCACAAATCTCTACAAAAAGTCACTGAAGGAGGAATGGGAACCTCTCAAACATGGAATTCTGGAGTTAGAATGAAAACAAAAACTCTGAAGTAAAACACATGAGGGAGTTTCCCAAAAAGATTGATGTTAGGGTACAGGTAACTCACTGTCTCAAATTAGATTTAAAAAATACATATAGAAGATAGTCCAGAGGCTAGAGTGCTAGACCAGGAATCAAGAAGATGTGAGTTCAAATCCTACCTCAGATAATTATTAAAAATCTAATCTGGCCAATTCATTTGATTTATACCTGTCTCAGTTTCCTTATCTATATAACAGGGATAATAATTGCACCTGCATCCCAGGGTTATTATGAGCATAAAGTGAAATAAATATATAATTATATAAATGCTAGCTATGATGATGTTGATATTGATGATACTGATGATACTGAAGAGGGATAAAAACTTATGCAATTGTTTCATAAGAATGGTTTCAGGAATGCTAAAGCTCAGAATAACAGAGGATGGCAAAAAATGCTAAAGACAACAAAGAAGGCTTTTAGCTATATTAGAGAGAAAAGGTGAGTCAAAGAAAGAAAGATAATACTATCTGAGATGGTTAAGATAATGAAAACTGATGAGAAAGCAAAATCAGCAGCTCAGATTTTATCTTCTTTTTTTTTGTCTCCCTCCCCACCCCCCCCACCAAGGAGAATTATCTTTAAACTAGAGAGGGAGAGAGTAGAACCAAAAAAGATGTTACTAGGGAGTTGATACTCAAAATACATGAGGATATAAGAAGAGAGCATTTAACTGCCTTTGATGAACTAATTAAGTCATTAGGCTGAGAACTTAATGCTTAGGTTCTAAAAGAACTCACTGAAATGATTGTAAGCCATTGGTCAACAATGTTTAAACGAACAAAGACAACAGAAAAAAACACTGCAGGGTTTCAAAGAAGTAAAATTAGTGGAGCCTATGATGTATAAGTTAGTGAACTTAATTTAGATTGCTGGCAATGTTTTAAGAGGTATTTTTAAAATATATCTAGAAAAAGAAGTGATAACAGATAAAGATTCATGAAAAATGGGACTCAACAGAATAATCTAATTTCTTTCTTAACAAAGTATATTCACGCGTAGATTGGATGAATACTGTAGATATAGTTTGTCAAAGTAAGACTGATTGGACCTACATGACATACTCCCATGTATTGTTCAGGATACAGACTGTTTAGTATTTTCATGTGTTCCTTTGGAGATCCTTGGCTAGGAAGAGTAAGATTGATGGATTTGAAGTAGGCAACCATAAGTTTGTACTGGCTGTATGGGGAGGGTGATAACAAAATGGTAAGCCAAAATGCTCTAATAGTATGCTCAAAATGTAACATAATGTAGATTCTTAGTCTTTTTTATGTCCTAGACACTTTTGGCAGTCTGGTAAAGACTATAGACCCTTTCTCAATGTAATATTTTTGATGAAATTACAAAAAGCACTAATTATATTTAAATGTAATTATCAAAACTTTAAAAAATGACTTCAGTTAAGGGTCCCTGGCCCTGGCAGAAAGGTCTCTAATAAATTGGGTAGAAGCTCAAGAGGGATAAATGGAAGGAAACAGGCCGACTTACACAGTATGAGAATGCTCTGATGAGTTGTACCTGCTCTAATAAAGGGAATTCCCACACTGATAAAACCACATATCCACTGAGATATCTTAGTATAGGTATTAATGCTCTAATCTTTAAGTGAAGGACTCTAAGACATTTCAATTGAAATCTAAGGGGGAAAACTTAAAATAAGGATACAAACAATGGGAATCCTAAGACTGCAGATCCAGAGGTGGGAATCTGCTGCCTTGAGGCTGCATGTGCCCTTTTAAGTCCTTGGGTGAGGCCTTTTGATTGAGTCCAAATTTTACAGAAAAAAAAAATCCTTTCATTAAGGTGATTTGTTCTGTGTAGTTTGGATTCAGTCAAAGAGCCACACTTGAGGACCTAGAAGACCACATGTGGCCTCAAGACCACAGGTTCCCACAGGTATACTTTTGACTATTGGTACCAATGAAAGGTAAAACAAGTGCTGGAGATCCACTGCTACAGAGGAAAGGTATTTCCAGTGAGTCCTGTCTTCTTATTATGTAGCCAAATTATTTTTGCTACAGCTTCAGTATTTGACATTTTAGGGAATAGTCTGAACAATTTTCCTTAAGTATTGACTGATTTTATCTTTTTGCTGTTGAAAACACTCTCAGAGGTCTCCTCCAGCATCACAATTCAAAAGCTTCAATTCTGAGGCAATTAGTTTTCCCTATATTCCAGTTCCCTCAGTCATACACTGCTACCAGAAAAAAAATACATAGCTTGGACTCTATGGACCCTTGTCAGCAAGGTGATGTCTCTGCTTTTCAGTATACTGTCCAGAATTGCCACAGCTTTCCTTCCAGGGAATAAACATCTTTTAATTTCATAGCTGCAGTTGCCATCTTCCATGATCTTTGAGCCCAAGTATATAAAATCTCACACCACTTCCATTTCTTCTACCTCTATTTGCCAGGAAGTGATGGCACCAGTTGCCAAGATACTAGTTTTTTTTTATATTAAGATTCAAGCCAACTTTTATACTCTCCTTTTTTACTCTCATAAAGAGGCTTAGCTCTTCTTCACTTTTTGCCATCAAAGTAGTATCATCTGCAGATTGTTGATATTTCTCCCCAGCAACCTTAATTCCAGCTTTTTTATCATCCGGCCCAGCATTTTTCATGATGTATTCTACATATAGGTTAAATAAATAAAGTGATAAGATACAGTCCTTGTCTAATCTTAAACCAATCAGTTGTTCCATGTTCTCTTCCAACTGTTGCTTTTTGACCTGCATATACATTCCTCAGGAAGCAGGTAAGATGATCTGATATGCCTGTCTCTTTGAGGATGACACATTTTGTTGTGATCCACACTGAACAATAATGAAGTATACATAAAGAAGAAAGCAATTTGTACAATAGCATAGTAAAAACAATTAATTTGAATGCTGTAAGAACTATGATCAACATAATGACCATTCATGACTAATGATGACATTTGCAGTGAAGGATTTAGGTTACAGAATGAGACACTTTTTGCATATAGTCATTGAGAAAATTTGTTTTGTCTGGCTATGGATATTTCTTATATCAATTTCATTTTTCTTTTCTAACTGGTGCTGGGAGAGGTGGGAAAGCAAAAAGATTTCTGTTAATTTTAAAATAGAAAGTTCAGGAGTGGTACAGATATAGAAAGATGGATGTATTTTTGGTTGAGGTCACTATATTATTACTTCTACTTAAGTGATTTACTTTATTATAAAAGACCTCTCATGTAGTATATGTTTAGAAACGATCTAAGGTCATAGAGCTAGCAAACATCAGAGTTAGGAATTGAACCCAGGTATTCCCAATTGAAAATCCAGGATTCTATATGTAATATAAGAAAAACAACTTAAATGATTACCAAAGGAAGGGTGTCATTGTTGTATAAGGGAAAGATAAGCAGATTGAAAATCTGCAGATCTGTGACTGATCCCTGAAACTGCTTATAATAACTCACTAAACAGATCTTTTAACAATTTTGGTGTTTTTTATTTGCACATGAAACACTTGGATTATGTTTTATCTTCATCTTCTTTTAAGATTCTATGATTTTATGGTAATATATTCAAAACTTTCAGCATCCCATGGGACCCATGCATATGACAGTTCAGAGATGCATATTGATATACAGATTCACATTGTGCATGAAGAGACACGTTCCTTTAAAAAGCAGACTGGCTGAGGATTCACAAAATCCTGTTAGTTGACTCTTCTATCTGGGCTTTCTTTTTAAACTGCCATGCCCATGATATATTAACTTGGCCTCATTTTAGGGACTTTGCCTTTTATTTATACCTATGTATAAGATGAAATCTTGCATATCTCATATTTTGACTTTAAACCAGACAGCTGTCTTGGAGAGGCAGAAGTGGTTTCTGTAGTGATGAAACCATGTCAAAACTCTCATGACTACATCTTTGTATACTTTTCTCCTTTACTCAGATGCATGCTAGAATCAATTGGAACAAAGGTTATGTTTCAATTAAAAAACACAAATGGACATTACTTTTAAAATCAAATTTTAAAATAAAACTACAAAATTCCCTTGCAGAGACAATGAAATATCAACTAATTAGATATTTCAAAAGAGATAGTATAAATAAATACGAGTGTATTGAATACTTCTTCAAGCTAGTAATATTATGACCCCAAATAAAATAATTCTCTAATTATTCTGACTCTTATAGACACAGCATTTTATAAATTAAGATATTCCTTTTAATAACTGAAGCATGATTTAAAAGTCATTCTCTAACATCAGAATCAAATATCAAAATTCTTGCAATATTAAATATTTATTGCACCAAAATATTTGAGCTTAGTATGATGTAAACACTTTCGCACCAACATCATCTACAGAAAATCAGTACAGCTGCAAAATAGGAGGAAGTATATAAAATATGATCAGATGTCATTGTGAGGGAAGAAAAAAATAAAAAGAATGGCAAAATAACTGGTGGTTGATTTCTGCTTCTAAGTCTTTCCTGCATATAACAGCTAAGTGTGCCTCAAACGTATCAATAGCAGTAATAATAAGTTATTTTATTATTTTTTCTAGGACTATGTCTGTCATGAAGCCTCACACATAGGAGATTTTTAAATCAACTACTGGCACAACTGGCAGATTAAACCATTTTCCATTGCCTTTGACATATCATGGAAAATGGAAAAGTTGACTTAGAATCCAAAAAATGATAAAAGAAAAATACCATACATTTAGAAAAAATAAAGTAGCTCATTTTGCAGTGGCAAAAAAGTAACCAGGAAACTAAGGGCTGATCATAATGTGGGGAATGGATAAACATGTTTTTGCATACGAATGTATTGTAATACTGTTTTGCTACAAGAAATGATGAAAGTGACAGTTTCAGAGAAACCTGTGAAGACTTGTGTGAAGTGATGCAAAAGTGAAATGAGCAGGAGAAAAATTTAAACTCTAACGTCTACATTTATAACATTAACATTGTGAAAACAACAACAACAACAATAAAATCAAAAGACCTTAGAACTCAGATTGAGATTCCAGAGGATTGATGATGAAGAATGGTACCTACCACCTGACAGAGAGGTAAAAGACTAATATACATAAATAGACACATTTTTGGACATAGCCAATTTGGGTATTTGTTTTGCTTGACTACTTATTTGTTATAAGGATTTGTCTTCTTATTCTCTTTTTTTTGGGTGGGGGCAGAGTTTTAAATACTTGGAAGTTCAAAAAAGAAAGGGTGGATAGTAGGCTTGGTAACCACATTTTTGTATTCTGTGTAAAAAAATGCACCCATATGTATATGTATATATATACATATATACACACATTATGTAGATAGATATGATAAAACATCAAAGAATCTAAAAACAAATAATAAAGAAATAAGGTATGGAGGTATGTGCTCCACTTCAGAAAAAAAAAGTCTTCCAAAATACTAAAAAGATAAAAGATGGTTATTCAGTTATCTGAGGAGTGCCCATATGTATGTGGACTATTTTATTCGCTGTCCAATGGTGCTGGATAAAAGAAGTCTGATTATAGAGTAGGGGGATGCATCTCAATGACTTGCTTTCAGAATCAATAAAAGGCAAACAGCCAAAGTGAGCTCATGGAATCAGAACAAATGTAAGGGAGTGATGCAGGTATGGAAAAGGATACATGTTTACTGAGTTTGAAAAAGTGGAGAGTTATCTTTAAACAGCTATATACTAAATATTCATTCAATAAACACTTATTTAGTGCCTGGCATGTATTGGGAAATCTGTTATTCATTGGAAACACAAACACAAGATTAAAACAATCCCTGCCATCTTCAATCTTATGGTCTATCAAAGGAGACAACATGAAAACTGGCAAGTGCAAAATACATTTGAAATTCCTTACAGGGAGAAGGACACTAGCAATTGAAGGATTAAGATAGAACTGGTACAGATGTTGCCATTTCAATGAAGATATTATGAGTGGAGATGAGGAAAACGTAGTTGGCAGGCATAGAGGAATATCCTGTGTGAAGGCAAAGACTTGGGGCATGAAATTTTGTTTATGGGAACAATAGTTGTCTTCAAAGATAATTAATTGCAATAAGCTTAAAAAGTTTATCCAGAGCCATATTATGAAAGGTTTTGAACTTCAAACAGAGGATTTTGTTTTTGATTCTAGAGATAATTGGGGCTCACTGTAGCTTCTTGACCAGGGAAGTAGCTTGTTTAGAAGTATGCTTTAGCAATGTCATTTTTGGCAGCTATGAGGCAGATGGATTGGAGAAGAGAGAAAATGGACTCAGAGAGTAGTAGGCTATTATTACCCTAATCTTTTCCTGAAGACCTTTAATGAGGGGCAAACCCATTAGTTCCTGAAGTAGCATTTTCACTTTCAGATAGCTCTTTTAGGAATTTTTGTTCCCTCAAGCCCAAGTCTGCCTCTCTTTAAATTCTACCCTTTGCTCTGAGCTCTACTATTTTCAGAACAAAGAGAAAAGGTCTAATTCGATTTTTATACCAGAGTCCTTCAGATATGTAATTCTCTGCTTTTTATATTTCATCTTTTTAAAGCTAAAAATCATTAGTATCTTCAAGAAATCCTTATATGACATTATCTCAGGGCCATTCACTATACTACTTGCTCTACTCTGGATGAATTCCACCTTATCAATGACTTTCATTAAAAAGTTGTTCACAGAACTGAACACAACATTCCCAATTAGGAGACTGACTACAGCAGAGTTATCCCCCTAAGTCTGTACACCCTATCTCTCTTCCTGAAGTCTAAGATTGTATAACTATTTTGATTGCCATACCATGTTGACTTCTACCGAATATTTAGTCAACTAAGTGATTCAGGTCCTTTAAGACAAAGTATGTTCTAGATACATCTCTCATATTGCTCTTGAGAGATGCATTTTTTTCATTCACAGCTAAGATTTTATATTTATCTCTATTAAAATTAATCATATTAGCCCATCACACCAGTCTTTGTTGAGATCTCTTTGGATCATTATTCTATCCTCTAAAATTTTATTGCTAACATTCTTGACCCTATCAGTTCTAAGTGATTTCTCTGTTTTGGAATCTCTCATATCAACCTGTCAAGTTTCTCCTATTAATTTGCCATATTATATGTTGTCTTACACTTACGTGGGAATTTATTTTATTCCTTAATAGACTGTTGCCTCACTGGACCAGGGCTTTGTCTTGTTTCCTAGCTCTAACTCTAGTACCTACCACAATGCATTGTACACAGTAGGTACAGTTAATGTAAAATACAGTATTTTGGGCAGTCTTAGAATAAAGTTGATATTTTTAAAATTCAGACATTTCTAGCCTATTTTAGATAAACTACTTGAATCCATATTTGAACAATATAGAGGAGTCTATTCCTTGTGTGACAACAGATACCTGAATTGGTACTTTTCTCTCTAAACCACCATTCAAACAGCTGCCACACTGATAATAAACCACAAGTCTGATCATGCTACTCTCTTGCCCAATAAACTCCACTGGCTCCCTACTTCCTTTAGGATTAAATACAAACTCCTTTAGATGGCAACTTAATATACTTCACAACTTGGCTCTAACCTACTTTTACAACTTTATTGTACACAAGTTCCCTTTGACTAACTCCATGATCCAGATAAATTGATGTTTCTCAAGTTGACCCCACACCATTGCTTTGCCTCTTAGAATCCCAAACATCCTTTAAATCTGAAGTCATGTACCATCTTCAACAAGCGATTTTTTTCCCTGGATCTGCCTTCTCTGCTATTATTAACTATTCCCCTATGCCCCTCAAAAACACTATGTATTTCTTCTTTTGAAATAATTATCTCTGCAGCTATTGTGTCTCTCAATTGAATGTAAGCCCCTTCAGGTAACTGACTTTCATTTTTGTCTTTGTATCACTAATGTCTAGCTTAATGCATGGCAAACAGAATAAACTTAATAAATACTTTTCAAAAATGATCACTTGGCAAGGAAAAATGAGAAATGATCATGGTTTGGGACTTTAAGCTCCTTGAGAAGAGAGACTCTTTTTTGTCTTTCTTTGCATCCGCATCACTTGCCACAGTTCCTGGCACATAGCAGGACCTTAATAAATGCTTGACTGACTGACAGTCATGAAATAACACTATAATTTATAGACAATTAAAGTTGAGGATTACCAGAAGTGTAATGTAGAGAAACATGGTCAGTGTAATCAGGCTGCAACATGACCAACAAGGAATTGCACAAAAGTCATGGTGCAGAGGACATTATCAAAATTGTATTTACAGGTATGGAAGTGGGTTTGTCATATATTGAATGATAGCCAATGGACTTTCCATGTGATTCACTGGTATCTTGTAACGTTAATAAAGCAGAGGAATACTCTTAGGAGTTCCTGTAGAAAACATGAGGTAGATTTATGGAATGGGACAGAAAACAATTATAGAAGATGAGAAAGAAAATATGAGTGGATCGTGATCTGCATTGTTGTAAATAGTATTTCCGTTGACAAGATAAAAGATTAACTGGTATATCAAAGTACAACAAAAATTGCAATATTTTATTTGATTGGGGAAAATGCTCTCACTAGTCATCTCTACCTACTGACTTTCATGACTTCATTTAAACACCAGCTCAAATCCCATCTTTTACAATCCTTCTTAATTCTAGTGACTTCCTCTGTTAATAATTTCCTACTTATACTCATTATAACTTGCCTGTTTATGTTCATTTGCATTTTTCTCCCCATTGGATTATAAGTTCCCTGCTGGCAGCGACTCTCTTTTGCCTCTTTTTGTATTACTGGTGCTTAGCACATTGCTTGGCACATAGTAGATACTTAATAAATGTTTAATGACTGAAAAGATCTGAAGTATGTAGTAATGGTTTTCCCAAGTCCTAAGCCAAATAAGGAAATCAAAGATGTGAGGTGAATTTAGGGCAGACTATGTTGTAGCAGGAACATCCACATGTGTATATGTGTGTGTATATATATATATATACACACACATGTATGTATGTATATATACACATACACACACATATATATTTATATATATATATATATGACTACATACTCTTATGTATACATAAAGCGTACCTATACACATACTTTTTTTTAAATTTATTTTTTATTTTTAGTTTACAACACTCAGTTCCACAAATTTTTGAATTCCAAATTTTCTCCCTCTCCCTCTCCCTTCTCAAGACAGCATGTAATCTGATATAGGTTCTACATATACCTTCGCATTAAACTTATTTACACAATAGTCAAGTTGTAAAGAAGAGTTATAATCAATGGAATGAATCATGAGAAAGAAGAAACAAAACCAAAAAAGAAGAAAAAATAAAAAAAGAGAGAGAGCAAATAGTTTGCCTCAATCTGCATTCAGACTCCACAGTTCTTTCTCTGGATGTGCATAGCTTTTTCCATCATGAGTCCTTTGGAGCTGTCTTTTAGCCTTGTATTGCTGAGAAGAGCCAAGTCTATCCAAGTTAGTCATCACAGATACTGTGAGTCTGTAATTGTGTATAATGTTCTCCTGGTTCTGCTCCCTTCTACACATATACTTCTAATGAAATATAATACATGCCTTAATTTCCTTGTACATCATTATGGCCATCCATTTCTGCTTTTTCTTCCATTCCTCCATTATCTCACCATTAAAAGAACATTTTCAGAGAGCCAATTAACTTAAGGGTCCCATTTAAATGTCTAGATGTGAATTCCTCAAGTTGATGTCTTTGATTCAGCTCAGCTGAGAAAACTTCTATCTATTGTATTTTTTTCTTCTAACACCCAAAGGATAGTCAGCATTACAAAAAGAAAAATTAGGAATTCAAGGTATTTCTGAATTTATAAAGAAACAGCAGAACTACTCAGTACTTTTCTTTTCTCTTCTCCTCCTCTAGCTTTATGGAAATGTGTTTCATGAAGCACTGCCTCAAGCCTTGAGAAAAACTGATCTTCATCTGCATTTGTATCTGTTTTTTTTTTTTTTCCTTGCAGAAGATGCCTGGAAAAAGAAGAAAAAAAAAGTTAGCCCTTTGACAGCAATCCTTCCTGTAAGCAATGTCCCCATCTTTTTGGTAAAAAATATTCACTGTAGTGTCAAATTGGTTATTATGGCAAAAGCTATAATAGCAACAGATTTAAGAGTCTGGGTATCTACTAATTGTTTAATTTCAGTTATCCAGAAGTGTCTATAAAAGATATTTTAATTATAAAACCAAGATTACTCTGGCTTTCTGGTTTCATTTTTATGGAAAATATATGCAAGGCTGGACATGGCAGCACCCTCTTATATTATCTGTTCCTGGGGGGGGGGGTGGTAAAGCTGAGGAATCACTTGAACTCAGGAGTTTTGAGCCATGGTAAGGTTAAAGTCCACTGTGCATTTGCACAGCCAGGAACTGATGTGGTGAGATCCCAAGGAGGAGGGAGTGAATGACAAGTCTGTTGGCCCAGGTCAGAAACAGAGCATGGCAAAGCTTCCATGCAGATGAACAATGAGATCAGGCCCATCAGCGAGTGTCCCCTCAACTTTAAGAGTAGATGAGATTGAGTCCCCCAAATAAGGAAGTAAACACATAGAAAAATGAATGAGTAAACAGATAAATACATGCAGGTATACACATATATGCAGAAATAATAGACATAAAAAGAATGAAACAGGGTGAAAATTAATTATATTAATAATGTACTTTTTATTTTTACTTCATAGCTTATGTCAAAGTAAACTCCAAATGGATTCATGACCTATATACAAAAGCTCATATCACAAACAAATTAGAGAAAAAGGGATAAAAAAAATGTCCCATCAGATCTATGGAGAGAGAAAGAGTTCACAATTAAACAAGGGATAGAGAAGAACAGAAAGCATAAAGTAGATAATTGTGATTACATAAAGTTAAAAAGCTTTTGCACAAAGTACACTTTCAAATGAATCTTCTATTAATGTTTATATGTTATTTCCTATTACATTTTACTTCAATCATTTCATTAAAATTAATGTTTAGATAAAGACACATCCATGCCTAATATGTGCCTTATCAATCACCTGAACCTTTCAGTCTCTCACTTAGGACGTATACATATTTCAGCTTTCTGCAAATTCTTCATATAAACTTTTCATAATATTTTTAAAATTTCAAAACCCATGTCATATATCATAGTTGAGCTTTAATTACAAAGGGAAAAAGTTAAAGTTTTTGTATTTATACTAATCCACTTGAAAACTTTGAATTACTGTGAAATTTTATCATATAGAACATTATTATATATAGTTGAATAAATTTATTATTATTGAAAATGAAATTAGCCATTGGTTTTTAACTTTTACCATAAAATAATTTATTTAATATGTTCATATAAATACTAAAATAGGCCTTAAAACATTTAAGAACTTTATTCCTATTAGTCAAAGTCTCAGTGCTCAAAAGTATCTGTGATCTCATCATGTGATATCTTTAGTATAGATTAAAATTATTTCTATCATGAACATAAAAAAAAAAGATAGGACATTCATTTTTTTTTAAAAAAATCAATTTTTTTTTTGCCCATGCCATAAAAGCTAAAAGAGAAATGTCCAGTGTAATGTAATAGAATGGATAGGGTATCAGACTTGGAGTCAGAGTACTCAGAGTTTAAATCCCAACTTATCCATTTACTAGGTGCATGATCCTGGGCAAGTTATTAACCTCTTGGTACAATAGTTTTCTCATCTATAAAATAAGAGGATTGAACTCATTGACCTCAAAGATCTCTTTCCAGTCTAAATCTATGAATTTAATGTCATCAAAATATATCTTATTTGTTCTTATTTGTTACATTTATTGTATTATATATAACTGATAGCATGTCTTGGCTTTATCCAAATGAGTGTGAATCAAGCTATGAATAATGAAAACACACACACACACAATGTAAAATGCCATCCTTTCCCCAAAGGAGTTGGGAATAAAAGTCATAAACACATGAATACACTCACATTGAGAGCTCCCAGATCCATAATTTTGTCTTTGGCTTTTGTTCTTGAGGTGGATGAATGACCTGATGAGGGTGATGTCTTGGTGCACATGTGTATAGGATTTAACTGAGACAGAGCTGCGCAAAGTTGTCAGCTTCACTTTCTCCTCCAGTCATAAGAATCTAGTTGCAAGTTAAAAATCAAGATGACAGATGTCCTAGGATACACTGGGTGACCTTGGCCTTCCTAAATTAAAGTCTTTCCTAAGTCTCAGTATATCTAAGACAATGTCCATTCAATGACTAAGGACTAGGTAAGTAAGAATTTGGCTCTATGTTACCTCCAGGATCAAATATAACATTTTCTGTTTGGCTTTGAAAACCCCTTATAACCCAACCCCTGCCCACATTTCCAGTCTTATTACACTTAATTCCTTTCCTCATACTTTGTAACCAGTGATACTGACTTCCTTGTGTTCCATGACACTCCACCTGACTACTCTGTCTGGGAATTTTCATCCATTGTCCCCCATGCCTGAAAATACATTCTCTCTTTCTCTCTCTCTTTATCCCTGCTTCCTGGATTCCCTGTTCCTTCAAGATATACCTTAAGCTAGATTCTTTTCCTAGTACTCCTTAGTTTTAATCCTTTTGTTCTGTTGATAGTCTTCAATTTATCCCATATCTGTATATATATATGGGATAAATACATATATAGTATATATGTAGTATATAGTACATATATGACATATTATCATATTATATTAATATAAATTATATATTAATTAATCAATATAATTGATATATTAATATATAACATGTTTATATATTAATATATAGATATATAATATAAATTATATATATATATATAGTTCGTACATAGTTACTTGTATATTCTCTCCTATTATACTGTAAATTTCTTGAGAAGGAGAACTGTTTTTACACCCCTCCTCCTCTCTTTTTTATCCTCACTGCTTAGCACACTGCCTAGGATATGCTTAGTTGGTGCTTAGCACATATTTGTTGACTGACTCCTGTGACTCATTTCCATAATACAGTAGAATCACCCGAATGATTTAAATCACTGGAATTAAATCAATAGGAAGTTTTCTTACAACAGCCCTGTGAAGTAAGTAGCGTAAGACTTGTTACCACACATTTACAGATGAGAAAACTGAATCATCATTGATTCTTCAAGATTTTTCTTCACCCCTGTACCCACTACATCCAGTCTGTTTTCATTTCCTCTAAATTCTAACTCCTTAATTCCTCTTTCAACTCTCATCTTCTCTACGATTACATAAACTCCTAATTGTTCACACACTTATCATCATTCATCAGGATTCTTGTAATAATGACCCCAATGGCCACTCCAACTTGAGCTGCCCAAATAACCTCCCTAAACTAATGAGCTGACCATATTACTCTCTTGCTCAAGAGCCTATTGCCAGTAGTTCATTTAAATATCCACCTCTTTTTCATAGGAACATATGTCTAGCCATATCTCCCATATAGTATACATATTAAATTGATTTTTTATGGAATTTAGTTTTAAAATTTTCATTGTTTTGCTTTTATATAACGTCAATTTGAATGTATGCTCTTACCAGTAAGTCTTCTTTCTCTTGTTACAAAGATACAGCAATAGTAACAACAGTTTAGTAGAACCAAATGACACATCAATCACATCTGATAATTTGTTCAGTATTCCATATTAATAGGGCCTTACTTTTCCATGCCCCAAAAGTGAAAAATTTCAATTTTCTATTTTTACTCTGATGCCAGCAACTGCAGTTACATAGCCGTCTTTCATTTATTTAATTGCTGACCATAATGGGGTATATTCCTAGCAATGTGATCCCTGGGACAAAGGATAGGCATTTCACTCATTTATTAGCTTAAATCCAAATTGTCTTTCAGAATTTTTGGCTCTTTTCACAATTCCACCAATGGTACAGTATAATAAGGTTCCCATCTTATCACAGACTCTTTAATGGAAAATACTTGCGGACCTATCTAACAATAGTCCTTCCCATCATCAGCCTATAGGCTCCCACCAATTTAGTTTTGTAATTTTAATCTGTGTTACTACAAAATCCATAAATTTTTATAAATAAATTTATATCTGTCTCCAATTGCTAAGTATATAAACATGATTTATTTAAATATTCCTTGTGATGGCAACCTAGTTTTTCTAAAACTATGCTAATAGCCAGGAATACCAGTTTTTAAAGGTTTTAGTTTCCCTATTCCATTCTTTAAGCACTAATTGTGATAATCCTACAGGTGCATTAGGGAATCCATCCTATCCTACTTGTAAAGGCTTCCCCAATCTTCCTAGAAGTACTTTAGTCATGGATTACCACATGTGGTCATCTAATAGCTTGCATCTTCCTCTCCCAAGCATGTCTTTTTCCTCAATTCTGCCACAAAGTTAACATCAAAGTCATAGCAACCCAATCTTGTCAAATACAAGCCATGCCTAATTTAGGCCAATCAAGTCATTCAAGCTTGATATTGGAATGTGACCATAAATGCTATAAAATAACTTTGCTTGTTATATTTTAAAAGGATATAATTACTGCAATAAAAATAGATGCTATTTCCTTCTACCTTCACATTTGCCAGTGATAATTACTTTCTGTTTTTATTTTCATGTTTCTTCTCCTTCTTCCTCTTCTTCCTCTTCCTCCTGTTCTTCTTTTCTTTATCCTCCTCTTCCTCCTCCTCCTTCTTCTCTCTCCTTCTTCCTCCTCCTCCTCCTCCTTCTTCTTCTTCTTTTCTCCTCCTCCTCCTCCTTCTTCTTCCTCCTTCTTCTTTTTACTAGATAAGCCTATGGTTCAATGTTTCTTCCATTCATCACCTCTCAAGTACCATTTTTGTTGACTTTAACGCAAAAGTTTTCCTTTACTTTTTTCCTTCCTTATTTTGATCAACTTTTACTCAGCTTTGAATTGTATTCTCATATTCATGAACTATGCCCATATCCTTACATATCTTATTTGTTCATTTCTGAGGTAAATTTGAATTCCTTCTTCGACACCATTTCTATGCTATTACATTTATATTCTCACTCATATTCCCTATCCTTTATTCATTTGTACTTTTTTGGTGTTATCTTTTTCTGCATCTCATTCATAGAAATATTATTGCATGAAGGAATCTGTATAATTATATGGGAGGTGTTCTGTATCCATAGTCATGAGACCTGGTTGACTCATATCCTTACCATAACTGCTTATCATTTCCAAGGTCAGGTTATCTTAACTCTAGATTTATGTGTCCTGATTCTTCCTAGGTGTTGGCTGACTCCATGGACCCATGTATTTCTCTTTTAGGGATAAGATGCAGACACTGCATGCCTACTTCCCTAGGCAAAACCCATTATATAACTGTCTTGTTTCTCACCAGAAAAATATACCTCCCATCAAGTCATATTTCTTTACTGAAATTATTTTATTTCTTCTTCTAGATAGATCTCTCTTTCCATTACCCCCCCCCCCACTTCAGCCTTTTCTCTACACCTCTTTTACTATACACTTCTGTAGTCATTTACCCTGATTGAGAGAATAAGAAAAACATTAGTCTTTATCTATTTACCTCTAGGCAAGAGGGGAATGTGTTTCCAAGTCTTCCTTTTTTTTTTTTTGACTCCCTCTCTCTCCACTCAAATGACTTACAATGATGTAATCCTCCCGTGGAACATATCAAATCAATTATGGTGGAACACAAGATTTAGTCTCTGTATTATTAATTCAGTTCTTTCTCCTTTTTTGTCCTTATTGTATAAAATCTCCTTAAATTTGAATATTTGAGATCCTTTTGAACCTTGTTGATCTTTATTCTTCCATTCTTTTACTTTTCAAATCAACAACAAAAACATCAAATATACAAATGTAAATTATTTAATTGATCTTTATTTTATAATTGCATATATATACTATTATTATGCTTATTTGGTTGAGTATTTGTAAAATGAATGTTCAAATCACTTCTCTTTTTTTCTGTGTTTATTGTAACTCCATCTTTTTTTCATTGAAAATTTAACTTGATTTTGTATTATGTGGTATTATAGATTGAAATTTGAATTCTTCACTTTTGGACATAAATTATTTCATTCTTTGCCATGAATTCTTATGGATATTGAATATTCTGCATTTTTCAAATGTATGAATATTCATTAGTGAACGCCTTTCTCATGGATGCTTGCAAATTTTGTGGTATCCGTGTCACTGAGATTCTGAAATTTTGCTGTTAAATGTTTTGGAATTTCATACATGAGCTTTTTCTTTCCATGGGTAACAATCTCTAAATTCAAACAATCTGTATTTTTTTAAATAGTTGTGGGTTATTTTCTTGTGTAAATCCTTCAGTGGCTCACAAGCAACTTACACTGTGAAAACCTCTCACTTAACAGGGCTTTATTTTTATGAGAGTAAATTGGAATCTTCAGTAGGTCTAGCAGAATGCTTCCTTGAAAGATGTTGCCATAAACGTTATTCCATATGTGTGTGTGTGTGTATGTATACACATGCACATACTATGTACATACACATATATAATTATATAAAATAGTGTTCCATGTGCATGTTTTCCATACTTATGTTCTATATGTTTATGTGTTTGTGTGTATATATGTGTACATATATACACATATTTATTTTTGTATCAGAGAAAATATTTATCTCATCAGTAATGTACTTGTACATGAGATATAGTTATGATTATGCAGCTTACTTTTCTTCTTAGAAGCTTAACAAAATATAGTATTTTTACAGTATACTATGTTTGATATTATAGTATCTTCATCTATTATGGTCCCTAAATACAGGGTTGGTTATTTGAAACTTTCCTCAAGACTTATATGGTCTAGGGGACTATCGCAAAATGATGATATAGCTTCCTGTTGGTCCAAGTAGATAAAAAGTAGCACATATCTGTTTCCAAACAAATGCACCACCATTACAAATGCAGAGGCAAGGCAAGCTGTTATAGATTGAATCAATCAAAATCCTTGATGAATATCCTTTCCATATTAATGTTAAGTAACCCTCATTTTATTAAATGTCATGTAGCCAACAAATATCTCCTATGATTATAATCATGATCTTATATCACTATAGTTGCCATAATCAGTCCAGAACAATAGGTATTACTTTTAATTTTTATATTAGCTTATGCAGCATCTTTTCAAAACTTTTATTTAATATTTTATTTTGGAACTATCCAACACACCTATTTATATGTAATATATATATATATACATATATGTATATGTATATATACGTATGTATATATATGTATATACATGCATAGGATTTACATAGATAATATATCCATATATTGTATAGATTGATGTGCTTTATGCAGTTTATATTTATATTTATGCTTATCTACATCTACATACCTCTATATCCAACTAACTAAACTTTTATATAGCACCTAATACAGTGAATTATCTGTACATAATAGGTGCTTAGTATATGTTTGTTGAGGGTACAGATGTTGAATGAATAAGTGACTAAAAACTATTGTTCACTTTTTACAATTTCATAAAGTACATAAAAATGTATTAGTCAAAGGCATGAGAGCCTGAGACTCAACATGAGCAATTATCAATAGCATAATGGAAATAGCAATAGATTAAACTGCTTTTTAGAGCTGGAAGTACTTGCTACTTCTGCCATTCTTTCATCCCAGTTCTTTCCTTGCTTTAAAAATAAATAACACAAAAGAACACCAGGAAGACTGGAAAATGAAAAAAAATCATTGCAAAAAAAAAGTGAAGGATTAGGAAGGGGAGGACAAGTGTTGGGTAAAAGAATAAGTAGATACATCTAAAATTTAAACTTTAGTTTTTATAATATCTGACTCTTAAAGCCAACAATTAATAAGATGCATAGAAAAGGGGAGAGATTTTGTAATCCACAAGTTTTTCAGAACAGGGTGGTGAGATATTTAATGTTTTATCTTCAAATGGTGCTGAGATATTTTTAAGACCAAAAATATACTTTGGTCAGATTGTATAACCATGGGGCAAACAAATCCTGTGATCCCTGAAAGAAAGGCTTGAAGACATTACGGACTTTGGTCAGTCAATAATCATTTAGTAAGTCCCTATCGTGTGTCTGGCATTGTGTTAAGTCTTGAGCATATTAAAAACAAAACAGGTAAAACACAGACTGTCCTCCAGGAACTCACAATCTAATGCTCAAAGCATAAATCTGTGTTTAACTTCACTATTTCCTTATGAGAAACCTTGTTACATCAGGGTATAAAATATACCTTGATTAGGTCTCCCTTCCTATGTGAATTTTGGTTACAGGGAGATTAGGTCTGATGTTCTTGTTGCTTTTTAAATATACCCCATCACTGGAATCAGTGCACCATTGTGGAAAGAGGGTTGACATTTCAGTGAGGAACAGCATGTTTCAAGTTTGGCCTCTGACAAATATTAGCTTTGTGACCACTGGGAAGTCACCGGCTTCAGTCAGCTCATTAACATTCTTAATAACATGCAAGTTGCTAATCTTCATCAGTGGAGAGTATTCCATACAATTAATGAAATTGCAAGCATGGACAAGAAAATCAAAGCTATATTAAGTAATTTCAGGTGTATTTATCTTTTAAAACCATGTAATACATAAAATATAATGAAATGTATATAATAAATGTAACAAAAATATAAAACAATACTGTTTACCCCCCCTTTCTTTTTTTTTTACTTCTTTCTAGCTTCTGTCCATTAACAAAATATTCACAAACAATAGAGCATCTTATCTGGGAGGGTGAGTACTTTATCGTCTAGCTGCATACAGTACAGGAGGGTTTAGTTTGCTTTTGAAAACCTAAGGAGAGGCAGAAATATATGACAATTTCAAAGCCACCTTAAAAACCAACAAAGATAAAATTTTAAATTTCTCCCTTCAAATCATTCAGCAAAACACTATTGTGAATTTCTAGGGAAATTAATTTTTAATCTCCTACTAAGAAAATATAGGTGCAAATTTCATTTAAGTTTAAAAAAAATCCTCAAAACAATTGGAGGTATTAAAAAATAGAACAGGTTTTTTTGCTAAGTTCTGATTTCTCCCTCAATGGAATTCTTCAAGGAAAGCTTAGATAACCATTTGTTAATAATTTTGAGGTAGATGTTCTTATACAGGAAAGATTACAGGGAAGTAAATTTCCTTTCAACTTTCAACACAAATTATTACCTCATTTCTAAGATGATTAATCAGAGGAGTAGTTTTCAAATATGGCGCATACAAATTGATCCCAAAGGCAACAGGGAGAAAATCTTAAAACCTATATTTCTATGTTTTTTAATCTAAAAAAGAAGATACTGATATTTAATATTTAGAATGATATTGTTTGCCTCACCAGTCAGTGGTTAGATGGTTTCATGTTACATATAATATGAGGTATCTAGAGAGTTAACAGTGGCATCTTTACTCACTTGGATTTTTTTTCAGCATATTTTGATATATAACTTACATGTGCCCAATAGAGTGGATTTATATATCATTTGATTGAGTTTTAACTTAACTAGACTCAGCATAGACAAGTGGATTAAAAAGATCCCTTTAAAGAAAACACTAGATTAGCAATAATACCAGTGTATAATGATTAAGACAATGACAGCACTGAAATTTCTACTCTCAAAAGTTTGTGATCAGCCACTTTTAAAAGTTAAAAACAATCATCATGACCTGTATGAAGTTATTGCAGTTACCAAGATTACTCAGAATGTACTTCTAGTAGCTCGCCTTTGAGTGTATATATTAATTTTGTGAACAGTTTTATTAATATCCCAAATTTCTATGCTCCTCTCTATACTAATTGCATTGTTTTCCTTGCTCTGATCCATCTACAGAGTTGTAATTGCTGCCCAGATCAAACTTGCTATCTATGAAGATAACTTCATAGTTATGCCATGTGGGTTAAAGTTAATTTAAAAAAGATTCTTTTGCCATACTGTAGCATGACTGATGCTTACATTTTACTTCTGGTTTCTGGGGGAGAAATTTGTAAGAATAGGGAATGACATGAGGAGAATGAGAAGCAGGAAATCTTATTTCTCCTATTTAAAAAAATTCTAGACTTAACCAATACCAAATAAGAAGAGTATTCCATATACAAAGTAGTAGAGAAAATGATGATTCTACATAGATTAGTGAATCTCTATTATAAATTACATATTTTCCTTCGTTAATTTAACATAATTTTCAAATCTATCCTATTTCCTATTAACATTTATTCAGTTCTTTTCAATGTGTTTTTTGTTTTTTTTTCTTTTATCTATTTCTTTCTTTAATATTTTAGTTTTCAGCATTGATTTTCACCAGAATTTGAATTACAAATTTTCTCCCCATTTCTACCCTCCCCCCACTCCAAGATGGCATATATTCTGTTTGCCCCATTCCCCAGTCAGCCCTCCCTTCTGTCACCCCATTTCCCAACCCCCATCCCCTTTTCCCTTACTTTCTTGTAGGGCAAGATAGATTTCTACGCCCCATTGCCTGTATATCTTATTTCCTAGTTGCAGGCAAAAGTTTTTTTTTGAACATCTACTTTAAATATTTTGAGTTCCAAATTCTCTCACCTCTTCCCTCCCCACCCACCCTCCCTAAGAAGGCAAGCAATTCAACATGAGCCACATGTGTATCATTATGCAAAACCCTTTCACAATACTCATGACGTGAAAGACTAACTATATTTTTGTCCTTCCTGTCCTATTGCCCTTTATTCATTTTTCTCCCTTGACCCTGTCCCTTTTCAAAAGTGTTTGCTTTTGATTGCCTCCTCCCCTAACTGCCCTCCCTTCTATTGTCCCCCCTTTTTTATCTTCTTCCTCCTTCTTTCCTGTGCGGTAAGATACCCAATTGAGTGTGTATGGTATTCCCTCCTCAGGTCAAATCCGATGAGATCAAGATTGACTCATTCCCCCTTACCTGCCCCCTCTTCCCTTCCTACAGAACTGCTTATTCTTGCCACTTTTATGTGAGATAATTTACCCCATTCTATCTCTCCCTTTCTCCCTCTCTCAATATGTACTCTCTCATCCCTTTATTTGATTTTATTATTTTTAGATATCATTCCTTCATATTCAACTCACCCCATGCCTTCTGTCTATAGATAGATAGATAGATAGATAGATAGATAGATAGATAGATAGATATGTGTATTCCCTTCAGCTACCCCAACATTGAGGTCTCATGAATTATACACATCATTTTTCCTTGTAGGAATGTAAACAAAACAGTTCAACTTCAGTAAGTCTCTTATGATTTCCGTTTCTTGTTTACCTTTTCATGCTCCTCTTCATTCTTGTGTTTGAAAGTCAAATTTTCTATTCAGCTCTGGTCTTTTCACTGAGAAAGCTTGAAAGTCCTCTATTTTATTCAAAATCCATATTTTGCTTTGGAGCATGATACTCAGTTTTGCTGGATAGGTGATTCTTGGGTTTATTCCTAGCTCCATTGAACTCCCAAATATTGTATTCCAAGCCCTTCGATCCCTTAATGTAGAAGCTGCTAGATCTTGTGTTATACTGATTGTGTTTCCACAATACTCAAATTGTTTCTTTCTGGCTGTTTGCAGTATTTTCTTCTTGATCTGGGAGGTCTGGAATTTGGCAACAATATTCCTAGAAGGTTTCTTTTGGGGATCTTTTTCAGGGGGTGATCATTGGATTCTTTCAATTTCTATTTTACCTTCTGACTCTAGAATATCGGGGCAGTTCTCCTTGATAATTTCTTGAAAGATGATATCTAGGCTCTTTTTTTTCTTGATCATGGCTTTCAGGTAGTCCAATAATTTTTAAATTATCTCTCTTGGATCTATTTTCCAGGTCAATGGTTATTCCAATGAGATATTTTACATTGTCTTCCATTTTTTCATTTCTTTGGTTCTGTTTTGTAATATCTTGTTTTCTTACAAAGTCACTACCTTCCACTTGCTCCAATCCAATTTTTAAGGTAGTATTTTCTTCAGTGGTCTTTGGACCTCCTTTTTCATTTGGCTAATTCTGCCTTCCATGGCATTCTTCTCCTCATTGGCTTTATGGAACTCTTTTGCCATTTGAGTTAGTGTATTTTTAAGGTGTTATTTTCTTCAGTATTTTTTGGGTCTCCTTTAGCAAATCATTGACTTGTTTTTCATGGTTTTCTCACATCACTCTCATTTCTCTTCCCAATTTTTCCTCTACTTCTCTCACTTGCTTTTCCAAATCCTTTTTGAGCTCTTCCATGGCCTGAGACCAGTTCATGTTTTTCTTGGAGGCTTTTGTTGTAGGCTCTTTGACTTTGTTGACTTCTTCTGGCTGATGGTTTGTTCTTCTTTGTCACCAAAAAACGATTTCAACGTCTGAGTCTGAATCTGGGAGTGTTTTCGCTGCCTGTTCATGTTCCCAGCCAACTACTTGACCCTTGAGGTTTTTGTAAAGGTATGACTGCTTGTAGAGTAGAGAGTAATTTGTCCCAAGCTTGAGGGGCTGCCCTGTTTTTTTCAGAGCTATTTTGTGCACAGCAAGCTCTGCCCCACCAGTGTTCCTTCTCCCCCAAGAACCGCCAACTTGGGACAGTGAATCAGATCTTAGCAGGCTCTGCACTCCTGCTCTGATCTGCCATTTAATTCCTCCCACCAGGCGGGCCTGCAGCTAGAGGCAACTGCAGCTGTAGTTCTGTAGCTGCTCTACCCCTGCTGCCTCTGGAGCAGTGGCCTACTGGGAACTCCTTTCACTCTGTCCCTGCAGTTTTTTCCCACTAACCTTTTCTGTTGTTTTTGTTGTTTGTGGGTTGAGAAGTCTGGTAACTGCCACAGCTCACTGGTTCAGGATGCTAGGGCCTATTTCGCCCAGCTCCCGGTCCAGTTTGTCCAGGCGCAGCTCACGCTGGGCTCTCCTCCATTCCAATCCCAGCTCTGTGCACGATAAACCTTATTCAGTGACCATCCAGGCTGCCCTGGGCTGGAGCCCTGCTTCCCGCTGCTATTCCATGGGTTCTGCAGTTCTAGAATTTGTTCAGAGCCATTTTTATAGGTTTTTGGAGGATCCTGGGGGAGAGCTTTAGGCGAATCCCTGCCTTCCAGCTGCCATCTTGGCTCTACTCTTCTTCAATGTATTTTCAAAATGCTTCAAATACCCTCTGTTCTTTTTTTAATCTTTTTTTTAAATTTAATATATTTAGTTTTCAGCATTGATTTTCACAAGAGTTTGAATTACAAATTTCCTCTCCATTTCTACCTTCCCCCCACTCCAAGATGGTGTATATTCTGGTTGCCCTGTTCCCCAGTCAGCCCTCCCTTCTGTCACCCCACTCCCATCCCATCCCCTTTTCCTTTCCTTTCTTTTAGGGCAAGATAAATTTCTACGCCCCATTGCCTGTGTATCTTATTTTCTAGTTGCATGCAAAAACATTTTTTTTTTGTTTTTGAACATTTGTTTTTAAAACTTTGAGTTCCAAATTCTCTCCCCTCTTCCCTTCCCACCCACCCTCCCTAACAAGTCAAGCAATTCAATATGGGCCATATGTGTATCGTTATGTATAACCCTTCCACAATACTCATGTTGTGAAAGACTAACTATATTTTGCTCCTTCCTAACCTATTCCCCTTTATTGAATTTTTTTCCTTGACCCTGTCCCTTTTTGAAAGTGTTTGTTTTTGATTACCTCCACCCCCATCTGCCCTCCCTTCTATCATCCCCCCTTTTTTATCTTCTTCCTTCTTCTTTCCTGTGGGGTAAGATACCCAATTGAGTATATATGGTATTCTCTCCTCAGGTCAAATCTGATGAGAGCAAGATTCACTCATTCCCCCTCACCTGCCTTCTCTTCTTTCTACAGAACTGCTTTTTCTTGGCACTTTTATGCAAGATAATTTACCGCATTCTATCTCTCCCTATCTCCCTCTCTCAATATATTCCTCTCACATCCCTTAATTTTATTTTATTTCTTTTAGATATCTTCCCTTCATCTTCAACTCACCCTGTGCCTGCTCTCTCTCTCTCTCTCTCTCTCTCTCTCTCTCTCTCTCTGTATATATATATATATATATATATATATATATATATATATATATACACACACACATACATATATACATACATACACACATACATATATATGTACATATATATATATGCATATTCCCTTCAGCTACCGTAATACTGAGGTCTCATGAATCATACACATCATCTTTCCATGTAGGAATATGAACAAAACAGTTCAACTTTAGTAAGTCCCTTGCAATTTCTTTTTCTTGTTCTTTTTCTTGATTTCCTTTTCATGCTTCTCTTGATTCTTGTGTTTGAAAGTCACATTTTCTATTCAGCTCTGGTCTTTTCACTGAGAAAGCTTGAAAGTCCTCTATTTTATTGAAAATCCATATTTTGCCTTGGAGCATGATACTCAGTTTTGCTGGGTGGGCGATTCTTGGTTTTAATCCTAGCTCCATTGAGAAAAATTGTATTCCAAACCCTTCAATCTTTTAATGTAGAAGCTGCTAGATCTTGGATTATTCTAATTGTGTTTCCACAATACTCAAATTGTTTCTTTCTGGCTGCTTGCAGTATTTTCTCTTTGACCTGGGAGCTCTGGAATTTGGTGACAATATTCCTAGGAGATTTCTTTTTGAGATCTATTTGAGGAGGTGATCTGTGGATTCTTTCAATTTCTATTTTGCCCTGTGGCTCTAGAATATCAGGGCAGTTCTCCTTGATAATTTCTTGAAAGATGATATCTAGGCTCTTTTTTTGATCATGGCTTTCAGGTAGTCAAATAATTTTTAAATTCTCTCTCCTGGATCTATTTTCCAGGTCAGTGGTTTTTCCAATGAGATATTTCACTCCATGTGAAATGTCTTCCATTTTTTCATTCCTTTGGTTCTGTTTTATAAAATCTTGATTTCTCATCAAGTCACTAGCTTCCACTTGCTCCAATCTAGTTTGTAAAGTAGTATTTTCTTCAGTGGTCTTTTGGACCTTCTTTTCCATTTGGCTAATTCTGCCTTTCAAGGCATTCTTCTCCTCAGTGGCTTTTTGGAGCTCTTTTGACATTTGAGTTAGTCTATTTTCCAAGGTGTTGTTTTCTTCAGTATATTTTTCAGTATTTTTGGGGGTCTTCTTTAGCAAGTCATTGACTTGTTTTTCATGGTTTTCTCACATCCTTCTCATTTCTCTTCCCAATTTTTCCTCTACTTCTCTAACTTGCTTTTCCAAATCCTTTTTGAGCTCTTCCCTGGCCTGAGACCAGTTCATGTTTTTCTTGGAGGCTTTTGTTGCAGGCTCTTTGACTTTGTTGTCTTCTTTAGGCTGTATGTTTTGGTCTTCTTTGTCACCAAGGAAAGATTCCAGGGTCTGAGACTGCAACTGGGTGTGTTTTCGCTGCTGGCCATGTTCCCAGCCAACTTACTTGACCTTTGAGTTTTTCAGTGGGGTATGACTGCTTGTAAAATTAAGAGAACTATGTTCCAGGCCTGGGGGGATATGCCAGCTCTGCTACACCAGCACTCCTCCTTCCCCAAGAACCTCCAACCCTGACTGGACTTAGACCTTCAGGAGTCTCTGCACTCCTGCTCTGATCTGCTACTTAATTCCTCCCACAACGTGGACCTGGGGCTGGGCGCAACTGCAGCTGCAATTCTGTAGCTGTCCCACCTCTGCTGCCCCCTGGGTGGTGGCTGAACTGGGAACTCCTTTTTTCACTCTGTCCCCAGCAGCTTTTCCCATTAACCATCTCTATTGTCTTTGGTGTTTGTGGGTTGAGAAGTCTGGTAACTGCTACAGCTCACTGATTCAGGACGCTAGCGCACACTCCGACCGGCTCCTGGTCTGGTTGGTCCATGCTGCCTACACTGTGCTCTGCTCTGCTCCCCTCTGCTCCCAGCTCTGTGCAGGATAGACCTTACCCAGAGACCATCCATGCTGTCCTGGGCTAGAGCCCTGCTTCCCTCTGCTATTTTGTGGGTTCTCCAGTTCTTTTCTGTTGTCTTTGGTGTTTGTGGGTTGAGAAGTCTGGCAACTGCCACACCTCACTGATTCAGGGCACTAGGACCCGCTCCATCTGGCTTCTGGTCTGGTTGATCTGTGCTGTCTGTGCTGGGCTCTGCTCCACTCTGCTCTGCTCCCAGCCCTGTGCGCCAAAGACCTTACCCAGAGACCATCCAGGCTGTCCTGGCCTGGAGCCCTGCTTCTCTCTGCTATTTTGTGGGTTCTGAAGTTCTAGAATTGGTTCAGAGCCATTTTTATAGGTTTTTGGAGGGACTTGTCAGGGAGCTCGTGCTAGTCCCTGCTTTCCAGCTGCCATCTTTATACCCTCTGTTCTTACCTTTGCTATCTGTCCCTCTCCCCACATTTTGGCAACATAATTCTTTTGTCTCTCTATTGTCCCTACTTACTCCCTGAACTTCTCTCTACACCCAAAAATTTAAGAAAGAAACATACCACATTTTTATTTTAGGGAGAAATTTATTTTAAATCAAAATATTGACCATATGGGAAAATACCTTTATCAGTTTATAACTTATATTCATCATCTGTAATAAAATAGGTACCATGCTTCAGCATTTCATTGCAGGCCTTTAGAATCAGGATTAGTCATTGCATTGATTGGAGTTCTTAAATTGTTCAAAGCTAGTTTTCTTTACAATGCTGTTATTTTATTGTGTATTTTCCTACTTCTGTTCACTTCATTATGCAAAAATTCACACTATTGTTAGAGATTTTTCTGAGACTACCCTTTCATCATAATTTTACCATGAAGTTTCTTTATTTTCAAATACAATAATTTATTCAGTGATTTTCTATTTAACAGTCATCTTCTTAGTGTTTAGTTAATTGCTATTAGAAAAAATATCTCCTGCATATATTTTTTGTATATATGTATCATTTTTCTCCTTTTAAAAATCTATTTGAAGTATAAACCTGCTAGTGGTTTTTCTGGGCTAAAGTGTTTAGAAACATTGTAGATACAGTTCCATTACACTCTGAAATATGTGACCATTTCATTGTTCCAACTACAGTAAATTAATATGTCCATTTTCCTGAAACTCTTCCAATCATTGTAACTTTGTTGTTATTTTTCTTGATTTGAAGAATAATAGTTGTTTTCATTTGAAATTCTCTTTTAAATTGATTTTGAATTTTTTAAGATGTCTGTCATGATAAACTACATTTCTTGCTTTGACAAAAAGAATATATGTCTTAATCAGTTTCATAAACATGTACACACATATGTTTATATTATATGCATGTTTATATTTAAGTGAATATATGTATAGCTACAAGCACATACATATATATAATGAAATATATATATATATACATATGTACAGATATATACATATGTACATATATATATTATGAAAAACTTTTGTCAAAGGAACTTGCTGCAAAGTATTTTCTCCTCAGTTAGTTGTATGTTAAGGAGCTGTATAGATGACTTGTAATGAAGTAGATCAAAGAGTTAAATTTTGAAGGAGGAATTTGTGACATATGTGAGAAATTGAGGAAAACTTGAAGTAGAATAATAGTCCAGATTCTATTTCAAAGATTGAAAGAGTAACATAATTACTGACAATAAAGGGGATAAATCAGATTAAGAAAGACTTAAGAGGAATAAAGGGTAGTACTAGAAGAGGCAGAATCAAGAAGACTAAGGAAAAGGTAATTAGGAATATGAGGCAAGGTAAGAAAAAATAAATGGAACAATTAGAAGATAAATCCAACTGACAGAGGGGATTGTGGGATGGGGTAAATTGGTTTAAAAGAGATTGGTGCAAGGTTGAAGGGGAGATAAATGTGACTGTGCAGCTATTTTGGAAACTAAAAAAAGGGAGTAGGGTCAGGTAATCAAAGTATTCAGGTGATAATTAGCTGCAAAGCTTTTAACCAAGAGTTTAGGGTTGACCAGAAGCTTAGTACAAACACTTCAAATGCTATTTTTTAAAGATGTTTAATTTCAGCTATTATACTAAATAGAGGAAAGGTTTTTAGTGACTTGCATCACTGATTCAATGTAATTTTTCCACAGCCCAGTGACTGTTATCTCTGTTGCAAGTATGGAAAAGAAGGTAAAGAGGCCAGAAGAACAGCTCTCCACATTATAGAATGCTCAAAAGAATGAAATGTTCCTAAAGGAAATTTTTCAAAGGTGAAAAAAGGAATTTGAGTTAGGAGAGGGTAGACTTGGCCTTCATCATGGTGTTAGAAACTGGAAGAGTGTTAGGCAGAAGATACAGAGGAGGAAAGCAACAATGTACAATTAGAGCTTGAAAACAGAATGAAAGCTCTTTCAGAAGAGGGGAAAGTGGGATGCCTAAAGGGGGCAGAAGTTGTTTGTCCATCAAGGATTGCCATAGCAAAAGTACAGATGCTATTTAGTGAGATATCATCTAGTAAATGCAATTGGAGAGTAGTAGTAGTTGTTCATTCCCAGCTCAGGGTCCCTGAGGAAATTATTTGTCCACCTGATAATAATAATAGAGAGGTCTATTGTCCTCCATTCTTCTAGAGAAAATGGAAAGATTTTCATTAGACGATAATATAATCAGATGGATACAAAACTGGTTGAGTGTCTAGTTGATTTATTTTTGGTTCATTTTCAATGTCACTCCTAGAATCCAGTGGAGTACCTAAGGGATCTCTCTTGGCTATGTATTTTTCATATTTTTATCAACGACTTGGATAAAATCAGAAGTGGCATGTTTATCAAATTTGCAGATGACACAAAGCTAACTGGGAGGAATAGTTAACACACTGGGTGATGAGGTCTGAGTGCAAAATAATTTTGAGAGATTAAGGTTTTGGGGTATACCTAATAAAATTAAATGCAATAGGGATAGATGTAACATCTTGCATTCAGGAACAAAAATCAACTTCATAGTATAAGATAGGGGAAGCTATTTAAAAAATAAATATTCTGAAAAAATATGGATGTTTTATCAGACTTCAGGATTAATATGTCAGCATCGTGATAAAACAGTGAAAAGATAGAATACAGACTTGTCCTACATTAAAAGGCAAACTTTCTAGGAATAAGGAAATCAAAATTTTATGTAACTCTTCCCTTGTCAGACTTCTCTTTTGGGAATTTTTTGGGAATCACTTCTGGGATTCATTTTATGGAAGACATTGCAAAAATGGAAAGCATACATAATAAGATAGTGAGAATGGGAAGAAGTGTGAATCTATGTCCTATGAGGATAGGTTAAAGGAACTGATGATGTTAAGTTTGAAGAAATGAAGACTCAGGGGTGACATTTTATACACACACACACACACACGTATATATATATATATATATATATATATGTATATATATATATATATATATATATATATATACACACACACACACACACACACACACACATATATATATATATATGTATATATTTAAAATTTTTAAATATTTATATAAACATTTAAAAGGCTTAAATGTAAAATAGTCCTCTTTGACACCAGAGGGCAGAACCAGAAAGTATGTAGAAGTTGCAAAAGGGTAAATTTAGGTTTGATGCCATAAAAAACCAACAACAACAAAGAAACACTCAGGCATGGAATAATATAGCATTTGATTAAAAATGAAAGTTTTACTTGCTATTATAATCACAGAAAAAGGAAATATGAGCCATCGCTGTTAAAGAGCAAAATGAAATCGTCCAGTATTTTACTTTGTTAGGAATTAATTTTTAGTGATTTTTATGAATGCAGGATTTTTTGGCTGAAAGCATAATAATATACCTAATACATGCTGTAATAATTCTAACTTTTAGCTTTGGAAAGGTACAAGGTCTACAGAGTTGGAAGTTTACATCAAAATTTAATTCTCCCTTTTAAATTGTTTCATTATAGATCATGGTGTACTACAAATGATTTTCTACTTATAATTTGCAATACTTAAAAGGCCTTTGAAATGTGTTGAGTTGTTATTATTAAAAATCTACTTGAAACATAATATTTCTAAGAAAAAATCTACATCCAGGTTGGGGTAGTACACAAGGACAACAACGTTACAAGGAATAGCTAGCTGAGTTATAGGCTAACCGCATAATATCTAGCTTTAGTTGATTGTTTCAGAGATAATTTGACTTGTATTATATCTGAATAAGTAATAATGAGATATGTCATGATGATTGTGATATTTAATATATATATATATATATATATATATATATATATATATATATATATATATATATATATATATATAAAACCTTGATAAGCTATCTGTCAAATATGAGACATTCATATAAATATAGAGGTATGATGATGAAATAAGTTGGATTCCTAAATGCTGTGATCGAACCCACAGTGTGATCATTAGTGAGGTTAGCTTAAATGTCACCAAGTCACAGATCTTAAGTTGGGGGGATATTAAAGGAATACAGTTCACTTTCATTATAGTGTGTATAATATGATATGATAAGATATTATATAATATAATATTGTAATGTTATATTGTGTTATGTTATGTTGCTGATGTATGTGTTTTAATATATTGTTACATTATACTACATTATGATAACATCCCAATTATACATATACTATAGAAATATTTTATTTACCTACATAATTATTTTAATAAATTTTACATTATAAATATATAACCTATGCTAACATACAATATTTTTATAGTAATATATGATTATCTCTCTATATTTTGTAGAATACAAATATATTTTACATATATATGTCACATAGTTATAGAATACCAATCACATCAAATGGCTTTCTTTATTAAACATGCAAACTTTTAGGTTATATGCTCCCAGAAGGAAAGAAGAATACATATATGTATGTATGTATGTATGTATGTATGTATGTATATATATACACACACACATATATAAACACACACATACATATATATGTATATATATGTATGTATATGTGTGTGTGTATATATATATACATACATGCATACACATACAAGTGCTATGTGCATATGTCCATGCACATCTATGTTTTATTAGTCAATCAGGTACTAATCATTTATTATTGTAGGGGTGTTCAGGAGCACTAGCACCTCTGGTGTGAATACTTACCTAGCCCTTTTTAGGACTGCTCATCCAGCTTTGGTGTCCGACTGATTCACCTCTAGCCTGTGGCTCTAAGAAGCTGTAGCATGTGCAGTGGTCACACCTTGATAAACCATCTTGGCAATTAGACTAAACCAGGTTGAGGGTAAACTTATTGGTGAGGTAGAGGTATATCTAGCCCAAACAAGTGAAAACTTTCCCTGGAAAAATGGGTGAATGAAAACAATTTGTTCCAATGAGCATAACATTAGCTGAAGCAGGCACCATGGAGTGCTTGGAGCTTGGTCAAACAATGGAAACACCAAGGTCATCTACTATATCCTGGGCCACTACCAGTCATCCTGACTTTTGTCCTGCCATTAGATTTTGATGACTCAGGAAGAGAGAGTGAGGCTGATGTCTTTAAACATCACTCATGATGCCATTCATCCTCTTAGAAAATAAAGGACAATCAATAACAACAAACATTTATTAAGCACCTACTACGGGCCAGGCATTGTGCTAAGCTCTGGCAATATAAAAATAGGCAAAATACAGTCCCTACCTTCAAGGAGCTCACAATCTAATGACGGTGTCAAGAAGCAAACAGATACAAACAAAACAAATATGTACAATCATAAAACACCCTCAGGATGGTTATAGTCAAACAATTCAATATTACATACTAAACAACGAATGTTGGATAACAGGGTTCAATATTCCACAAAACTTCTACTAAGTGCAGAAAGGTATTTATGGTTGCAGTTCTATGATTTTACACTTTTCTAGCTTCAGAGAGAATTGAAAAGCCAGCAAGAGATGTTGCTCAGGCTTTATTTATAATTATTATCAGAATAAAAGGGACAATGAGCCAACTTAATAACTGTTCTTTAAAGAGCATCCATGTGTGAATTTGATGATCCAAAAGCTAATTTACTGAAAAGACAATGTAATAGTTAAACAAAAAGGAAGTATGCAATGAGTGGGAATATGCTTAACCACAGATTTGTGTTTAATTCTCTATTAACCAAATGTATGAGTACTTTATTTTTCTACAGAGGAAGCAGAATAATAGTTCACAAGTGTTTACGAATATTTCCAATCATATTCTTAATGCTTCATTCTAACTTCTAGAAAAAAGAAGGCTATTCCAGATCCAGATAAAGAACCTGTTTTTAAATTTATTTTTAGTTTTCAACATTCTTTTCCAAAAGATTTTGAGTTGCAAATTTTCTCCCCATCTCTACCCACCTCCTCACCCCAAGGTGGCATGTATTCTGATTGCACCTTTCTCCAGTCTATCTTCTCACCTATCACCACCCCACTCTAACTCCCTATCCCCTTGCTTTCTTGTAGGGCAAGATAGATTTCTATACCCCATTGCCTGTATATCTTATTTCCAAGTTCATTGTAAAACATTTTTAAACACTTTTTTAGAATTTTGAGTTCCAAATTCTCTTCCTTCTTTACTTACCACTTACCCTCCTTGAGGAGGCAAGCAAATCAATATAGGTTATACTTCCATTGTTATGCAAAAGACCTCCATTATAGACATGTTGTGAAAGACTAACTATATTACCTTCCATGCTATCCTGTCCCCCTTTATTCAATTTTCTCCTTTTGACCCTTTTCAGAAGAGTTTGCTTTTGACTATTTCATCCCCCAATCTCCCCACCCTTCTATCATTCCCCCCACCCTTATACCTCCCCCAAACCACTCTACTGTGGGGTAAGATATCCAATAGAGTGTATATGTTATTCCCTTCTTAAGCCAAATCTGATGAGGGCAAGATTCATTCATTCCTTTTCACCTACCCCTTCCCTTCCAATAGAACTGCTTTTTCTTGCCACTTTTATGTGAGATAATTTGTTCCACTGTATCTCTCCCTTTCTCCTTCTCCAAATATATTCCTTGCCCACCTCTTAATTTTATTTTCTAGATTTCATCTTTTCATATTCGACTCACTCTGTGCCATCTGTCTATGCATGTGTGTATATGTATGTATGTATGTATGTGTATATATATACATATGTGTGTGTATGTATTCCTTTCAACTACCCTAATACTGAGAAAAGTTTCATGAGTTACAAATATCATCTTTGCATGTAGGAATGTAAACAAAACAGTTCAACTTTAGTAAGTCCCTTATGATTTCTCTTTCCTGTTTACCTTTTCATGCTTCTCTTGATTCTTGTATTTGAAAGTCAAATTTTCTGTTCAGCTCCGGTCTTTTCATCAAGAATTCTTGAAAGTCCTCTATTTCATTGCAAATCCATAGTTTGCCCCAAACTACTATACTCAGTTTTGTTGGGTAGGTGATTCTTGGTTTTAATACTAGCTCCTTTGACCTCTGGAATATTCTAAGTCCTTTGATTCCTTAGCGTAGAAGATGCTAGATCCTTTATTATTCTGATGTTGTTTCCACAATACTCAAATTGTTTCTTTCTGGCTGCTTGCAATATTTTCTCCTTGACCTGAGGACTCTGGAATTTGGTTACAATATTCCTAGGAGTTTTCTTTTTGGGATCTTTTTCAAGAGGCAATTGGTGGATTCTTTCATTTTCTATTTTACCGTAGAATTTACCTAGAATATCAAGGCAGTTTTCCTTGATAATTTCTTGAAAGATGATGTCTAGGCTCTTTTTATGATCAGGTAGTCCAATCATTTTTAAATTATCTCTCCTGGTTCTAATCTCCAGGTCAGTCATTTTTTCTATGAGATATTTTACATTGTCTTCCATTTTTCCTTCCTTTGGTTGTGTTTTGTAATTTCTTGTTTTCTCATGAAGTCACTAGCTTCCACTTACTCCATTCTAATTTTTAAGGTAGTATTTTCTTGAGTGCTCTTTTGGATCTCTTTTTCTATTTGGCCAATTCTGATTTTTGCGGCATTGTACTCCTCGTTGGCTTTTTGGAGTTCTTTTACCATTTGAGTTAACCTATTTTTAAGGTGTTATTTTCTTCAGTATTTCTGGGTCTTCTTTAGCAAGTCATTGAATTATTTTTCATGGTTTTCTCACATCACTCTCATTTCTCTTCCCAATTTTTCCTCTACTTCTCTTACTTGCTTTTCCAAATCCTTTTTGAGCTCTTCCATGGCCTGAGACCATTTCATATTTTGCTTGGAGGCTTTTGTTGTAGGCTCTTTGACTTTGTTGACTTCTTCTGGCTGTATGTTCTGGTCTTCTTTGTCACCAGAAAAAGATTCCAAAATCTGAATCTGAATCTGAGAGCATTTTCCCTGCCTGTTCATGTTCCCAGACAACTACTTGACCCTTGAGTTTTTGGTTGGGGTACAACTGCTTATCGAGTAGACTGTACTTTGTCCCAAGCTTGAGGGGCTGTGCTGCTATTTTCAGAGCGACATTTACACAGCAAGCTCTGCCACACCAGTACTCCTTCTCCCTCAAGAACTGCCAACCAGGATTGTGCCCAGATCCAAGCAAGGCAAAGCAGGCTTTTCACTCCTGCTCTAATCCACTGCTTAATTCCTCCCACCAGGTGGGCCTGGGGCTGGAGGCAACAGCAGTGTGGCTCTGAAAGCAGCCTCAGAGCTCCACCACCTCCGTGGCCCTGGGGTGGTAGCTGACCACTGACTCTTTTCACTTGTCCTAGCAGCTTTTCCCACTAACCTTCTCTATTGTCTTTGGCGTTTGCGGGTTGAGAAGTTTGGTAACTGCCACATCTCACTGATTCAGGGTGTTGTGCCTGTTCTGTCTAGCTCCTGGTGCCGCCCATTCTGGCCTCTGCTCTGCTCCACTCCCAGCTCCATGTGATAGACCGTTCCCAGTGACCATCCAGGCTGTCCTGGGCTGGAGTCCTATTTCGGTCTGCTATTTCATGGGTTCTGCCACTCTGGAATTTGTTCAGAGCCATTTTTATAGGTGTTTGGAGGGACCTGGGGTGGAGCTTAAGCAAGTCCCTGCTTTCCAGCTGCCATCTTCACCTTATTTTTTTTAACACAGATTAACTTAGTGGAAAAAACACACATGCATACACATATTTCATAATTGCAAGTATTGTCAGTGACAAATTTTATCACTTTTCCGTGAACCTCCAGCTGCCCTCCACTACTGATGACCCTCATTTCTTCTTCTTCAACTGTTTCTGGAAGAAGAAAGTTAGAGAGAAGCTCCAGAATAATTAATATTTAATTTTAATAGAAAAAAATATAATCACAAAGTGAATATACAAGACCAAAACAACACACCCATTTTCATTCACTTTAAAAAAGTATTTTAATTTATTTTGTTGTTACTTTTTAAGTTCTGAAGTGTTTCGCTCCCTCCCTCCTTCCCCACCCCATGCTAGGGAATGCAACCATTCAACACTTTAAAAATAATGTAACCTTTTATCTTTTTGTATCAGTTTGAGATTTATTATGATAAAAGATTTAAAATACTGTTGTGTTTTTTTGCAACACAAGTGGGTGATAGGCTTATTGGAGAGTGTTTTACTGATTTTTTTTTATTTTTGCTTATCCTGTTCACTGATGTACATTTCTATTTTTCAACCAATCCCAAATTGTTTCAATAAATTTTCCTCCTTGATAGAATATAAATTTCTTTAGGGCAGGAACTATTCCTTTTTGTTTTTACTAAGTATCCCTAGCACCACATTTAGCATGTGGCAGTTTTCCCACGTCAGTGAGGTAGGTGGCTCAGTGGATAGAACACTGGGCTTGGAATAAGAAAGACCTGAGTTCAAATCCAACCTAAGACATTTACTAGCTGTCTGACCCAGTGCAAGTCACTTAACCTCTGCTTTAAGTCAATGGAGAAAGAAATACCAAAACTCTCCAGCATCATTTCCAAGAAAGCCCCATGGACAGGACTGGCTTGCTCTGGTCCACAAGGTCACAAAGGGACAGGCATGACTGAACAACAATGGCTTGCTCATAGCTTGTAGCTATAGCATTTGCTTATAACTAGAAAATAGCTTTCCATTATTGTGTGAAAACTTTGAGGACAATTTGCATAAAGATAGCCTTTAAAAATCGAGTGAACATTTTGAAGCAAAGGGAAGGATTAATAATATTCTGGAATTTTGCTAAGTAAGTTTTTTTTAAAGAGATATAAGGAATTTTAGTTTCAGTAAACTGTCACCCAGTAAACCAATAAGAATCCATCAGATATATTTTGTGAAGTTCAGGGCTTTCATTGACTTTTTACCAAACCTTAAAATGAGGGGTAAGCTTTTTGATAACTTTTGGAGGGACATTTTCAATGACATAGATGATTAACAAGAGTAGAGAGCACAGAGAAATATGTGATCTTATAAATCTCTATAGAGTAAAGATTCCTGGGACTGAGGCTTTTTGTTCTATAAATGGCTATGTAATCCATATATACTCTGAATGTATCTGTATAAAATAGGTATGCTTGTGTTTACGACCACAAAAAGTTTCAGAGGATCACAGATATAAAAGTGAAAGAAGACATTCTCAGAAGGTATTTAGTCGGATACCAAGATTTTATGGACAAGGAAACTGAAGGCCAAGCAGTTGAAATTAGTTACACAAGGTCACAAGATACTAAACTGCATCAGAGGCATCATTGGAAAGTTGGTCCTCAGAGCCACTCATTTTTTCATAATATGCTCTTGCCTTAAATCTTCAGAACAATTAAAAGAGTACCTGTAGAGAACTATGTTATATCAACCTGTATTTTATTGGGATTAGGCATGAATCAAAATTTATTCCTTCTGATGAATCAGTGAACATTGAGCTTCCTGCAATGAGACATCTCTTACTCACAGAAGGTGTGTGTATGTGTGTGTGTGTGTGTGTGTGTGTGTGTGTGTGTGTGTGTGTGTGTGTTTAGAGCCAATATTCCCCTTGGGCCAGCATCAAAGGAAATTGATTCAAAATATAGTGGTCATGTGACAGAGGACACCTAACTTGAACCCTTAATAGATATCATTCTTAAAGCCATCATATTAGGAAACTTTAAAAGCACTGATCAAGCTAAAAACAAAAACAAAACACCTCCCCAAACACACACACACACACACACACACACACACACACACACAGGCCTAGTTTCCAAACCTCAGAGCTTTGTGAACTCTGTTCCATTAGTGGGGAAGCTGAAATGAGGACTTTAATCTCTCAGGGTCACAAATGTATACTCAAATAATGGTGTCACTTTCTTTCAGCAAATTAAAGATTTTTTTTAGCCAGCTCTGCAGCTAAATCCATTTTCAGCCTTCTGAGGTGAAATACAGCAAACTTACGGCCTGAGTTCACACCAATTTTTTTTCTACTGTTGCTCAATCATGAACTGTGAATTTCCTCTTCACCATGTCTTGAAGGGAAAAAAAAAGACTTTAGTGAACATTTCAATTGGGACAGTAATTTTCTATAATATGAAAAAGTTGAGGGCTGGGAAAAATCCCAGATTTTATCTGTGAGCAAAATATCTCATCTCTTCAAAGGAGACCAGTGAAGACATTTTCCTTTCATCTTGCTTTTCAGACTCTCACCTTCTGTTTGGAGAAATTTCAATCCAAATTTTCTTTTCCTTCTTCCTGAAATCAGCAAAGGCTGTGTTAAAAATAACCTTTAGAATTAGCCAATTTAATAATGACTTTATTACCACTATTAGGCTTTGTTTTAATTCTAATGATAAGGTACACAATGAAACTACTCAAAGATTCACTGTTTTACAAAGAGATGCCAAGGAAATCTTTGGAATAGAAGAAGGCTTTGTGCAAATCTTCTTTTAATAGAACTTTATATTTGGAATATTGACATATATTAAAATATTTAATAAGATTTACATACATGAAGACATGAATTTGTTCAAAATCTAGTAAAATTAAATATACTTTAAAAAAATACCAGGGAGAAATAGACTCTTGAAAAAAGTTTTTTGCTTATGGAAGAGTTGACATCGTAGATCATAGGAAAAATATGTTAGACAGGAAAATGACTTTAAAAATTATTATCTTTATTAGCAGCTAAAACACTGACATTTTATTCCATATTGATTTGTACTGCTTTTCACATCAAACTCCTCCCAATTTGCAGAGTCAAATGTTCATCACATAGTGATGGGGAGCACAACACTGAACTTTGTTCCCCCTGGAAAACTCTCTTTCTCTGTACTGGCAGCCAACATAAATAAGTAACTATTACTTACTATTTAGCCTAAGTGTGATGGCTCTATACATTTCCTGACAACAAGCCTAGTTGTTATGAGCATGCACATAGTGCCATTAATGTCAATTTTCCACATGGAAGAGGATGGACAGTATGGTTCCAGGAGCAACATGGTGACATGTAATGGAAGTGCCTTGGAGAGATTATGGTATACATTAGACCATTCTGTAATTAGTTCAGTTCATCTAACCAAGTAGCAAATAGGAGCTCTTTGGCTGCATTTGAGTAACAAGAACAGGTTGGGGGGGGGCGGCTTACGTCTAAATGGCACTATTTTATCTCATCCTTTCTCTTTGGTTTGATTTCTTCCTGATGATGTTCAGTGAGAGAAAATAAAATGCCAAGAAGAGAAAAGCCTTAAACTCTTCACATCTTAGTAGGTGTATAGCCTGTGAACACAGGCTGTAAGCTTTGTCTTGGCATTTGTTGTTTCACTTTAGACAAAGGAGTTTGGAAATGACTAAAATTTTATGAGTCAATTCTTTCAGAAGATTGAGCTGCCAGTTTCTGGGAGTCTATGGCTTCAAAGAGCAACTTTTGAGACATATTACAAGAGAATCAGAAGCAAGGACTTAATTATTTTCAACACTCCATTTTGAAATGAACATGGAGACCAATGCTATGTAGAAACTGTATTTTCTGAGCCCTAGTGCATGGAATGTGTTCCGTCCTCACTTCCACCTTTCAGATTTGTTACTATCCTGCAAGATTTAGCTCAGACTCTGCCTTCCGTAGGAGCACCTTCCTTGTCCCCATCCTTATCGCACTCCCCACTGCTGTAATAGCAATTTAGATTTGGAGATCTTTCCCACCCATTAATTGGCCATATGACTTGCTTACATTACAGGAAGCCTAAGTTAAATGTGGTGGGAGGAGCTTCCTGACAGGAAAAGGAAGTTATGTCAAAAGAAACAGTGAGAGAGAGAGCAGTTATGGCTGTTAATGGCTGCTAGAACTGAACAGGCTGACCTAGCTGTGCTGTGAGTGTGTTTTGGTGAAGACCCCAGCAGGGGGTCTGGGAGGTATTGAATGTTTTACTGCTCTGATAGATTGGATAAATGGCTTGTGGGATCTGGTTCTCTGGTGTCTGAATAAATGGTTTACTTCTTCTACCTTTTATGTGGAGAGTCTCATATACTTTGCAATACAGAACTACATAGACATTTTGACAATTTTCATCTACATTGTTATTGTTGCCTTACTGAGACAACTGCTAAAGTCTACTTTCTACTCAGTATCTTTCTTGCTTGTACCTGTTTTAATACATGTTGTCTCACCCAAGTATAAGTGCTTTGAGAAAAGGGAATTTCCTATTTTTGGCTCTTTTTTTAATGTCTCCACTGCTTAGCACAGGAACCTTGGTGACGTGGCTTCTAGCAACCTTTCTAATATACTTTATCTACCCTCCATATACTATACGATCTAATGAAATCTGCCCTTTTGCTATTTCTCACACATGACACTCCATCTCCTGCTTTCATGCCTTTGCATGCACTGTGCACCATTCATTGAATGCTATTCTTCCTTGCCATGACTTCTTTGGTTTCCTTTAAGACTCAGCTCAAATTTCGCTGTCCTCTGGAGGCCTTTCATGGCCTCTGTCCCTCTCTCTCTCCCCCTCTTGCCACCTTCCCATCTATCTTTACCCAATCCAGTATCTTCTCTCCTAGATTACCTTCCATTTGCATGCTATATGTGCAAGATATGTATATGTGTGTATGTATATGATATACATATATATGTATATTTGTAAAGATAAAACAAGTTGTTGAATGAATATAAATATGTATCACTTATTGATATATAAATATATGTATGCATTCATAAATACCACACAAATAGCTACATATATGTAAATATCTATATACATATCACATGTATATTTCTTTGAAATGCTACTCCTATTCTTTTCCCTCTAACAACTTCTTGTATCTTTACAAATTTAACCTGTGTCTTGTTTCATCTTTCCAAAATCCTCAAATGTCCTTCATAATTCCATCTCCCTCTTAATTTGAGTCCTATGATTTTGTCCCTCTATACTGTTACTTTTTCCCTTAGATCTTTCATGGATCCTAAAATATACCTCCCTTACAATTATATACTTTTTGTCATTGTCGCATATTTGTAATTTCATACAAGATTATGTGCTCCATGAGGGTAGGGAATGTATCTTCTTAAAACTTTGTACCTCTTGCCTTGCCATCAACAAAATATCTGCTCTGGTATCTCAGCGCTATATTGAGGATCCTAGCAACTCTAAGAAGGTAGGCCAACCAAGTACTACTACATCAAATTCTACAAAGTTAGGGAGGTTTTACATATGGGCCTAGAGATGGACTGTACTTACTATCAAAGCCAGTCTATGAAAGTACAAAGAGATTCATTAACAGTGCCATGCCCACTAGATGATTTATTCTGTGTGCAAGGCAACCCTTAAAACAAGGAAAATACAAAACGGTGGTCTCTTTTGTACCATTTCAGACTCTGATAGTTGATTTTTCGCCTTGTCTTATCAGGTACCAAGTAACTATCTCACTTCCTGTAATAACAATGCTGCTAGCAGTGGAGGTATAAGGCCAATAACACTAGCATACAGGAGGGCTGCTAGCACAGGTTCTTTGATCTGCTTTTCTAAGGAAAGAGACTTTAAGGGGTTTACAATCTCACTTTAATTAAACATACATATATCATTCACTTAGTTCAGGGGGAGAAGTCAGCACCCTGAACATCAGAGAAAACATGAACAGAAATTACAAGGAGAAATTATCTAAACAGAACAAATAACACAAATCAGCAGACAAGGCTTCTAACTGTCCATCCAAAGCAATACAGACATAGTTACCAGAGAGAGAAGCACCAACATCTGGGTTTTCAAATCTAGGGGGCTCCTTAACAGCTACCCAGAGTCTCCTCTGGCCAAATCACATGAAAACTCTTACAAAGAGACCCAAAGCAAAATCCTAACCTCAGTGTGCAAAATATATATATATATATATATATATATATATATATATATATATATATATATATTTTACATATACACACACATATACATATATTTGTGTATATATGTATATTATATATGTATATGTATATATATATGTATATGTGTATATATATGTATATGTGTGTATACACACACACACACACACTTCTTCAGGGTCAGAGGTCATTACAACCTTGTGACTCAAACTCATGTGACTTAGGCTTTCTTGTGACTTAAGCAGGTCATCAAAGACCCTTGGTTCAATCAAAGACTCTTGATTGAAACAAAGGCAAGACTCAGTCAAATTCTCTTGACTGCCTTAGTGCCAAGAAGCACTCCAAAAGGAAAAAAAAAACAGCAAAAGTCTCACTTTTCTTGTCATTACACTTCCCTGCCCCAATTCCAAAATCATGCCACCCCCCTCCACTCTCTGATTTCCAAATTCCCTTTATGATTTCCCTTCCTCTGTTAAAATGTATATTCTTTAAGGACAAGAACCATTTTGCTTGCTTGTAGTGACATTCAACATTGGTTGTCACATAAGTGCTTAATAAACAGAAGAGCTTTATTTATTAAGTAATATTCTATTTCTGCACTAATGATTGTATCACGGTGGATGCGTATGGCAGAAAAATGCTAAGATTCATGCAGGATTTAGATCTTCTAGAAACAATAATTTATCTATCAGTATTCTCATTGTGAGATGCCTATCCAAGAATCAACAATTGATTCATTACTAGAGGAAATGAACGATGTCAATATTAATATTTTTGTTGTAAGTGAAACAGTAAGATGAAATGATGTAGTTAAATGGGGGAAAAAGGATGGTTCACATTTTCTCTTTGGGGAAACATAAAAAAGATTGCATGGTTGGTTTCTTTAGGCATTCAAAGACAACAAAAAGCTTTTATTTCCTAGGATGTTTGGACATCTTGCATTGCAGTGATCATGATTGGCATAAGTAAAAAGGCTATTATGCAAATAGTCACAATATATGCTTTCTTAGGATGTGAAAAGGTAAAGAAGTTCTGCTAAGGAAGTTAAGAGGTCTTAACCAACAGGCAGGGATGTACTATTGTCTTCAGTAACTGGCACTTGAGAGTTGATAATTACATTTCCAGTTTAATCAATTACAACTTGGAAATCAGCAAATGCTATGAATCCTGGGCTGGATTTATTCTTTTGTAGATCATCTAGACTTGATAAGATGATGGTGAAAATGTTAATACTATAGATCAAGGTTAAAAGTATATTGTACATACTTTTTTTTGAAAACGAATTTTTAAATTTACTTTAAAACACCCCTTAAGACAGGGAATGACTAGTTGCTGGCATTGGAGTCATTTTTAAATCAGCTGTAGATGTTTGAAGTCAGAACATTGATTTGGTAAAATGAAGATTATAATCATCAAAAATTATGGAAAACTAAAGAGATAAAATGTCTATTTATAATGGTTCTTTTCATTAAACTAGTGATCTCTTGAAATGGGAAATATGAAATAAATGAAAAATTTACCTTGATATGGACTATTACTATTGCATATTGTAGTTTCAAGAATATAAAGCAATTACCACAATACAAAGACAAACAATGGAAATACATTATTTTCTAAATGAGGAAGTACAAAAGGTATTAAGAAGAAAAAGAAGGGAAGAGGAGCTGGACAAAGCTAAATATACATATTAAGGAAATACATCCTAGAGGCAAGGATGTTTTGAAGGCACAGTGGGGCAGATTTTCAATATATCTGAAAGAGAGCAAAATACTGTTTGGTTTTTTTTTTTTACATGGGGAAGAGGCAGTGGAAAAATGCAGATGGTAATATAAGGGGAAAAGGGAGAGACTTGGGAAAACATGAATAACTATTAGCACACATTCTTTGCTTGCTCATCTCTATAAAATCTTAATGAGAACAATCTGCACATGAATTGAGGTTATCTTTGGCAAAAACATGAGTGAAGAGCTGGTAGGCCTTTGTGAACAATTTTCTGCAACAAGTCAAATCTTTACATTCACATAATTGGCTGAAAAATAATTTAGGAAGAATTTAGTTCAAATCCCACCTTAGACACTTAATAGATATGTCAACATGAAGAAGTCACTTAACCTCTGTTTGTCTCAATTTCCTCAATTTCAATTTTGTTTATGCAACAAAATGGGGCTAATAATACCACATGCTCACAGGTTTGTTGTAAAAATAAAATGAAATAATATTTATAAAGCATTTTTAAACCTCAGAGTTTTATATAAATACTACTATTACTACTGCTGCTGCTGCTGCTGCTGCTGCTACCACTGCTGCTGCTACTACTAATATTACTAAAATTAGAGGGTTAAACTCAGTGGTCTGTAAGAATCTTTCCAGCTCTATGTTGGTGATTCTTAGTTATGATCACATGCAGAAAATACAAGATTCCAATGTGTTCATTGTCGATTATAAAAATTCATAACTTAGCGAAGTAAAATGCAGCTTTAAGGGATTAATCCCTTTCCCCACAAAGTTTCTCTGTCATACCTGTTTTCATGTTACAAGGCTTGCCTTACACAAAAATGGAGACAATTTTGTTCAGTGATATCATGCTCCTCAATATTATGGGAGACTTAAAACAGGGGGCTATAGCCTGGCCAAAGCTGCTGATCATTGTCACCCATCATATCTGCAGAAGAATCAAAAGAAAAAGAGAAATTTCCCATGGAACAAGAAGTTCTACAGGTACTCTTGTTTGCAGACGATATTTTGGTGATTACATTAAATTCTGGAATACTAGAGATCCTCCTTATTGATGTTTCTAAGTAAAAAAGATCACTCTAATTATTACACTAGCAAAATCAAATAAAAGAAGAAACTTAATGTCTAGACTATGACATGGAGTTCACAGGATCGTAGAATCTGAACTGTAAGGGGCCACAGAGGCTTTATGGTCCAATTATCATTTTGTAGATGAGATTGGCAACAAGGTAGGAAACAAACATTTATTGTCATTATTATTATCCTGTATTTTTAATGTTACATTATGTTATTGAGTGATAAACTCTTTCTAATTCTCTATTTAAGGAGGGCATCTGATCATTTCCCACCCTACTGCACTATTCTGGACTTTATCAACTTTCCTGCAAGATCACATAAACCTTGAAATACACTTCCACAATATCCCTTGTCCCTTGGACCCTTCCCTTCTTTGATTGGAGGGTGAAGATGCTGCTAGATGCTGTTCCCTCTCCTCAGGATTTTATCATGCCTGCGCTGAATACTCACCCTGCCCCCACCCCCTTTTCTGTTTCTTTTTATGTAGAGTTCTTTGAGAACAAGGACTTTCTTTTACCTTTCTTTGTATCCTCAAAGCTTGAAACTACCTGGAACATAGTAGTAGCTTAATAAATATTGACTAATAGACTGATTTCTTACTGCATGCCTGGCAGTGTATAAGCACTGTGGAAAAAAATAAAAGCAAAAAGACAGACAATCCTGCCTTCAAGGAACTTAGATTGTAAGCTAAGGGGGAAGACAATACACAAAAGGAAGATGAAAAGCAGATGGGTGGGGAGGTGATGAAGGTGCCCATATAGCAGTATGATGCTGAACTCTAGAGTCAGAAGTATAGCCAGGATTGGAATGAATTTTCGTTGGCCTAAGTCCCTAAGTCCTTCTGCAAAATGGAGGACCTGGAAAGAATTCGCCAATGGGAGAAAGAAGAGGGACAATGCAGATTGATGATCATGATGATGATGGTCATGGTGGTGGTAGTAGTAGTAGTAGTAGTAGTAGTAGTAGTAGTAGTAGTAGTGGTAGTCATGACTAGTATTTGATAGTACTTTAAGGTTTTCAAAGTGCTTTACATTTATTATCTCATTTTATCCTCACACCAAAGCTATGAAGTTGCAGCAATTATTATACCATTTTGTAGAGAGGAGAATTAATCCTGAGAGTGTTTAAGTGACTTGTCCATGGTCATGTTGCTATTAAGTTTTCTCATGAAGGATTTAGCCTCAGGACTTCCTGACTCCAATTCCAGTATTTTATCCACAGTGTCACCTATCTAGATGGTTATTCCAGGCTGAGGAATCCTGGGACCTTGAGGGACATTCCAGGGTGAAACTGAGGCTTGTTGTCCAAGAAGTTCACAAGTCCTTCTAGAAAGTAAAAATATGCTGACTGGCCTGTGCCCCTCTTCCAAAGTGAGGGAGATGAAGAAACTAAGGAATAGGGAGGGGAAGTGACTTGATAAAAGTCACATAAATAGTACATGACAGAGAGGATTTAAATCTAAGTTCCCCCACTCTAAATATAGTGTTATTTGAAACTGTGTTATACTGCCTTCGTATGCTCTATGGGAAGCCCAATGAGTTGTACTATCACTAGATATACTTTGAATAGAAATGGGTCAAGGATAGATTAAGAAGAAAGCAAACTACATAATGTTTAGGAAATTTTGTAGTGCTTTAAGTGAACCCAAGAGTCCCTGACATAAAATCCCCACTTTTAAACACGACTGTTCTCTCAGTAGAGCTTCCTGGCTGTGAATCACTGAATATGTCTTTCTCCGAAGAATCAAAATTATTGCTGACCTAAAGAACAATAGCAATGGAGACTATAAACACAGCATACCATATTACCAGTGATTTTTTCTTTTTATTTTCCATGATGGATTTAGTAGACAAGAATGCCCTTTAATTTTTTAAAGCCTCATTAGTAATAGCCTGTATAAAATTTACCCTTTGAGGTTATTATAATACAGAACCATCTCCCTTCAAATATGGAAATTGACTCATAGGGTTTGTTATTTATCCTTAGTTTATTAAAATTTTATCATCAGTATTTACGATTTTATACTTTTGTTTTATTTCTACCACAGCAAAATATGAAGATAAATGATTTGTTAATCCCAAATGAAGTTGTCATGTAATAATAATTAGACATCCCTTACTTGTTCAGGTATCCAGATTTAAGTCTATTTCCCCAATGCACTGAAATGCTGTTGTTGAACCAGTGAAGTCCATGATTCTGCCACAGCATAAGATAAGAGAGTATGTGAACACAAACAGACAAAAAGGATCATCTCATATGTGTTAGAAAAGTAAGCAGAAGAGTCATTTTAGCAATGCTGAAAGAGAAAAGATAGCTAAGTAAAGCATGGCACCAGTAGGCATATCATGTTAAAATCCCCAGAATAAAGCCTCTCACATGTTGCATTGATCCCTTTAAGTTGACTAACAGGAACATAGGAAGGCAAATTGAGATGAAAAGGCCTGGGTGGCTAGTGATTGGAAATACTGGTTCGAAATGTTCATGGAAGCATCAACTGTCCCCTACAAAGTCCCATTCTGCTGTTTCCTTGTGGAATGGAGGGGACTTTGGGTTGTCAAGGCTTATGTCTGATAATAACAAACTCTTGACAGGTCTTACCAGGCCTTTTGATGAACTATGTGCTTGCCATGCCAGAAGAGGCTTCGCTAACTTTGGAGATACTCATAATCAGGTTGAGTAAGCAATTATTTGGCCACAGCAATCCTCTAAGATCATCTAACTCAGAGAGGGGCTGTGATCTGTGTATCTGATGAGTACACACAAGATGAAATGATAAAACTTTGAAATATTTAAGTTGTAATCCCAGTATTTAGCACAGAGAATTTTACAACATAGGTGCTTTGTAACTGTTGCTGGAAGTGGAGACCGCAGCTAATAGAAGTTCCGGTTAAATCTTATAACACTCTATAAACCACTTTCATATATATTGTTTCATTTATTTAACCCATATGCAACATAAAGAACAACTGGCAGGTATTATTGTCTGTCCTTCCATTTAAGGAAGGTGCCTAGTCCAGATCTGCTGCTCAGGACCTCACTATCCCTTTACCTTACTTTTTAACTTCCTTTTATGTATCATCTTCTGCCATTAGAATGTAAATTCCTTGAGATGGGTAACTATCCTTTGTGCTTTGTATTTGTATTCCTAATACCAGGGCACTCAGCAAGTGCTTAATAAATGCATGTTTTTTGTCTTTGTGTCTGTTAATTTTCTAAACAAAGAAACATAATTGTGTAGGTGGAGTGGAAGTCCTAAGTCACACAAGTGGAAGACAATTCAATTTAAGTCTTAATTCATGCCTAGTGCTCTTTTCAGCATTTCATGCAGCCTTGATAACCCCACATTGTCACATGCCCTGGGTTAGTTACCTGTATCTTAAACTTTTGCTTGTCTGAATATATGATTTCTATAATGAAATAGGTATTTAATAAAATTTCACTTTCAGAATTTAAAAATGGGCTCTTGGGGTTTTTTGCTTGAAACCTCATTCTAATTATTGACCATGGATTCTTCTTTGGATAGATAATATTGACCTGTATTTTTAAAACTGATATAGATGATTAGCATTTTTACATGCCTGTCCCTTGGGCTCCTCCCTCCATCTGATTGGAGAATGTGGAGAGTAGACATGAGAAAGCTCTTCCCAGATCCTTCTAATAAGGACAAGGCCCCAGTGCAGACAACTCATTTCCAAAATGGCAGTAGGACACAACATGCTGCAGCTCCCCAAAACCTATACAACTCCTCATCCCTTTTCAGCTTCCTTTTATGTGTTATCTTCTGCCTTTAGACAATGAGCATCTTGAGGTGAAGGATTGTCTTTTACCTTTATATAGATCTCTTGCATTTAGCACAGTGCCTGGCCCATAGTAGGAACTTAATAAAGGTTTATTTGACTCGCTGACTTTTTAATTTTGGGAACACACATTAGAATGTGTTTTATCATTAATCATCACAATCTTGGATTGTAGCTTCTATTCCTCTTCTCATTTAACAGATGAGAAAAATAAGCCTGAGAGGGAGCTTCCTTGACTTGCCAAGGATCATATAAGTAGTAAGTATCTGAGACAGGTTTTGAACCCAGAGCTTTCTGACTCCAAATCCAGCACTTCATACACTGAGTCATCTCATGTAAAATTCAGTTGAAGGTACAATTTAATGGGTAGGTAGAATTTTTGCTTGTTAGATAAGACAACAAGGTTTCTTGGGTAAATATGGACTTTTTTATTGCAGGTTGTGAAACTTTTCTATAAAACAGTGTTAAAAGTACAGAGATATTACCATGAGATTTTCAGTATGAAAATTTCATATTGGGAGTGACATAATATATTTTTCAGGGATCTCAGAGAGTCACCAGATAATACTAAAGAAATTAGAGTGAGAACTGATAACAAAGGCTTAGAGAGATGAAATATTATGTCTTTCAGTCAAGGCATATTTACTGAATAAAATGAAACTCGGTTCTCTTTGGAGCATTTCAATAACAGTGTTTGAAAAACCAGGATTGTGTTTTTTTTTCCGGGGGTGGGGAACTAAATCTTAAATTATAAATCACCAACAAATATCTGTGATGAGAGCAAACATTAATCTATAGGGAATGTTTCCCAAATAATACTTTTCAGGCCTATAGATTTGTTGCATAGTCTCAAAGGGCCTGGCTGTGGGGAGAAGGGAGATGCATTTTCCAACTCCCATCTCTCTCCTGCCCCAGTCCTGGTTGGTTGATGTTCAGTCATTTTTCAGTTTTGTCAGACTCTGTGGCCCCCATTTGGGGTTTTCTTGGCAAAGATACTGGAGCGGTTTGTCATTTCTTTCTCCAGCTCATTTAATGGATGCTTACTAACCATCAATTCAGCTATCCATACTAACTATCCATTAACCTTTCTCTTTCTCTAATCCATACTTCTCCCCCTCCCAGCACAACCTGCCACACTCCTTTCTCTCTCCATTACAACTGAAATCACTTTCAGTCAAGAGTGAATGTCTGCACTGGATATATTAAGCCATCTTTACACAAATTTCCCCATGCACTGTTTTAGAAATAGTCCTATGGATTTTTCCAGAGCAACTCAGAAATTCCAGTGCCCATTCCATGGTTCTATAGCTACGGTGTAAATATGAGAGATTCAGAGATTTGTTAGAAATACAGCAAATAATTTGTTGCTCTTTAGAAAAGTATCTAATTTTTTTTTAATGATAAATCTTCATGGTATATGTGAAATAAATTCTTATAATCGTTCTCACCATGATTTCTTAAAACTTGTACTCCCTGAGAAATTAAAACTTGTAAGACAATTGAAACACAATGCTAATTAAAATCTAACCTTAATTCAGTTTTCAACATATAATATGCATGCTTAATGGGGAAAAAGTCTCTGCATGTTAACAATACACCAGAGATTTTATTATCCTTTTTTAATAATTATCAAAGGTTTATTGTCCCTGCAAAAGGCAAAGTTGGACAAGAGAAATTATACTATGACACATTAAAAATAAAAAAAAACTAATTAGGACAAATAAAAAATGTTGAAATTCCCATCAGCATCAAATAATGATGGGTACCATGTTTTGATTTAAGGATGCTACTGCAAATAATGTCATGAAATAAGACCATGGAATTTCACGATTAAACCTGACCCCTACTTCTCTGTCTACTCAAATCTTTGTGCTTCATATACTTTTCATGATTCAGAATCAATTAACCAACATTAAAATGTGATATGAAACAATGGAAAAGGTCATGTACTTGAGGACAAATCTCAGGCCTAATTCTTAGTAGCTGAATGAATGTAGTCTAGTTTGTTTTACCTTCTTGAGTCTCAGTTTACCAATCTATATAAAGGGGGTAATAGAGCTTGCCCTATCTTCCTAATAGATGAGAAAGTGCTTTGTAAAATTGAAAACTTGATGTTGATGTAAATGATTATTTAGCTAGTTTCTGAAGGTTTTAGAGGAATGTCCAAGGAATCTGGGGAGCAGAAAAAATAACACCATTTCTGATTCCAAGGAATTTGTCTCATATTAGGAAATCTAAAAAATGTATAAGAATTGAAGAAAATATATTAACTGATGGAAGTCTGGGCCATGCCTTGTGCTGGGTAGTTGAAAAAGTGAATTGGATTATGTGATGAAACAGATACCAGGGAGGATGTAGCTTGCTCTTGCTTTAACCAAGTGAATCTGGGAAAATTTGAGTACTTTGGAGATCTAGCTAGGACTGGTGGCAGCAATAGAGAGATAAAGAAGGGATACAATCTTAACGTATCTGATCTGGGGGTATAGGCGGTGATGGGCAGCCAGGTGGCACAGTGGATAGAGTGCCTGGCCAAGAGTCAGGAAGACCTGAGTTCAAATCTGATCTCGGTCACTTACTAGCTCTGTAACCTTGGACAAGACACTTAACGCTGTTTGCATCAATTTCGTCATCTATAAAATGGGCTAGATAAGGAAATGGCAAATTACTCCAATACCTTTGCCAAGAAAACCCCAAATGAGATCATGACTAGTAGGACTGAAATGACTGAACAAAATAACACAGGCAAAGAAAATAAGTAAAGTAGAAAAGGAATACTACCCTATGGTTTACTACAAAAATCTATCTCTTACTGTCTGGAACAAATTTTTCCCAAGCTTAACTTAGTGTAAGGGAGGATGGGATGAGGGTTGATCAGGGAATTTCCTCATCAGCATGGAATTAATCAATCTGATGTGATTACAGGGTGTTTTTTTTGGGGGGGGTTCTGATTAACACTTCTCATGGAAATAGGCAAGCCCACCTTTACTTAACAGACAGGTACAACTCCTGTAACTTGTGCTGGCTCTATGATGATTGGTTTATTACAACTCATTGGGATAGACTCTAGTCAAAAGAGCTCTTTTGATCCTCATTGTTTCTGAAAGTGAGCTACTCTCTCTTTCCCACTTTTTTTTTTAGCTTCAAAAGTCAGAAGAGAGTTTTGCTTGTTTTCAGAGTCTTGGAGGCCTTGGGAGCATACTCAATCAGCAAATCAACAGAAATTTATCAAGTACCTACTGTGTACTAGTCATTGTACAGAAAAAAAAAATACTTGATTTTGAGCTGTATGTTTTGTTTGTTTGTTTGTTTTCTAGGAAATAAACATATGCAGATTATCATTAAGGAGTCTTCTGAGATTCTGTTGGACAAGTAGATATTCCCTAATCTATTACTATGAAGTGAAGTATGGTAAGTACAAATATTCGTATTTATTGTTTATGTAACCTGGATTGTCCAAACAATTTTGAAAAGATAGATTACATGTTGAGTTAATCATGTTCAACTTTTCTACAAAATGTTCTACAAGTACAATGACGCTACCATGAAACTTTCAGTATGAGAATTTCACATTGAGAGTGACATAATATATAGTTTATGGATCTGGGAAAGTCAACTGATACAAGGCATATAATGCCTTGAAAAAAATAATCTAGATGTTTCTAATAGTGACTTACATGCATCTAATAGATTTTAAAAGGTGAATTACCTATATCTATAAACTCTCTAAATATAGCATAATCACCATTAAAAATAGCTAATATGAAAGAAACAACCTCATGGCCTATTGTTCAGTGTAACACAGTGAAAAGACATTTACCATCAGAGATTTGCTCATGAATTCTCATTTAAACTCCTTCAGAAGAACTCTCAAATTGGCTTATATTGAGTATGTGTACACACACAAATAAAAACATTTTACTGATTTTCCTTTGCAAACATCTTTTACATGAAGCAAGTCAATACGCTAAAATGATATTACTGTAATCTTGTCTATACCTTATGAGTCACACACTTGAAATAGTTCCAAAGTAAACTAGATGAAAAGATTAGCATTGTAAGCACAGGTTTAAACATGTCCATTTAAATCATTCCTAGAATGAATGCAAGTCCTTTCATTCCATGCCTCATCCCAGATGCTCTAATCCTAACTGAAATGGACACAAAGCTCTCTGTTATAATACAGCTCATTAACTCGTTGCTTTGGCTATAACATGGGCCAAACTGTGTTCCCTAAATCATAATTACTGCATATAATAGCTACAGAGAGAAGGAGCTTTAGTGTTAAAACATCATATTTGAACTCAGACTATCTGGGTTCTAATCTCAAGGCTGGCATTCACTTGGCAAGTCACTGAACTACTCTTTGCCTCAGTCTTTTCATCTTTAAAATGGGAACAAGCTTATTACTACGTCCTTGTCACAGATGTTGTGAGGAAAGTTCTTTGTAAAGATAAACCTCTATCAATACATATTTTTTTATGGTAAGCAAAGTATGTCACATAGTTTATTTAGCCTGTATCACTGAGGTATACTGGGAAAATCATGCAATTTGAAAATAGATACCTTGGGTTTGAAGACCAGCTCCTGCTGTTTTGGTCAAATGACTTCTCTCTGCAAATAACTATATTTACCATTTTACAAAGTACTTTCCTATTTGTGAAAAAGAGTGATATTACCTTCCTTTCCTACCTTATAACATTGCTCTGAATATATACTAAAATTCATGTTACTTATCATTTTGAGTGATATGTCATATAATCTCATCAATGTTGGCATTCCTTTTAATGATACAGTTATCCAGCCTGTGGCAATCTGACTGATGTCCTGTTACAATCTTCTAGACATTCACTATAAGAATTTAAATCCTGCTTCTAGCACTTAGTAGCTGTATGACTCTAGACAAGTCACTCACCCTCAAATACTCCACTAGGACTAATCATATAAGGCATATATGGGTTGCAATCAGCCACTGGTGGAGGGAGTTCTGATACTAGGAGTTCCACTCAAATATATACATGCATATGCACACACACACATATATATGTATGTATATGTGTATAGACAACTCATTAATGTAAATATTCTCTCCAATAATGGATTCACTCAAACATCCCAGCTTATCCTTTGTCACTCTGTCAAAAACTAGTGGGACCTTTCTCACTTTTTCCAGATGTCCCAAAGACTCCAACGAAGTACACAGGTTATCTGTTAGTGATCCCTCACTCTTATTACCTCATGTGTTCAAACAATTTGCTGCACATCAATGATAATGTATTAAAAGTTTTCTGTCTAGCACTTTGTCCAGTAGACTAGACTGCCTGTTACATAACTGCAGGTTATTTGGAAATAAAACCAAGCAAGTTTCTCTCTTAGTAAATATATCTAATAATCATATAGCCACCATATTCAGTAATAAATCAATCAAGATTAGGGTTTTTCTTTTATACCTTATACTCGAGGCAGAAATCCCAGTTTTCCATCTATCATAGGGTTAGAAACTCTCTGATAGTCCCAATGTCTTCTCTGGTTTTGCTGCAAATGAATTCAAAACAGAACAGAAGGAAAATTAAGGTGCCTTCGATGAGTCTTACATTCTAGTCTTTATTACACATAGCTACTAGCAGGAAAACCTGATTGTTTTGGAGATGAATTTTTTTATAACTAAAAAACACACACTGTTGCTGGATCCTTATTTTTTTTAAAGAGGAGACTAAGTAATGTGTTCAATCAAGAAAAAAAAAATAAAGGAACAACCGAAGAAAACAACCATTGAAAAAACATTTACTCTTTTAGAGTTAAAATCATATTGTAGTAAAATAGAGCATTAGATGGGCAGTCAGAGGACTTAGGTTCAAATTCTAGCCCTGTCATATTACTGTTGAGACCTAGATCAAGAAATAACCTCTCTGGGCTTCATTCAATTCATCTATTACATTAAAGAAATAGACAAGATGACCTGTAAGGATGTTTCTAGTTCCAATAAACTAGATCCAATTGTGATCTTATTTTTATAGAAAGATTTTTGAATGTTGTCATCTCCCTAGGGACTGGGAGATTTCTAAATGAGTACAGGAGCAGAGTAAAATCTAATGCATGATTTATATGCTAAGTCAATATTGCAAAGGAAGATTTTAACAATGGATCATAAAACTGAAATAATTGTAAAATTACTTTGGCTTATGAAATGGTCAGTTAAAATTAGTATATTAGCCAGTTTGATGACTTAATACAATATCAGTCCTAGAGAGTGAAAAAATCCTCACTCATAAGGGTAATTGGTGCTGATCTGTTGATTTGAATTCCTTTTATTAAGAAAGGCAAAGAATGTTAGATTGAGCACTTCAGAAACAAAGGATGATGAAGAAATTAACATTTAATTAGACCTTCCCTAAAGCTATATCTTTTACTAAGTAGTAAATGGAAAACTCCTCCTAAGTCCAAATCTGGCCTAAAACACTACTTATATAGCCCTGGACAAGTCACCTAACCCCATTTGCCTCAGTCTCCTCATGTGTAAAATGAGTTTTAGAAGGAAATGGTGTAAACTACTTGAGTATTTTTGCCAAGAAAACTCCAAATGGGTTTACAAAGTTGGATAAGACTGAAAATGACTGAATAAAATGTATTTTGTTTAGTATTAACTACCAAGTAATTAGCTAATAATATGGGAAGGATTTGTGATTTAGTCAGCTTGTGAATTGTCTGACCATAAATACTATGTGAGACATTAAAAAGGAGATGCTTGGTTGTCAAAGGATGTTCACACTGTGATGGAGGAGATCTATATGAGCTAAATTGGGATTCTGTATTGATAATGAGGTACTCAAGATGATGCTATTTGTGAATGATATTATGCTGGTTAAATTAAACCCCTGAATATTATGGAGTCTCCTGTTAGAGGTCAAAGAATTTAACCTGAACACTCACACAAGAAAGAACACATGAACAAAAAAATGTGTATTTTCCAGATCATGATATACAGCTTAATTGACAATAGTATGTAGATCTGACATGAACAATGAAGATATACAAAAAACTGGGGCTAAAGTTAAATGGGAGGAGCCTGCTGAATGGGCTATCAGAAAATGCAAAGCTCATTTAATGATCCTGAGTTTCTTTCACAAAGGTCTGTCTTTTAATAATAATGTTATACTGATGTTGATACATGGTTGTGAGAAATGGAAAAGTCCTAAGAACTTTGCAAGAATCATTAGAGGGAAAATCCAAATTGATGAATTCAAGGGTCCATTTGAGCAGAATACCTGCTGTGGGAATTCATTCCTGTCTTGACCCACAGTTTAAGAAGCACTGGTCTAGAAAGTGAAATGAATTGGGAGTGACACGAGAATAGTCGCATCCTCTCATGGAATGGAAATCCTGGTTAGGAACTTACAATATGGAAAGCAGAGATCAGGGTGTGAAGATGGTAAATTTTTCACTGCTATGTAGAAGGTACCATTGCTCACAGTGTCCATTTTTTCATATCTCCATCTAATACGTAAGTATTAAAATTACATATTTGTTTTATGGCACTTTGTACTAAAATATTTAAATTCTCAAACTGAGCTTAAGTATTATTTATTTGGCTATGTCTTCCTATGATGCGGAATCATGTTTCACCATCCTTCATAGCTCTGGTATATCTCTTCCCATAGTTTTGATATATAATGAGTTTACCTAATGCTAGGACCTTATTCACTTTCTGATCACATCAAAAGGACAACAATGGAGCAGTCAGTATCTTTACCTATCATCCTCAACTGTCTTTGGATATCACCTTGCTCTTTTACTGCCATATTTGTTCCTTGAAACCTGAAAAGCCTTTACCAGGAGCCCCAGGTCCTCATTGGTGACTCCTTTCCTGAGATCACAATTTTAGAAATTTTTAGAAAATATTCAAGTTAAATTTTACCTCATTAAGACCTAAATTTTCTAAAGTATGACCTCTTTCTGCTTGACTTTCATATTGTCCCCAAGCTGGTACCCTTCCTCCTCCTTTATTTCAGCATGCCTATATGTGTTGTCTTCCTCTATTAGACTCTAAACTCCTTGAGGGTAAGGGTTGTCTTGGTTACTTGTATATGTATCCCTAGTTACTTAGTACGCTACCTGGTACTTATCATTTGCCCGGTTATTTTCTTTCTGTAAAACATTTGTTATGGCATAAAACACCAAAAAGTTCTAATAGTAATGCAGGAGGCAACCATCCAGCAGGAAGAACACTGGATTGGGATTCAAAAGATCCATGTTTGACTTCTAGGAACCAGTTGTAAAACCATAAACAGGTAAGTTCATTTTTCTTTTTCTCTGGGCCTTATTTTCTACACTTTTAAAAAAGCAAAATAGAAAAAAACCAAGTAGAATAGGAGTACTGGAATAGATGATATCTAAGGTTTTTTAATCTCTAATTTCCTAGAAATTTAAAGGTTTTGTCAGTAAAGCTTATAACTGATGAATGTCTTATCTCATATACAGGAAAATTTGGAAAAAAACCAAGGTAAACTTTCACTTCTCTTGGCATTATGACCTGAAGTTGAAAGTTGTGTGAAAGGCAGCAAAAAGAAGAATATAGAGTCCTAGGTCCTGGGTCAAGATGGATTTAAATCCTGACTCAAATAGTTCTTTAGTTATATGAGCTTGTGCAATATATTTGACATCACTTATTTCTATAGATAAAAAGGACATTGTTAGAAAAACATAAAAAGATAATGATATCTAGCAATAATGTTTTGAGGCTTGAATGATATAATATATGTAAAGTCCTGTAGAAATCATAAGGCACTAAATAAATGCCACTAATTATTATTGGAGAAATTTCCTGCTTTTATAAATTTGTGACTCAGTTTATTCATATTGCCCCTAATTATAATCAGACTTCAAGATATTTGAGATCTAGTTATAATAAAACACTTAGAGGTCAATACAGAAGCTTTTGAACATGAAGTCTTTTTGAAATCCTTCAAACCATTAGACAAAACTTTCTACTTCTACAACTAAACATAGACATATGTGTGTATGTATATGTATATGTGTATTTGTACATACATATATTTATAGGTTTGTTTGATATATAGACTAGGGGAAGGGAAACAGATTTGGTTTTTAAATGTTCTCCAGAACCAAAACATCTAGAATACAGAACCATAAAAATGAAGAAGAGAAGCAAATTGAATGCTTGAAAGGCTCCTTATCATCTTGAAAGATCACAAGATAGTTTACAGATTTATCCAACAGATATACAAACATCACTATACTCTCCACTGAAACAATAACCCTACGTTTTGAACACTCTCATTATTAAATTTCCTCTAGCAACCCAATAACATACTTTGGTACAGAAGATAAAATAAAAGGCTTTCCCTAAACAGAAAATAGACAAATAAACCTTCTAGAACTTACTGCAAGGAGAATAGATGTGGAAAAATTGTTTGTTTACCCAAATGACATGAAGTAAGTTTATTGAGGCAAAAGGATAGTGTTATTTCATCCAATTCTTTAAAAGCCACCCTCAAAGAGTGCTAGATCCAAAAACCAATTATCTTAAAAAGATCTGATCCACTTCTCTCATTTTATAGATGAGGAAATGGGGAGTCATAGTTTGAGAATTGTCCAAATTGACACACCTAATAACTGGTAAAGGTGAACTCAGTATCATAGCTTGTTCAGGCAAGTTCTGTGCTCTGTTTTGTTCTTAAATTAAGTAATCTCAAATCAATACTCATACAAAAAACAAAATAAAACCATTTTTTTTCTCCCCAGGCACTATTAAAGGTCGACATGAAATGAAAACATTATGTGATGAGGAATGGGTTGATTTCTCCTGTCAAGACAGTAAAGGACCCTTTTAAAAGATATTGCAATAGAAGTTGCGACTGAATATTTGGATGCTAGAATGGCTTAGCCTATTCTTCAGAAATAACTACCAGACAGTGTGGAATATGACTAAATGATCAGGACCTTGAACTACCATGACATTCACCCAAATGAAATCTTTATTAACCTGATGCCATGCTTGACCATTATTTCTAAATGGACTAATAGGAAAGAATGATTTATTATTCTGCTCTGACATTCTTTCATTGCTTAATAAGTAACTCAGAGTATGACAACAGCCAGCCTGCTACTGAGAACAAATAAAAGGAAAATTCTAGCCTAACTAAATATTTTTGAAATATTTGAATTTTTTTTTAGTTTTTGTGAGAACATGGTAAAAGTAATAATAAGAATACTAGTAAACATATCTATAATAATGCTTCAAGGTTTATGAAGCTTTTCAAGCACATTTTTTTCATTTGATTTTCACAACAAACTTACAGATGGGGAAAATAGAGGATTAAGCAATTTATTTAGAGTCACATAGCTTGTAAGTGATTGAGGCAATGGGCGAATCAAGTATTTCTGCTTCTCAGTCTAGCGCTCTATCTACTGCAGCATTCTGTCTTGATAATCTGGGTTAATTTAATCTTATCAATTACCAGTATATTGTTTTTCTATCTACTCCCAAATTAGAGGAAAGTTATAAAGGATTCTTTGTAGAATGATTTTTTATTAGAACAATTCAATGATCTCTCTGGGGAGCAATCTTGGCACTCAAAAAGAGAGGTGGGGGATGGAATCACCTTTGGATCAGTGTCTTGCTGAGTAGAAGAAGAAAAGAAAACTCTATACAAATTAGCAGATGAATTCCCCATGGATGTACTAGTTATTGGTGGTTGATCCCAAATTTTAGATCACCTTAATTTAAAAAAGATTGAGAGAGACACACTAATGAGGAGTTCTGTAATGGCTGCATGCCAGGGAATCAGTCAACTGAGCTCTTTCAAACTCTTTCATTCACCTCATTAAGCTACTGAAAAATGGAACTGGGACTTTCTCAACCTTATTCCCTCCAGACTCCTGACTCACTGAAGGCTAATCGTGGAGAACACTAAGTCTCAGTTAGCTATAATAGGCTGCAAGTTGGGCAGGATATGCTGAGAACAGTTGAAGGATAGAACTTGGTGACTACTCTCTAGAACCACAAAAAATCTAGGACCAATTCAAGTTACCTCATTTTGTGATTGAAGTGAATATGGTATGATTTTATTTTAGGTCACAGAGTATATTAAATATATTTTGTGTAATGTTAATAAGTTATTGCTTAATCTAGCAAGGAAATAAAACAGTTAAAAGTACAGTATCTCAAAATACTATTTATCTTTGAATTTAACTCTGTAAACTATTTATTTATTAAGCACTTTTTCAATCAATGTGTTATTCATATTTCTTCCATGTTGTTTTGAAATTAGGACTTGGCCCTAATTAGGACTTGGCCCCTAAAAGTTGGCCCACAACTTTTAAAAGTATAGTTCTTAATTTTTTTATGTAGATCAATCTTAAGTTGAGGTAATTGCAGGTAAAAGTTTTGTTTTTGATAATAGTCCCGTTCCCATTTATTTGTTAAATTCTTACGGATATTTTGAGGTCAGAATTTGTATGGTTGGAATTTATTGTCTTCTAATTTAGTTAAAAAAGATAATAAATGTCTAATGTATAATCCTAATTACCAGGCTGTACTTTGCTAAATATTTGCTAAACTTTTACAACCACCAGTGATGCATTGCACAATTTATACCATTTTCTTGAATAATCAGCATTGATCCTTAAGCCTAGGGATTTATTGTTTTTTAGTTTAGTTTAGGAAAGTTAGTAAATTTCACTACCAGGATGTGCCTTGCTAAATATGTGCTGAACTTTTGTAGCTAGCAGTGATGCATTGCACAGTTTATATAATTTTCTTAAATAATCACCATTGATCCTTAAGTCTAGTTTTCTGAAGGCTGAGCTGTTAATTTTAGTGGCAATTTGTTGATCCTGAATAGTCATCACAAATGCTTGTATTTCCATCAACATTTGTTAATAATTCAAACATTTGTTTAATGGTTTTGAGAGAATTGCTATTGGTTTTGTTCATGTGGATATCACCTCTGGAGGACTTTTTGGTTACTTTCTTGACTCTTTCACTGGCTCTGTACACACACACATAAACCACCTTGGCTTATATTCAACAAATTTAATAGCTGTTGTTGTTTTTCTCCTAGTATCCTACTTTACTATTGCTCAGATATCTTCTTTTTCTAAAAGTAATAATTCTTGCTGTAAAAGTGGTAGCATGTTAGAGTGTTTTTTGTGTGTGTGGGGTGGAGTACTACCTCTAAAGTCAGTGGATCATTTTTTTTAAAAAAATATTTCCTACTATGCTTAATATCTATGTGATCTTTGATAATAAGTTACTTGATCTCTCTACAACTTATTGACCTCATATATAAAATTAGGTTTGGACCAGTTCCCTTATGAGTCACTGAATGAAATGAGAATGGCTTTTCTTGCTCATCTTGGCCTCACCCCCTACTATTCTTCAGGGTTGGGACCCAGAAGGCATACACAATCTCCAAATTATCTTCTGAGAGAAGATAGTAAAATTCAAGAGATTAGGGAGTTTTCAGGGAAAAAAATAAGATTACTTGTAAGCTAAATATTACCAGAAGGAAAAAGCTTTGTAGCTTGGCTGGTTATTTTATGAGCAATGGGAGTCAATGTCAATGTGTGCCCTGGAGGTGGATTTCATCAGTTGGGTGAATTAATAAAAGATCTTTTAGAGCAAATTGACTTCAGTGCCCTATAAAGTTACGATAGGGAAGCCTTATCTCTGTGCTAGGTCCAGTCTTTGTGGGATCAGGCAGGATTAACTATCTAAATGTGAGTTCTTTGACTACACTGTATTGATCTGGGCTCACATCAGAGCTTATTTTTTTGAAAGTATTAGGAGTCCTGGGCTAGCTGTATTATGATGATCAGCTGAGGAAAACCTTGTCTCCCCACAAGCAAGTCACCTCAGCAGCCATTAAAGCTAATTAAAGTTAATGGGATAATGCCCCATCTGCCTAGAAAGAGTAAGTCCTCATGGGCCTTACTATATTTTTTTACTGTCCAGGATTGGGCATGTATGAACATGGAGTTCCAGGGTACAGTGGTTCTTGGTGATGCTAAGTCAGTGCTGCCCTCCAGGGTGGCCCACCCTCCAAATTTGTTTATTAAGGAAATATGGATCTGATTATTAAAACATGGAGAAGAAAAGAGGAAAATTAATAGCCACTCCTTTAGGATTCTGGTACTAAGAAGTACTAAGTCGAACATAAAAGCAGAGTTTCAGGCCTTTGGGAGTCTGCTGGATTAACAGAATCAGATATCATTATGGAAATGGTACCTGACTACATATTCAAATTACATGTGGAATATCCCAGGAGGTTTCAGGATATACCTTAGAAATGAAAAGTTTCAGGCTATTCATAGCAAGTGGCCTGATATTCACTTTTGTCTTTGGGTGACTGGACAAATCATTTCTCTGAAAAAATCGGAGGGTTTGGCAGTGGGGCTACCAACAGTGGACTCTGTCTTTGGGGAAAATATGAGTGAATTTGTACAACCTAGATGAAGGAAAAGCTATGGGAAAATGTTGACTAATTAATCCTTGTTAATAATAATAATAACATTTATATAGTACCTCAATATTTACAAAGCACTTTCCAGTTATTCTTTCATTTGATCCTCACAAAACAGTCCTGTAATAGAGAGGCTTTTATTGTCTCCATTTCGCAGATAAGGAAACAGGTACAGAGAGTTTAATTGATTTGCTGAGGGTCACATAGATAGTAAATGTCTGAGTGTAGATTTGAATTCCAATCTCCCTGACTCAAGACCATTGCTACATCCAATATATGAACCAGCTACTTTCCTCCTAGACCACAAGACCCAGAGAAATCTGGAAATCAGCATAGTCTGGGCTAAAACGTTTGTTTCTGCTCACCTTCAGGCAGATGTTTTCAAAAGGAAGATGTGACAAGTGCTTGGCAAACATGGAATGTGATTTTGGATTAAGAAAGGGGATCTGTCCACACACATATGCACACACACACATCTGTGTGTGTGTGTGTGTCACTCTGGACATAAGCTTTACCCAACTTAATAAGAGACAGGTGATTGGGAAGTATACATATTGTCTGTATCTAGGCTTATAGTTAAAGGGTTTTCCACTTGACTCTTCCAGGCATTATATTTTCCTGACATAGTCATAATATATTTAAGTTAACCCCTGCACCCCAAGGAGCCAGAGGAGGAGGACATTATCGGACATGAAAATAAATATTTAAAATAAAAAAAATTCACATAATTAAATAAAATTCCTATCCTTAGCATAACATAGTAAAGATACAACCTACATGAGAAAGTGTTGTTGGGTTTTGTTTTAATTCATTTTTAACCAATTTAAATACCAACTTCTATCCAACTGTCAGCTCAACGTTGTTTCATGATGTATGTGCTTTCTTGTTTTTATTCCCTTGTGTAAATAGCATCAGTGCCTACAGAAAGAGAGGACATTCTCTAAGATCTAGATTGCTTCCTCTCAGACATAAGCTTTATTTCCTAAAATAACACAGATAGAATGGCAGGTGGTTTAGTGAAACAAATCAGAGCCACAGCAAATACTGTAGCTCTGTACTTGCCTTAGGAGTACTCGGAACTAGGTATCTGTAAAAATAAACATAAATAAATAAATAAATTCTAATTTAAATTATAGTTGAAAGCTGAGAATTAGAAATGGTTATCACAGACATGTTGTTGATGTGTGTTTCTTCCTCTAGAATTGGACAGTGTTTTGTGTTATGTGATAACAATTTCTTTTTAAAAGAACAGTTTTGTTTTTTTGTTACTTCATGAATTTGGGAAATAAAGAAGAAAGATGAGTTTTCAAAATATATTTTTGTGTTTAAGCTAACAAAGCATGACTTGAAGATACATATTTTAAATACATTTTAATGATGCATAGTCAAATCAAATGGGTATCTCACACATTCTTAAAAAGAGTTTGGGGAGGAGGGGGTCTCCTTGGAGCATTATCCTCCCCTTAGAGAGAATAGACATGAACATTGGTACTTGATAAAAATGAACAATTAACAATCTCTTATGGGTCTCAGTGAAGGGGGCTGCTCCCAAGATGCTTGACTAGATGGAATTCAAGAGTCATTACTCTCCTTACAAGAGCAACCCCTTTGCATTTACCTACAAAGAAATGAGACAAAAAATGCTACATTCCATTTTTCACCCTGACCACCTTTCTCTCTTCTGAGGACATACTCTGCTCAACTGCAGCAGATTCCTGTAATGGATGGTATGGGGATGAAGTGTGACTATTGATGTATACTATCTTTCCTCCAGGGACTGGTAAGAAATTTCTTATGGTAAATCACATGTGAATTACACGTGTGCTTTGCTGCTTCCCAAGCACAAGTTACATAGTAAAATGCCAAAAAGTAGTCTTTTCTAGGCCAAAATATAGCAGTATTCATGGAACTGAAATATCTCTGTCAGAAACCATGATAGTAATAGACATATTTGTGGCCAATGGTCTAGAGGAGAGAACCCCAATGTCCTATCAATCAGTCAGTAAACATTTATTAAACATGAATTATGTTCTAGGCACTATGAAGGTGAAGGGGTATTTCAATCTCCTAGGCAATATGATCCTAGAACCTAGCCTTCTAGACAGAAGTAGATTTCTTGAGTAATACAAGACATGGTGGTTGCTTTGTGTGAGTAACATCAGTTCATGGGTTCCCAAGTTTGAGAGTTCAGGGATCAGACTTTCGAGAGGAAAGCTGGCATTTCTTGATCAATATTACCTCTTATACTGCTATAGAAAGAAGAGGATCAAATGGCCCTAGCAGTTGGAGGAACAACAAAGGGGAGCAGTGACTTGGGGAAATCAAAGAACCTATACCATGCCACCCCAAGTTAATCCAGACTGATTAAGATAGTATATGTTTGATGAGAAAAAAAAATGTTTCTTATTTCATAGTTCCCACACTCTACTGACTTCCAAGGGGATTTTTGCGACAAATGTCTATGCTATTTGTATTTTCTTTATCTGCTTATGAATTCCTATGAGTCCTTTGAATGTCTTATGGATATTTTGAAACTCTCTACGGAATCACATGAGCTCCATGCTGCTTCTGAAATGATAACTGAAATACATTTGGTAACTTAAGTGTTTTTTGCATGAGTCGTGTACTCATCCAATATATTAAGGGGAACATAAGTGCAACCTATACCTAAACTCTATTTGGATATTTCTTGGAATAAACTTCAGGTGATGGCACACTGATACAAAAAAGAAATTATCCTTCTGGGCTAGGACCCTGATATTTGACCTGTTCCATATGAAAACAAAGCCTTGGATGTGGGAGTAGCAGGTAGGGCAGGAGGGTAGGACTTGATCATGTGTTTCATAACACATAGGTACATGATAAATAGATGAACAAGCCAATAGATAGGTAACTCATCAGCACTTAATCTCATTCTGAGGCCTAGTTGCAATTACACCACACTACATTGTAGTGCTGACCCAGGATTCTGGAAGGACATGTGAGTGGAATATAAATTCTGTCTAAGTCTCAAAGCTAAAAATGTTTTAAGAATATGGCCTGACTTTATATCTACCATCCAACCCAGTCTAGCTAGGTTCAGAGATGCTCATCAAGTTGATTGAAGTTGATCGAAGGATGCTTATTTTTTTAAGCCATGACAACTCACAAAGACTGCCTACTAAATCATAGAGATCATATAGTCTACATCTTGTGGAGCACCTGCACTAATGAGAGCACAGATCTTTATAATGTTATAAATAATATTTTGCTCATGGACTATCTTTCAAATTGTGCTGATAACAAAGGAACACACCTGCAGTCTAATTGTTTTCCCTTGTTTGCATTAGAGGACAAGCCTATCTTTTTTTTTTTAAGTTTCTGTGACAGCAAACTTAAACATTTATTTGTTTGAGTTTTCTGCCCAGTTCTTTTTTTACTGTACTTAGCCTGCTCACGCCTATCATTAGCTCATCAATGATCATTTGGCTGATCCTCAATTTCATTTTTTCAAATTGTAATATTCAATGACTCATGACTATACAACATAAATATGAGAATCTTGATATTAAAAAGATGGATCAATGTCTTAAGGAAAACATGGAATCATTAATTGAACTGTGTATTTTCTCACAGGTAATACAGCTCCTTTTGTTCCTCTTTTAAAATTCTTAGTCCATATTCTTATTCATTTCTAGCATCTGCTAGCATCATGAGTTTTCTAACCAATTGTATGGACATTCTTCATCTCCTTGCTGTTTGTTTTCATCCTGTAAGGATAGTTTGTGTAAATTCTTTTTAGTGACTATTACTTTAAGAAGCTCTAAAATCAGCACAATGCCATCTGTGAACAGAAGCATCTAAGGGACCCTCACCATTGATAAGGACTTCATGATTGATTTGAATTCTTAGCTGACAGCCTCCACCAGGGGTAAACACATGTGGTGATCATGCTTCTCTCTGTTTTATGTCTTGTTTGCTATTAATCGTTAGAGAGACCTAGGGGAAAATTATCTTTTTGTTGCTGTTACAGTAAAGCGAAACATGTTGCATAAAAGGTATAGGTGAATTTATATCCCCAGCATGACACATTCATCAGTAGACAGTGATGATGGCCTATCAATAAAAAATTTTTTAAAAAATGAAATCAAAGATCAAAACTTTGTTTTCTTAGTAGTATTCGCGGTAAATCTTAGCCCCTACCTGCCCTTCTTATCATAAAGCTAGAGAAATTGACAATCCATCCAGGACACTTTTAGTCCTAATGGGAAGAAGATGATAATTAAGATGAATCTTTTTCCATCCCTGATAGCATGTCTAACAAGAAAATCACAAGTGAAGATCCCAAGCAGCTGAGCTGAATCAACTTTCCTAAGAAGAAAGGAATGTCTTTTATTTTGGTGGTCTTTGGGTTAAGAATGATAAGTTCTCCTATGTTAATGTGTGTATCATTGGGGATCATATTTATTTGGAGCAGATAGAGTCCCAGAATCATGCTGTTCCTATCCTCAATCCTGGAAGGAATACCAGAACTGATGAACTCACAAAAACATAGGAAGTATAGATCAACACATATATATGTACATCCACATCATATATGTGTCTATCACTGTACTCCTATATGTGTATGGATGCATGTATTAATCTTTCCTTATAGTATTGGTGCTGAGGAAAAGTCCTTAAATAATCATTCTAGAAATTAAATCAATTAAGACAGTGTGGTGCCATGGAAAGAATCCTGGATTTTTCAGCAGAGAATTTAGCTTCAAATCTTGATTCTGCTACTTATTACCTATAAACCAAATACCTGGGTTTCAATTCCTTTTTTGTTAGTTTTGTTTTGTTCTAATCTATAAAATGGTCTGTAAATAATTGGTCTCCAAGGTCATTCAGCTCTGTCTACATTTCAATATTCACTAAGGACCTACAATGTGCTAAGCCCCATTTTAGTTAATGAGATACATTTTCCTGTACTTTCCCATGACAAATGTATGTCATAGGCTTGGAGTTGGGGTGGGTGGGTGGTTAGAGCATTCCTCTTCAAGAAGACAAAAATTTCATAATAGTTTAAAGTTATTTCACTACAAATTTAGGCTACAACCATTTATGACATGGTTATATATAATATGCATATCATGTTCTTCTACTAGACTGTTAATTTCATAAGGAAAAGGATATGGCTTCATCTAAATTTTATATCATTCCCAGCACCTAGGACTCTGCAAATAGTAGTTGTCTTGCAAATATTTGTTGAATTACTTAGAATTGCTGTCATCATATATATGAAAGAAAGAAGCAAATGCATTCTTCAATTATTTTATTTCAAAGTGAAAATAATATATGTGGTCTCAGATTTCAAACATTTTCCTAACCTCTAACAAGGATGTCAAGTGTCTTGGTATAATAAAAAATAGAGAGGAGTCTCAAAGACCTAGGACATTACAGAGAAAAAAAATGATTGCCTCAATTCTAAATCCTATCTTCAACTCTGCATATTTAAACTCTGTGGAGTTGTTCTCCTAGATAGTTACAATTGACCCTACAACTCATGTGTGAGTTATAACACATTTAGAGCGCTGGGTTCAGTTCTAGATTTTCTACATTTTAGGAAAGTGAGATCCTTCATTTCAGGGACTATCTCTTGTCTCTCTGTATCTCCAATATTTAGCACAGTGTCTGGTATGTAGTAAGCACATAATAAATGCTTATTGAACTATAGCAAATTAACAAAAGGGGAGTAGTGGAGACAAGGATATTTGGTATTATGAATAGACTGAAAACCATATCATAGGAGGAGTTACCACAGAAATTGTGAATCATTAACTCTGAGGAAGTGAAGAAAAGGCTTGGGAGAGACAGGATGAAAATCTTCAAATATTTACAAGCTCATCATATGAAAGAGGGATCAAATTCCTCTGTACAATCTCAAAGGGAAGAGGCCAAAGCATTGGGTTGAATTTGCTAAAAGTCAAATGTAGGCTGAATGTAAAGAAAACTTTTACAACAATTAGAGCTATATTCAAACACAGGATGACTGTTTTAGAGAGGATTCCTGTTCCAATGTGCATTGGAAAAACTGACATAGGAGGGCTCTTCTATTTCTTAGATCCTATACAATAACAGCTCAGTTCAACACAACAATGAGTAAGCAACTTCTGTGTGTCAGAAACTATGAAACAGACAGATTCTTTTCCCTCAGGAAATTCACAGTCTTGGCACTATCTGGACAGATCGGCAAACAAGGCCTTCCACTACACCTACAAATATATCTGGATTTCCTGGGTGACTCAAAGGGATATAAAGAATACCACTTTCTACATCACGTATCTTACAGATTTGGTGTATGGTCCTATTATGTCCTGTAGGAATTTTTTTTAATACCCAACATCTATTTTTAATCAATATTTGGTAGAAAATTGTTAATACTTTTGACTGGTGTAATTAAAATAACTGCAAATATGTATCTATATATACTTAAATGTACACATATAATACATATAACATATATGTGTAATACATATAAATATGTACATAAACACAAATTCCATATATATTACATATCAGAATTAATGAGCTCATCATTTAGAGGATTTTTTTCTGTTTTATTTCTTTCTTTATCTAGGCTCTTGGAAATAGGGTTAAAAAAAACAAATAAACACTTTGAAGCTTTGCAAAAGTGAAGATCAAGGTCACTTGGGATGTTACATTAAACTTCTAATCTGCATCCAATGTTGTCATTTCAGCACATTTTTGATGAGGGTGTAGAAGCATTGGCTATGAATGTCATTCCTGCTTGCTCTCTAATGGCCTGCTGGTCTCTTTTTATTGCACATAAGATTTCAGTTTCAAATAGCCTAAAATAAAACCATCTTCTTCAAAATGATTTTTCCCTCATACGATATTAATACCTTTCAGTATTGCATTAAAGATTTATTTTAAGCAATTGTGTAATTAGAGAAGCTCTTGGGTTACATAGTCATTTAAAATACAACCAAACCTTGATTATTCAGGATACTTGAGGGAAAGCCCTGGCAGGAATTTCACCAAAGCACAGATTGTTGACAGCCGATACAAATTAGGAATTCATGATTTAGTGTATATATCTTTAAATGCAGAAATCAACATTTGTTTAAATGATCTCCAAAAGAGCAGCCCTAGGGAAAGCATTACAAATTTAGTTGCAGTTAAAACAATACCCCACTAAAAGAAACATGAAATTCTTACTCTAACCTGTTTAGGAAAGTTTGCAAATGATTAGTTCCTAAGAATAACTGATAAAGGACTGAGTGTTAAAAGCTGAAAATGATGGGCTTTGAGTTTAATCTGCCTTTCCTTTACTCTTCTACCCCTCTGGTGAAAGCCTTAATGAATAATGAAAACATTAAATGGAAGACAACACTAAGGGAAGGAAAAAGTGAAAGGCCAGGGTAATCTACAAACTAGATCATCCAGAGCTCATCATAATATATATTTTTATTAGTAGTGAAATGCTATCTCTGGGGACTTGATTTTCTAACTGAATCTCAATCCATTTATTTTCTCAATCATTTAAAAATGTTCTTCCTTTTTTAAAAAGCATAAACACTGAAATATGAAGAATGCAATGTGTTGCCAAGAATTAAAAGTATCATATTAAAGACTATATCACATTTCTCACTATAAGCCATTGGAATTTTTCTTCTTTGTCCTATTTTATAGATAAAAATGTCAATATCCATGTCACCATCTCAAAACTATCTCACTATTCAATGATAGTGTACAGTAGAGAAAAACAATGTAGATCCTTTTAAAAAATGTACTTTTCCATTATTTGTCCAAATACTTCATTTGTTTCTTTTTTTGTTTTGGGCGATGGTGGTGAAGGTCAGGAAGGTAATTACCTTTCCATTGCCCAAGTGGGGTAATACAAGATTAAGTCACAGATTTAAAGCTGGACTTGAGATCTGGAATCTCTTAGAGATCATGTAGTCCAAGTTCTTCATTTGACAAATGAAGAAAGAAACTGATGTCTAAAAAAGACGTAGTGGCATGCTTAAGATTATACAACTGATAGGTATCAAAGCCGAGGTCCAAATCCGGGCCTTCTGACTACTTCAGAAAGGTCTTTCCATTATAATATGTTTCACTGAGCACTCATTTGTTAAATTCTCAATGCTTTATGCAGTGTGCTGAGGTAAAAAGAGAGAAACAATAAGGTCCTACTTTCCATGAGCTTGCATTATAATAAAGACAATGGCATAAATAGCTATGATACCAAGGAGAGTTAAATATATCTAAAAGAGTCATCCAGGTAATGTCCAGGGAAAGGTAAATGGGACATTTGAAAGGCAAGGGGAGTGTTTTTCATCATGAGGAAAGAGGCAGGGTATGGTCAAGGAAGAATTTGTAGCATGGGGTCCATCTGAATTGAGCCTTGTTAAAACAGAGAGATTTTTGCAGATGGACATGGAAGGCCAAAATCAACTTCTGACTTGGGAGACAGTGTGATTAAAAGCACAGGAGGACAAGAAAGATAATAGGAAAGGAAAAGGATACAAAGAGCATGCTCACAAAAGTTCTTTATATTACATTGAAATTCTAGTCCTGCTGTATTCTCTGCTGGTCACATTCTATCTATGTATCCTTTATCTGGGAAGAAATGGATATAATTTCTATGTTTTTGGGAGGATGCTGATAGGCTGAACTTCAATGGGGGTGGTGGTGGTGGGAAACAAGGAAAGCGAAGGACATTAAAATAATGACATATTAAGATTTGCTGAAGGAACTGGAATTGTCCATCCTGAAGAAGAATGACGTAATCAGTGGCTTTAAACATTTAAAGGGCTGTTAAATAAAAAAGAATTCTACTCCTTCTCCTTCGACCCAAAGGGCAAGAAATGTATAGAACCAGTCTTATATATGTCTTTTTTGCCTAACAATTAAACCACAAGGGAAGGACTGAATCTGTGATTTCATTGGTATAGGGAACTTCAGGGTGAGGAAACTCTCTTTACCAATGATGTTGAATACCTTCTCTTCAACTTATGGTCTCCAGGAATTGCCTAGTTATAAGACCAAGTGACTTGAATCTGATCATCCTGAATGCAAAGCTGTTATGCCACCATGCCTTATATAAGAATGATGTCTAAAAGCAAAAATGGGATGCCTTGATTGGTAGTAACTTTCATGTTGAGAGATATCTTCAAGCAAAGACTGGGACAACCACTTACAGATAAGAGATTTTTGTTCAAGTATGAGTTAGGATCAATGGCCTTCGAGGGTCCTTTCAGCTCTGAGATTCTGTAATTCTATTGTTCTGTGCCAACATTCTATACTAGACAGTGTTTAAAAAGTTTGTGAAAATCAGGTCATTTCAGTTTATTAATAACATATCTTGGCAGACTGTACCCAGTGCTCCTCAAACTCATTGATTCTTCTGCAATAACAGGAGAGTACAAAGGCAGCTAAGTAGTAGAGTGGATTGAATACTGGACTTTGAGCTATGAAGATCCAAGTTCAAATTATCCCACAGGTACTAGAAAACAATAACATATACTTCACAGGGCTATTGTAAGAATAAAATGTAACACAATTTGCAAAGCTATTCTTACTGTCAAGCGCTGACTCTTTTACCAACTGGCTATATGGACCTGGATAGGTCATTTTTGTTTTTGTTCAGTCCTATCTGACTCACTATGACCTCATTTGCAGTTTTCTTGTTAAAGATACTGGAGTTGGCAAAGATACTAGTTTGTCATTTCCTTTTCCAGTTCACTTTACAGATGAGGAAACTGAGGCAAACAGGGTTGTAACATGCCCAGGGTCACATGGCTAGTAAGTGTCTGAGGCCAGATTTGAGCTCAGGTCTTCCTGACTGTAGGCCTGGCACTCTAGCCCCTCTGCCACTTAGCTGCCCCCAAATTGTTATTTTTTCAGATTTTAAGTCAATTAAATTCTCAATAAAATCAGCAAGCTGTATCATAATTAAGTTACAGAGAATTTGCTGGACCACATTACTAGAGGAAGTTTTTACCCTGGGAATTACCTATGGAAATTAAATCACTGGTTTGGCCCAAAATATATTGATCATGGTTAGATCATGCCAATATAAGAAAGTTAACAACACTACCTGCATTAAATTTCAGATTTAGTATTGTAGCAGAGGTTGCTAGCTAGATAAAATAATTGTAAAAAGAATCATTGAGAGAAATAAAAGTCTAGAAGTTCAAGGGAAATAATGGAGAAGAGGTGGAAGAGAAAGATAAAGGGAAATAGCACTTCTAGACTACACACAGTTTTATTAAGCCTTAATCAAAACTACTTGACAATGATTAAAACAGAAATGTGGATCAGTGGAGGTAACTAGATAAGAAAGAATCAGAAGTAATTGAAATCAATAATTTGATTTCAATACATTCAATAGACAAACTATGTGGGGAAGAAATACCTATTTGACAAGAACTGTTAGAAAAACTGAAAAATAGTTCGGCAAAAAAAATACAGGGTTAGGTCAATTTCTTACACTACATATCACAGTAAGTCTATGTACGTGTTAGGCAAAGGCCTGTGCTAAAACCAGACACACAAGTGTGAGCAAACAAGGAGCTGCCCTCAAGAAGTTACACTTCTAAATGGGGGAACATAATATACAAAGGGGAACTTGAGAAGCAGGGACAGGAAGGTTGGTGTACGTGCACAACTGTATGGTGTGGAGGAGCCCAACAAGGGAAGGATCATGGAGGCCTAGTCCCTGGCAAAAGGCGAACCTATCAGAACTGCAGCAACTAGGGACAGAGTCCAGGTTACCACATGGGAGGAGGTGAAGTTAGAGGTGGCCTGACATGAAGTATTCATGGAAGTTAAGCCAGGTAAAGTAAGTGGCTATTAATTCTTACCAAGCATATTTTGGTTTTATTTTTCCAACTTAATATATGTCTAAACAAAATTATCCTGCAAACACCAGAAAAAAGAAAACCTGATGATGAAACACTTTTAACAAATTGAAATCACGTGCAGGTTATGACTATGCTATGAAAATGTATCCAGTTCAAATCAGACACATCTTTTTAACCATCATAAACATAAGTTCAGAATAGAAAACTGTTTAGATCATTCTAAAATGGAATTCTTTGCTTAACAAACAAATTTGATGCACCCTACTGGATGTGGTCTCTTGGCTGCTCCTCATCATGTCCATCTGTTCAGATGGCAAAATGCCCATGCACAATTTGGTTGGAAAATTTGACTAAGGCACAGGTGCCAAGAACTGAAGACCACTTGAGCTATTAAATTGAATGCAATAGAAAAAAGTACTGATTGAGGGAATTCATTTCAAGGATGACAATAGATGCATCAGGGGAAGAACTAAACAGTTATGGAATCAGTTGAGCAGAGGGCCTGTACTCACTGTGTATGTGTCTAGAAAGTAAACAAACTAATGGAGCATAGCAAAAAATGGAGCGCGTACATAATTGTAGATCGTCATCATGTCTTAAAGTCTGTAGATAAACTACTTTATATTGGAGTTTAAACATCTCATTATAGTTCATTTAATGATGTATGATAATGTTAACCTCTATGGTAAGGGATAGAATGCCTGTAAAAGGAAAGCTTTCTTTGTCAGAATCTTTTCTATAAGAGTCCTGTGTATATTTGAGAAACGAATGAAATGGTATATACAGGTTTTAATCAAGAGCTTGAAGAAAATGTAGAGGAGCTCTTCAGTGGAGAAGGCCCCATTACCCCCTTTCTGTTAGAAAAATACCAAAAAAGAAAATAGCCCTTATATCCTCTGCATGCCAGTGACTTTATAACATTACACATAACAGTTCCCTCTCTAACTGAATTTCACACTTGGAATAGACAATGGGAGCTCTCTAGTCTTATTCATAGTGGATTAAGAATCTTATTTATAGCATACTCAACAAATGATCATCTAGCCTTTGCTTGAAGACCTCCAGTGAAAGGTAACCCATGACCTCGTAATGGAACCCATTCAACTTTTAGACAGCTCTAATTATTTGCATTCTTTTCATTTTTTGTTCTTCTACCCACCCTTTATGTCAAGGCTATATTTGCTTCATTAAAACTCTTACTTCCTGCTCCTAGGTTTTTTTTTTATCAAGAGGGAAATAGAAAAAAGCTAATACTTTATCTTTTCTGAACGATAACCATCAAGTATTTGAAGACAGGGATAAACTCACTTCTCTTCTCCAAGTTTAATACTCCTAGTTCTTTCAACCAGTCAGTGCTTACATGGCATGATATTGAGGACCTTAGCCATTATGGCTCCTCTTCTCTTGTTGTTCTCCATCTTATTATCAGTGTCCTTATCAAAATAGAGCCCCATTCTAGACCTATATACAACATACAGAGAGACTCTGATCATGACACAGTACAGTGAAACTATCACCTTTTTATTTCTCACATCTCTCTCTTAATGAAACTAAGATTGTTCTAGGTCATTGGTTTTCTTTTTCTTTTTAAAATTTATTTTATTTTTAATTTATGGAGTAAAACAAGCATTTACATAATATAGTATAACAAAAAGATGATTACACTCAAAATGGCAAATATGCTATGTACAACTTGCTATTCCTTTCAAATACACAACAAAATTATCATGTAAATTTCTTTTTTCTTCCTTCCCTCCCACTCCGCAAGAAATCGCTACAATTAGACACAAATAGATGTATAATATGTATGTATATATATATGTATATATATGCATATGTATGTGAATGTATGTTTATAAACACATACGTACAAACACACGCACATAAAACTATTCTATATATACCTGTGTTCACCAGTTCTTTCTTTAGCTGCAGATAGCACCTTTATTTATATGTCCTTTATAGTTAGTTTGGTCATTTATAATAGCCAAAACAACTTATCCACTCAAAGTCATTCTCAAAACTATATTGTCATTGTTCTATAAAATGTTCTCTTGGTTCTGCTCATTTCACTCTTCATTATTTCATGTAAGTCTTTCCACGTTTTTCTAAGGTCATTGAAATCATTGGTTTTCAGATCACACTGTGGACCAATACTGAGTGACTTATGTTGAACCTGCTGCAGAAGCTCCAAGATCTTTTTCAAAAGAACTGCTATCAATCCATGTGTCTTCCATTGCGTACTTGTGAAAATCATTCTTTGAATCTTTGTTAGATATCACATTTGCCAAAATTAAATTTTACCATAATAAATTTTGTCCCATGTTCTAATCTCTCAAGATCTTTTGGATCTCTCTGTGCAGTCTAGTGTGTTAGTTTGTTAGTTTTTCCTTTCAGGTGCTTTTTCCTTCTAATGAAGAAAAAAAGATAAAAAAAATTCATGGACTCATAATGAGTGGTAGGAAACTCTAATCTCTCTTAGAAAATAGTAATAAATAAGATTTAACTGATATGCAAAGACTATTGGAAAAAAATCATATTCAAGTTGAAGTCAGAGTTGTTACAGAAAAGATTGTGGCTCTGGAATGGGTTGAACTAGTTGTCCTCTTGTTTATGTCTAAGATTTTATGATTTTGGGAAGATCAGATATTTAACCTCAGTAAAACTGAAGCCAGGTCAAAAATAGGTCCTAAAATTTCAACTCTAAAGCTAGTAGGTCAAAACAAAGAAACTAAAGGAATGGTATATCCATTCCATTATGAAGACTCATTATCAATATAGAGTAAATGAGAGAAATGTTATGAAATAAGGTAACATGTCAGAATTTTTTCTGCTGTTTCTCTGAAATAATTCAAAGCATAAGAATAAAGGATTATATTATTTAGACCTGAAATGGGAAGTAGAAGTCAACAAGTTCAAATGTATCATTTTGCAAATGAGGAAATGGAAACCACATTTTTGAAAGAGCATTGTCACTATTTGGACTATCTGGACTATTCTGGAGTATTGCCAGAAAAGAACAGCCAGGAAAACAAAGGTCCTAGAGATCATATTATCTCTTAATCAGTGGAATAAACAGGTGATGTTATACGAAGCTTGGAAGAAAGATCAGGAAGGATCATATCGGTCTGCAAGTAGATAAGGGGACATGATATGGAAGGGGGATTAAGATTTCTTTTGTCTGACCCCAGAATACAGAAATATGAGCAATGAACAGGAGTTTCAGGGAGGCAAATTGTGGATGATGATGATGATGATGGTGATGATGATGATGATGAAGAAGATGATGATAGTTGCTACCAAGACAGCACTGTAAGATTTTAAAAATGCTTTCCATAAAATATCTCTATTGACCCTTGCACTAACCTATTAGGCAATTGTTTCAGATATTTTCCTCTTTTTATAGATAAGCAAATTTAGTTTGAGAGGTTAAATTCTTTTCCATGGTCACTCAACTAATAAGTGGTAGAGATAAGATTGGAACCAAGATCTGCTGGAATCTAAATCCACCATGGTAGTTTTGATTTTTTACACACACACCGCAGCCTCTACTACCATTGTCCAAATAATCATTCTTTCAAATTTCCCCCATAATCATGAGAAAACCAACTTAGATTCACAATCTTGTTGTCAATCTCCATTTCTTACTCTTCCTTATCCCATGTATCAAATAAGTTACTGAATCTTGATTTTTCTATCTCCATATATCTAAGACATCCTCCCTTCTCTCCAATATAAAGCCATCACCTTGGTGTAAGAACAAATCAATGCTCATTTGGACTATTTCAATAATCAATTATTTGTTCTCCCTGCTACAAGCCTCTTTCCACTACAATCTTTCAACGTTACAATCAAAATGATTTCCTCAATGCTCAATTCTGACTATATTGCTCTCCTGCTTAATAAACTTCAGGGATTACTATTTTCTCTATGATGAAATAGAAATTCCTCAGGCATTTAAAATACTGGCCTTTTCATATTTTCGAGTTTATTTGTACAGTAATCCTCTCCAAGGTCTCTATGGTTCAGCCTTGCTGACTTATTTGCTGTTCCTAACACATCATGCTCCTTCTCCTGTCTCAATGACTTTGCCCTGGCTCGTCCTCCATACTTTTATTTCCTGACATCCCTGGCTTTCTTCAAGATTTAGCTCAGGTAATACATACTGTGGGTAACCTCTTCCCTCCCCAGTTACTTTTGATGTATGACATCTGTGCACACAGACATACATACAGATTATAAGCACGTGCATATATCTATATCATCTCTGTGTGTATTCACATCCCTTTATCTTTTGTCTATCTCCTTCATCCATCTATATCTCTGTATCTAGTGATATATCTATATAGAAATTTTGTACGGATATACCTGTATATCTACATATACATTATATAAATATAAATGCACAGCTATAGTATTCTCATTAGAATATAAGACACTAGAGGACAGACACTGTGGTGGGGTTTTTTTGTTCGTTTATTTGTTTGTTTGTTTTTGGTATTCTCAGTACATGGCATAGCACCTTGAATATAGGGAATGCTTAACAAATATTTATAGATTGGGTAATAGTAACACCAAAAGCTTTGTCAATTTGTAATGGCCTAATTAAAGAAATTAATGGATTTCATATCACTGGAGGTCTTCAAGAAGGGACTCAGTAAAGACAGTCAAAAGTCAGAAGAATGCCCAAAGAAATATCAACAATCTTGGATATGCAGATAATACCACTCTGATGGCAGAAAGTGATGAAGAATTAAGAAGCCTCTTGATGGAGGTGAAAGAAGAGATTTCAAAAGCTGGCTTGAAGCTTAACAGAAAACAAAACAAAACTCCAAAGTTATGGCAACTGGTCCCATCAGATCCTGGCAAAGAGGGAGAAGAAATGTAAGAAGTCAGATTTTATATTTTTGAACTCAAAGATCACTGCAGATGGTGACTGCAGCCATGAAATTAAAAGATTCTTGCTTCTTGGAAGCAAAGCATATCTGAACAGCATACTAAAAAGCAGAGATATCACCTTGATGACAGAGGTCTATACAGTTGAAGCTATGTTTTTTCAAGTCGTAATATATGGTTATGAGAGTTGGACTATGAGGAAAAATGAGGACCACAGAATCAATGCTTTTGAAGTGTGTTGCTGGAGAAGACTTTTGGGAGTCTTGGATAGCAAAGAGGTCAAATCAGTCAATACTTAAAAAATAATTCAGACTACTTGTTGGAAGGACAAATACTGAAGCTTAAGGTTATATACTTTAGACACATAATGAGAAGAGAGGATACATTGGCAAAGACTGATACTGGGGAAAATTGCAGGCTAAAGAAAAAAAGGTGACAGCAGAGGATGAAATGGATAGATAGTGTCATGGAAGCAACAAACATGACCTCAGACAGACTTTGGGAGATAGCCAAGGGTAGAAGGGCCTGGCATGCTATAGTTCGTGGGATCATGAAGAGTTGGACATGACTGAACAAATGAAAAACAACAACACTATGCACATTTTAGAGCTACTACTGAGGGCAGACACAATTCATATTCACATTTGAAGACCATTCCAATTTGAAATTCTGCATGAAATTTGGTTTGCAATTCAGAGTCAATCAGACATTGACAGAGACAGAGAGACAGAGAAAGACAGAGTAGGGGTTGACAGAGGGAGAGACAGAGACACAGAGACAGAGAGAAACAGAGAGACAAAGACATAGAGAAGAGACTGAGAGATAGAGAAGGGGGAAAGGTGGTTTTTTTGTAAGAATGGCATCAGATCTAAGCACAAGGTTAGGTTGTAGAGGGGAGAAACTGAAGGCAGGGATGGTATTTTGTAATCTATTGCAATAGTAAAGGTGAAAGTTAATGAAGGCTTGAAATAGGGTAGAAACTGTGTGCAGAAAGGTTTAGGTGGATGAGAGAGATTTCTTTGCTGGTTAGAACTTGGCAGATAATTAGAATTGGGAGGAGAGAATCAAAAGCAGCTCTATAATTTCAAGACTTGACAACCAGGGATATGGTGGCACCATCAAAAGAGATATGAATAATTATAAGAATGGGCTGGCTTTAAAGAGAAAAAAAAAGATGACTTCAGTTTTGGACAAGTTGTGCTTGATGTAAACCGGAAACTAGAGCTAAACATCCTAGCTACTGTTCCTATTCTGAAATCATATGTGAAGTTTTCCTTCAGTTATCCTAACTTGGTCTTTAAAGCTCAAAGCTTGATAACTCTGATTAACAGTGTCAGTCGAGTTAGATAACACCAGAAAGTTTTTTTTATCTGAATTACCTGGCAAGATTATTTCTTACTGGTCAAATTAGTTTGATAATTACCAAAATACCCCTTTACATTGTCAGTGTGGGTGCAAAGGTCATGTACCTTCTCAGGCAAGTTATACTTACGGAATCCCAGATTTAGAGCTAGAAGTAACTTGAGAATCTTATTATTCAACCAAATCCTCCCATTTTACAGATAAAGAAATTTAGACCCAGAGTTGAAATGATCTACTACCTTGTTTATGGTCACACAGATAGGTTTTTCCGTGTTTTACGTGTATTTTCTCACTTCCTTTCTGGAGATATCATTCATTAAAGATATCGTTCTTTAAAGAGAAATAGTCTACTTAAATACACTGAAAGAACAGAATTGCTTTCAAGATAGACAAGTAAACTTGCCTCTGTATTTTTAAAAATTAAATTCATTATTATGATTTTGTCATGCATTAATAAACATGACCATTGCCTTAAACAAGGAATAGCGGATTATATATAAAATCACGAATCTTTTATTGTACATCATAACTTTTAAAAAGTACATAAGAAATTCATCACACTTTTTCCAAAGCTATACTGCTTTTCCATGTCTCCCTCTAAGTTTTATTCTATTCTCTTCCATGCATTTTATAATGCTTCATTGGCATTCTTTTTTTTGTTTTTTATTTGTTTCTAATGGGATTGCTATCATTGTATCTCTCTATCTCCAACCATCCCTTTCCCAAACCCTCTCTTGAAACAAATAAACATATTCTAGCAAAACAAATCCACACATTAGTCAGGCCTAAAATTTTATGTCTCATTCAATACTACTTCTCCATTGATCGAGAAGCAGAAAGCATACTTTTTCATCAGGCTTCAAGAATAATGGCCAGACATTACATTGATCAAAATCATTAAGTCTTTCAAAGTTGTTTTTTTTACAGGGTTATAGGAAAATATAATTTGTTCTCCTGGTTTTACTCAATTCACTCTACATTCAGTTCATTTCTAATCCTTCTCTTTTGTCATACTTAAAGCAGAATGATATCCCATTGCTTTCATACAACACAATTTACTCAGCCATTCTGAAACTGATGGGTGCCACGTTAGTTTCCATTTCTTTCTTACAACAGAAAAGTATGATATGAATATGTGTGTACCTGTGGCTCTTTTTCCACTTTCTCTCATGTGGCTGATAGTAGCATTGCTGGGTCAAAAAGCAATCACAGTTTAGTGAATTTTGGGCATGACTGCAAATTGTTTTCGATGATGACTAGATCAATGCCCATATCTCCATCAGTGCATTACCAATCCCCTTTCTTGGCATCCACACCAACAAATGTTATTTTATGTTTTTGTTGTCTTTGCTAAGCTGAAGCATTCCAGAAAGAAAGTCATAGTTGTTTTGATTTAAATTCATCTCAATATTAGTTATCTGGAGAATGTTTTATGGGTGTGGTGATCACTTGAATTTCTTCTTTTTTAAAATTTTTTAATTAGATTTTGTATTTTTAGTTTACAACACTTAGTTTTACATGTTCTTGAGTTTCAAATTTTCTTCCCTTCCCTCTCCTCCCTCCTTCCACCCCCCAAGATGGCATGCAGTCTGATATAGATTCTACATAAACCTTCGCATTAAACTTATTTACACAATAGTCAAGTTGCAAAGAAGATTTATGACCAATGGAATGAATCATGAGGGAGAAGAAACAAGAGAGGGGGGGGAGAGAGAGAGAGAGAGAGAGCAAATAGTTCACCTCAATCTGCATTCAGATTCCACAGATCTTTCTCTGGATATAGCTAGCTTTTTCCATCATGAGTCCCTTTGGAGCTATCTTTGAGCCTTGTATTGCTGAGAAGAGTCAAGTCTACCAAAGTTAGTCATGACAGAATCAATATGTCTGTGGTTGTGTATAATGTTCTCCTGCCTCTGCTCCTCTCACTCAGCATCAGATCATGTAGGTCTTTCCAGGTTATGAAGTCCATATCTTTCTCCATTTCTTATAGCACAATAATATTCCATTACATTCATATACCACAACTTGTTCAGCCATTGGTGGGCATCCCCTTGATTTCCAATTTTTTGACACCACAAAGAGAGCAGCTATAAATATTTTTGTACATACAGGTCCCTTTCCCACTTGTGTGATCTCTTTGGGATATAGCCCTAGGAGTGGTATTGCTGGGTCAAAGGGTATGTGCATTTTTATAGTCCTTTGGGCATAGTTCCAAATTGCTCTCCAAAATGGCTAGATTTGTTCACAACTCCACCAACAATGTATTAATGTTCCAATTTTCCCACGTCCTCTCCAGAATTTATCATTTTCCGGTTTTGTCATGTTAGCCAATCTGACAGGAGAGAAGTGGTACCTAAGAGTTGTTTTGATTTGCATTTCTCTGATTAATAGTGATTTAGAGCATTTTTCATACGCCTATAGATCTCTTTAATTTCTTCCTCTGAAAACTGTCTGTTCATATCTTTTGACCATTTCTCAATTGGGGATTGACTTTTATCCCTAGAAATTTGGCTCAGTTCCCTGTATGTTTTAGATATGTGGCCTTTGTGAGAGACATTGGTTGGTTTTAAGAAATAATGGTCAAAGTGCTTACCTGCTGGGAATATCTCTTGTTCTTATATATTTAAATATATTTCCTAAATAGCTTGGATATCAGACATTTATCAGAGAAGTTTGTTGCAAAGATTTTACCCCACTTCTTTTGCTAACTACATTGATTTTATTTCTGGGGAAGAAAACTTTTCAAGTTTGTACAATCTAAATTGTGCATTTTCATCTTATGTTGTCCTGTCTATCTCTCATTCAGATAGAATTACTTTCCTATCCATGGTTGTAAGAGTTATTGTCTTTTTAGCTCCTTAACTTAGTCTAAAATCCTAACATTAATTTGTAAGTTGTCTACTATTACAGCATATGAGATGTTGGTCTAAATTTAATTTCAGCCATTCTGTTTTTTTCCCATTTTTCAGCCTTTTTATTGAATCATACAACCTTACAACAGTAGTTGGGGTCCTAGAATTTATTGAACACTTCTGCTATGCCTGTTTACTTCTGGATATTTGGTGCTTAGTGAATGAGAGTGAATGAGTTTGTATGAAAATTTTGCTTTTAATTCTGCATTTTCTACACAATATAGACTTTTTACATTTTTAAATCATTCCCTAAAGATTTGATAATTACAGATTAATATCTGGTATGGCTAAGTCCCCTCCCTTCTCATTTTTCCCCTTCACAACATTCTCCTTAAGATTATTGATATTTTGTCCCTTGAGAGGCATTTTTTATTATTTTTTAAATTTCTAAATTAATTCTTTGACAATTTGATTAGGTATTAATTTGTTAATTAATTTAGGATATATTTTCATTTTACTATATTGACATAGGCCAAATAAAAGCAATCAATATCTCCATAAATTTATATTTTTGCAAATATTCAATTTGTTATCAGGGTTTTTTCTTGTATAAAACTGGAGGATACTATGTTCATTTGTTTGCTTAACAATTGTTAGCTTTTCTTTTGTTTATTTTCCTGGATGTTTGATTTCCTCTTTTTATCACTTTAGTTAATGATTTATTTATTTTTTTAATCAACTCCTTTATTTAGCAATTCAGTGTTTTATATTTTCATTTCAACAGTACTTATCACTGTCCTTTTTTTAAGGATTTCATTTTTAGTTTTTAAAAACTCATATTTACATTGCTGTGGTAGGAGCAACAGTTAGTCTACAAGTACTTATTAAGTACCTACTATGCTTCAGGAACTCTGCAAATCCCTGGTGCTACAAAAAGGCAAGAAACAGTCCCTGCTCTCAAGTATTCACAATCTAATGGGGGAGATAATATGAAAACAACTATTTGCACACAAGATATACACAGGAAAAATTGGATATAATCAACAGAGGGAAGTCAGTGTTATTAAGTTGGATTGGGAAAGATTTCTTGTAGGGAATGGGATAAGCATTTTTTAAGTGCCTACTATGTCTCAGGTACTGTTTGTCAAGTATTTTACAAGTATTTCATTTGATCCTCACAACAACTCTGGGCTTTAGGAGCTATTATTATCCTCACTTCACAGTTGAGAAAATTGAAGCAGGTTAAATGACGTGTCCAAAATCACCTAGCTAGTCCACACTTGTAGCTGGATTTGAACTCAGGTCTTCCTGATTCTAGGCCCATTTCACAACATAACTGAGACTAGAAAGAAGACAGGGAGGGCAGGAAATTGAAATGCAGAGGAAGATTTCAGGTACGGAGAATAGCCAGTGACAATACCTGGAGTCCAGAGATGGAGTTTCTTGTACCAGGAACAACAATGAGGCCAGTGTTACTAAATCTGGAGTATATGGGGCAGGGGGAGAAAGTAAGGTGTAAGAATGTAAAATAAGAAGGAGGCAGGTTATGTGAAGCTTTGAACATCAAACAATATTTTCTATTTAATCCCAGAAGTGATAGAGAGTTGCTAGATTTCATTAGAGGGGTGTTAACATTGCCAATTTTATGCTTTAAGAAGATCATTTTGAAAGGTGATAGGAGGATGAGCTGGAGAGGGAAGAGACTTGTGAAGTGGAGACAAACTAGCAAGCAATTACAATAGTCCAGTTATGTGGTGATCAGAACCTGCACCAGGGTGGTGCCAGTGTCAGAGAAGGAAAAGGCATATATACGAGACATGCTTACATGGTAGAATTTTCAGGACGTGACAACTGATTGGATACAGGAGGTATAAAAGAAGGAAGGGTTTTGGATGACACCTTGGTTTCAAGTATGAGTGATGGGAAGATGATGGTACCATCAGCAATAGAAGAAAAATTAGGAAGAAGGAACAGCTTTGGCTGGCAGTAAAATTGAATTAAGTTTAGGACATTTTAATTTTAAGATTTCTACTAGACAGCCAGTCCGAGATGTCCAACAGGGAGTTAGAGATATGCAACTGGTGGTCAGGAGAGATAGTTCTGGGAATCATCAGCAAAGAGATGATGATTGAGCTCAGGTCAATGGGAACTGATGCAAGATACTATAGAGGGAGAAAAAAGAGCACCCACAAGAAATATTTGAGGGATATCCAAATTAGTGGTCAATTGGACGAAAATCTAACAAATAAGCCTGAGAAAGAATATCTAGGCATCTTCCATGTAGGGAGTTAAAAGGACTAGTAAGAATTTGAGGGGGAATTCTTGACTTTTTAGGATGTGCAGGTCTCACTAACAATGACTATTTCTAATAAAACCATGAAGGCATTTTATTTTTGTATATATTAATGAGAGATTCTTATCTTATATACAGGTGTCCAATTCATATTGGTTAACAAATGGAAATTCAGAATATATAGCATATGTAGATTTGCAAAAATGGTTAGTTATGATAATATATGATTATGCTCAGTTTAGAGTACTTTCTGTGCTTGGTTTAAAGATTTTCATTGTGACATTCTAGGATTTCAGTGTTGGAAATTACCTTGGAGCTCATTAAGCCCATGTCACCAACAATGGATAACCAAATTAGGCTAACAAAACCCTAAACCTGAATTAGGCTATTCTTGCATTGTAATCTAATTACCTAAAATGCCAAAATCATGTTGACATGAGGACAGGGAGCCATATAGTTTCCCTGAAATAATACCAATCACTTGTATTTATATAGCCCCTTAAGGTTTCAAAAAATCATCTTCAGTATTCTATTGGATCCTCACAAGTGAAGTAGATATTCCTGATCTCATTATACTCATTGTACGTTGACAGAAATTGAAGCTCAGAAATTGTAGCTTGGTCAAGGCAAAAAAAAAAAAAAAGGTTTTGAGATGGGATCTGACACTTAGGCTTCCTGACTCCAAGTCAGGTGCCCCATTCATTTCAACTGATAGCTTTTCTTTGAAAGAAAGAATACAAGAACAACTTTTGTCAATACTTTTAAAAGAGGTGCTTATTTAACTTTCTTTTTTATTCTTTTAGGGAAATTGTGTAGCTCTTAATCAGTTTAGCCCCTTTGAAAATCTGGATTTCAGTGACATCTATGAGAAATTATTTGAGGAGTATCTAAAAATTGCCTTAAGAGCTTAGCACACCTCTAGTTTACTCTTTCTTGTAGCAATGCTACCTAAAAAATAAATAACCAAAGAACCCCTGTAGGACTTTATCTTATTTCCAAAGAAGTCCCTAGGGAATAATAAAACATCATATGTTAGATATAAAACTCATTGCTGTATGTGGCAGATGTATCCTTATGATGAGTGCATTCCCCAACATTCCTCTGAATGGGCAAGAAAACAGAAGAAATATGTGCCAAAGTAAGATGGGGTCTCAAAAGAGAATATTTCTCCTCTTCCCAGCCTCAAAAGTTGTCATTCTGCAGATGTGCCCCATTTGTTACCTCATGCTGGGAATAAAACAATTTCCCTATCACCAAAGAAATTTGGCATGTATTACAGTAAAAATCTAAAAAAGAGACATCAGTCACTGGCATCTAACAATGTGACAGTCTGTGGTAACATGAAATATTCTCTTCTAAGCAGGTTTGTATTAATTTTTCATAAATGAATGGAAAACTAAGGAATGCCATGCTTGCTCTCCTAACATTTCTTTCTTCTTTCATCACAGAGAGATAGTCAAGATTAATTTCTCACTTTTCCATTCTTTTAATTTGGTCTGTCAATTTTTTTTGTCATACATTTATGAGAAATGTCTTTCTCCACACCCACATTTTCCTGATACACTTTCACTGTTATCTCTTCTATTTTCTCATTTGTCTTGCCAATTCAAGCTAACAGCAAAAACAAATTCTCTCTTAGCACATTGAACTTAGGATCATAGTATCGTAGATTTAGAACTTTAAGGGACCTCAGAAGCTATCTCATTTTACACATAAGGAAACTGAGATCTTAAGAGATTTAAAGGTTATAGTAGATGACCTCTGGAGTCCTTTCCAACACTAGTCTCTGATTCTATAATATAGTTTACAGGTGAACTGCATCTATTCTATTTCTCTGGAATTTAAAATGTTTATTAAGTGCCAGACATTGTGCTAAGTGCTGGGCATACAATCTTAAATTTCTTGTACAAGATCACACAGCTAGCAAGTAACCAATGTAGGATTTGAACTCTTGTCCTTTTATCAATCTGTTGACCAGTTTTGAAGGTTTAGAGGTTTTGTGATCTTGTCATAATTCTGGAATATTCCTCATTTCATTCTTCTGATTTTTGAATTTGAGTGTTGTAAGTTTGAGCATTCAGGTAAACTACTAGATAATATAACTGTAATTCCATACTGGGTTACCTAAATCTGTGTTTTTCCCAAGTGTCAGGGATAAAATAAAAGTTACATTAAAATAATGTGGTTTTCATTGAATTGTTGTCATTTCAGACCATTAGATTGTGAGCTTCTTGAGGGCTAAGACTGTCATTTGCCTCTTTTTTCTATCCCCAGAACTTAGCACACTACCTGGTGCATAATTGGAGTTTAATGTTTATTGATTTATTGACTGATCAAGCCCAGTGACATTCTTGCTTAGAATAAATACATAAAATCTCTCCCCTTGGATTGGGCAATTGGGTTTGTAGTCCAGGAGGAAAAGTATGTATTTGAATGATAATGGGCAGAAGAATTAGCCTTAGAGAAAATGTAGAAGGTCATTTCCTGAACTAGACTATAATTTCTTTGAGAACACAGACTTCATCTTATCTTTTCATATTTTTACAAGAGATATCACTGTGCTGGGAAATATATTGGATAGAGCAGGGAAATTAGAAATAAATAGTACTTCACAATGTCCCATAATAAGTAAATTTGAGGGATAGATGGACAGAAAACAGTGCTATATAAATTCTGAGAGGAAAGGCCATTCCCAATAGTAGGAATCAGAGAAAGCGCCATGGTAAAACTGAAATTTGTTGGGTATTTTAAAAGATGGTTAGGAATTCAACAGAAAAATATAGTGAGAAGGGATGTTACAATTATAAACACCAGTATAAACAAAGAAACAGAGTTAGGGAAGTACAGGGTAAATTCAGAAGATTAAGAATAACAAAAGTAGAGAGGAGGAGAAACAGCACATAATAGGATGTTTCTTAAGACAAGGGAGTTTGCAAGGAGGAGTGGTCCATAGTGCGGAATGCTATAACAAAAACAAAGTAGATGAGAAATTTAAAACTATTATAATAAGCTTTAGTAATTATGATACCATTGAGGGATGTTGAGTGAGCAATTCTTATTATATACTGGGAATAAAAAGCCACAAAAGCTTCATAGAAACAGTGTTGGATTTGGAATCAGATGATTTAAATTAAAATCTCAACTCTTCTACTTATTACCTTCAGGCCTTGGGCAAGTCTCTTAATCTCTCTGTGCCTGAATTTCCTCACTTGTGAAATGACAGGTTATATTAGATGACCTCTGGGGTCCTTTCCAACTCTAAATACCTGATTCTATGATATAGTTTACAAGTGAACTACATGTGTTTCATTTCTCTGAAATATAATTTGATACACATTTTTAAGTGCCTGCTCTGTGCCAGCCATTCTACTAAGCATGCCGGATACAAAAAGAGGCAAAAGACAGTTCCCTGCTCCCTAGGAGCTTGCAGTTTAATGAGGGAGACAACATGCAAACAAATATATACAAAACAAGCTATTTATATGATAAATAGGAATTCTTTAACAGAAGGAAGGCATTGAATTAAGAGAGGTTGGGGAAGGATTCCAGTAGAAGGTAGGATTTTAATTGGGAGTTAAAGGAAGCCAAGGGAGTCAGTAGACAAAGTAGAGGAGGGAGAATATTCTAGGCATGGGGCACAGCCAGAGAGAATGCACAGAACAGAGAGATGAAGTGTCTTGTTTGTAGAATACCCTCCCTCCCCCACTCCAAGATGGCATATATTCTGATTGCCCCATTCCCCAGTCAGCCCTCCCTTCTTTCACCCCACTTCCCCCTCCCCCTATCCCTTTTCCCTTTACTTTCTTGTAGGACAAGATAGATGTCTATGCTCCATTGCCTGTATATCTTAATTCCCAGTTGCATGAAAAAAACAACTTTTTTTTGAGCATCTGCTTTTAAAACTTTGAGTTACAAATTTTTTCCCCTCTTCCCTCCCCACCCACTCTCTCTACAAAGGCAAGCAATTCAACATAAGCCACACATGTACCATTATGTAAAACACTCCCATAAATAGTCATGTTGTGAAAGACTAACTACATTTCCCTCCCACCTATCCTGTCCCACTTTATTCATTTTTCTCCTTTGACCCTGTCCCTTTTCAAAAGTGTTTGCTTTTGATTACTTCTTACCACTATTTGCCATCCCTTCTATCATCCCCCCCTTTTTATCCCCTTCCCCCTACTTTCACGTGGGGTAAGATACCCAGCTTAGTGTATATGTTATTCCTTCTTCAAGTCAAATCTGATGAGGATTTCAGAAATCTTGAACATGGAGGTAGTACATGTACTGATGATGGATGGCAAGATAGAGGGTATGAACACCTTTGGGTGTGACTGAATTGGGGTGGAGGAGTAGCTCATAAGAAAAGAGTAGGTTAAGGAAGTGAGTGGTTAGGGTATTTGAGGAAGAATCAATATGTATGTTGAAGTCTTCTATTATGAGGACAGGAGTTGGGAAGGAGAAAAAAATTATGAGCTAGGCATCAAACTCAATGATGAAGTAAAGGGAATGACCTGGGCACTGTAGACAACTGCTACAGGGATTTTGATTGGGTTATAGATATGAATAGCATGAACTCAAAGAAAGAATGGTTACTGAGTGAAGGAGGAAATGGAAGAAAGTGGAAGTGGCAGTGGGAATCAATAAGTATTCTACCTCTCCCTCCCTGACCATAGAGCAAGGGAGAATGAATGAAAATTCAGCTAGTACTAGGAAGGAGGTAAGGGAAGCTGTGTTATCAGGAGAAAGTGAGGTTTCACTAAGAACTGGTAGATAGAAGGAGTGGGAGAGGAATAGACTTAAAATGAAGGGTAGATTCCAGGTTCCACAATGATTAAGTTTTATCATTAAAGATTTGGGAAATTCATAAGTAATATTTCCATTTTTATCACTTCTTTATAATGTGAAGTTCAGTAGTTTACTAAGCTCTAATAACTTTGTTTTATTTATTTTTTTTGCTTTGATTTGTTTTTCAACTGTGTGAAAAAAAAAGACCTGGCAGAGAGATTCACTTGCAAGGACCTCAGTACTAAAAGTCCTGACTTACTCAACACAAAATAGATTAATCTATAATTGAATTTGCTTAATGATTGCTAGCTTCATGATGTTAAAATTATATGTACTTTATAAGGCTAGAAGACGATAGAGAGATAACTCAATTCACCTTCACAAATACATTAATAAATTTTGAATATATAAAAATATGGCATGCAAGTCTAAAAGTACTTAAAGAAAGGTGACATACATCAAATTCTATTGCCTATGTCTCACACACACACACACACACACTTCATTACCAATAGAATGTTTCTCAGTATCGACATTATTTCATTTCATAATTTTATAATATTATTTCATTGGTATGGAGCCACTTCATGTGGCAACATAGTACTAAACAAATTTAGTTATCATGTTGTTATAGTAAAAAAAAAGAAATGAAATAAACATTCATTTGAATTGAAGGTCCAGATCATACAGGATACATCTACGTGACACAAAAATATCTGTGAGGAAAGATTAAAAATATCATCAACCATCCATTTATTTTGTCTAATGGCTTAATATTTCAAAGTATCCACATATGCCATGTTTTGAATACCTAAGAGGAAGGTCAGTTGGATTTTGAAATGTAATTCCAGATGAGTTGATTGTATAGATAAAGCTTTAATCAGTGTTTCTTAAACCTTTAGACAAAAAATGAATGAAAATGTCTGTTTTCTATACTGTGATGTGCTGTTAAGTGGACAATGCACAGAACCTTTACTTATGTGCATAGATCTTGGACAGATGCTATCGATGGGCCATGAAATGAAAACAGGACTGACTAGGAGAAAAGACTGAAATACCTCTGTAATTGAAATAATAGTTTTTCCCTAAAACAAGTGTCCACCTTTAAAATATTAATATTAATCTAGATACACCATAACATATAATAGTAAAGTTTCTAAAATTAGTTATAATTAAAAACTCAATTTGCCAATAATTCTGGTCTCTATCATCCACAAAATTTTAAGACGTAATTCCTCCTTTCTCAATGAGGCCAGTGAATGATTCATAGTTTTCCTTACCAATACAAATTCTTCTCTCCTACTAGAAGACTTCAATAAACATGTTTTTGTGAACAACTCCTCCATTCTATCTTTTCTCCAAAGGAGGATGGTCTTAACCTTGATGTTCCTATAATACCAAAGTGTTCTACTTCCATGTTCAAGAACTCCAAGATTCCTTTATTTGATAATGATATTTATTTCTCCCTATTTACTTGTCCCCTACTTCTGCTAAAACTATTCTGGCTTCTCATCATGATCTGTAATCTCTCCTTCCTTACCACTATCATATGCCATACTTTCTCTGGCTATACTCTCCTTATTTCTTTTCCTCACCCCCCTTGGTAATTCAGTCCAATTTTAATGCCAAATGCCTTGTACTCTTTTCCAATTTCTGATTATCCTTTGCTCCTTACTCATGTGTGGCTGAAATGAACTGGAGAAAATCACAAAAATTGTAATGAATGGATCTATTACAAATTTATGCTAGCTAATCTCAACTGGGCCATAATTTAACAAGACATGACTACTATTCATTCCTTATTGATTCCCTGGCCCTTTTGGTACAGTATCAATTTAAAACTTTTCTCCTCAAAAATCTTATGTCATATCCTACCTCCAATTTCTCAACTAATATTCTTGAATCATACTTCTCTGAGAAAAGATAAAGTCATTTTTTCTGAGAACTTTCTCTTCTGTACTCTTCCTCTTATGTCACATCCATCTAGATTCCTATTTCATTCTACACATACTATGCACTTCTCTGTAGCCCTTTGTTTGATGAACAATCAACGAGTATTTATTGAAAACTACCTAATAGCAAATCTATTTGGCACCAATGATACAAAGAACAAGAAAAAGTAGTCTCTGTCCTCAAGGAACTTACAGTCTAACAGTGGAGGACATACTACACAAATGGCTACATGTAAGATATACGGTGATAGCATTAGAAGAGAAGGCTTTAGCCACTGTAGAGATAAGAAAAAAGGTGGCAGAAGAAAATGACATACAAGTTAAGTCTTAAATGAAGCTGGGGATTCTAAAAGGCAGAGACAATGAGGGAAAACATAGCAGACATAGGAGACTACCAATGAAATAGAAATTGGCACAATGATGAAAGATGGAGCATCATGTATAAGGAACAGGAAGCAGCCTGGTATGACTAAATAGCAGAGTTTTGTAGGGGAGAAATATGTAAAAAGGTTAGAAAGACTGGAATGTAGCAAGCTGTGAGGAGTTCTAAATGCTAAATAGTGGTGTTTGTATTTGAACTTAGAGATAATAGAGGGCCATTGGATTATATTGAGTAGGCAGGTGGCATGATCAGATCTATGCTATAAGAACATCACTTTGACAACTGTGTGAAGGATGGATTGGAGTAGAGAGAGACTTCAGGAGGGGAGTCCAATCTGTGATAGTCCAGGTCAGAGGTGACAAATATCTGCATTATGTTATATGAATACAAAGAGACATATGCAATAAAATTTGTTCAAAAAGAAATCATATGATTTAACAATTGGTTAGATATACAGGGTTATTGAGAGTGAAAACTTGAGTGTGCAATCAAGGTTGTAAGCCTAAATGACTGGAAGGATGGTTAGTGCCTTCCACAATAATAATGGGATTGAGAAAAAGGTTGAGTTTGGGGAAAAACATATCCTGCTTTTATAAATCGATTTATGAGATATCCAGCTTGAAATATTCAATAGACAATTAGTAATATGGGGCTACATCTCAGAAGAAATGTAGGTTGGATTTAAAGATGTGCAATAGTCTCCATGGAGAAGATAATTGATCACATGGGAACTGATGAGATTACTAAGTGAAGTAGTACAATATAAAAGAAAAAGAAAGCAAAAGCCAGGAAAAATAAAGCCTTGGAGGACACTCAAACAGAGAGGATGTGATGCATATCAAGGTCCTGAAAAGGAGACTGAGAAGATCAGTCAATTGAATCAATGAAGAGAACCAAAAGAGAATAGTCACAAAATCCTGGCAGGAGAGAATATCTAGAAGGTAGCCACAACTTATTAAATAGAGGTAGGAATATGGAGATTGAGAAAAAGTCAATATACTTGGCAATTGAGAAACTATTGGTAACTTTTGAGAGAATATATTTAGTTGATTTATGAGGATGGAAGATAGAATGCAGAGGGTCTAGAAGAAAGTGAGAGAACAGTAAGTAAAGAAATTGAATCTAAATAGTTTTCACAAGAAATTTATCCTAGAAAAGGAAAAACATGGAAAAAACAACTATCAGGAATGGTAGGATTTAGGAAGATTTTTTAGGGATATGGAAGACGTAGGCTTGTTTGGAGGTTATAGTGAAAAAATCAAGACATGAAGAAAATTTTGACAGAAAGTGTAGGTGGGTTTTAATCTGTTATTGAAGGATATAACCACATATGGATCATTCAAAATGTCAGAAACAAAAGAAAATACAAGAAAGAAAAAACATATTTATCATTTACCATATGCGACTAATTGATACCCACTTAAATTTTCCACTCATGGAAAACCAAGAAACCTTATTGTCACCATATATGCACTAGATAAGGCCATCAGTTCTCCTGGGTTTCCCCATCCAGATTTTCCTCAGGACTCCTCTTTTCTTTAAATTTTATCACTATTCAAAATCCACCTAATAATTGTTTCCACTCAGTTACCAATTCCAGCTTGCAACTTTAGCCAAGTATGGTCAATCTATCCAATAAGTCAACAAATTCAGCAAGCCTTTACTGTTTGCTATGTACAATGTGCTATGCTAGGCCTAGTGATAAACAGACAAAAACAAAACAGTTCCTGCCTTCAAGAAGCTTATAGTCTACTGATCCCATACCCATTTCAACAAGCTTGAATTCTTTAATCCAAATGGGGGGACTCAGTATCTCTTTATCATGCTATTATTTGACAAGTTTGAGAAATCAGTTGCCTAAAAATATTTCCTCCTATTTCACTTACCTATACTCCTTTGAGATCCTCCTTTAAATTAAATAATTTCTGGGAGCATAAAACATTCAATATTTTACCTTTTAGTGTAAGATATTTTATCAGATCACTTTACCTTGGAACATGCGGAGAATTTAGTACCTTGAAAATGCTGACCATCTTGGTCAAAAAAAAAATGCTGAAGTGAAACTTCTAACTAGGAAATGCCCTAGGAAAAGGAGGCAAGAGGATGCTGAATTCCAATATCCCTTACCTTCCAACATTGTCTAAGACTAGCCTTAATGTGAACTTGGTGGGCCACTTGCCACAAAGTTGCCAATTAGAATACTATGAGGTACCAAGACCATACCACATTTGTAAATTTCTGCTTCCTGCCCTCTGCAAAATTTCTAACAGGCACATGAAAAAGGGAAGAATGGGTACCTAGGGAATTGGCTGTTAGTTTCTTGTTGGGGTATTCTGATCTAAGCTATAAAATGCTTCATCATGATGTTTGTTTCCAAACAGAGCATTTCATTGCATCAAAGGGAGGACTGCAGCCAAGACGGTTAATTAGTGGCTAATCAAGATGTGGCTAGTGTTTCCTCTGCTGTTAATGAGCCATATGCAAATGATAAATAAACCAAACCTAGTTAATACTAATGTGTTTTGCTACTAAAAACACTATAATAGAGACCAAAGTTTTATCCTTGGGCCTAAAACAGTGCATCTAATAAATACTTGCTGAGTTCATCTCTAAACCTGATCTGGACTCCAGGATCAAATTCAATTATTTGAAAAAGAAAATCAAATGCTAGAACATTGGCTGAAGGCAAAAATGCAGTGGTTTAGTCAATGGTCCACTATATCACCTTGCTCTAGCCACCTCACATCTCTTTCCAGGCATAAATTTCTCTGGCGATACGTTTTTATTGTTTCTCCTTGATAGTTCTTAGTTAAGACTATGCTATTGACTTCTCATACCTACCATATGTCTCTCCATTAATCCTTGGTGAATTTCACCTTTAATTCTCTAAAGAATATGATATTCTTTAATTTATAGCTAAACAACATCACCAGAAGTATATTTTAAAATGGACTTTAGTTAGTGCCTCTTAAATCTCGAGGATTTCAATACCCATAATAAAGGATTGGTTAATTTAAAATCCTTTCTCTATTACCTCCCACTAAAAGTGTTAAATGATCTTTGGACAATTATACATCATGCCCCTATCCCCAGATTGCTATACTACAGACTTTGGGAAATTTCTCCTTGAGTGAGATCTGGGACTATCTTGGTTAAGATGAATTATCACACTTCCAATGTGAGACTTTCTTCACTGTTATTTCTAGTATAAATTCTCCTATGTATGCTTTCTCTGATTTCTGTTTTACTCTAGACTTGGATACAAATTTTTTTTCCTATTTGCTATATGTGTTCATTGTGGAACTGGCATTTGATAGAAAGGAAATAAAACCTTGGATATATAGCTTGGGACATTCCTTTGCTATTAAGTAATGCTGAATGGGAATATAGCTTGAACTTAAAAAAAAATACTTCCACTAGACAAAAAATATTTAAGGGAACATATAAATATAATTCTAGCCTGATGACCTTCCCTTTGTAGAGAGCAGAGTATCCAACATTTGGCCCCCACTTTCTTCTTTCCTTCCTGGCAGGGCTCAAAGTCTCCCTTAAAGAAAGAATATGGGGAAAATACTAGATGCTAGAGAAGTTCATTCTTGATTGCCTCCCAGAAAGTCACATCTAGACAGACTGGTCATACATAACCTATACGGGCAAAGCAAAATAGTATGTATGCATTCATGTGGTGTGTGTGTATTTGTGTGTGTGTGTGTTTGTGTCATCACACTTACATGTGTATCTTCTTCCATTATTTTCTTCAAAACATCAGGCTCTTTATCTGTCATATCATCATCTGCATTGGCTGCCTCTTCAGTGATTTCACATTATGCAGTTGAACACGATTTTTAAAGTGATTGAACCAAACACCAATTGCAGTAAAAGATTTTTTCCCTATCCACTTCATTTCTATTTTCTTTCACTGCCTTAAATAAACTTGAAGTATTTGTCAGAAAGGCAAGAGTTCTGCTAAGAATTCATTTTTGACTGAAATCTTCAGTCTATACAGCTAAAAGACATTCCATTTCTATCATTGTAATACTTTGGTTCCTTGTAGTTATTATTAAGCAAATTTAAAAAACCCTATGCAACATCTTTTTCTTTTATTTTGTCTGCCTGTTTTATAAATATTCTGTAGCATAGATTCAGGTATTTCAACATGTCATTCTATTTTAGAGTTAGCATGACCATGTTAATACAATTCAGTTGCATCAAATTTTTTGTTCTCAGATAATATCATACCTCTTCATTTTTGTATTGGAAGTGTTTCCATCTGTTATATTCTTCCTTTTGTCTATTTTATTAAGGGATCTCAAAAAAATAAGACAACTTTTGTTAATATACCATGCAGCAGTTCTTTACATACATATTCTTTCACAGACAAATGCAGACTGATATAAAAACCATCAACTAGCTTACATGTTTCAAATCAATTGAATTTTTATTTTCATTAAATGCAGACACCACTTTATAATCTACAGCAAATCAAATTCCACATTATTTGAATCCACATTAATTGTGACCCAACCCCTTATATGATATGCATTAGAAAAGGTACATTTGTTGTTTCCAGTTGTAATTAGTCTCACCTTGTGAACACCCATTGCAATGGAAGGCAAGAAGGCATTTTTTTGTTAACAACATATACGTGCTCCCCGTGCCTTTACCTGGCACCTCTTTATCATGGATAGCATGGGCAAAAGTTACAGAGAGACATTTTTATTTTCCTGTGGTTAAAAAAGTTAAATTACAGCTGTCTGAAAATGGCATAAGAAGAAGTAGTGTAGAACAGTTAAAATTAATATTTGGTTTGAATCCAGAAGACTTGGATTCAAATTATATTCCTACGTGACTTTGAGGGTAACCCACACCTCAAAGTCCACATGCATGGGCTTCACCTCACTGGTGGAGATTTATTATTCATTGCTATGTGATTATGTGAAAGGTAGAGTTGGTGAGAGCTTGGAAGAAGAGAAGTTCTAGTCTTCTGGCTTCCAGCTTTAAGAGAGAAAAAAAAAAAACATTGGTGGAATAGGTGCTAGCAACAGCTTATTCATGCCTCCCTTCAGTCCAAATCTAGATAGATTCATATAGTGTATAAAATGTACAACATATATAACACACACACACACACAAGCAGGTCACTAAACTTAGAGCTTTGCTTTCCTCATCTCTAAAGTGAGGGTGTTGGGCCTTACAGGTCTCTGCTAGGATTCATTCTATGATCCTGTGAACAAGACTTTATTAACCTGTGAAAATAGTATAAAATCATCATCTCTTGCATGTCAGATTGGATTGCTCATATGAGGACTTTCAGCTTTCATACTATGTTGGAGAAGTAAGTTCTAAGTGTCACTTTAACAAGCTGGTCAAAAAGATCATTTTTGATAGGGGATAGGGACTGGACCTATTTCATTGATTTCATTGGTAGAGAGAGCTTCTCTGCAGCTTATGGTCTTAGAGACCATAGAACACCAAAAGGGTAACCGATTAGCTCAGGTTCACAGAGCCAGTATATGTCCAAAGTAGGATATGAATTCAGGTCTTCTTGACTTCAAGGGCAGCATTCTAAGTTGTATTGGCAACCAAAAATGGGCTCCTTAGCACTTAGTCAACAAGTGCCCTTGACTAGTTTGGCTTTTTCCCCTGAACTGAATGCTGTTTGTATCTTGGACTGGAGTAAGCTTGTCGGCCCCTTCACCTTGCTTCCCTTGCTTAAGCTGATGGAAAGAACCTGTGCTTTCCTGGTCAACCCCTTCACCTTGCTTAAGCAGATTGAAAGAACCTGTGCTTTCCCCGGTGTACCTTACACCCCCGCAGAAGCTGGATGGTTAAAAGCAGCTCCCGTTGGAGCCAGAGGCTGCCACAGCCACAGCTATAGCCACAGCCACAGCTATAGCTATAGCCACAGCCGAAGCAGGAGCTGCCAGTAGTAGAGCTGACCTACGAGAGGAAGCTGAACAAAGACTTCAGGCCAGTGGGTAATCTTTTTACCATAGAGGGGGAAGCATGATTTTGCTTTACGCAATCATGCTTCTCTGTAGCCTCCTGGTTACTCTTTCAAGGCGTACTTATTGGGCCTGGAAGCTTTTGATCAATATATCAAAATGGGGTTGCTGGTTCATGGGTTGGTTACTGTGGAGCCTAAATATATGTTTTGATTCTTCTGCCTTCTACTTTGAGAGTTTCTTATATCCGGCGGTTCCGAACCTTTCAGACATGTTTATGATCCTCTTTGAGATTATAAACTCTGCCCTCCTATTACATAAGTTCAACTAAATTTTTCTAAATGCAACGGTCTGGGATTATCAGGACAGCTTCTCACCTGGAGTACATGATCTCACAATCAATCCCACCAGAGTGCATATTTGAAGGTTCTAAACAACAATAATACACTATTATATGTGTGTATACATATATATATATATATATATAAAAGTGTGTGTATATGTATATATGTATGTATATATGTATGAATGTATGTTTGTATGTATGTATGTATCTATATGTATACACATCACCCCATTAGCCTTAGTAGCTACTAAATCTATATAGCCTTTGTGATTCCAAAAATCTGTCAGGCATCTGAAATAATGATCCCAAGAGTCTGAAACTTCAAACTGTATCAGGTTCCGAGCAGCTTAGCACCATGATTGTCTTATTGGATTTTTCCCAATGACATACAAAGGAAGCCCTTATCTCTGCTGCTTTACAGCTTTCAGAAAACATGTATAGCATATTTCAAAAATGAACTTTCACAGGGAGTCCTGCAACAGACAGATTAGAATAATAGAAGATATCCTGTCGAAGGAGTAAATAAACCTCCCCTAAAAACAAATGGCTCATTTTTAATAGTTTCTCAAGAGCTTTCACAAATGGCATATGTTCTTTAAGCAAGAGCTCATCTTTCATTGCCATCCAAGCTCACACCAAGGCTCATTGGCTTTGTTCAGTTCGAAGCTTGCACATTATGCCATCCATCATCCTGGCATGCCCAAAATGCTGGAACACGTATCAGCCAAAGTCATTCTTTAGAGTGAAGCTGGCTTCAGTAGTGAAGGCAGGTTTCAAAGAACACCCAGCCTTGCTCCAAGATCTAGTGCAAAGTTTATATACTTGGAGAAACCTTGGAAACTCACATAAATTAGCAGATATTTGTATTATTAGGGAGGATACCTTTTGACCAAGGTGAAGTTTTAGACAGTTCCTTTGACTATTTCCTTAGGTTTGGCTCCATTCTCCTCTTGGACAGTTACCTCCAACACAGAGGGAAGCCTCAGAGACTCTGTGATCTCCTTCCATTAGCACTTCCCGAAAGAGATTAGAGACCTTACAGTAGAAGTACCCTGTGCTCAGGCTATGCTGAGTGAAGATTTGTGGGAAAATCCTCACCACTTTACAAAAAAAAATAGCCTTCATCTCCCATGGGACCTTACCTTAATCTGTGTAAATAGGGCAAGAAAATGACTATTATTAAGTTATAGACAAGTCAATCCTAGCCATCTTATTCATTTGCTAGAATTTTTTACTCTAAGGTAACCAACCATTATATTTTATATATTTAATATTTACATTTTTAAAAAATATAGTCTTCCCCATTATAATGTAAACTCCTTCAGGGTAGGGAGTATATTTTACTTTTCTTTGTGTTTCTAACACTTAGCAACAGTGCCTAACAGATAGTAAGTACTTAATAAATTCTTGTTGATTGATTGACTATACCTTGGCAACTGCATTGCCTCTGAATACTTCATATATATAAGGTAGCAATTTCCGAAATACAGTGAAATAGTAAAAGGACTAGAATGGAAATCCCAAAATACCTTGATCCCAGGTTTTCTATGTAATCTTCAGTGAATCATTTATTTACCCTTTATTTCTCTTCTCCTATTATTTAGAAATTGTGGAGAGTAATATTGGTCCTAGTTACCTCATATTTGAATGAGATGGATAAATATTAATAAAAATATGCAATGACAATAATAACCACTATTTAGGTAATGTTTTCAGGTTTTCAAAGTACTTCATATGTATTATCACATTTGGTCCTTTCAGTAACCCTATGGACATAAGTACAATGGTTGTGATCCACATTTTACAGTTGGAAAAATAATTTTCTTCTCGTAATAAGTGTCAGAAACATGATTTGAACTAAATCGCACCTGACTCCAAGTATAGCACCCTTTCTATTACACCATATTAGATTGAAATATATAAAAACTTTACAAAAATATATGTTGAGAAGTAGACAAGGATTTTGTACTTTGTTGCTACAAACCTAATGTACATCAATCTCATTAATATTTGGGAGGGGTTTTTACTTATAATAATTCTAACAGGAACACAAAACCATTGGAAATATACAATGAAATTGAGAGTTAGAAAGCATCTTAGAGATTGTAGAGCTCCTTCTGGGCTGACTGTCCCAGTTCCCACTGGTATTGACAGTGAGTTGTCCCCAGAGAATCATTGACTACTACTCTACTCAGGGTTATAGGGCTAATCTTCAGAGTGGGGGTATGGTTTCTAGTACTAACTCTAGTACTGTTTCTTAAGAAGCCACTATTTTATATGCTGTCCATTGATCATTAGTAGGCCAGGTAAAGTTAATTAGCTTTTAAAAGGGGGTATTGACTAAGATAGTATTAAAAAAGAACAATTGTTATAAAACGATCCCTAAAAAGGGATTCAGTCTCCTATAAACAAGGTATTTGGGGAGAATGGTCTCAGGTTCAGGGAGTAAATGAGTCAAAACTGTGGCAAGGGACTCTATTTAGTCCTTATGAAAGGGTTTGGTTGAGTCTATTATGGGTTAGTACTGTTAGACAACTGAAGGTACTTTTCCTTAGATTAAATTTAGTTTGTCCTTAGCTCCTGATGCAAATGTTGAATAGATCCCGCTATTCTAGGAACACTGATACCTAAGCCAGTGGAAAGCCAAAATCTTATGAACTCTTGGTGAAGGTATGGGGAAAGAGGTAGACTCTTCTCCTTTGGTAAGCAATAACTTTTCAAGTCTTGTCTGAAACTTCTCAAGCATGAATCTGGCCTCCTAGTGGAATACTGAATTATAAAATGGCTAGCTGTTTTATCTAAAGCCCCACAAAGCATGCTGGATTCTCTTCAACCAACCACAAGGCATTTCTTCAGTGAGATCATTTCATGTACAATATATAATTTGTAACCAATTCACACCTTTAAGAGATTAATTGATTCATCAGAGGAATTGTTATCATCCTTTTTTTAACTTTTGTTTGACTAATAGATTGATTCTATAACTCAATTTAAAAGGTGCCCTCATCTGATAAAGATAGAACAGAGAAAATCATGTTAGTTGCATTAATTGAAGTGAATAGGGTGGGACACTTTTTTAGTGGACATTTTACAGACGAAGGAGCTAAGGCCCATGGGGGTAAAATGACGTGCAAGATTGCACATCAAACTAGTGACCGATTCATAATGAAAAATCTTTTGTCTTGATCCCACATTCAGTGCTCCTTCAACTTCATCAAGCTCCTTTACTAACCCACCATCACTTTATATACACAGCACCCCAAACAGTTATGAAAAGACTCCACTGTAGTAGGTTTATTACTTTATATACACAGCACCCCAAACAGTTATGAAAAGACTCCACTGTAGTAGGTTTATTACATGGGACAGAAGTATTCTTATTTCCTCCAATTTGTGGCTTGAATAACTTCTCAGGAGATATATGTGAAATATTAACAACAGATGGCATGAGAGGGAATACTTCAAATAGTTTTGCTCAACAAAATACTCTGGATGGAATAATTTTATTACTCGTCAATATCATCATCACTATGGCAAATCTACACTGAATTTTATAAGATTTTTGTAAGCTAATGTACTGAACTATATTTGAAGAAAACTAAATTGTTCTACCCCTATATTTCCAATCAAACACTGAGTCGTGTGTGTGTGTGTATTACTAGCAGACAAAGAAGCATCTAGAATTCTTATATGTATTTATTCTTGAATTTCTAAAATTAGTTCAGATAAAGGTTGTAGAGACAAGTATTGAAATACTGCCTGATTATGAATTTAGCATCAATATTATCCTTTCCTAAAGATTAAATCACATGATAAGGAATGTGAAATGTGGTCTCCTTAACACAAAACAAAACAAAACAGTTCTGGGCATCCTTGGTAGTGGATCATTTTACCTAGACTATCTTTTTGAAGGTAATGAGGATCAATGATAACAGCTTGGCTAAGATTCTGGTCTACAAATTCCTTCACTTCTGAAGGAAAATGCACAAGCATTTTCAGAAATAATGACTGAAAATACGCATTGCAAAAAATTAACTGAAAGCTGACTGTTGTAGCACAGATTCAAGATAGAAATAGAATACTATGATCCAGGGCATTGTGAGGATGTAAAAAGACAATGGATGTAAAACACTTTGAAAATCTTACAGTATTATATAAATATCGATTCTTATTGTTTCTATCCTTATTAGTGTACAGTCACCAGACCTTCGGTCTAGTAATGACTTCATTCCCTGAGTCCTCTACTGCATCCACGCTGAGCTCAAGAAAAGTTTTAGAGCAATAAAGGGTTGTAGTGGTTAATATTAAACGACAAGGTGCTTTGGGGTTGTGGAAGGATGCATGCATACTTTTAAGGTTAATCAGCATTATTAACATTATCTTAAGTGTTATGTTTTTAAGTATCATTAAAACTTTCTTAAGTCTAGAATCCCACAGAGCAGTAAATCAGATACTGATTTATAGCTGCTGATTTCTGAGGTTTAAATTCTCACAGTGACTCCAGCACATCTCTGATTAGTAGTGATTTTGTGAAGGAAAGCATCATAATCAGAAAATTCTTGCTCTAAAAGGACTTGCAAAAGGAGTGTAAATTGGAGGTTACTTCCAAAGGCTAATTCGAAGTTTTGAGTTGAAAGTAACTGGTGTGGCATGTATGACATTCCTATACACACTGTTCAGTATCAAAATTAATTCAATTTCAGGCCACCAGAGGCAGTTTCTGGTCAATGATTTCATGTGAATGATTTCCAAATTGCTATATTTAGTGAAGCCGAGATGCTATTCTGAACACTTTCAGAAAAAACAATATAATTTTCCCATTTTTATTTTTTTAAAAATTTTCCATTCATGTCTTTTGTTTTTACTTCACGTTCATTTGCAATTATATATTTTCCTTATCTTCCCTACCCAGAGAATCTTCCTTTGAAACAATAAAGTGTGAAAAGCAATAAATAATTAAATACACAGAGTAATGAATGAGGGAATAAAGGAGTGAATGAATAAGTAACTAAACAACTAAATGAATTAATGAACATCCAGACAGTCAGAGAGCTGATAAATAAATAGATGAAAGATAGGTGAATAAATATACTTTCAACAAAACCAAATGACACATTGGTTATGCTTAACAGTATTTAAAATATTCAAACCCTTGGCCTTCCATCTGTTTGGTGAATGGAAGGAAATGAATTTCCCAACTGTTCTCTAGGGCCAAGCCTGGTCATTATAATTCATTACAATAAAAACCAAACACATGAATTTGTCAGGCACTGACTTCATGCCAGCCACTGTGCTAAGGAAGAGAAAGGGAATAAGAATTTATATAGTACCTACTATGTGCCAACTAGGTGGCACAGTGTACAGAGCGCTGGGCTTGGAATCAGCAAGACTCATTTTCATGAATTCAAATCTGGCCTCAAACACTTGCTAGCTGTATGACCCTGGGAAAGTAACTTAACCCTGTTAGCCTCAGTTTCTTGTCTGTAAAGTAGCTGGAGAAGGAAGTGGCTAGACCACTTCAGTATCTTTGCCAAGAAAACCCCAAAAAGGGGTCACAGAGTGTCAGATATGCCTGAACAACAACTATGTTGCATATACTATGTTGTATTATACTATGAACTTTATAAATATTATCTCATTACATCCTCACAACAACTCTGTGAGGTAGGAGCTGTCATTATCCAAATTTTTGCAGATAAAGAAACTGAGGCAAACATGCATATTAGACTCGCCCAGGATCACACAGTTAAAAAATGGCCAAGGCTGGATTTCAATTTAGATCTTCTGGATTCCAGGCCCAACACAGAATCCACAGCACAACTAGCTGCCTCTGGTGTAAGGAATATAATTACAAACAGCATACCTATATATAAATATGTAGAAAGATGTACACAATGAATACATGGTGAGGTAATTTATATTATTAGATTCAGTACCATGCCTTGGTTTGTCTTTATTCAAATCCTGATACTGATATCCAGTATATTAGATATCCTGACCAGCTTTGTGTCACCTGCAAATATAATGAGTACATCATCTATGTCTTTATCCAAATCACTGATAAATATGTTAACTAGCATTAAGCCAGGACAAATCCTTAGGGTACTCCACTGATGACATACTGATGCATTGACATGGATGCATTAACAACTATCTTGGGTCTCAGTCACCAATCAATCCTGAATCCCTTTGATCATGCATTATTTTCTAATACCTACCTCTCCATCTTCTCCGCAAGAATAAGATGTGGTACTTTGTCAAATGATTTTCTAAACTCAAGATAAACTATATTAATGGCATGAACCTCATTTATTAGCTTAGTAAATCTGTCAAAGAAGGAAAGGAGGTTAGTCCAGCATGCCCTGTTCTGGATGAAGTCATGAAGGTTCTTTGCCATCACCACTTTCCTATCTTCTTTGAAGAGATGTGTGTTTAGATATCTTACCCTTCATATATTGCTGAGTTTGATTTTTGTTTTAGTGTTGCTGAATTGTTTGAATTTTCCTTTTTTTATTTTTTTAAATTTTATTTTTCTAAAACCTAAATACACAATAAGGAAAGAAAAAAAACATATTATAAACTTAAATATTAAAACATAGATATAAAATAAGAAAAGAAAAAACATCATGTGCACAGAAGAACATGAGAGGATTCAAAATATATAGCAGTAAATTTCAATTTCAAGAAAGCTTATGCAGTAGATACTGTCTGTTGTGTTGAGAGCTGCCCATCTTTTCTTTGTTTACTTCTAAGTTTCCTTTTCTTCTCTGCTGTGCACTTGTTACTTTGTTCTTTTTCCCACCTTGTTTCCCCCATCCCCACCCCAGAAGGCTGTAATTTAGCATAGATACATTTATATATAGATATATACATACATATATAACTTATATATATATACACACACATATATACATATGCATGTATATATATACATATATACACACATATATATCATATGTATGTGTATGTGTGTATATATATATATATATATATATATATATATATATATGAATTTCCAAACAAATTCTACTCCCGATCTTTATTTTATATTTGTGCATATCTCTTATTTCCTATCTCTCCTGACTCCTCTACCTCTACTTCACTTCTTTCCACCAAGGATTCCTCCCTTATTCTCCCATCCCCATTCATCTAAACACCCTTCTATACTCCCCTTAACCTGTTCCCTCGCCATCCCCTCTAGAGAACCCTCCCTTATCTTCTCCCCCATCCCTATCCCCTTATCATTTTATTTCTTTCTGAATTTAGAACTCTTATACTCTTCCAGATATATATATATATATATATATATATATAATATATATATTATTCCCTCTTCAACCCATTCCTGATGAAAGTAGACTACCAGAACTAACAGCCCTCCTCTTTCTTTTAATTCCTCTGTGTCAGTTCTTCCTCTCTCACCTTGTTTGAATTAGATAACTACTCATTTTAGGTGTTCCTAAACAGTTTCACTTTTTAAAGTCATGTCACACTCAGATCTACTCCAATCTTACTTACCAACTACCCAATTACTAATAACAATCATTATATATTTAAATTGTATATACACAAAAGGTAAAGTCTGTCTCTATTGAGAACCTTGTAATTAGTCTTTGGTATGTGCCTTATATTTCTCTTGGCTCTTGTATGTCAAATGCATTAAGTTCAAGTTTTTTTTTCAAAGTCCTGAAAATGTGACAGTTCATTAAAGATCCTTTTGTTTTCATTCAGCATTACACTTAGCTTTGATGGATATGATATCTTAGTCCAGAACTCCAATTCTTTTGCTCTTCAATACATGGTGTTCCAAGATCTTTGGTCATTTATGGTCACCATTACTAGGTCTTGTATAATTCTAATGGTGGAACTATCATATTTAATTTTTTCTTGTTGCTTAAAATATTTCATCTTTAAGCTGGGGATTTCAGAATTTGATTATAACATTCCTTTGGGTTTTACTTGTAGGATCTCTTTCAATTGGTGATTGATGGACTTTTCTACTTTCCCCTCTAGTTCTAATGCTGCAGGACAATTTTCTGTAATTATTTCTTGTATTATCATATCAAGATTCTTTTTTATCATAGGTTTCAGGTTGTTCAATTATTCTTATGTTTTCTCTTCTCGATCTGTTTTCCAGATCAAATGTTTTTCTTATGAGATGCTTTCCATTCTTTCCTGTTTTTTCATTATTTATATTTTGTTTTATTATTTGTTGACCTCTTATAACTTCACTGGCTTCCCTTTGCCCAATTCTGATTTTTAAGGAGTCATTTCCTCCCTTAAGATTCTCAATTTCCTTTTATAATTGCTTGACATTCTTTTCATAATCTTCTTGTTTTTTCTTGAATTGTTCTTATTTTTTTTAGTTTTTCCTCAATCTTTCTCATTTGATTTTTAAAGTCTTTTTAAAGTTCTTCTACGAATTCTTTTTGGGCAGGTGACCATTGAACATTACTCTTTGGGGAAGAAGAGTATCTTCTTCTGAAGATGAAGATCTTCTCTATTCCCATAGTATTTATCTATGGTTGAATTCTTTCTCCTTTGTGCTCTTATTTATTTTTAGTAGCTTAATTTTTGTAATCACCTCTAGACCTGTGGTATGGAGGATGATGCCCCTGGTCTCAGATCTTCCTTTAGTTCTCCTATCTGCCTTGGAACCCAGACCAAGGCCCCCAGCCTCCTGTAAGTGCCCACAGCCAACAGTGTCCTTGCCCCACTGCTTCTGCCCTCACCATGTGTGTACTGGTTCCTTCTTGCCCTAGGCCATGTCTCTGCCACACAGCCGGATATGGCATTCCTTGTCAACAGAGGTTCCCTTGATCTTCCCAGGCTCAGATGCCCAACACTACTCACTGTCCCTGAGGTAAAATTACTGGGATTGGGCAGAGGTGAGGCAGTCTTCCAACACAACTAACCTCAGGGCTTTCTGCTTGTTGTTTAAGGGTCCATAGCCTGGAGGTGTTTACTCTTCACAGGGACCAAACCTGCTCCTGCGATTTTTCTTTAGATCTTCTCCAATTGTTCCATAAGGATCCCTGTTCTGACCATACACATTTATTTTTACTGCTCTATGTTCACCCCAAGATGCTATTTTATCTCTTTTGTGCAGGAAAATCTTAAGAGCATGGAATTTTCTGAACTGCTTTTCCCAGAATCCTTTCAAAATATTTTTTTTTTCTTCTTCCTCTCATTCTCTGCTATAAGGAAAGAATTTCTGGGTGGTAGATTCAAAAAGGCATATATTGGGAAATAAAGATGACATAATAATAAAGATATGATTTTTAAATACCACCTTTACCATATGTGTGTATTATATGAAAGGTATAGCCCACTAAAAGCCATTGGAACCAAAGAAATTTTATATAGGTATAGATATGTGTGTAAGTATGTATGTATATGTATATGTGTATGTGAATATATGTGGATATATACATACATACCCATACACACATACAGTTTTAGGTGTTAAAGCCAAGTAGGTGAATTTCTCAAATATTCTAATACTCAAATGGATATGATCTCATTGATTCAGATGTTTTCTCCTACAATTCAGATGCCAATCTATCTGTGTCTGTCCATCAATTGTGATTGTTCCATGTACTCCTGAAAGTTCATCATGAGAACTTGCTCAATTTATCCTGACCTTGTAACTATACCAAAGGAGGACTCTAGCTGTCCAGCTGTCACCCTTGCTCTCATCATAGACCCAGGTGATGTTCTTCTCCTATTATACAATTCTTTGATGATGATGTTTTATTCTTCTTATTAATAAGTCCTCATTGGTTATATATTGTATTCTCTTCATATCCACCATGTTGCCTTCAGGGTAATATGCATTTTCAATTATACAGAGCAGGTGTATTTTGTGTCTTGTCATCATACAGCAATGCTAATGGTCATTTTCTTTCATGTTGTATTTATGCCATTAATTGTCATGGGTGCTTTAATAGATAATATGCTCACTTAAATGTGTATCCAATAACATCTCCTGCAATGATTATGAATGGAGTGTTTTTCTTCTTCTGTATAGCTTATCATCTGCTTGGTTACCTTCTAATCATAGGCAGTGTTAACAATTTACAGTGACAGAGAATATTTTTAAAATATTAGCTTAACATAAATTTCAGTCTTACTGATGGCATATAATTTTAAATCCATTGACCCCACAGTTAAAAAGATAAAGATAAATAATTTAGATATAAGTTGCAATTAAACCTAGAGATGACAAGTTAGAAAAAACCCTAAATCTGCCTACATGGGAACAATCATAAGTGATGTTGCTGTAGAAGTCTGAGATAAAACCTAGACAGTTTTATTTGCTTCATCCTTGGACTCAAGAAAGTTGGAGTAATTCACCTAGAAAGACACATGTAATTAAAAAGGCATCCAGTCTAAAGATTGAATTTGGTATATATCTTCCATACCTACATTTTACATACAAACACAAGTATCTAAGCTAATTGACTAACAATTTTTTTCTTATTGTGGAAAAATGTCAGCTCTCATGCTTTGAACTTAGAATAAAATAAGTCATCATTGAAATACATTCTCAATTCTATTTTCCCATGCAAAATGTCACAGCATTTATTTCCAGTCACTTCTCCTTTCTGAGCCTCAGTTTTCTCAGTTTTAGAAGGAGGTGGTTAAATTATATTATCACTATGCTCTCTGCCAGTTTAAATATCCTATAACTCTTATTTCTCTCTGTGCCAGCTTTTCCAAAGAAGTACTATAGTTCCTTAAGAACTTTTCCTTTCCTTTCCTTTCCTTTCCTTTCCTTTCCTTTCCTTTCCTTTCCTTTCCTTTCCTTTCCTTTCCTTTCCTTTCCTTTCCTTTCCTTTCCTTTCCTTTCCTTTCCTTTCCTTTCCTTTCCTTTCCTTCCTTTCCTTTCCTTTCCTTTCCTTTCCTTTCCTTCCTTTCCTTTCCTTTCCTTTCCTTTCCTTTCCTTTCCTTTCCTTTCCTTTCCTCTGCTCTCCTCTCCTCTCCTCTTCTTTCTTCTGCTCTCCTCTCTTCTTCTTTCTTCTGCTCTCCTCTCTTCTCCTCTCCTTTCTTCTCCTTTCCTCTCCTCTTCTCTTCTCTCATCTCATCTTCTCCCATCTCCTGTCTCCTCCCTTCTTCTCTCTTTCTTCCTCTTCTCCTCTCTTCTCAACTTTCCTTTTCATTTTCCTTCTTTCTTTATAAGTATAAGGGTGGGGTTTTTTACCCCAAATCCAATAAGCACAGAAGACCAAGATACCTTGATTCTTCCAATCAATCAAAGGCCTAAACATCGTTTGAAAATGAATCCTTAATTAGATGGAAGATATGAAGTGCTTTGATAATTGGATGAAAGAAGATGATTCATGCTACATGGAAAATATTCTGTAACTGCTTAAAGAGAATCAGCCATTCCCTTTGGGGTTATGGATCAAAGAGCAAGCCAGTCCTGAATTTCATTCATTCCTGTAGTCTGTAGAACAGTTTTGAAACAACTGTCATAGAGATAAGAGTTCGATTAATCCTCTGTCCCCTCCTTCATCCATTCACTAGGCAGTAATATTGGAAACTTTGAAATTTAAGAATGTCTTGAACTCCCATAGTCATAAGTGGTGTCCAGTGTCCCTGAAATACCAGTGACTCATGGCAGCTTCTGTATCAGGAGCTCATGAAAACCATCCCTACAACAAACTAGATACACTAATAAAATTCAACTTCAGAATTTTACTAGGGTACCACCCCCTTGAAAGCATAAAAGAGGCACATCTAAAGGAAATTTATGAAGATTTCAGAAAAGGTTTATAAAAAGACTTCCAATAACCAGTGGCTACAATTCTACATTTTTATGCACATGTGGTCTCTAAAAATTTTAGTCCACTCTCCCAATGAATAGTATATTGTGCAAGGAGATAATGTCCCCCCAGTTTTAAGGTTTGCTTTGTGCCTACTATTCTTGATATATCTTTTTAGTAAATATCTTTTAAAAACAAATTTGTCAATTTGGGAGAGCAAGGAACAGTTTTCCTGTCAGATTTATGGAGAAGGGAAGAATTTATAACCAAACAAGAGATAGAGAGCATTACAAAATGCAAAATGGATAATTTTGATTATGTGAAATGGAAAAGATTTTGTACAAGCAAAGCCAATGCAATCAAGATTAGGAGGGCAGCAGAAAATTGGAAAAGAATTCTTACAACCAGTATCTCTGATAAAGGCATCCTCTCTAAAATATACAGGAACTGAGTCAAATTTATAAGAATACAAGTCATTCCCCAACTGAGAAAAGGTCAAAGGATATGAACAGGCAGTTTTCAGAGGAAGAAATTAAAGGTATCTATAGTCATAAGAAAAATGCTCTAAATCACTATTGATTAGAGAAATGCCAATCAAAACAACTCTTAGGTACCATATCTCTCCTGTCAGATTGGCTAACATGACAAAACAGGAAAACTATAAATGCTGGAGAAGATGTGGGAAAATTGGGCACTATTGCATTGTTGGTGTTGTCAACTGATCCAGCCATTCTGCAGAACAATTTGGAACTATGCCCAAAGGCTATAAAAATGTGCTTACCCTTTGATCCAGCAATCCCACTTTTAGGGCTGTATCCCAAAGAGATCATACAATGGGGAAAAGGACCTTTACATATAAAAATATTTACAGCAGCTCTTTTGGTGGTGGCAAAGAACTGGAAATCAAGAGGTTGCCCATCAATTGGGGAATGGCTAAACAAGTTGTGGTATATGGATGTAATGGAATACTATTATGCTATAAGGAATGAGGAGCAGACAGACTTCATAATAAACTGGAAAGACTCATATGATCTGATGCTTTGTGAGGGGAGCAGAACGAGGAGAACATTATACATGATCATAGACACATGGTATCTGTGATGGCTAACTTTGATAGACTTGGCTCTTCTCAGCAATTCAAGGTTCTAAGACAGCTCCAAAAGACTCATCATGGAAAAAGCTATCAAGAGAAAGTTATCCGCATCCATAGAAAGAATTTTGGAGTCCGAATGCAGATTGAAGCAAACTATTTGCTCTCTCTCTCCCTCTCTCTTTGGTTTTGTTTCTTCTTTCTCACAGTTCATTCCATTGGTTATAATTCTTTAAAACTTGACTATTGTGGAAGTGGGTGGCGGAGCAAAGATGGTGGCTGATAAGCACAGACTAGAGTGAGCTCCGTACCCGAGTCCCTCCAAAAACCTATAAAAATGGCTTTGAACCAGTTCTAGAATGGCAGAACCCACAGAACAGCAGAGGGAAGCAGGGCTCCAGCCCAGGACAGCCTGGATGGTCTCTGGGTGAGGTCTATCCCGCACGGAGCTGGGAGCTGGGAACGGAGTGGAGCAGAGCCCAGCCTGAGCGACTTGGACCATCCAGGCCAGAAGCTGGGCGGAGGGGGCCCTAGCGCCCTGATTCAGTGAGCTGCGGCAGTTACGAGACTTCTCAACCCACAAACACCAAAGACTGCTGAGAAGGTTAGTGGGAAAAGCTGCAGGAGTGGAAGGAGTTCGAGGTTCGGCTTCCAGCCCCGGGGGCAGCTACAGCTGTTGTTACTTCCAGCTCCAGGCCCACCTGGTGGGAGGAATTAAGTGGCGGATCAGAGCAGGAGTGCAACAGCCTGCTGAAGATCTAAGCCCAGTCTGGACTGGGGGTTCTTGGGGAAGGAGTAGTGCGGGTCTGGCAGAGCTGGCACCTCCCCCCCAAACGTGGAACATAGAACTCTGTAGTCTACAAGCAGTCATACCCCACTGAAAAACTCAAGTTAGTTGGTTGGGAATATGGCCAGGCAGCGAAAACGTGCCCAGATTCAGTCTCAGACTTTGGATTCTTTCTTTGGTGACAAAGAAGACCAAAACATACAGCCTAAAGAAGACAACAAAGTCATAAAGCCTACAACAAAAGCCTCCAAGAAAAACATGAACTGGCCCCAGGCCATAGAAGAACTCAAAAAGGATTTGGAAAAGCAAGTTAGAGAAGTAGAGGAAAAATTGGGAAGAGAAATGAGAAGGATGCGAGAAAACCATGAAAAACAAGTCAATGACTTGCTAAAGGAGACCCAAAAAAATACTGAAAAATACACTGAAGAAAACAACACCTTTAAAAACAGACTAACTCAAATGGCAAAAGAGCTCCAAAAAGCCAATGAGGAGAAGAATGCCTTGAAAGGCAGAATTAGCCAAATGGAAAAGGAGGTCCAAAAGACCACTGAAGAAAATACTACTTTAAAAATTAGATTGGAGCAAGTGGAAGCTAGTGACTTGATGAGAAATCAGGATATTATAAAACAGAACCAAAGGAATGAAAAAATGGAAGACAATGTGAAATATCTCCTTGGAAAAACTACTGACCTGGAAAATAGATCCAGGAGAGATAATTTAAAAATTATTGGACTACCTGAAAGCCATGATCAAAAAAAGAGCCTAGACACCATCTTTCAAGAAATTATCAAGGAGAACTGCCCTGATATTCTAGAGCCACAGGGCAAAATAGAAATTGAAAGAATCTATCGATCGCCTCCTCAAATAGATCCCAAAAAGAAATCTCCTAGGAATATTGTTGCCAAATTCCAGAGCTCCCAGATCAAGGAGAAAATACTGCAAGCAGCCAGAAAGAAACAATTTGAGTATTGTGGAAACCCAATCAGAATAACCCAAGATCTGGCAGCCTCTACATTAAGAGATCGAAGGGCTTGGAATGCGATATTCCAGAGGTCAATGGAGCTAGGATTAAAACCTAGAATCACCTACCCAGCAAAACTGAGTATCATGTTCCAAGGCAAAATATGGGTTTTCAATAAAATAGAGGACTTTCAAGCTTTCTCAGTGAAAAGACCAGAACTGAATAGAAAATTTGACTTTCAAACACAAGAATCAAGAGAAGCATGAAAAGGTAATCAAGAAACGGAAATTGCAAGGGACTTACTAAAGTTGAACTGTTTTGTTTACATTCCTACATGGAAAGATAATGTGTATGATTCATGAGACCTCAGTATTAGGGTAGTTGAAGGGAATATGTATATGTATGTGTATATATATATATATATATATATATATATATATATATATGTATGTATGTATGTATGTATGTGTATATATATATGTTTATGTATATATATAAGTGAATGTGTATGTATGTATATATCTATGTGTATGTGTATGTATGTGTATATGTATATATATATATGTGTGTATGTTTTTTTTATATATATATATATATATATGTAAAAGAGAGAGAGCAGACACAGGGTGAGTTGAAGATGAAGGGAAGATATCTAAAAGAAATAAAATGAAATTAAGGGATGAGAGAGTAACATACTGAGAGAGGGAGATAGGGAGAGATAGAATGGGGTGGATTATCTCGCATAAAGGTGGCAAGAGGAAGCAGTTCTATGGGAGGAGGGAAGAGGGCAGGTGAGGGGGGAATGAGTGAACCTTGCTCTCATCAGATTTGGCCTGAGGGGGAATACCATACACACTCAGTTGGGTATCTTACCCCACAGGAAAGAAGAGGGAGGAAGATAAAAAAAAAAAATAAAAGGCAGGGGGATGATGGAGGGGAGGGCAGATGGGGGTGGAGGTAATGAAAACAAACACTTTGGAAAGGGGACAGGGTCAAGGGAGAAAATTCAATAAAGCGGGATGGGTTGGGAAGGAGCAAAATGTAGTTAGCCTTTCACAACATGAGTATTGTGGAAGGGTTATACATAATAATACATGTGTGGCCTAGGTTGAATTGCTCAACTTCTTAGGGAGGGTGGGTGGGAAGGGAAGAGGGAAGAGAATTTGGAACTCAAAGTTTTAAAATCAGATGTTCAAAAACAAAAAAAGTTTTTGTATGCAACTAAAAAATAAGATACACAGGCAATGGGGTGTAGAAATTTATCTTGCCCTACAAGAAAGGAAGAGAAAAGGGGATGAGAGGGGAGGGGGGTGATAGAGGGGAGGGCTGACTGGGGAACAGGGCAACCAGAATATAAGCCATCTTGGAGTGGGGGGGAGGGTAGAAATGGGGAGAAAATTTGTAATTCAAACTGTTGTGAAAATCAATGCTGAAAACCAAATATGTTAAATAAATAAATTTAAATAAAAAAAAGGGAGAAAAAAAACTTGACTATTGTGAAAATAAGTTTAATATGAAGGTATATGTAGAACCTATATCGGATTACATGCTGTCCTGCGGGGGGAAGGGGAGGGGAAGAAAATTTGGAACTTAAATACTTATGGAATGGAGTATTGTAAACTAAAAATAAAAATATAAATTAAAAATTATAAAAAAATTAGTGTCAACTGGTTGATTGCTAGTGTGGTAGCACAGTGGATGGAGACTCATGAACAACAATACAAGAAAGACTAACCTCTTAGAGTTACCCTGGAACCCTGAAGGACGTAGTTGGATGTCCTCTGGAGACTCAAACTGCCAGTGCTAATGTTAGTTGAGGAAGTAGCCTGAGAGAAGTTTTTGCATAAGAATGAGAGATGATATTACCAAGAGGCAGTGTGGTAATGAAAGAAGAAGAGATGGGTTTGAATCTCAGATCTTTCACTTACTATGTAATCATGGCCAACCCTCTTAATCTCAGTCTCAGCTTCTTCATCTGAAAAAGGGGCTTGAAGTAGAAAGCTCCTCTAAAGGCCTCTCTAGGTCAGAGGTATGGAACCTGTGGACTTAAGGCTACATGTGGCCCTCTAGGTCCTCAAGTGCATCCCTTTGCCTGAATTCAAACTTCACAGAACAAATCCCCTTAAAATAATTTGTTCTGTAAAACTTGGACTCAGTCAAAGGGCCGCACTTGAGGACCTAGAGGATCACTTGTGGCCTCAAGGCAACAGGTTCCCCATCCCTGCTCTAGGTCTTCTATAGTTCTATGCTTCAGCAAGGGCTCTCCGAGCCCTTGTTTCCTTATCTACAAATGGAGAATAATATTAATACTTGTATTAATTTCCACATAAGGCTGTTGTGAGGGAAATGCTTTGTGATCTTTATATACTCTCTAATGATAAATCCTTTTTAATACTTCATAGTACACATAAAACCAGAAATGGGGGATGTTTGACCTTGTGCTTGCTCTCCTTAGATCCCAAGGGTAATATCTTTTGAGTCACTGAAGTTTAAAAACTAATTTACTTGTAATAAGGTAATACGTTTATAATCCCTTTGACATCAGAGTTTCTTAACAAAAGAAAATAGTGGGGGCGCGGGGACAAGCACTTATATAGCACCTCCTCAGGGCCAAGCACCATGCTAAGTGTGTTTTCTTTTTTTTTTTTAACAAATATCTCATCTGATCTCACAACAGCCCTGGGAGGTAGGTGCTATTATTATCCCCATTTTACTTAGAAAATTTAAAAAATAAGTAAAGTAAAAAAGCAAAGAACAAGTAAAGAAATTTTCGAAAAATAGAAGTTAAGTGACTTGCCCAGGGTCATGCATTTAGTAAGTGTCCCAGGCTGGATTTGAATTCAGGTCTTCCTACTTCAGGCCCAAGGCGCTATTTACTAGTTACCTCTAGTTACTAGTTACCTCTAATGATCAGTTGATTCATTAGGATTTCAAAGAAGTGTAATGATAATGCTCAAAGCTTAGGGTAATTTGAGGGCCTGAAAAGAATAATTTATATCCAGTAACTCTATCCTTTCAATTTCCTTTACTCTTTCCCCTCCTTTCTGTCTCTCTCATAGTTTTCCTCTTTCTTTCTGTATTGCTCAATAAGGGTCTATTTGTCTCATTTACCCAATAGCCTGAATTAGCCCATTCCTGCAAATTCGGCCCTGCCTCAAACTCCAGGACAAACCTAATTCTCAAGCAGGGATAATATCACAGTGCCTAGGCATTAGACTATATATGCTCATTAGCTCATATCAAATCAGTCTTGCTGCTGTTGCTGTTCTTAGTTCACACTCAGTAGAAGTATGAGGGTCTTTGATTTGTTTTACTATGATCACAAATCTGCCTTCTACCCCATATTCCTTAATTAAGGCCTTATATTATTCCCCCATGTTATGTCTAAATAAATCCCTGCCTCAATGCTCTTCTGATTACCCTGGTTCTTCTGGGCCCATCTTCTCGGAAAGAAATAGACATTCCAAAAGACTATATTCTCACCTCTGAACTCAGGTCCCTCCTTCCTGAGGCCTATCTACTGTGAGACATCCCTTGACACTGCCTGCCTTCTTGCATCTCTGTCTATTTTCTCCCAATAGATACCACTGACGCCAAGGATTGCTATTTCTCTGACTTCTGCCTATGAATCCATTTCTACATTACTCCCTACATTGTAAACAACTTGTTACACCAGACCAGAAATTATTTCCACTGGCATTTAAGTAGATCTGAATTTCTCTTCTATGCCTTGTAGAGGGTTTGTTACAATGATGCCATATACAAATGCTTCATAAACAGGAGCTGATGATTATGAGTCCTATTGTGAATTGTTCAGCATAAGAACTAAGATGATTTTCATAGACATTAGAATAGAATAGAATTTCTCAATGACATAATTAAAGTCCCCCTTACAAGGAAGGAAAACAAAGGATATCTTATTTCATCCTGAGAAAAATATGAATATAGATAGATATAGCTATAGATAGATCTATATAGATAGATTCAGATATACAGATAAAGCTTATATATATATGTCTTGGAGTAGTTCCGACAGTGGTGGTCAAGAGGTGACTTTCTCCTATCATAATGCTTATTGAGCTTTACATATAAACCATACTTCTGCAGCATGTGGCTATGATTATCATGAGAACATCTCTGTTTGCAGATTCCTGACCCCTCCCCACCAAGAAGTGCAAGGGTATTATTATAACCCTTCTTTCAAGTAAATGGGAGTCCAACCCCATCAGCCAAATGGAACAAGTACTACTTCCAATCAGAAGATTATTTTTATTAGATCTGCCAAGTTCCTCTAGGGAGGGATGAATGTTTTTTTTTTTTTAATTTCAAAAGAACTAAAGCAAAGCAGTGTAGGCAGAAATAAAGAAAATCAGACACCTTGTTCTTTTCTTCCTTCAGAAGGTTAGGAAACAAACAAAAAATAAATTAAAAAACTCCACCAAAAACACAACAACAGATATCAAAACTAAGAATGACCTAGACTATGAACTGTTTTCATTGGAATCTACCCAAAGGACATTCCCACCCACATGGAGGGTGTGGTTGTGAAACGTTTATTCAAAGCAAGAATCTTTGAATCTTTTTGATAAAGTAGTATGTTAATTCATAACTCAGCACAGAGTTTCTTTTTATAAAGAAGGGAAATTTGGTTTATATATCAATGGTTCTTTAACATATTGTAATTCTTCCTAATTAGCATGAGCAGCAGAAGGAGTGTCCACTAGATTATTATATTTCTGCTTCAGCCTTCCAAATTGCAGTTTTCTTTTCAAGAGTGTTAATATAATGGGGCACATAGAGCAATGAACCAGAGCATGAACAAAAGAGGCCATTGTTATTCAACAGAAAAAATTGTTCTCAATGATTTCAGTGGAGCAGATCAACATTTGAAGAGCTTGGCAGGAATGTTTAATGCATCACTGTAGGCACTGAACCCTGATCTGCTCATCAAATGGTCCTTTTACCTTAGGTGACTCTCATAGCATCATCTTGGGTGCTTGTTTTGCATTAATAGGAAATCAACAGGCCTTTTATTTTAATTGAATAACTGCTGAAGTTTTGGAGGGAGGAGTATATTTGTGCTAACACTATGGGTATATATATATCATATCATAAATATCATGTCATATCATATCATTTGATACAATAGAAAATAATAGAATTTTTGCAAGATAATATATGACAGCATAATAATATGATAAGGACCGACATAATAAAATTTAATGATACAATACAATACAAATAATATAATACAATGTAATGGGACATGACATAATATATCAATGGCTGTGAGAATAATAGTTAATAAGATCTGTGTCAAGTGCACCTCTTTTCAGATGAAATCATACCAAAATTAAAATGCACTACAATGAGATGAAAATGTGACAATCTGAATGATTTAGAGAATGTGTGCTTCAGGCTGCCTTTTTGAATTCTTATCTAGCTTTGCTCTTGTTTCAATTAGCCAGATCATGATGCCATTGCTTTAAATAGTATTTCTTCATTCTAGGGAGTTGTAAGCATTTGCTCTCAATATTGACTTAAGTTTCTTCACTGACACAAGTTCAATGTCTTGCCAAAATGACTATGAACTGGAATATAGAACCACCCATTACATTATTTTTGTCCTGACCACAAGCACTAAATTTGTTTGAAGGTTTAAGTAGTAATCTGAAAGGAATAAGATCAAAGCACTGTCCAACAGTCCAACAAATCCCTGAATCCAAGTGAGAATTAAAGAGATCTATCAACAAAACCTATCCTTTTTAACTTAGGCAGTAGTTATATGCTTGAAGCAGATTAAGTCTTAATTTGTTCCAAATGGAACTCTAACTTAAGTGATCTATCAACAAGCATTTATGAAATATGTACTATTTGCTGACCACTGTACTAGTACTGGGGATTAAAAAAAATGAAAAAAAAGGCTCTTCCTTCAAGAAGTTTATTTTCTATTGGGAAAGAGGCAGAGAGCAATCATTACAATTGCTGCCGTGAGTAGCTCTAACGCTGATGTCCAGGAAGTCATCCCTGTCCTCTCCTTCCTTTTTTTTGTAACTGGGACCTAGAGGTAGGACAAGATAAAGCTAAAATCCTGCAATTTTCTTGCCTTGGAACAAAGCAGACCCTTTACTCCCCTTTTCCTTGTACTGCCAAAGTCTAAGCTTCCACAAGAAGTTTGTGAAGCAGAGAAAGTAAAAGGGGAAAAGATCATAAAATGTTTATAATTCTTCTACCCTCCCCGAGCTAACCTTACTTTAGAATACCTCATATCTAATGATCTGAAGCATTATTGCCATATAATACCTGGAATTCTCTAATTTAAAAAAATAATTTTAACTAATGTTTATTTCTGATGTTTAGTTTTTTTTTTTTGTTTCATAAGGTAAATATAATTGGAAGAATTCATGACAATTATCAGTCATTCACATCTCGGTGTGGCTTAGTTCAGTAAAATTAAATATTAAGTCAACCCATCTGATATCTTTCTGGGATTCCTATACTAGATGAATGAAATGTTTGATGGAATTTGGCAGAAAAGGAGGCAAAATAGAGAACTTTAGAACATAGGACAGACAGAGAAGGTTGGAAGTGATTATAGCGGCACATTTAAGCCACCCAGAAAGCAACATGAAAATAGATGATTTCTTTAAAAATAGCAGTTAGAATTCATCAGGTGTTAATTTTCACAAACAGTAAGATTCATAGAAACAAATATTTCCTGTTACTATGACTAGACAGAAAGTGTTTAGCCAAACACATTTCTCACTACCTTTACATCAAGAAGAAAAAAGATGTCCTAAAGAGGAGAGAGAGATCGATCTCATCTGATCATCATCTGATCATCTCCAGGCCTCTGCCCATACATTTTCTCCCATGGTGCAGCTCCCTTGCTTAGATGCTGTGACACACACTTCAGAAGAGGGACCTAGAACAATAGAAGCTGAGCTCTTTTTATCAACAGGGTAACCAAGTCTAACCTGCATGGAGGTAAGACCTTGGGATGTTCTCAATGTGTCTGTAAGTGATCATCTAAAAACTTATCTATATTTAACAGAAAAATTTCTAAGAAAAATAAAGTATTATCCCTAGGTCAGGAAAGGGTTCAAGCATAGACCATACTGAAAGAAATATAGAAATTTTCATGACAGACATGACAAAAATAATTGTAGGATCTCAGAATTAGAAGGTACCTGAGTGGTCTTTTAGTCTAACCTATCTGTAAAATGACTGTCTTCTAAAACATGAATGAATGAATCAATAATAATAAAAAAACTTTAACACTTCCTGTGTTTCAAACATAGTGTTGGATGGAGGGAGCAAAAAGAAACAAGTGATTCTTGCCCTCCAAACTTGTATTCCAATAGTTGAAAATTATACATAAAGGTGGTCTATGGTGTTGGAAAAAAAAGGTATAACATGAGCATATGAAAATGTCTGTGAAGTGATGTGATGGGCTGGTTTTTGGCTAGAGAAGTGAAAGGCCATCTAACGGAGCAAGGTCTCAAGGACAGAGTCCAAGTGCTATTGGTGAAAAGAAGAGATATAGGTAGAATGGTGTGGAAAATATCTTGGAAGTAGTGTCATGGCTTAGTTCTGGATGAGAGATAAAAGGAGGGGCAGCTAGGTGGTGCAGTGAATAGAGCCCTGGAGTCAGGAGGGCCTGAGTTCAAATCTGACCTCAACCCTTGACACACTAGCTGTGTGACTTTGGGCAAGTCACTTAATCCCAATTGCCCTGCCTTTCCCCCTCTCCAAAAAAAAGAGAGGTGAAAGTTTACCTAGTAGGGAGCAGTAGATGAAATGTAAACTCTTTATGATCTTCCCCTTTTACTTTCTCTGCTTCACAAACTTCTTGTGGAAGCTTAGACTTTGGCAGTGCAAGGAAAAGGGGAGTAAAGAGTCTGCCTTGTTCCAAGGCAAGAAAATGGCAGAATTTGAGCTTTATCTTGTCTTACCTCTAGGTCCCAGTTACAAAAAAGGGGGGACAGGGGTGACTTCCTGGATGTAAGAATATCAAGGACAGAGTTCTGAGTGCCATTAGTGGAAAGAGGAGGAAGGACAGAGAACATGTAGAATGGTTTGAAAATCTCTGGGAAGTGTGATAGCTTGGTTCTGGGCAAACGACCATACTCCCAAAATGGACATTCAGTTTTTATGTGAAGATCAAACATAAGGAGAGCCCACTCACTACCTGCTGAGGCATGACATTACTCATGATGTGATATGAGTCCAAAAAGTAGTATGACATATTAGTGGTAATATGGCATAGTGAAGAGAGCCCTGCCCTTGAATCAGGCCACACCTGCTTTTGCTTTACCATTATGTTCCTATCTCTTCTTCAGTCATTTTAGTCGTGTTTGATTCTTGATGACCACATTTGGATTTGCAATTTCTTTCTCCAGCTCATTTCACAGATGAAGAAACTGGAGAAAACAGGGTTATGTAACTTCCCCAGGGTCACACAGCTAGTAAGTGTCTGAGGGCAGATTTGAATTGAGGCGTTCCTGATTCCAGGCCCATGGGTCTATCCACTGTGCCCCCTAGCTGCTCACTATGCTCTGTAATGGCCGTGAATGAAAAAATGGTAAAAATACAGAGATGTTTAGCTCTATAGCTTTTTAGTCATTTGACCTTTCTGAAACTTTCCTCATTTCCAATAAAAAATAAAAACACTGCTTTAGGGACTACCTGAGGGTTTTTTTGGTGAGGAATTCCATGACCTGATCAATCCACAAATATAGAGTAATTACTTACTAGGATCCAAGATGCTGCAGTGGGGGATACAAAGATAAAAAATTAAAATATTCTTTTTCCTCAATTCTAGTAGGAGAGAAACGCATATATGTATGTGTATTTGTATTAGTATACACAAATGTGGATGTGTAGATATGCATATGTATGCACGTACATACATGGATATATCTATACATACATCACATATGTGGAGACAGAGACAGACAGAAAGAAGTAAATCTGTCAACCTTAAAGTGCTATAGAAACATGACTCATTACATTTACTGTGTCATTTATTAATTGATGTATGGTGGGAAGATGAAATGGTACAGTTATTAGGCCCAATCAATTAGGCCTTAGACACTTACTAGCTGTGTGATCTTGGGCAACTCACTTAGCCTCCCCCTGCCTGAGTTTCTTCCAAGAGTAACTGCAAGTTTCAAATGAGAAAATATTTTTAAAGAGCTTAGCACAGTGTCTGGAACATAGGTACTTAATAAATGTTTATTTTCTTCTTTCTTTCATAGGAGGTGGACTATGCACATTTTATTAGATTTTGATTTAATGTTTTCTCAGATTATGAAATGGAACCTGGGGTTTCTCTAGAATACAATTTTTGTTGCTTCAAGAAAACAGTGCTTACATTTCTACAAATAATGTTCATCGATGGGATCTACCAGTCTTTGTTTCATGAATTAAGTGTTCTATTTTTTGTAAAGAAATGAAGATAAATGCATTATTAATAATTATGCCATCCATCTGTAAGAATTTGAATTAAAAATCATCAAAATTTTTACCCATCAGCTTGTTCAATTTGCATAAAACAACTTCACCGAGTAGTTTTTAATCCATCATTTCTGAAGCTCATTAAAGAGTGGTTAATTCAAAGTTGCAATTTTCTCTTTAATGTTAATTAATATAAAACTAAAAAGAGCTACAGGAATTGAATAACAAGCTTCACTTTTGTCCATTGAAGGGTTTTTTAGAGATCAAAATAATTAATTTTGGCCTGTGAGAACACAAGCCTTATTTTTGACAGAGGTAGGTCCTTGCAAAATGGGATAATAAGGACCAGAGCAAAAAGCTCTGAAGGCTTTGGAATGTAGACTAGTGTCTTCAGCAATAAAGGGCCTGCTAGTGGGAACTCTGGAGATTAGTGTCAATTATTATTGAAATGAAAACTCAGAAGTCCAGAACTGCCGGTGAGACATACAGTTTCAAGGCTCCCTCTTGGAAAGATGCGACCATTTGAAGATACTACTGTATTTTCACTTAATTAGGTTATGAATACTGACAAACACAATTTAAACACTAAAATATGAAAGCCTTTTTGATAATTTATGCAAATTGACAATGAAGGCTGTAGTAATCAGTCTGACATTTGTGCTCTACCAATCTGTGTCAGCCAAAGACTTTTATGATGGATCTGCTCGGCTGAAAAAGCAATCAGGCAGATATTTTTAAATGTCTGGTTTTAGTGGCATGAGTTTCAGGGCCTCTGACTTATATGTATTCATCATTATCGTCATCGTCATTTGCTCATTTAATTTCTAAATACAATTTTATTTTATTCTCAAATCAAAATCTGCCTTCTCTCCTTCCTACCACCCCTACGTTGAGAAAACAAGAAAAATAAATCCCTTGTTACAAATGAATATTGTCAAACAAAACAAATTCTTAAATTGTCCCTTTCTCTTATTTACTCTAATCTACTTTCATCTGTTAAGAGATTCTAAATTCAATAATTTTCTGGATATTCCTTTTAATGTTACCCTTTAAAAGAAAAAAAAATTACCTTCAACCTTGTAATGGATCTAAGTATTTTTACATTAACATCCCAAACATTGATTTTGGTTAAATATACCACTCTACTTGGGGAGGCAGGGTTAAGTATTGTTTTTCTAGTATAATTGATTTCACTTATTATTTTGGGCAAAATGTTAAATAGGAGAATTATAATGAGCAGTTATGATTATTCACAGTATTTATGACAGAAAATACCAAATAAAAGAATCATAGCTTTGAAAGGGAAATTAGAGATTATCTTCATTATTTCCATTCTTTTCCATCTTCTAATCCTCCTTCTTTTCTTCTCCTTCAAGTTAACTTTTTGTAATGTTTTGCAAACACCATTTTTACCAGTAAACAATAATAATTTTTCTCATAAAATAAATTACATATTTGACACAAGTGGGACTGGGTGTGGAAATATGAGTAAAAAATTAAGTTCTTCATTCTATAGTCATTAGCTATGAATAAATCTATCTATATATCTATATCTATATATATATTCCCCCAGAGAAGCCATCCTCAAAACATAGAGGTTTCAAATTTAGATAAAAATTTAGGCAAATAAAATTCAAATAGCAAGAGCAAAGGACTTTTACCAGTTGGAAGAAAAATAAGAGTCCTGTTCTACAAGAAATGAAATTTATAGGTGAGTCTACATCAGCTTCTAAATAACCATCCAAATTTTCAGAGAAAGTTAATTTTAGAAAACACAACTAAATGCCTCAAATTGTATATTCCATAGGAAAAGTGAAGATAAGAGGACAGGTTCATCTAGTGTTAAGATGAGTTGCATTTTGGATAGAGTGAGCTTGCAATGATACTGGGACATACAGGAGGAGATGGTCAGCAGAAAGTTGGTAAAGTGGATATGGCATTGGTAAACCTCACAAGAGATGTTAGCACTATGTATGTAAATTGGAAATTTTCTTCAGAGAGATGAAAATTGAACCCATGGGAGATGATGATACCAACAAGAGAAAGAGTTTATAGAAAAAGAAGAAATGGACCTAGGTTAGAGTCTTGGGGTTCACTAACAATTAGGTGGCAAGAGACTGAAAATAATCATGAAAAGAAAATGTGAGAAATCCATGGAAATGAGGAAAAATGAAGAAATTTCAGGATCCCAGAAGTCTAGGGAAGAGAGAAAATTTAGGAGGAGGAGGTAGTAATCACTTTCAAAAGCTACAGAATCATCACATAATAAAATAAATGAGCTATCTATCTCTCATTTGGTCATAAGCTCTTCTCTTATCTATATATCTGACAAGTGAAATTTTCCATGCTCCCATAATTTGCTAATGATATGACTCTTTATGTCTAAATCATGGACTCATTTTGTTTTTTTTTTTTTTTCCCCAACGGGTACATACTTTATTTTTTTAATTTTTTTTTTTAGTTTTAGTTTACAACATTCGGTTCTACATAATTTTGAGTTCCAGATTTTCTTCCTCCCTCCCGCCCTCCCTCCCCAAGACAGCATGGAATCCCATATAGCTTCCATGCATAACTTCACATTGAATTAATTTACACACTAGTCAAGTTGTGGAGAAGAACTGTGATCAATGAAATGAATCATGCAAAAGAAGAAACAGGACCAAAAAAAAACCCAACCCAAAAACAAAAACAAAAGAGAGAAAAAGAAAAAAAGGGTGGGGGGGAAGGCTAGCATGAAGTGTGCCTCAATCTGCTTTCATGTTTCATAGTTCTTTCCCTGGATGTAGATAGCATTCTCCATCGTGAGTCCTTTGGAGTTATCTTTGTACCTTGTGTTGCTGAGAAGAGTGAAGTCTGTCAGGGTTGGTCCTCACAGAATCCATATATCTGTGGTTGTGTATAATGTTCTCCTGGCTCTGCTCTGCTCACTCAGCATTATGTCGTGTAGGTTTTTCCAGGTTGTTATGAAGTCCGTATCATTCCCATTTCCTATGGCACAATAGTATTCCATTACCTTCATATACCACAGCTTGTTCAGCCATTCCCCAATTGATGGGCATCCCTTTGATTTCCAATTCTTAGCTACCACAAAAAGAGCCGCTATAAATATTTTTGTATATATGGGTCCTTTACCTGCTTGTGTGATTTCTTTGGGATACAACCCCAGAAGTGGTATTGCTGGGTCAAAGGGTATGAACATTTTTATAGCCCTTTGGGGACAGCTCCGAATTGCTCTCCAAAATGGCTGGATCACCTCACAAGTCCACCAGCAATGTAACAATGTTCCAATTTTCCCACATCCTCTCCAGCATTTATCATTTTCCTGTTTTGTTATTTTAGCCAATCTGACAGGAGAGATGTGGTATCTAAGAGTTGTTTTGATTTGCATTTCTCTAATCAGTAGTAATTTCGAGCATTTTTTCATATGCCTATAGATATCTTTAATCTCTTCCTCTGAAAACTGCCTGTTCATATTCTTTGACCATTTCTCAATTGGGAAATGACCTGTATTCCTATATATTTGGCTCAGTTCCCTGTATATTTTGGAAATGAGGCCTTTATCAGAGACACTCTTCCATAAAATGGAAACAGTTAGCAGAATGGATTAAAAACCATAATCCTACAATATGCTGTTTTGAAACAGGGGGATACACACATGGTAAAGGTAAAAGGCTGGAGTAAAATATAAAGTCAGCTAAAGTAAAAAATGCAGGTGTAGCAATCCTAATCTCCGACAAAGCAAAAGTGAAGACAGATTTAACTAAAAGAGATAAAGAAGGACATTACATCCTGCTAAAAGGCACCATAAACAATGAAGCAATATCATTGTTTAACATTTATGTACCAAGTGGTATGGCATGCAAATTCTTAGAGGAGAGGTTAAGGGAGTTACAGGAAGAAATAGACAGACAGCAAAAGTATAATATTGGGAGACCTCAACCTCCCCCTTTCTGAACTTCATAAATCTAACCTCAAAATAAATAAGAAAGAAGTTAAGGAGGTAAACAGAATTTTAGAAAAGGCACATATGATAGACCTCTGGAGAAAACTGAATGGGGATAAAAAGGAATATACTTTCTTCTCAGCGGTACATGGCACATACTCAAAAATTGACCGTGTACTAGGGCATAAAAACCTCACAATCCAGTGCAGAAAGCAGAAGTAGTCAAGCATACTTTTCAGATCATGATGCAATAAGAATTATTTGTAACAAAGAACCATGGAAAAATAAGCTAAACATTAATTGGAAACTAAATAATCTAATTCTAAAGAATGAGTGGGCTAAAGAACAAATCAGAGAAACAATTAACTTCATTCAAGAGAATGAAAATAATGAAACAACATACCAAAATTTATGGGATGCAGCAAAAGCAGTTCTTAGGGGAAATTTTATATCCCTAAATGCTTACATGAATAAAATAGGGAAAAAGGAGATCAATGATCTGGACATACAGCTGAAAAAGCTAGAAAAAGAGCAAATCAAAAATCCCCAATTAAATACCAAATTAGAAATACTGAAAATCAAAGGAGAGATTAATAAAATTGAAACCAAGAAAACTAATTAATAAAGAAAACAAACAGCTGGTTTTATGGAAAAAAAAAACAATAAAATTGATAAACCTTTGGTCAATTCGATTAAAGAAAAAGAAAGAAGAAAATCAAATTACCAGTATCAAAAAAGAAAAGGGTGAGTTCACCTCTAATGAAGAGGAAATCAAAACAATAATTAGGAATTATTTTGCCCAATTGTATGCCCATAAACATGGACTCATTTTGACTTTATCTTGGTACACACACACACACACACACACACACACACACACGCACATTTTATCTAGCAATACCACTTCCAGGTCTGTATCCCAAAAAGATCATAAAAATGGGAAAAGGACACACATGTCCAAAACTTTTACATCAGCTCTTTTTATGGTAGGAAAGAATTGGAAATTATTTATGTAAGAAGTGTTTAGTAACTGTGCTCATATGATCCCTGCATTTATTTTAGCAGGTAGATTTCCAAGTATTTTATGTCTACAATTATTATAAATGAAATTTCTTTTTCTATATCTTCTTGCTAGGTTTTGTTGGTGATATATAGAAATTCTGATGATTTATGTGGGACTTTTTAATGTATTGCAACTTTGCTAAATTGTTTCAACTAGGTTTTTAGTTGATTCTTTAGGGTTCTCTAAGTATACCATTATATCATCTCCAAAGAGTGATAGTTTTGTTTTTTTGTTACCTACTGTTGCTATTCCATCAATTTATTTTTTGTCTTACTGCTATGACTAGCATTTCTAATATAATAGTGAATAATAGTGCCAATAATAGAAATCCTTATATCACCCTCATCTTATTGGAAAGACTTCTGGCTTATCCTCATTACCAATGCTAATTGCTATTAGTTTTAGATAGATACTACAGTTATTGCTTTTGCATTGTGACTTTCTCCATCATGGTTTCAATATATTGTGGGTCAGCATAGGAAATTAAATGGGAAGTTTTAGGGAGTTTTTCAGAAGCTGCAGACAACATGCTAAGGCCAGAAGATGACAGAAAAAGTTTAGAAACTCAGAAATGCAGAAAATTTATGTACAGTATTGGGTAATATCAACATATTTTATTTTTAATACCATAATAATTCAGACTTATTCTCTGGTATGAAGGGAAGGCTAAAAATTTTTATGGTGATTTTCCAGTTCACAGAGGTGCTGCACCCCTAACCTTATCCCCAACTTCCTACAATGTGGAAGGGATAACTGTATTTATCATTTTTAGAAAAGCTGCATTTATTCTTATGCTTTGGAGTATTTTTAATAGGAATAGATGTTGCATTTTGTCCATGACTTTTCTGCATCTATTGATATAACCATATGATTTTTGTTGGTTTTGTTGTTGATATGGTCAATTATGCTGATGGTTTCCCTAATATTGAAGCAGCCTTGCATAACCAGTATAAATGCCACCTGGTCATATTGTATGATCTATGTGATATGTTGCCATAATCTTCTTGCTAGTATTTTATCTTTTTTTGCATCTTTATTCATTAAACAAATTGGTTCATGGTGCTCCTTTTCTGATTTTGCTCTTCTTGGTTTAGGTATCAAAACAATTTTTGTGTCATAAAAAGCATTTGGTAGCATTTCTTCTTTGCCTATTTTTTCAAAGAGTTTATATAGAATTGGTATTAATTTTTCCTTAAATGTTTTGTATAATTCACTTTTAAATCCATCTTGTCCTGTTTTTTTTCCCCTTAAGGAACTCATTCATGGCTTGTTCAGTTTCTTTTTCTAAGACAGGCAAACCCAAAGGTATTTATGTTTCTTTATAGTGTAAATCTGGATGAGAGGGAGCATTCAACCATCCTCCTGATGCCTTAAGAAACAAATGAGAACTGCCACTCTTCTTAGGCAGAGGGAGTTGTGTTTGATACCATTTGCAAATGCAAAGCTCCTTAGAATGTATGGAAAATAGACTTGAATTAGAGAAATCAGAATATGACATAGACCATTCTTCCTTCATCAGATTTTAGTTAATTTTCACTTAGTTTTTGAAAACAGCCCTTTATGGAAATATAACCAATGAATATTTTGTGCATCAGTTAAGTTTCAACAAAATTCATTACCTCCTTAAATTTCATTTATTCAAGATAGAAAGCAAATAAATGTACTGACCAACTTTATTCAGTGAGAATTAGGTTTTAATTGACATTATTTAAAAATTAAAATTGATGTAATATCTAACAAGAAAATTGTTTTAATATCAATTTCTTTAATTTTATCTTGGATATAAAATGTAAAAAAGTATGTTTTATAAATGATAATGATGTCTAGGTTTTGATTTTACAATTTCCTCTTCCTGCTGAAAATACAGCTTCATTTGTTTAACTGTATGATTGCCTAAGTTTTAAAGAAGCAAATTCTCCATTTTCTACTAGAGGACTTATTTTCTTCAGCCCTGTGTTTAATTAGCTATTACTGTGACATGCTATGGTTTGTTAAGCTAGTTGAAGAAAGGTGTTGAGGTAGTTTGGAAGGAAATATGTTCATTTTATGCTAATAAGTAATAATTTCTCAGAACCAATTATGCAAATTAAATTTTTCAGGTGACTATCCACTTATTTCATTACAGAAAATATTTTTGAATGAAAAAAATTTCTATCATCTTGATGGTTAGATTTTGATTTAGTTTTTAATACTGCACTTAGAAAAATAAAATGATGTAATCCTTGAGTGGGAAGAAACTTCAGAGATGATGCTCCATTTTGAATGATGGGTGAATCTCTTCTCCAAAGGCATCCTGACATTGCTTAAACCTCATCTAGGTAATGTAGGTGATAGAGATCTCTGTCTGGAATTAGAAAGATCTCAGTTTAAATCCAGCCTCTTTCTAGCAGTGTGATTATGGACAAGTCACTTAACGTTTTTGTCTCCATTTCCTCATTTGTAAAGTTGGGATAATAATAGAATCTCTCTCCTAGAGTTGCTCAAATGAGATAATAATTGTAAAATGCTTAGCTCAGTGACTGGCGCATAATACATGCTATACTAATGTTAGCTATCACTACTACAGTATTCTCATCCTCCCCTTCCTCTACTCCTTCCTTTTCCTGCCGCTGCTGTTGCTGCTCTTACTACTGCTACTGCTACTACTGCTACTACTACTACTACTACTACTGCTACTACTACTACTACTACTACTACTACTACTACTACTACTACTACTACAATTACTACTACTACTACTACTACTACTACTACTACTACTACTACTATTACTACTACTACTACTACCAATCTTTAAGACAAGGGAGTCTATTATCCCTTCAGGCAACCCATTCTGCTTTTCCTCAGCTTTAACTAAATGCTACATTACATGGAGCTAAAATTGGACTCCTTGTAACTCTCACTCATAAGTTTTAATTTTTCCCTCTAGAGGAAAAAAATCTATGTGCAGTCCTTCTTTGAATAATTACTCAGGGGACTAAGAACTTACGGATTCTCAGAGTAGCAAAACCTTGCATCTAACAATTCTGTTAACTTGCTCTTTAATAAGGTGGTATGTTATGTTTTGAGTTGAAAGTCCCAACCACTCATTTTTTCAGATGTAGAACTTGAGGTTCAAGGAGATGAAGGAATTTGCCTAAGGCAATTAGTGACTGAAAGTGCCAAAACAAAGCTGCCCTTTGCTCCTGATTATCATCTTATTCACTGTTGTTGCCTCTCATACATGTATATTCTCAACTGGAGTGAACCAGCCTCTAACCTATGGATGGCTAGAGATGAACAGAGCAGTCTAGAGATAGGAATGTCAGGAATCAAACAGGAGTTTAATTTCAAAGTGAGGGAAGTGACCTGTAAGTAAGGATACACGAGCCGGGGCCCCACCCCTAGTGTGTGTGTGTGGGGGGGGGTGGTGTGGAGGACCTGAAGCAGTGTGGGGAAATCTCAAAACTTATACCAATAGCTATGCAGTGAGCTGTAACCCTGACAATGAAGAGTAACAGCAACAATGAGACAAACTTGATTCATGGCAGCGCTTCATGATTGGAACTTGCCTATGCTCAGAGAACACCTGATCCTGGTCAAAGCAATGCAATAATTATTTGATTTTGTCAGAGGATGAGGTCATCCAGAGGATGAGTGCAAAGGATTATTGTTATGTCAAACTCAGGGTAGAGGCTGCTTGCTGGGCTTGGCTTGTTGGCACTAGCTCTAGAAAACAGTGTCTCCTAACGTCTTGACAATATAAAATATTAGAATGATTTTTTACAAGATCTATGATTTCACTGGTAGAGGGACATGCTGATGAGACAACACCCTCTATTAAGGCAGATTATGAACGTCATTTTTGGTCATTTATAGACTTAAATAGTTGACCAGGGGCATTGAGAGGTTTGAGTTACCAAGGGTCACATAGCCAGAAAATGTCAGAGAGGTACCTCAGGCCTGATCTATTAGGTCACACGAACATTTGTTAAAAAATTGTCAAAAATAAAGCCTATGTCTGCATATGACAAATGAAATCCCATAGAAGACACAAGAAAATGTATCATTATGCATGGAAACACTTAATTATCCATAACAGGAACAAGTATAACACCAAAATATAGGATAATAACCAAAGCCACTGAAAGAGAGAATCTACCTGATTGCTTATGCTCACATAGAATGGGATATAATTCTCTGGGCAGCTTATATTCATGAATTGCCAACATATGATGTGAAAAATTGTTTACCTAATCTATTCCACTGATCCACCACTTTACCAGTTAGTTTTGGTAACTTTACAATACAGTTTGGGATCTGGTATTGTTAGGCCACCTTCCTTCACATTTTTTCCATTAATTCCTTTGATATGGTTGACATTTTGTTCTTCCAGGTTAATTTTGTTATTAGCACTGTGACTCAATATATTAGGAAGGCATAATTTATCATTTCAAAGAGAATCTCATATGTGCCTAAAAGGTCCGGAACCGCAAGATACAAGGAATTCTCTAGGCAGAAGGCAGGAGAACTAAAGCATGTATTTACACTCCACAATAACAAGCCCACAAACCAGCATCCCCATTTTGATATTTTCATCAAAAGCTTCCAGGCCCAATAAGTCTGCCTTACAAGGGTAACCAGGAGGCCACAGAGAAGCGAGATGGTATAAGGCAAAATCGTATACATGCTTCCCCTCTACGGTAAGAAGATTACCCACTAGCCTCTAGTCAGCTGTGCTACCGGCAGCTCAGCTTCGGCTGTAGGCGTCTCTGGCTCCAACCGGAAAAGGAAAGGAGAATCTTCAAGCTGTCCTCTCCCCTCTTATAGAGCTTTTGACATCATCAAGCGCCACTTGAACGACCAGGGCCAATTGGTTCTTGACTTGGCCCCTCCCCCTAGCGTAGACCACGTTAACACACCTGCTCTCAGCCAGCGCCACGACTCATCACACAGGAAGCTCTCTGGTCCTGCCCCGGAAGAGCAAGCCCCAGCGTCCAGGGAAGCTCAACGAGGCAAGCTGAGTCATTCAAAGAAAACAAAGTCCATTCTGGCTACACTCAGGTATGTGAACCAGATACCCCTTTGGGCATTGCAGCAGAGTCCTAAACCTGGTATTAGGAGTGTGTTCCCTGTAATTTCCTTCTGATCAGTTATTTGGCCCCTTACTATCTTTAGGCTGAGAGCTCCAGGAGTCACACCTGCTAATTCAGCTACCCTGTCAAGGCCTGCATGGACTTTCTGGGGTGGGGCTTGCTGCTAGCTTATCTTACTGGCTTGTGTAGGTATGTGGGCCCTCCCTACTGCCTTCGGCAGGGGCATGGGGCCTCCCTGCTGGCTTGCATCTAGGCATGGAAAATATGGGCAAGGAGCAATGCTGATGGCTCATGTTGGGTGTGGGACCTTGCACAGGCATGCGGGGATTTGCTGCTGGCTTTCTGGGGCCCAGCCTGCTGTTGACTTTCCAGACCACCCACACCTGCACTCACCTAAGTGAGATAGACCTTTCTTGTAGAACTTCTAAGTTGTCTTGGTAGGGAAAATTGTTTCATCCTGTCTGTTTATTGGTTCTGACATGCCAGAATTCATTTTGAGTCGTTATTTTAAAGTTTTTTGGAGGAGAATTCAGGATAGCTCCTTTGAGTTCCTGCCTTACTCTGTCATCTTGGCTGTAGAAGTCTTGAGTGATTTTAATAATAACAAAGGTCCTTAGACAAAATTTAATGATCAAAATATATACCTAAATAAATTAAATCTTTATATCTCTACTAAAGAATAGCCATTTCAATGAAATCACAATGAGAGGATTATAAATGATATTAATGTTTCCTTCTTGAGAACAACAGGCAGGAAGGGGGAAGAAAGTGAATAGGGAAATGAGGAATACATTGGTTTTCTGCAAATAGAAGATGACAATAGTGATGGTGATGATGAATACTTATATAGGGCTTTGAGGCTTCTAAATTGCCTTATATTAATTATTTCATTTGATACTAGCTCAACAAAGGGAAAGAAAAATAAGGCAATAAGAGATGAGAGGTAAGAAAATGCAGTTTAAACTTGAAAGATCAAGTGAGAGTTTACCATCATTATTTAAGATGAGAGAGTCAAGGACTTATTTTTAAGCATCTAATTCAGCATCTCCAAAACCACTCCATTATGTTTTTTCCTAAACTCTCCTTTCTTTCAGACTTCCCTATTATTATTCTCATCTTCTGGTGACTCAGGTTTGCAACATAAATATCTTTCTCAACACTTTGCTCTTTTCAATACATTGATATCTCTATATCTATATATGTGTGTATATGTGTATATATGTATGTACATATCTGTGTATCTATCTCTATCTGTCTATCTATCTATCTATCTATCTACCCATCTATCAATTCTGTACCTTGACAGCATCTTTGGTATATGCCCCTTCTCTTGACTCATGCTCACAAGTCTAGTTTAAGGATTTCATTATATTTCACTTGGATTATTGAAGTAGCCTTCTATTTGGTCTCCATGCCTCAAATCTCTCCTCTCTCTAATCCATTTTTTTCACACTACTAATGCTAAGATTATATGATTCTATAACTTAGGAGGAATAAAAATACAAACTTTACAATACAGCCTTAACACAGTGTCACATCCACAACACTATCTGTACTCATATATTTCATATATCTTGTGGTTGTTGACAATAAGATCACTACAAAAACATGGAATTTTTCTCAGTAAATAGCTGGAGGCTTATAATGCTGTTTTCCAGTTTCTGCTCAGTACTTCAGAGACACAGAAACATAAATCCCTCTTTCATAAGAAGTAACTGAAATGATCAGCATTATGGCACATAGTGTATGCAAATACTTTAACATTTTGTATCTCATTTAAGTGTACTTTCCCACACTGGAATTTTAAATCAGATTTTGATATTCCATGACAAGCCAAATTAGGTTCAAGTGTTTTAATTTTTTTTTCCATTTTGGGTTAAAAAAGTCAAAAGTACAGGATTTTAGAGTGGAAAATATAAGTCAAAACAAAATAGTAAAATTTGATCAAACATCAAATGAAACTGAAAATCTTTCAAAAATTGCTAAGTATCACCTGAGAACATGGTGCAAATTTTAGTAATGAAGTTGTGGTAGGTTCACCTTAGAGCCCCTGCTAGTGAACACTGAAGAATATGATGGCATGTATCATGGTTCATTCAGGCATGTTGGAGGGGATATGGGCAAAATGAGACATTATTGCATTGTTGGTGGAGTTGAGAAGTGATACAACCACTTTGGAGAGCAATTTGAAACTATGCCCAAAGGACTACAAAACTATGCATGCCTTTTGACCCAGAAATACTACTACTTATTCTATAACCCAAAGACATTTTAGGAAGGGGGAAAGGAGTATTTTTACAAAAATATTTATAGCAGCTTTAGCAACAATCTGCTGGCAGCTACTGTGGCTGTGTAAGACCAACAACAACCAGCACACAGAGGGCTACCAACACAAGTTCTTTGGTCTGCTTTTCTAATGAAAGCAACTTTAAGGGGTTAGCAATCTCAGTTTAATTGCATATACACATATCATTCACTTAGTTCATCAGGAAAAAATCAGCCCCCTGAACTTCAAGGCAAATACAAACAGAAATTACAACATAAACAGACAGACCTTTTCTGATTCAAATAACAATTCACTGTTACCAGAGAAACACCAGTATCTGTCTGTCTGGGTTACAAAGCCAGGGCATGGGTTCAATGGCTCACCCAGAGTCTTGTCACTCACATTCTTTCAATGAGTGTACCCCCAAAAGTCAAACACCAACCTTGGATCTTATACACCCATCTCAGGGCACTGGGGCACTCAATTACCTCAGTGCTAGAAGCACTGAAACAAAGAAAAGTGAAAAGTTCCATTTAAGGTGTGGGAAAGTTACTTAAACCCTAGTACCACAATATACAGGGTTTCCAATCAATGACTCCCAATTGTCTTAGTGCTAAGAAACATTCCAAGACAAGATCCTGCTATACCAGCCCTATTCAAACAAAGGCCAGAATCATTAAAGGCACTTCAGAGAAGAACAGCAGAAAGCCCCGCCCTGATTACCACTACACAGTTCTTTTTGTAGTGACAAAGAATTGGAAACTGAGCAGATGTCCATTGATTGAGGAATAGCTAAACAAGTTGTGATATATGATTATAATGGAATATTATTTTGCTATAAGAAATGACCAGCAGGGAGGTTTCAGGAAAAAAAAACCTGAAGAGACTTAAATTAACTGATGCAAAGTGAAGTGAGCAGAACCAGGAGAACACTGTACACAGTAACAGCAATACTGTTATGATGATCAACTGTTAATGACAGCTATTCTCAGCAGGACAATGATCCAGGACAATTCTAGAGGACTCATGATGAAAATGCTATCCATATCAATAGAAAGAACTGATAGAGTCTGAATGATGATTGAAGCATAATATTTTAATTTTTTTTTCTTTTTTTGGTCTGTTGTTCTTTTACAATATGGACTAATATTAAAAATATTTGCATGAATGCACACGTCTAACCTACATCAGATTGCTTACCATCTCAGAGAGGGGTGAGGCAAGGAAGTGGCAGGAAATTTGGAACTCAAATTAAAAAATAAAATTAATGTTAAAATTACTTTTTATCATGCAACTATAGAAAATAAATTATTATCTAAATGAAATTACATATGTACAGTTTGGCCTCTTCTATACAAACTTTACAAATTCATATGAATTTTTAAGTCATCCACTTTTAGCTTTGCTAGAACAATTATTTTAGCATGATGCTTTAAATCTCTTATCTTTCATAATGTATTTGAGATTCATTTAATTTCTCATTGTTAGAGAAATGGCAAAGTTCAAAATTGAATGTGTTTATAACTGATTTAATCTATCTTGTCTGCTTGCAATACCATTTACTTGTCATTCTAGTATTGAAGACTGAAAAAGAAGTAGATCTTTTTAATTTAATTTATACATTATCCCTGTTGTAATCCTGTGAGTTTTATTGATTTTCAACATTTTCATTGATTGCCCATGGGATTTTTGCATCATTTCTTAAATATAATGAGGAGATTATTTTCTTCTTCATAGTTTTTTTCTTGATTTTTTTTTATTTTTATTTTACAACACTCAGTTCCACAAGTTTTTGAATTCCAAATTTTTTCTCTCTCCCTCTTCCTTCACAGTTTTTAAAATCACAAAGTTATTCTTTATTTTTTCTTGCTTGCTTTGTCCTCCAGATCTGACATCTTTTATTTAAGTTATTTCCAGAAGGTTTTCTTATTTTTTTCTAGGTGGGAATTTTTTTTCTCTATGTCTGTTTGCTTCCTCTGTTCTTCTTGCATTGCACTTCAGTAAAGCTATTTTATAAAAAAAAAAAATAAATTAAACGGTTTCATTTTGTTTGTTATCCATTTTAATGTATTGAGGAAATTCAATCTTTCTGAAGTTAATTTTGGTGTTATAATAGTATTTTTCTGCTATTACTTCATCTTTTAATTGACATTTATGTTTGCTCATTTCTTCATCTTTTTCTTAAATGCTATTTTGAAGATTTCTGGTGGTTTGCTTCTTTTTCCTTTCTGTTGCCATTTCTAAGGTTGATAGTGAAAGTATATGTTGCCTTATAATCGTTCACATCTGTCATCTCCCCAGACACTCCTTTAACAGTGTTATAGCAAAGAAAAGAGAAGCTATATAGAACCCTAGCAGTCTTTTTGATTAATGATATATATCCTTTTGAGCTAATATTAAGTGAGTCATGAGTCAAAGGCCATTTGGAATTAGATTTTTATTTGCAATGAATCTAAATCAATTGGGAAAGTAGAGAGATAGTGAATTTCATCTTCTGAGTGTCTGGGATATCTCATAGTGCACATGCAGTCCTAGTCTTTGCAAGATCTTATCTTAATGTTGAAGTTTTTCTTTTTTTTTGATGGGCATGATTGCACGTGGGTTTTGGTAATATTATGATATAGAAGAGTGGTAATATTTTTTCACATCACTCAAACTACTGGAAACTTTATCAGTTATTTCCACCATTCCCAACTGTTCCATTTTTAAGCATGAATATACAATTTGAATAGAGATGTTAATGGAAATTCCAAAAGTTGAATATAATTATCTTATAATGTGTTCCTGACTTGATGTTAATTACTCTTACCCATGATAATTACCATAAAGGAAAATGATTGTTGGCATATTAAAATAATTACATGCTTTTCTCACCATTTTCTTCTTCCAAGTGATTTTTGAAATTATTCAATTTTCAATAGCAAAATTGTTATTATTATATTTAAATTCAGGTTAAAATCAACCTTATCTTCTGAAGCTACATTGACAATGGTTGTTACCTCAATGTATGTAGATTCCCAACCACAGCAAAGGAAAAAGAGCTGCTGATCGGACCTTTAAATATTAGATTTCAATTAGAAGGTCACCTAAAATGGTCTGTTTTATACCTACCCACATTCTTCTCTGCATTTCCATGGTCCCTCTCCTCCTTATACTTTCTTCATCCATGCCACTTATTGGAACTCTAAAGTGTGTGGATCCTTTGAAAAATTAATTCCCTTGCTTTGTTCCTAGTTATTTATTCCTAGACTACACTTTCCAGTTGCCTCTTTAAGAAGGACTTTTAGCTGCCCATCACCTTGCCTGCCTGAACTTTATCTCCTAATATATATATAGATTATAATTTCTGATTGGTGACCATATTCTTCTTGTGATCAAGAAAGTTAATAGTGAATTTAAGGGAAAATAAACATTTAACCTTCAGGCTTCATTCTCTACCAGTTATTCTCTCCTTGTAAATTTATGTTGAAATTGAAACAGAATTGTCAAGTGAGAAATATCAACTTGTTGATATCATTTTAGTGATTAGCCCTGGAAAACAATCTAGCTATAGAAGAATGTCAAAACAGTTGCTGATTCACTCTGGTGTAGACAATTCCTTCACTGGTGGGTTCCCCACAATAAAGAAATCATTGGTCTAGAACATTTCTATATCTGTAGATATTGAAATCTATCAGTATATTGGTAAATATCTTTCTGAGTTATAGATTAATAAATGCTGACATTATGGTTACACAGGGATTACTTAGAGATTATTTCAATAATATCATGCATGTATACCTATACACATATGTACACACACATGTATGTATATATCTAGATAAATATAGATAGATGACAGATCTAGGTAGCTAACTAGATATCTATGTATATATCGAAATCTATATCAATCTATGTTTATGTATATAAATTTATACAGATATTAATAAAGTAATTTCTATGCAATCACACGTTGCCAACATTTGTGACCATCTATAAATCTTTCCCTCAAATTTTCTGACAAAAAAATTCTCAATTTTTAATTAAAATATTTATCTTTTAATTTTCATTATACATATTAACCAATATTTCTCTTTCCATTTCCCCCAAAGAGCTATCTCTTACAAAATAACAAAAAAGAGGAAAAATAGTTCATTACATTTACCAACATTATAAAAGTCTGGCATGGTATAGAATATTCTACATCCATAGTCCCCCACCTTTGCAAAGAAGGGAAGAAATGCCTACTTATATTTTTGCCTTGGAGCCATAATGCTCAATATAATTTGTCAACATTCAGTTTTATTGACCTTTTGGTTATTCTTGTACTGTGTGTCTGTGTGTGTGTGTGTATATACAAGTATACACACATTTACATATATATGCATACGCACACACATACATTCACACATGTGTATATATACACATATGTGTACACATACATATTGAAGATAGTGAGAAAGAAAAAGAAAGTTTTCTTGGTTTGGCTTCATTTTTTATTATGTTTTTTAAAAAAAATATTTTTCTCTATATTCTTTATTATAACACAGCAATCATCATTATTCATATCCTCAGTTAATGAATGTAAACTGACTAATAGCACCTATCATCATAATTATCTTAAACTTTGATATCTTTTCCATGTATAAACTTTCCTTTCTCTTTGAATCATATTTAGAGCCTGAAAATGATACAGTATCAGGAACTATAGTTTTGATTTGTTTTGTTTTGTTTTAACCAAAAAATCTCTATAAGGACTTCCTTGAGCCAACATGGAGTAATGAAAAATGTCATAGTATCATAAATTCATTTGCACAAAAGATCCATTCACCTCAGATATGCTAAAATTATTAGATGACCTCAATGAACTTATCAAGGATGAAATTACTAAAATTATGTGCTATATCATTTTACTAACAAATAATACAAACATGTGGATGGAGCTACTATTTTTATAAGAGGGATTAAATTCATTTCAGTATCACATGAATCTCTGCTCCTTTCTGCAACCAAAGTAATCAATATGGATAATTATTTTATAGGGTCATGCTTCCCAGCTTTCACTAAATTACTTTCTCTTGCTAGTTAAGGATGCAAGCATTGTTCCTGAACGTTGTTGTCTGCATTTCAGGGAAAACTAAGAATTTATTTATATTAGGTTTATTCACTCATATCCTAGAAAAATCATGGGTGAAATACAACACCTCTATTTTTACTCATTACAGATGCACTTCTCTACATACCATGACTCTCAGAAGCTAAATTCCCATCCCCCTCCAGTTTCCTTGGACTTTTATTCTTCATTTATAACATAGCTGTGCTCATTTAAAATTTCTTCAGATTTCTGACATTATTTCCTCTCTCTTTTATAAGAAATAATATGATACTATGTTTCAAATTCTGTGTTAGACATAAACCAAGGCACAATATATGCTTATATAAAAGAGGGAAAAAAAGAAGTGAGGGAGAGATAAAGGTTGTATGTTACCTCTTCCCCTAGTAAAGTCACACTTCACTATATCATTTGCAAAGGATAAGCTTTGGAAAAAATTTTATTTTTTATTGTTTTTCTCCATATAGATTCTCATTAATATCATTCTGTAATTTTAGAAAATATCTACAAAATTAAACTCATAGTACTATGTATCTATATATCTCATATCCTTTTCTTAATTGTAAATGGAAGGCAGTGGGGAGAATAATTGCTAACACCTTCTTCTAGGTAGAAAACCCATTACTCCATTCCAGAGAAATTTCTACCTAGAGAAAGATATGCCCAGATGTTGTTGTTGTTGTTGTTTTTGAGACTGGGTCTCCCCATCATGCCAGGTTGAAACAAAAATCCCATAGGTTGAACCATACTACTGATCAGCACAGTAGTTTTGATTCATGCTATTCTACCTGAGCTGGTTAGTCTTTCTTTAGTTAGTTTGGGAGTCACCACTACATTGGTATAGGACTTAATTGGACTGCCTTACATTTTTTAACCTTACTATAGCACAAAATTCCTGAGTAAACTGATCCCCTATGCTCGCCTTCTCCATTAGTAGGGATTAGAGGCATCTACAGATAAACCTGGCATACTAGATACTTCATGTCTTTCAAGAGCAAATATGGAAAACACTATCTTTTGTCATCTTACTTCCAGAAACATGGTTTCAAATTTAACTCATTGATGTACATCATCTTAGATTATTTTCATATCCATTACAAATCAGTTTTAGAGCAAACCATTATTTTCTGCACACACATTTCTTAAATGGTTATTATCCCAAGTCTTTGTCCCATTTATGGCTTGAGATATGTTAAGTCCATGATCTTTTAATCATTTCATGCTAACATTTGCAAACAAAGGAAAATTTTTGTCTCCTAGAGTTTGAGAAAATTATGTGTATGCTTAGCAATTCTTGTCTCTTTGGGTAACCCTTAGCTGAAAGGAAACTTCAAATTACTTCCTTCTCTCAATGATATGGTCAAACTGCCTTACTTGCTATCTACTGAACTGAGCAATTAACTGAACCCATGCCTCTATGAATTTGCACATTTTGTCCTCATTTTTGGAAGATATGTCTTTATTAATTCTGCCTCTGAGAATCCTTGCTTTTTCCCCCAAGACTCAGCTGGGTCTTACTAGATGATACTATTATCTTTCTCCTACAAATTATGCTTTATTTATCTGTTTTCGTGCTATAAATGCTCAGTATAATGTCAATTTCTTGAGGACAAGGAGGATTATTTTATTTTTATTTTTGTATCCATAACACCTCACACAGCTTGCTGCACACAAGAGATGCTGAATATTTATTTGGGTAGCATCCTTTTACTATACTTTGCATTTGTGACAGTTATTTACACAACTGATAAAAGGAGGAAAGGAAAAATATATGAAAATCTGGGCCCTCTGCTTGGAGCCAACCAATTCTCAGGTCTGATGTGACATTGTTAGTCCTGCCTGACAAATGTGTATCCAGAACATTCCACACAGAATAGTTTCATTTAAATTTGCCTTTATAAATAACTCTTTTCCTTGTATACATGCATTGATTCAAATAAGATTCAAAGGAAATTTGACTGTCAGATAAGAGAGGTCAGGTGAAAATTTAGGGAGTAATTAGAGCCTTCCAAAGATCTGCATTAAATCAAGGACAATGAGGAAAATTAAAGATATCTATCTCATCTTCTTAACCTACCACTTATCGTGTGTCTATTAATTATCAATCAATCATATATATGTATATGTGCATACGTATATGTGTGTATGTATATGTATATGTATTATACAGTATATTTAGACAAGCAAAGTAGTGTGTGAAATGCTTGAGACAATAATTTGATATGCTTTAATTTTATGATAGCAAAGGTTAGGTACATATGTTTCACTGACACTAAAATATATCATAATCTTTATATCAATCAGATGAAATCAGATTGAGCTGTTTTCTATATTTAGTATATTTAGTTAAAGGCCTACCAATTTATTTAGATATGTAAAGGCCTGCCAATTAATCGCTAATTTCAAACTTGTATACATGTGTTTCATTATTTTTTCCACTGTTTTAAATTTTGCTTAATAAATAAAATTACTTTTAAACTAATAAAACAGTTATTTAATCAGATTATTAAAATTATATAAATATTACATACACACACATATGTGTGTATACTCATATATACATATTCTTACTGTCAACTGTATCACCATCCTCCTAGTCCTGAAAGCTCACAACCTACGTGTCATCCTCACTTCTGCACTCTCTCATTCACCATATGTAATCTCTTGCCAAATCTTGTCAATTTGACCTTTATAACATCTTTGGAATATAACCCTTTCTGTCTTTTAACATTGCCACCATTCTGATAAGGTCCTCATCTTATTGTACCTAGACTATTGCAACAGACTGCTTGTTCCTCATACAAGTTTCTATTCACTTTAGTCCATCTACCTTTCAGCCATCAAATTGATCTTACTGCATTGGTCTGACTATGTCACCCCTCTATTCAATAAACTTCACTGGTTTGCTATCATCTTAAAACTCAAATAAATTCTTCTGTTTCTTATTCAGAGCCCTTTATAACCTGACCCCCAATTACCTCTCTAGTCTTCTTACAGCTGACTCACTCTCATATAACTTTTGGCTCTGATCCCAGTGGTTGTCTTTCTTTTCTTCAAATAAGACACTCCATCTCTGGAACCTAGACATTTTTACTAGTCCCACACTCCTGGAATTCTCTCAATCTTCTTGGCTTCCTTTAAGTCCCAACTACAAGTAGAAGGAAATCAATTTATCCATATGAATAGTAAAAAAAGAATTAACAACTGAAGATGAAACTGAGAAAATTATTATAAGTATATTATGCAATTATGTCAACAAAATTGAAAGCAAATAAATTAAGTAGATGTATATGTGTGTATGTGTATATATATCATATATATAGACATGTGTAATACCCAGATTAACATACAAAGAAATAAAAAATTTAAATAAAACAGTGTCAAAAAAAGGAATTGAATAATCTATAAATGAACTCCTAAAGAAAAAGAAAACCAGGATTACATGGATTTATAGGTGAGTTCTAACACACAGGGAACAATTCATTTGTAATACTTTATGTAATTTTAATGGGGGGTACTCCCATATTCCTTCTGTGATACAACTGTTTGATAAACCAGATAGAAACAAAAGAGAAAAAATGGACTAATATTCCTAATAATGTCTAATGAATGGGTGAAGGGGTAGGACAAGAGGTGACAAGAGTGCACAAAAAAACTATACAAAATCATAACACCACCAGTAACCACCATGGTGCGATTACTGATTTAGAGCCAGATATCCTGGAGTCAAGTGGGCCTTAGGAACTCTTGCTAACAACAAGGCTACTGGAAGTAATGACATTCCTGCTGAGCTATTTAAAATTCTTAGAAATGATGAAGTTAAAGTGCTGTACTCAATATACCAGCAATATGGGAAACTCATCTGTGGTCACTGGATTAGAAAAGATCCTATATGTCCCAATCCTAAAGGAGGACGTTGTCAAAGAATGTTCAAATTACCAAACAATTAATTACACTCATTTCACATGCCAACAAAGTTATGCTTCAGCAATGAATCGAGAATTACCAAAATAGGCTGTTTTTCAGAGATGCAGAGGAACGAGGGACCAAATTGACAAGATTCACTAGGTTATGGAGAAAACAAGGGAGTTCCAGAAGAAAAGAAATCCACTTCTGCTTCATTGACTACATTAAAGCCTTTAACTGTGTGGATCACAACAAAATGTGATGAATTCTCAGAGATAGAGGATTATCTTACTGGTCTCCTGGGGGATTTGCATGCAGGCCAAGAAGCAACAGTTTGAATGTGGAACAACTGAATGGTTTAAGATTGGAAAAAGAATGACATGGCTGTATATTGTCACCTTACTTAACTTATAGGCAGAGTACATCATGCAAAATGGTAGGTGAGATGAATGGGAGAAATATCAAAAGTCTCAGATATGCAGATGATGCTACTCTGGTGGTAGAAAGTAAAGAGGAATTGAGAAACCTCTTGAAATAAAAGAGGTGAGTCTAGAGTCTGGCTTGAAGCTGAACATTAAAAAATGAAGATCTTGGCAACTGGTCCCACCATTTCCTACCAAATAGAAGGAGAAGAAATGGAAGCAGTGTCAGATTTTATATTCTTGGGCTCAAAGATCACTGCAGATGGTGACTTCAGCCATGAAATTAAAAGATGCTTGTTTCTTGAAAGGAAAGTTACCAAAGCATACTAAAAAGCAGAGGAATTATTTTGCCAATAAAGGTTTGTATAGTCAAAGCTATGTTTCTTTTTCCAGTAGCAATGTATGGCTGTGGAGAACTTTGGAATCAACACTTTTGAGTTGTGGTGCTGGAGAAGACTTTTGAGAGTCTCTTGGACTCTCGAGTGAGACCAAATCAGTTAACAAATTAATCCAGGCTATTCATTGGAAGGTCAAATACTAATGATGAAACTTAAATAATTTGGCCACATAATGAAAAGAAAAGACTCATTGGATAAGACTCTGATGTTTGGAAAGATTAAAGCCAAAAGGAAAAGGAGACTGCAGAGGATGTGACGGATAGATAGGATCATGGAAACAGTAAACGAACTTGGGCAGACTTTGTTAGGTAATGGATGATAGAAGGGCCTGGTGTCCTATGGTCCTAGCAATCCTAAAGAATTGGACACTACTAAACAAATGAACAGCAATATTGTCAAATATTTGCTAAAATATGAGTAAACCAAATCTTTAGCATTCAATGATTTTTCTAGATATTTATATTAGCTTATAAATAATAATGATAAGAATATAATATGTTCCAGGATTCCAAAAAAAAATGAATTCAAGTTCATTAGTTGTAATTTAAATAGTTCTTTCTCTATACTTTTTTATAGGGACAATATTTGTCTTTTCCTGTTCCTGAGGCATCTCTCCAGTCTTCCTTTTCAAGGACTTCTTACAAATGCTTGACAGTCACATATGTGAACACTTTCAGTTCCTTAGGATGTAATTCATTGGGATCTTATGACATGAACTTTCACAGGAATCTAGTAATTCCCTTCACATGTTCTTACTCAGGTGAGTTATCAATTCCCTATGAGTTTCTTTTGTTTTGTTTTTTCATTCTCAAGTTCATTCTATTTAATAAAAAAAAGAAGTAAATTATATGCTAAGTGTAATACTAATTAAGGTGGGATTTTTTTGCTGTTGACCTTTAATGATTCTGGCCTTTGTTTGAATGGGGCAGATAAAGTAGGATGTTTTACTGAGACAATTGGGAGTCATTGGTTTGTATCTGATGTGACATTGCGGGTGGGGAACTTCTCCACCCAGTCTCGGTGAGGTCAGGGGCCTCAGGGCCCTGAACAGGATGTGTAAGCGAAGAGGTCAGCAATCTCTCTCCAAGTTCTGAGTCACAGCAGGAGTGGTGTGTGACTCTGGACCAGCCGTTGTAATGAGCTCCCTGGCTGAACACTCAGATGTTGATACCTATGAATTGTATTTGGTCTGTAATTCAGGGTGCTGATTTTTTCCCTGAACTAAGTAAATGATATTTGTATGCTGGATTAAAGTAAGATTGTTAACCCCTTAATGTTGCTTTCCTTAAGTAAAGAAGATCAAAAGGACCTGTGTTGGCAGCTTTCTGGGTGCTGGTTGTTGGTGGATCTTACACTCCTACAGAAGCTGCTAGCAAGATTGTTGATATACTGAGCAACTCTACTTTCTATTTGTGGTCAGTTATCTTTTACTAGTCATCCTAAACAGTTGCCGTCATTTTTGGTCATCCTTTTTTAATTTTTATTTTCTGAATATAGCTTAACAAACCCATATCTCCACCATACTTCATCACTGGAATTGATTCTTTTTTGATTTCAGAATTTCTTTCTTTAGGGCTTCATATCACTCCTGGACTAATTTAACTTTAACTTTTACCTTACAGAATTTATCTATCCTTGCATTGAACTCTTTGATATCTGCTCAGCTAGATCATAAATTAAATTTATCTCTATCATAAATTATAGGAGAATGTGGGAGAGCTCAGGCAAGTCTTTACTTTTCCTCCACTATCTTGACTCCATCCTCCCCTCCCCCATCATAAATTATAAAATTTGGTAGTCACTGCCCCAAAGTGTTCCCATTCTTTAAAAAAGCCCAAAAGATAGTCCTTCATTGCTTGTTGAGAATTGGATGAATACAAGTAATTATCTTTATTAGGCCTTCAACTATGGGGGATGGCATTAATATTATTGTTATTATCATTATTAATAAGTATATTTCATTGATATAATTTTACAGCTCCATATAGTCCTCCCCCTTGTCTTCCAGAAACCCACCCCTACCAGCAGAGAATTTTTTTAAAAGTTAAAAAAGGAAGAAGAAAAAAATGAGCAAAAACTGATCTCTCTCTTTCTCTCTCTCTCTCTCTCTCTCTCTCTCTCTCTCTCTCTCTCTCTCTCTCTCTCTCTCTTTCTCTCTCTCTCTCATATCACCCATTAAATGTAATGTTTCACATTTGGTGGAGAGCTAATCTCTATAATCTAAGGGAAGGTGATGTCTTTTTGTCTTTTTATATCTCCTTTTTGGTGCCAAGTTTCTTCTCTATAATTTTGTAACATTCATTTTCTATTATTCATCATGGATCTTCCCTTCTTTCTCATTAAAGATCTGTAAATGATAATCAAATCAATACTACTATTTCTGGAAAAGATATCTATCAATTTTTTTTAATCCTCCAATCAACATCTCTGTGACTTCCTTGGCCAAAGTACTCCTCTCACTAACAACTGGATATTGTGTTGTCTCCCCATACTTGATTGCAATCTCTTTGAAGTCAAGGACTGTCTGATTCTTTTATTTGTATTGCCTTGTGTCAATTTATTCTTGTGTCAGCTACTGCCTGATAGTAAATTCTTAATAAATATTTCTTGTGTTCATTTATTCACCCTTGCTTTTTTTTTAAAATCATTTTATTAGACTTGCAAGAAAAAATGCATTCTTACCAGTTCTCATTAGGTGTACTCAATCCTTGGCTTATCATTCCTGAATTTTAAACTTTGGAACAAAAATTAAAATCCTATTCTTAACTATATTAATTTTTAAGCAGTGATTAACTTCCAAATCTGCACTTTATTTTTTGAATCCCCTGCCTTCATCAGTCAATAGTGATAAAAATACTATCTTTGCCAATACAGTCTTTTGTTCACCAGAGTCTTCATTAAAAGAATTTCTAGCTCCTTTCTTCCAATAACATTTATACCCACATGAATCAATAGGTATAAATAATAATAGTTTTCTTGTTATTTAACCAATAACTTTTACTTCATCCAAATTATGTTCCTTCAGACTTCAAAACTTGTGTTTATTTTCAATCAAATATTCATTGATACCCACCTTGCAAAATTGACAAGATTACCTATCCTAGGAGTTTCCTGAGGTTTATATTTTTTTCAAATAAGCTGTGATGTCAGAAAAAAACTCCAAGAATTGTTTTAAAACTGTTTTAGAAAACTCTGCCAGTTCTAAATCTGGTAATAGTATTGCTTCTTATATACCCTTTTAAGCCTCAGGGAATCTTACATACTGAGTCACTTCTAAGAGCACATGGTGGAAGGGAGGTTCTTGCTATGAGGTGCCTTCTTAGACACAGGATTCCCTTTCATTCCTTTTTATGTTTCCTAGTCTTTCCCTGAACAGTGACTTTTTGCCCATTGGTTTGCCCTCTTCTGCCTTTGCTAGAGTGACATTCATCGCCTTCTCAGTATAGCACTGCTGTTTTACAGGGTGTGCCTGAAGGCTAAAAATATATATAGGAAGCAAACTTCCTATCAGGTTGAGAACATACAGAGGCAGCTAAAACAAATCTCAAGTGATCCTGGAGGTTGTGGTTCTGATTTTTTCAGGAACAATTTGAAAAGCAAATGCCATGAAATACAATTAATCAAAAATTTTATTCATGTTCTTTTCATGATGAGACAAAGGACAAGAAGGAATTCAAAGCCATATCAAGCATGGAGTCTTTAAAAATGTAGCATATGCCTGTAGTCAGGACAGTTTTGTCTCATTCTCCAATACCTCTTAGATTTATATCTACAGGATTATACAGTGGTTATTGCTGTTCAGAGATTACCATTCTGAAGTAAAATACTTAGTATCAAAAAGAATTTCATTTCCTTTAGTATTCTTCAGTCTTAAAGGTAGGAAAAGTATAGCAATACATATTCATGTGTCTTTTAAACAATTATTGATGTCCTCTGCCTTTTATCTCCTAATCTTTCCCTGATATATCCAACCCAAGAATATGCTCTGGAAACAAAGAAAAACATTTAAGCAAAACTGAACAATCCAAAGACCATTGTCTGATAGAATATAGAGCATCCAAGATTTGTACTTCCCCAACTCTCAAACAAAAAGAGGAAAGTACATTTTACAAGCTGTCCTTCAAGGACAAAGACTAGTTAAGCAGCTTATTTTAGAATATTTGCAATGACAGGGAAGAGACAAGTGAACAAAAACATGAATCTCCCTGACAACTCCACGTATTCTAGATTTTAACATATGACTATCAGGTGCCAAATTTTCTTTAATGAAACTAACTTACTTGGTATAGAAAGTTTATATCAATCAATCAACAAATAAATATTTATCCTGACAGCAAATATGTGCCAGGCCCTGTACGAGGCACTTGGGATGCAAATGCAAAAACTGAAGCACTTCCTACCTTGAGGGAGATTGAATTCCATCTGAGAAGATATCAAATATGTGTATGTAAGTATATATAGAATAAATAGATAATTAATGAAAATAAACATAAGGCAATTCGTGACAACATTGTTTGGGATGGACAAGGAAATTTGGAGGGATAATTACGGTATTGATTTAGAAGATAATATTTGAGCTTCTTCTTGAAAGAAGAGAGTAGTAGACTGTGAGGCAGAGGTAAGGAGAGAGTGGGCTCCAGTTATGGTTGATGGTTAGTGCATAAATGGAGGATTGTTATATGTGAAGAGAGAAAAGACAAGTTTTCATGGATTGCAGAGAGTGGAAAGGGAAGAAGAAATGTTCATATATGATTAGACAATCAACATGTTAAAATATTATGATTTCCTTACCACTTAATTTTTTTAAAAAATATTTGGGCGTATGACTGTTTTGATTCCACTAGATAATAAATTCCTTAATGTCAAGGAACACACATAATCATCTTTATGTCTCGAGCACCTATATATTGAGTTACAATGGCAACACCTCCAATTCTATGGTTTCTTCCTCTGATTTGTGAGTTCTTCCCCAAACCTCCATTTGAAGAATCATTTACTCCAGCCATTCTTACACCAAACATGATTGATCCCATAAATGCCTAGATCCCTACTGGATTTTGCTACCAGAAAGGTTTTGCCCTGTCCTCATGACACCTGGGTGGCATAGTGAATACAGTGGTGGGCTTGAAGGTAGGAAGACTTGAGTTTGAATCTGTCCTAAGTTACTTACTTGCTGTCCTTGGTGACTTACCTATGCTTGTGGAAGTCACTAAACATGTTCTTCAGGTTCCTCAACTATAAGTTGAGGATAATAGTAATACCTACCTCTCAGATTATTATCAGACAATGTTGAACAGAATTTGAGTAAATTATTGCATTTGATATTTGCAGATTTGTTTTTGATAAACTTACTTAACATATCATTTTTTAGACAATGTTTTTCCTTGATTTACATGGAAAAAATACTGATAGTAGTTTCCCATTATTCCAACATTCAGAACATAATGTAACTTTTAATGGCTGACGGTATAGCAGTCAGCATCTTTCCCATCAATTGAAGATTCAGATGTTCACTTGGATGCAGCACTCTTTAAACGTCCTATAAAACACTATCACTTGATAGATAGATGAATGTGGCAGAGGATAACCTAAAGTAGAAAAGCTCCCCTTCAAGCAAAGGTAATGCCAAAAGTTCTGACTCATTGTAAAGCAATGAATGCAACATACTGAAAGAAGTCTTTCCAATGTACTTATAGAGTTGTAAATGAGTCAGTTGATTTGATCAAGCTAAACTGTTAGTTCAATTCAGTGAAAGAAGTTACCAAATTTAATTTGACACCATATTTTGGTGCTTATAGGCAGCATGGTAGAGTGCAGACTGTTCAATTTACAATTGGGAGAGTTAGGTTCAAATCCTGTTGCACGTATTTATTAGCTTATGCAAGTCACTTCATTTCTCAGAAGACTTTCCAGATCTGCTTAAAAAAGGGCAACATGGGTTCCAGTTGAAGAATCCTCCCTTGGAAGGGTTATGGAGGAACACAGAGTTAGTGTGAGAGGCAAAAGCTGGCTCAAGTCTTCTTGGCTCTAACTCCATCCATCTATCAGATACACTGTTGCCCACAATACCTACAAGGCAAATTTCAGAATACAGTTTACAAGGGAAATAGAACATCTTGCAGAATGTAGGCTGCTGTATTCTTTTTTGTGGAAAATTTATCTAAACTATACCTTTACTCTTCTTCTTTTAAAATTTTTCTCTTACACATTTTCCTGCTGCCTTTTGTAAGTATACAACTAATTAGAAAGCCTTGTCTATTAAAGTGCTGAGGATCTTTTATTTTCATGTACCTACTACAGATCTTAATTAGCAAACATTGCATTAGCCAAGCCAGCTTATTTCTCTTACTGGTTTAAATGAATTCCTAACTACCCCTCTGATTTGAATGAGACAGGCCTTTTCCCCTTTCATTTCTTTGATAATGAGATGGCAATGACTAAAGCATATCATGATTCTAGTTGCTGAGGTTTTCCCTTAATGTCATGAATTCTATTTGTATGATGAAGAACAGTGTTCTCAGAAGCCTGGCTCTTTTGTGTAAGAAGTAGGAGAATAGGCACACCATTCATATGAAGACCAGTGTTGTAATAGCTGAGAGCAATGTTACTCCAGGGACTTGCTGACAGTAAACTTTTGTTTCTCTCTTTATAAAAGCTAAAAAAAATAACAAAAATTATAACACTATAAACAGCATGTAATAAATGATGTATGTGACACAATCGTTGTTGGAGAAATAATTTCTCACAAATAGTGGGAGGTTGGAATGCAAACAAACAAGCATTCTAAAAATAAGCAGCTCAAATGTCAACCTTGATCAGCACTGAAATTTTAATCGGGAAAAGACCGAAGTCCCAAATCCCCCCAAAGAGGCTATGCTGAGAACAAATGAGAATTGAAAAGTAATATTATTAGCTAGCATTTGCATAGCACTTTAAGAATTGCAAAGTTCTTTATAAATACACACTGATTTGATCCTCATAATAATCTTGGGAAGTAGGTGATATTAATATTCCCATTTTACAGACAAGTAATTTACCTAAGGTCACATAACTAGTACGTGTCTGAGACCAGATAAAGACTTAGGTTGTCCTAACTCTAAATCGAACATTCTATCTAATATCGTATCTATCTCTAAAAGATGTTTAGGACGGAAGGATATTTGCATTTTCCTTCCATTCATTAGGTCACACATAAAATATTTGACAATTGCAAATCCCTGTTTTTAAGATATCTTTGCAGAGTAAAACACTTGGGAGTTATTTTAGACTATTAAAATCCTTGATACTTTAAGGATCTTATATTTAGAATGTAAGCTACTTGAAGGCAGGTACTTTTTTCTTTCGTATTTGTATTGTGTACTGAACACTTAGCCCAGTGCCTCCCAAATAATACTTATTAAATACTTTTTACATTTCATTCATTCATTCATTCATCTGCGATTTCAATGGTGAGGGTCCCAGAACAGAATGTCTATCTATTACTAGAACTCTTGGCTGTTGGACATACAGCACATTTGGACAAGCTGCACAGTATCAGTTTTGAAATCATTGCAATTTATGAAGCAAAAGTAACATAAGAAAAGGTAAAGACATGCAGTGTAAGAGGGTAGGTCGGTTTCTATAGTAGCTCACAAAGTCTGGTAGTTTCCTCTTTTAGCTAATTGGTCTCACTAACAAGGTGCTAAGCTTAGTTATTGTAATACTGCTGAATGATTAATGTTATTATGAATATGTAAATATTTTTAACCTTGACTACCCTGGTTCCTAGTTTATCTTTTCAGATTATCTCTATTTTTATTAAGAATTCATATCCTAGCTTTAGCTAGGTACCTAGCTTTAGAAAGGTACCTGGGTCATATTTTTAAAATAGTATGACCTTCAATATTCTTTTAATCATCTCTTTTTTGTGCTTATTGTGGTAGTGTATAAACTAATCTCTGCCAAACTTTCCAATTTTCCCAGCATTTTTTTGTCATGTAGGGATTTCTTGAATCGAATGAATGAATAATAATGACAAAAACCTTTTAAGTACTTACTATGTACCAGGCCCCATGCTTAGTGCTTGGAATTTGAAAGAAAAAATATATGGAAAGATTCAGAAAAACAGACAGACACGCATGCACACACATGCACACACACACACACGCATGCACACATACACAAACACACGTACACATGCACACTCACACTTCCAAAGAGAGACAAAACAAAGAGTCTGTCCCTCCTCTAACATGTTTATGCTCTAATTGAGGGAAATAGATAAAACATCTTGGCTGGAGGATGGATGGAAAAGCCCAGAAATCCTACATATATATATATATATATATATATATATATTATATATATATATATATATATATGTGTGTGTGTGTGTGTGTGTGTATATATGTATATATATATATATATATATAATATATATATATATATATATGTAGTTTCATCAAAGGCTGTTGACTGTGTCTAGGATTCTGGAGGGCATAATAGAAAGACAGTAAGACCTTAAAGGCATCACATGCATTGAGAAGGCAATAGTAAGGCCAAGTTTTTTTTTTAGCTTAATCACATTATTTTTAGCTTAATCAAACACTATATTACCAATTTTAAATACTTTCTTCTTTGTCCTTATCTAGACTTCTTTGCTGTTCTAATTCTTATTTCTTAACCAGAAATAAATATTTATGATGATTACTGCTTTATAAAATAATGTGAGCTCTGGAAGTGCTAATTACTGTTCATTCTTTTTTCTGTTGTTATTGCACAAGAGAGTCTATATCTTTTATTCTCAAAATGAAGTTTTATTATTTTTTTCTAGTTCTATGACATATTAGCTGGTCACTAAATCAATAGATATCACCAATAATTTCATATGAGCAAGGCCCAGCCATGAGCACTGAATATCCCTTCAGGTCATTAAGGTTTTGTTATTGTGTTTTAACATTGTAGTTATATCAATACAGGTCTTGAGTGTGCCTTAGTAGATTGATTTTTTTAAAGATATTTTAGGCATTTTCTTGTTATTTTAATTGTTGCTTCCTTTTAAAAATACATCACCCAAGATGTTCTCATCACTATATAAAAATGTTTCTGTGGGTCTATTTTTTACCCCTCTACTTTACCAAAATTATTGTTTCAATTAGTTTCTTTGTCAACTAACTAGAATTTACAAAGTTAACTATAGTTTCATATATAAAAAACTTGTCCTTTTTGCCTATCTTTATGCCTTTGATCTCACTTAACTGTTTATTCCTTTATTTATGTAAAATGATGCATCTTTAGTTGTTATTTAGATTTATTCCAGAGAAACTTACCTTTTTCCATTCATTGGCACTATAGAAAACATTTCCAGGAGCACATTTATTTTTTATTTTTTTTAGATTTATTTATTTATTTAACATATTAGTTTTCAGCAATTAGATTTTCACAAGAGTTTGAATTACAAATTTTCTCCCCATTTCTACCCTCCCCCCAACTCCAAGATGGCATATATTCTGGTTGCCCTGTTCCCCAGTCAGCCCTCCCCTCTATCACCCCACTCCCCTCCCATCCCCTTTTCCCTTCCTTTCTTGTAGGGCAAGATAAATTTCTATGCCCCATTGCCTGTGTATCTTATTTTCTAGTTGCATGCAAAAACTTTTTTTGTTGTTTTTGAACATCTGTTTTTCAAACTTTGAGTTCCAAATTCTCTCCCCTCTTCCCTTCTCACCCACCCTCCCTAAAAAGTCAAGCAATTCAACATAAGCCACTTGTGTATCATTATGGGTAACTCTTCCACAATACTCATGTTGTGAAAGACTAACTATATTTTGCTCCTTCCCAACCCATCCCCCTTTATTGAATTTTCTCCCTTGACCCTGTCCCCTTTCAAAAGTGTTCCTTTTGGATTACCTCCACCCCCATCTGCCCTCCCTCCATCATCCCCCCTTTTTATCTTCCTCCCTCTTCTTTCCTGCGGGTAAGGTACCCAATTGGGTATGTATGGTATTCCTCCTCAGGCCAAATCTGATGAGAGCAAGGTTCACTCATTCCCCCCTCACCTGCCCTCTCCCTCCTCCCACAGAACTGCTTCCTCTTGCCACCTTTATGCGAGATAATCCACCCCATTCTATCTCTCCCTATCTCTCTTCTCAGTATGTTCCTCTATCATCCCTTAATTTGATTTTATTCTTTTAGATATGTTCCCTTCATCTTCAACTGTGTCTGCTCTCTCTCTCTTTTATATATATGCACGTAGATATATACATACACATTCACTTATATATTACATAAACATATATATATATATGCATATTCCCTTCAGCTACCCTAATACTGAGGTCTCATGAATCATACATGTCATCTTTCCATGTAGGAATGTAAACAAAACAGTTCAACTTTAGTAAGTAACTTATGATTCTCTTTCTTGTTTACCTTTTCATGCTTCTCTTGATTCTTGTGTTTGAAAGTCAAATTTTCTATTCAGTTCTGGTCTTTTCACTGAGAAAGCTTGAAAGTCCTCTATTTTATTGAAAATCCATATTTTGCCTTGGAGCATGATACTCAGTTTTGCTGGGTAGGTGATTCTAGGTTTTAATCCTAGCTCCATTGACCTCCAGAATATCGTATTCCAAGCCCTTCAATCTCTAATGTAGAAGGCTAGATCTTGGGTTATTTTGATTGGGTTTCCACAATACTGAAATTTTTCTTTCTGGCTGCTTGCACTATTTTCTCCTTGATCCTTGGAGCTCTGGAATTTGGCAATAATATTCCTAGGAGATTTCTTTTGGGATCTGTTTGAGGAGGCGATTGATAGATTCTTTCAATTTCTATTTTGCCTGTGGCTCTAGAATATCAGGGCAGTTCTCCTTAATAATTCTTGAAAGATGATATCTAGGCTCTTTTTTTATCATGGCTTTCAGGTAGTCCAATAATTTTTAAATTATCTCTCCTGGATCTATTTTCCAGGTCAGTGGTTTTTCCAATGAGATATTTCACATTGTCTTCCATTTTTTCACTCCTTTGGTTCTGTTTTGTAATATCTTGATTTCTCATAAAGTCACTAGCTTCCACTTGCTCCAATCTAATTTTTAAAGTAGTATTTTTTCAGTGATCTTTTGGACCTCCTTTTCCATTTGGCTAATTCTGCCTTTCAAGGCATTCTTCTCCTCATTGGCTTTTTGGAGCTCTTTTGCCATTTGAGTTAGTCTGTTTTTTAAGGTGTTGTTTTCTCAGTGTATTTTTCAGTATTTTTTGAGTCTCCTTTAGCAAGTCATTGACTTGTTTCTCATGGTTTTCTCGCATCCTTCTCATTTCTCTTCCCAATTTTTCCTCTACTTCTCTAACTTGGTTTTCCAAATCCTTTTTGATGTCCTGGGACCAGTTCATTTTCTTGGAGGTTTCGTTGTAGGCTCTTGCACTTTGTTGACTTCTTTAGGCTGTATATTTTGGTCTTCTTTGTCACCAAAGAAAGAATGCAAAGTCTGAGATTGAATCTGGGTGCGTTTTCTGCTGGCCATATTCCCAACCAATTAACTTGACCCTTGCATTTTTAGTGGGGTATGATTACTTGTAGACTAAAGAGTTCTATGTTCCACATTTGGGGGGGAGGTGCCAGCTCTGTCACACCAGCACTCCTCCTTCCCCAAGAACCCCCAACCCACACTGGGCTTAGATCTTCAGCAGGCTGTGCACTCCTGCTCTGATCTGGCACTTAAATTCCTCCCACCAGGTGGGCCTGGGGCCAGAAGCAGCAGCAGCTGTAGCTGCCCCACCTCCGCTGCCCCCAGGGCTGGAAGCCAAACCGCAAGCTCCTTTCACTCCCGCAGCTTTTCCCAGTAACCTTCTCTGCTGTCTTTGGTGTTTGGGGTTGAGAAGTCTGGTAACTGCGGCAGCTCACTGATCAAGGCTCTAGGGCCCGCTCTGCCCGGCTCCTGGTCTGGTTGGTCCGCACGGCTTAGGCTGGGCTCTGCTCCACTCCGTTCCCAGCTCCCAGCTCTGTGAGGGATAGACCTCACCCAGAGACCATCCAGGCTGCCCTGGGCTGGAGCCCTGCTTCCCTCTGCTGTTTTGTGGGTTCTGGAGTTCTAGAATTGGTTCAGAGCCATTTTTTATAGGTTTTTGGAGGGACTCAGCAGGGAGCTCACAATGGTCCCTGATTTCCAGCTGCCATCTTGGCTCCGCCCCCCCAGGAGCACATTTATTAATAAACTAATAAATCATGATTAATTAGTTCTTTGAATAGTTATTTAACTAATACATTATTAACTTATAGATGATTGCTGAGCACTTTACAAATACAGTATGCTTAGAGAAATGCCAAATATGAATAAGAACAGAAAATACTGGAGACAACATTCAATATACTCTTTGCACACATTAATTACTTGATAAATGTTTGTTCAATTGAATTTGGGAATGGCAGTCTCTGGGAGCATTTGTCATGAGGATTTTTTCCCCTGTGGATTTATCCCATAACACTCTCCTGCCAAGGCTGAGAGTCATTTTTCAAGCATGGAAAAGGACCAAGTAGATTGTGGACATTAGTCAATGATAATTGATTTTGATTTATAGACTGATCCATGACATCATCACAGGATATAAACTAGCCTTCCTGGTATATTGTTTTAAGTAGTGATATCTTTGAAAACAATACTCTCATATAGATAAGGATAGTGTTTCCACACAGGTTACTAAACATCTTTTGTAAACTTCTGCAAGTTCAAATGTCATTTCTATGGAGATGACTTCCAAATCTACATTCCCAGCCTTCATCTCTTTCACACAAGTTCCAATCCCTCATATTCCAGAAATTTACTGGCCATCTTAACTTGAATGTGTCATAGGCATCTCAAAATCTACATCTCCAAAACAAACTATGAGGGTCTTGATTAATGTGACTAACGAATCTCGTGAAGTAAGTAGTTGTATTTGAATTCATACAATCAGAAATTATAATTAGTTAAAATATGGTAATGTTTCCATCCAATGGAATTATACAGGGTGCATTTGAATAATGTGACTGCTTCAGAGAATTTATTATTGACACTAATTGGAACCTAGATCTATGTCCATGTCTATACCTATACCTATTTACATATGCACATGTGTATATATACATATGTGTGTATGTGTATGCCAAATCCGAATCTTCTACCAATTTTCTTATTCTGTTTATAACAACCATTCCTCTTATTCCCAAGATTTGTAATATAGGAGTTATTCCTGTCTCTCACTTATTCTCATATCCACTCTTTAGATGGTTTTTAAGAAGGACTTTCAGAGGGTGAATAAACACTGGTCAGGCATGTTATCCTGGGGATTTCTTTGGATATGGGTTGTGCTAGATGGCTATTGAGTTTCCTTTCAACTCTTAGAGTCTGTGATTCTTTGTAATGGGGAGATGGACTATCAGAAATGTTAAATATGAGAACTGATATATCTAAAAAAGATAATTCCTTTCTTCACTAATCAACCACATTAGACATAGTGAGTTATCCCAGTGTCCTGGACTTTTCTCCTCTCTTCTCCTCTCCTCTCTTCTCCTCTCCTCTACTCTCTCTCTTCTTTTTTTTCTTCTCTCTCTCCCCTTCCTGCCCCCTTCTCCTTCCTCCTCTCTTTTTCTCTCTCTGTCTCTTTGTCTCTGTCTGCCCCTCTGTCTCCCTCTGTCACCATCTCTCTTTCTCTGTCTCTGTCTCCTTCTCTGTTTCTCTCTGTCTCTCAGTCTCTCTCTGTGACTGTCTCTCTCTGTGTGTATCTGTCTCTCTGTCTGTGTCTGTCTCCTGTCTCTCTCTGTTTCTCTGTCTGTCTCCATCTCTGTCTGCCTCGTCTGTCTCTGCCTCTGTCTGTCTCTGTCTCTGTCTCTCTCTCTCTGTCTCCTCTCTCTCTGTCTCTCTATCTCTCTTTCTCCCTCTCTCTCTCTCTCTCCCTTCCTCTCTGCCTCTCTACCCTCTCTCTCTCTCTCTCTCTCTCTCTCTCTCTCTCTATCTCTCTCTCCTTCTCCTTCTCCTCTACAACTAAATAACTACCATGGGTTTAATTATCACCTCCGTGTGCACCTTCTCCTCTGCCGTACAGAATCCCAAGCTTCTAGGCTTTGCTGATCTTTTGATTTATAACCACGCCTTTAAAAAGGAAAGGAAGGAAGATAGATAGATAGATAGATAGATAGATAGATAGATAGATAGAACCACTGTACTAATTATCAGGAAAAAAAAATTCAAGCAAACATGACAGTGCCTCTCTTCAAGGAGCTTATGTTCTGATGTGGGAAGATAGCATCCTATTTAAATATAGGGTCTAGAAGGGGAGGGAGAAGGGATTTCTGGAATTATAGATTTACAGCTAGAGGGGATCTATGAATCATGGATTTAGAGTCATGTCAAAAAAACAAAGTTAAAAAAAGAGAATGCTCAATCTGAATTCTAAGTCCATTAGTCTCTATCTGTAGGTCGATAGCATATTTATATAAGTTCTCTGAAAACTCTGGTGGGTCTTTGTGTTGATAACAGCTGCTAAGTCTTTCAAAGTGATATCTTTACATTATAGCTATTATTGTATAAATTGTTCTTGAGTTACTCACTTCACTTTGCATCCATTCACGCAAGCCTCCCCAGATTTCTCTGATACCATCCCCTTCATCATTCTTATTGCACAATAATATACCATCACATTCATATACTATAACTTGTTCAAACATTCCCCAATGGATGGGTATTTCCTCAGTTTCCAGATCTTTGCCACCACAAAAAGAGCTAGTATAAATCATTTTGTACATGAGTCCCTTTTCTCTTTCTTGGATGGCTTTAGTGGATAGACCTAGTAATAACATCACTGGGTTAAAAGGTATGCATAGTTTAGTAATTTTTTGGGCCTAGATCCAAATTGCATTTCATAATGGTTCAACAGTTCATAGGCTCACCAATAATTCACGGATGTGCCTGTTTTCCCATAGCACTTCAGAATTTTTCATTTTTTTTGTCATTTTAATGAATCATAAGGTGGAAGATGGTACCTAGGTGTGTTTTAATTTAAACGAATTGTTAGTGATGGAGAACACTATTTTCCATATGGCTATTAATAGCTTGGATTTCTTCCTTTAAAAACTGCATGTTTCTATCATTTCATTCATTTATCAATTGGATAATGGCTCTTATTTTTTATAAATTTTACTCAGTTCTGTATATATCTTAGAAATGAGACTTTTATCAGAGAACTATCAATATCCTTTTAATTGGTTCTGTCATTACAATCCATCATAACTTGACTGCCAAAATGACTTTCCCAAAACAAAAGTCTGACCATGCCACTACTTGATAAAATCTCGTGTCTCCCTATTATCTATAGGACCAAATCTAAATTTAGTTCTTTGGAATGAGAACTTTTTACAACCTGTCCCTTCCTATTTTTGCAATTTTCTTTCATTTTATCCTCCTTTCTATCCTTCGCAATTCAGTTAGACTATTCTACTTGTAGTTCCTCATCCATGATATTCCATCTCTCTATTTCTTTACACTGACTTCTCTCATGTCTGGAATGCTCTCCTTTCCATCCTCCAAATCTTAGGAATTGCTGGTTCTTTTAATAATCATATCATGCCAACATCTTCCCTAGGTGATAGTACAATCCCCAATAAAATTATATTCATTCAATCAAACAATAAGCATTTATTAAGTGCTTACTATGTGTCAGGCACTGTGTTAACCCTGTACTTATATGTTCTGTTTTTGATGAAGAAAAGTTCCCTCACCAGAGCTTCCTACACTGAAAAAATCACAGAACCAAGTTTATTGAAGGGTGTATGTGTGTGTATGTGTGTGTCTACATACATGTGTATACATGCATGTACATATTTAAAACAATAGCATTCTTTCATTGTTAAATTGTTCAAAGTTAACTTGCAATTCATTTGGTATATTGCCAGCACCAAGTAAATATGTAGGAGATTGGGTTGATTTCAACTATGCAGACAACATTCTTGGCCATGTTCATGCATAGACACAGAATTATAGAATTCATGTAAATAATAATAAAATAATTATGAAACAAAATTGTCTTAGAACCCTATGCAGACTTTTTTATAAGTAGAGTCCATATAAGAGTCAGCTTATCTGTGTCTTCCCCATAGAAAATCATTGAATGGGTTTTCAAACCATAGTTGAAGTAATCATCCCAAGTTATTTTCCTGGCCAGAATATGAAATACAGTATGAATTTGAGAGTATCATTGGAGATGTGAGGCGATTTGGACATTTATTCTAATCAGCAGTGGATCTCTGTATCTTCACAACCCTCTTTATCACTAACCTCTTCTAATTTTTCTGCAGCAGAATTATCCTCTCACTACCTGAACTGACCCAAAGCAACAGGAAAAATTAGAAAGAAAGAATAAATACCAAGAAATGAGAATGAGATTCACATAATGCTTATCCTTTTTAGGTATTCCTTCATATGATACAAACTAGCATCTCTCAGAATGGCTTTCAACTGCTATTCACACATTCATACCACTAGAAACCATACAATGGAAGCCCACATGAGATGTGGTGCAGAAGGGAACAGCATGTTCTATCTCAGCATGAAATGTACATTTTAAAAATGATACAGCACATACACGAGGTAGATATTTCCAGAAGGTTTGGGGGGGCATTTTGCATTGTTGATTTTCATATTCCTGCTATAAGTAGCTCACAATTCACAAAATGATCATTTTAATGAATATTGGCATCTTAGAAAAGGCAGGTGTTTCCAATGAATAGTGATCTTTATTTCTCTTGTTATGGTAATTACAGAAATAAAACCCAGCTGCAGTTACAGTCTTGCTTTACACTAAAATTTAGAAGTGAGTTTTTTTTTTATCTTGCTAGAGAATATTGTGGGTTTTTTTTGAGGAATAATATTGAACACTTTTGTTTGACTATTTCCTTTAAAAGATATATCTCAACATTTAAATGATCCCTGGCACCCTAAGGTTCAATGCCCAGGGAATTAAGTTGAGTTCAATGCAATAAATATTTATTAAGTATTCGCTAGGTTCAAGAAATTCTGCTAAATCCTGGGAATATTAAAACGAAAAAACCCTCAAGGATGTTTCAGTGTCAAGGAGCTGTTGGCATGTATGAGAATAAGCAAAATAGTGGACAGGCTGATAAGTGCAAAGGGGAGGTCCAAATTTCTGGGAATATTTGGCAAAGGGAGAGCATGGTATGGAGGAGATGCCAACCAAAAATCCAAATATTGAGGCTAAAAAATCATCATGAGTTGAGTCCAATGGTTTGGTTGATGCATTTATTGTACTTGCTACATTTTTTTTTCTGTTTTCTTTACAAGAGCTGAAAAGTCTCGCAAATAATAACAACCAAAATTACTATAAAGGTGGAAAGTAAATTTTTGTAAAGATTTTTCCTAAGTATGTGGTTAACAACAATACTCTGGGTAGGTACTTCTTGTATGATCTCCACATTGCAATTATGTAACCTACCCATGGTAGATTCATCTCCCATACTCTATCCACTCTACAAGGTGTTTCTAAACTCTCGATTCATAGGCAAAAATGCATATTTTCAAGAACTGAAATGAATGAAAATTACAAAAACATTTCATTTAATTGTAATATTAACAAATAACATTTTCAATATGATTTCCATCATTTGTGATGCAAAGGTTGATGCGCTTAGCAAGATTCATGTGAACTTGATGCAATAACCCCACATTGCCGTCAATTTTAGCACATTCACTCTTTATGCATCCAATCAAGTGTGTTGCATTTGTGATTTTCATTGAGTACACCCTCTCCTTCAGATTACCCCAGAAAAAGAAGTCAAAGGGGCTGAGGTCTGTTAATATTCCAAATATATCAAAATATGCATTTTTTCCTATGTGTCCAGACTTTAGGGACACCCTGTACAATGTACTAGCAGCCACATCTCAGCTTTCTCTGGCACAGTGGATATAGTATGGTATGGAGGATGATGCTGGAGTCAGGAAGCCCTGAGTTCAATACAACCTCAGACACTTAGTAGCTTGTTTGACCCTGGGCAAGTCATTTAACCTCTATCTTGGTTCCTCACCTGTAAAGTGATAATAATAATAATAATAATAATAATAATAATAATAATAACAACACATACCTCCCAGACTTATGTGCAATTATGTGAGGATCAAATAGGCTACTTACAAACCACTTATAATAGAAGGGGGCTGACACATAGTAGGCATATAAGCATATAAATGCTTATTACTTTCCCCTTCCTCTTTCTTTTTTTTAAAATTTATTTATTTATTTTTAGTTTAACACATATGGTTCTACATAATTTTGAGTTCCATATTTTCTCCCCTCCCTCCCACCTCCCTCCCCAAAATGGCCTGGAATCTCATATAACCACCATGTATAACTTCACATTGAATTAATTTATACACTAGTCAAGTTGTGGAGAAGAATTATGACCAATGGAATGAATCATGAGAAAGAAGAGACAGAACCAAAAAAAAAAACCCAAAAACAAAAACAAAAGAGAAGCAAAAAAGGCGAACATGTAGTGTGCCTCAATCTGTATTCAAACTTCACAGTTGTTTCTCTGGATGAAGATAGCATTCTCTATCATGAGTCCCCTGGAGTTGTCCTTGCAACTTTCTTTGCTGTGAAGAGCGAAGTATGTCAGAGTTGGTCCTCACGGAATCCATATATCTTTGGTTGTGTACAACGTTATTCTGGCTCTGCTCCGCTCACTCAGCATTATGTCATGTAGGTTTTTCCAGGTTGTTACGAAGTCCGTATCATCCCCATTTCTTATGGCACAATAGTATTCCATTACCTTCATATACCACAGCTTGTTCAGTCATTCCCCAATTGATGGGCATCCCTTTGATTTCCAATTCTTGGCTACCACAAAAAGAGCCGCTATAAATATCCTTGTACATATGGGTCCTTTTCCCGCTTGTGTGATTTCTTTGGGATACAACCCTAGAAGTGGTAATGCTGGGTCAAAGGGTATGAACATTTTTATAGCCCTTTGGGCATAGTTCCAAATTGTTCTCCAAAATGGCTGGATCAGCTCACAACTCCAACAGCAATGTAACAATGTTCCAATTTCCCCACATCCTTTCCAGCATTTATCATTTTCCTGTTTTGTTATTTTAGCCAATCTGACAGGAGAGAGGTGGTATCTAAGAGTTGTTTTGATTTGCATTTCTCTAATCAGTAGTGATCCAGAGCATTTTTTCATATGCCTATAGATAGCTTTAATTTCTTCCTCTGAAAACTGCCTGTTCATATCCTTTGACCATTTCTCAATTGGGGAATGGCTTGTATTCCTATATATTTGGCTCAGTTCCCCATATATTTTAGAAATGAGGCCTTTATCAGAGATACTAGTTGTGAAGATTTTCTCCCAGTTTTCTGCTTCCCTCCTTATTTTTGTTGCATTGGCATTTTTTGTACAAAAACATTTCAATTTGACATAATCAAAATTATCCATTTTGCATTTTGTAATGCTCTCTATCTCTTGTTGGGTCATGAATTCTTTACTTTTCCATAAATCTGATAAGTAGACTATTCCTTGCTTTCCCAAATTACTTATAGTATCAGCTTTTACTCCTAAATCATGAACCCATTTTGACTTCTGACTTGACTGATATGTTGCAAGGTCATTAAAAGGGAAAAATCATATTAAACTGTCTATTTAATTATACTGAATTTTTGCCAAATATGCATTTTGAAACAATCTGTGCTATGAAAATTAGGAAAATTTTAAAATACAATAATTGCTGTAATTTATATAGGACTTTAAATTTTGCAAGTAATTTGCATAATCATTTGATAAGAACTTCACAAAAACTAATTGAGGCAAATGATATTGTGATTATCCCCTTTTTTACAGATGAGAAAACTGAGTCTCAAAGAGATTAAGTAATTTATAGACAATCACACAGGGAATATCAGAGCTGAGAAATAAACTGAGGCACTCCTTGTCCCAAATTCAACATTCTACCTCCTGTACAACAGCATTCTTTTCATAAATTATATGAATGTGAATATTGTTTCTCTCTTTGAATTTTACAAAGAATTATCTAAGGTTATAAGATCCCCTACAGATCGTTTATTGCCCATGCATGTTTAAATAGAGCTAGTGAACTGAATTGTATTTAAACATGACTTGGAAGCCCAGGGATATTAGGGAAGCTATAGTTACAACTAGATTTCTGATTTTTCAGGTGGGATATTTTCAGATCACAGCATCCACTTGGCTGAATTACCATAAAGAACTATAAAGTAATTGTGAAAATTCATGGGGTTCTTGGCATTGTAAATGAGAAAGAATTAATCAGTATTTTTTCATCAGAATCACTCATAATGCATTAAAGAACTTGTTTCAACAAGTGTAAATAAATCCCTTTGCTATTAAGCCATGTCTGGTTTTATCATGCTGGTGTGAGAGGCTTATTTGACAACATTATGGATACACAAGTTGTTACTTGTGAAATCCAACTTGATTTATCTTATTTAGTACAGGTAGATTTGATTGTCCAGCCACACGTTGTTGTTGGGTAGTTCCCTCACTAGGGAGAATTTAACATAAAATATCAAATGTGACAGAGATATTGGGAAGGATTTGCTTCAGGGAAACATACACACACAGCCCCTCCCCCCAAAAAATTAGGGACATAATAATTCATATTTTACTCTGACATTTAATCCTAGATTTTTATTTGTTCTGTAGTTGAATCATCATTTAAATTAAATATAAATATACTTTAGCATTATGGTCACACTTTATCATTTATAATTCTTTTATAAAATGGGAATCAAAGTTGAGACTTCATTTTTTTGGTTTCATTAAACACAACTTTTTTACTTAAAAGTCACAATGCTCTGCAATTACTTAGCATCTTGTATTTTTTATTTCTTTGCACTTAAATATTAATTTTTGCCATATGCCAAAACAGAAAGTAGGAGTTATTATTTCCAACTTTCAACAGGAGAAGCAAAGTGTCTCTGAGGTTAAGGGATTAACTGAAATCACTAATCAAATGGTCTCAGGCCTCAGTTCGGATGCCACGAACCAAGTCTAATGGGAAATCACATTGTGTATACATATGTCTTGATCATTGTAAATTCAGAAAAAAAGATACAGAATTGTTTGCAGTGAAGTAGTTCACTAACTTGTAGCCATGGCTGTATTTTAACTTGGCATCCATAACATAGGCTATAAAACGATGAGCTTCTCAAATACAATTGGAGTTTTATTTTCATAAACCATGTAAATATGACCATCATTCCACTCTTTGAGTTTTACACAGAATCATCAAAGGTTGAAAAATAGCCTACAAATCATTTATCGCCTATGCATCAGAGCATATCATCCTTTTGTCCTTATTCTTTAAAAAAACATGAACAGATTTTAGATGAGCAAAAAGCATTCTTAAATAACATAGTAAAAGAAAACAAGTGAAGGAAAGGTGCAGCTAGGAGTTTTCAGCTCATCACATGTATTGTACCCTTTGAACAGAACCAGACAATGATAAACATAATTATGAAATCTTTGAATTGCATGGGTCTCGGATGTAATGAAGAAGTATTGGCACTTTGGTAACTGGCATGGGGAATGTATCAGGAGAGAATGATGGAGATGTAATGGCCCATTATGAGCTCAATTGCTGAACTGAGATCATTTGTCTCTCCTGGATTGGAAAGCCATGGCTATCTAGTGACTTCATAAATATACAGATCAGATGTTGTAGATTTCTGGTTTTGTATATTTTTAGCTCACTAATAAGCAACAGGAAAGATGCTACTGGATAAATGTAGGAGAGGTGACATAAGCCTCAAAGAAAATGTCTCAGCCAAAGATGAGAAGACCTGAGCTCTAGTGCCTAAAGCTATTTATTATTGTTGTTTAGTTGTTTCAGTCATGTTTGACTCTTCATGACCTCATTTGGGGTTTTCTTAGCAAAGATAATGGACTGGCTTGCCAAGTCCTTCTCCAGTTCATTTTACAAATGAGGAAACTGAGGCAGAGTGAAATGACTTATCCAGGGTCCTACAGCAAGTAAGTGTCTGAGGCCACATTTGAACTCAGGAAGACTTATCTTCCTGACTCTAGGCCAGCCCTCTATCTGCTGTACCACCTAGCTGCCTGAATGTTTATTATGTTACCTAAAATAATGGAACCACTACTATGTCTCAACCTATTCAAAACAACCATATTTTTTTTCTCTTTTTTAATTAGATTTTTATTTTTAGTTTACAACACTTAGTTTTACATGTACTTGAGTTTCAAATTTTCTTCCCTTCCCTCCCCTCTCCCTCCCCCAAGACGACATGCAGTCTGATATAGATTCTACATAAACCTTCTCATTAAACTTATTTATACAATAGTCAAGTTGCAAAGAAGAATTATGATCAATGGAATGAATCATGAGAGAGAAGAAACAAAACCAAAAAAAATAGGAAAAAAAGAGAGAGCAAATAGTTTGCCTCAATCTGTATTCAGACTCCACAGTTCTTTCTCTGGATGTAGCTAGCTTTTCCCACCATGAGTCCTTTGGAGCTGTCTTTGAGCCTTGTATTGCTGAGGAAAGCCAAGTCTATCAAGGTTAGTCATCACAGAATCGATATGTCTGTGGTTGTGTATAATGTTCTCCTGGTTCTGCTCCTCTCACTCAGCATCAGATCATGTAGGTCTTTCCAGGTTATTATGAAGTCCGTATCTTCCCCAAAATGAACATAATTTTATGTGGTACTCAAATAACTGGAATTTCAATAAAGTGATTTCCAATTACTAAGAACCTCTTGAAAACAAAATGATAGTTTTATATATGTGTGTTACATTGGGCCTCCAACCTGCATCCTATTACCTGCAAAACAAAAATGAAATCCAAAACCCATGAATCTTTTTTAGTCTGTAAAAGAAATTGTATATGAAATGGCACACATATCTTTCTAAAACTGTCTTATTTTCACCTCACAAATTATATATATATGTATGTATCTATGTGTATACATACATATGTGTATGTATATTTCTCTATGTAAACTGGAAAATGTTAAGTGTGATATAAAATGTTATGATACTAGTAATCAATATTTGATTTTTGTTGTAAATCATGGAACATGAGACTCTCTAAGAAGATATTTTTAAAAAAATCATCACAGCAAAACATGGAAATATGTGTGCTGAGTTTGAGCAGCCTGCACCATGTACCAAATAAAGACCTTTGAAAAAGAGCTAGAATTAAGGATATCATCGGGAAAATATGCAATGACAAAATTTGGGTTAGTTGCACAATAAGAGTGAAGTAAAATCAGTGGATAGTTGATGTGCTCCACTGGCATCCTCACAATGTCAGGAGAAATCAAGGAAGGCAATATTGAATGTAGAACTAATGGAAGTGCCTAGATAAGTCAAAGAGGATACATAGGCATGGATGGATGACATTCTGTATCATTGGAAGGAATATTAAATATTTGGGTAATGTTGTTCCATGGCTTCTTTGGAACTCAGTGTGAAACCATTTAATTTTCTGTAACTTAATATCTTATAAAGTAAGACCAATCTGAGTACTACATTTGCATGTATGGAAAGGAAATGGCAAACCACTCCAATATCCTTGCCAAGAAAATCCTATGTTCCACGGGGTCATGAAAAGTGAAACATGACTGAAAAACAATAACATTTGCACATAATAGACTATCCAAGGAAGTTCTTAACAAATAAATTCTGATTGTTGTTGTATGTAGAAGTTTCTACACTGTATCACAAGAAAGGAGAAATATTGGCTGAGGGTCATACCGTTAAATGGAGTAACAACAAATTGAATAGTTACAAACAGGGATCCCCAGGGATCTGTTCTGGCACTGTATTCCTTCAGTTATTTATCAATGATTTGGATAAATGAATAAATGACATTGTTATCAGATTTGCTTATAACATGAATAGAGAAGGTTACCCAAAATACCAAAAAATGAAGTTATGCTAGAATATTGGCCTGAATCAAATAAGATTAAGTTTCATAACAATAAGTAATACCTAATGTTTACATAAGATTTTCTTGATCTTCCCAATAAGTCTGTGAGTTAGATACTATTATTACTTATTATCCTCATTTCACCAGTGGGGAAAGTAGGATATGGAGAGGTTAAGCGACTTTCCCATGGTCAGCTTAAGAGAGTCATTGAGGGAATACGCAACATGTCAACAACTGTCTAGGGCCAATGGACCCTAGTTCCAGCCTCTAGCTGCTACAAAATATCGTCTCACATTTAAGTTAAAAAATCAGCTTCACAAACACAAAGTGGAAAAGATTTGATTAATGATGATGATGCCAACATTTATATAGCACAATTAAAGCTTCCAAAGAGCTCTACAATGTTATCTCATCTTATCTTCACCGCAGCCCCAGGAGGTAGATGCTATTATGATTCTCAATTTACAGATGAGGAAACTCATACAGATGGAGGTTGCAACTTGCCAGGATCCTGCAGCTAGTAAGTGTCTGAGGCTGTATTTGAACTCCAGTCATCACTGACTCCAGGCTCAGGACTCTATGCATTGTGATGCCTAGCTTCCTCATTCATCTGAAAAAGATTTCAGAGACTTATGCGGCACAAAAATAAATTTTGGCAAAAAATTAGTGGTTTTGGTTGCAAAATCATATTATAAGTCTAGGACAGACAAAATACATACAAATGTTAACATAGGGTATATTGAAAAAGACATAGAGGGACACACCTCCCAATACCCCCACCAGTGGAAGGCATATGGTTGAGATAACATCTGGAGTACTCTGTTTGGGTCCAGACTGACACATTTTAAGGAGCAAGATAGCTAGAAAGGTATGCAGAGGAGGACAACCAAGATGGTGAAGGGCCCTAACTTCATTCCATGCAAGGATGAGTAGAAGGATCTCTGAAAATTTAGCCTAGAGAAGAGAAGCTTTGAGATGTCATGTCTCTATTTTCTGTTATTTAAAGGATTACCACATGAAAAGAATTATTTTTTTTTTACCCATAGGCAGAAATAAAAGCAATGTGCGTAAGTTATAAAGAGCTGGCTTGATGTCAGAAAAAGCAAATAAAAATAAAACTTTCTAATACTTAGAATTATCCAAAAAGGAACATACTAACTTTGGAGATATGGTATTGCAGTTAATCATTCCTGTTAATCTACAAGCAAAGCCTGGATGGTCATTTGATGGGTATGATGTTGAGTGGATTTTTGTTTAGGTATGTATTGTACTAGGTGACCTCTGAGGGTGCTTCCAACTCTGCGATTCTATGATTCTCAAAGTCAAGTAAGGCATAGGGATAATTAGTAGAGTAATTCAAAGGCAAAGAGCCATTTTGGTTCCAATAAGATTCTCCTCATGAAGTAGGATTTTTCAGACTGAAATCTTCAGAATTTTCACATTAATTTTCCACTTCTCTTTGCATTGCTGCACATAGCCTAAATGATAAGTGAAGAAAAGTGAATGGGAGAATGGCTATGGTGATTGCTAACTTTAAAATTCTTGGTTCTCAATGCTGCTAATAGGTCTAAGAATAGGATAGCATTGCACAAGTTTAGAGATGTATTTAAAGATGGAAAAGGCTGTGTGCATTTGTGAAAATACATATTTTTGTCAAAATTATACTTCATCTGAACTGGTTGTACTCATGAAAGATTAGACAGTAGATGGATTGCAGAGGCAAATAAAAAGAAATTTACTGGGTCACCTTATCATGATGGAGAAGCAGCCTACACAAACATGGAAGAAACTCCAGTCGTATGCAAGGCAGGGATTAGGAGTTCACAGGCAGAGCCTGGGATAAGGTGTCAGGATGAGGAAAGGGAAACACTGTTTTTGGTGGTGGTGTTGTTGTTCTAAATTCACAAGACTAAAAAGATTGGGGGGAAATTGCAAAAATTCCTATACTGAGAATATTGAGACTATTTGTTGTGTACTCTCCCTTCTCCCTTTCTCTTTTTCTCAATTTCTTGACCTCACTGTCCTACTCTTTCCTCTAGTGTCTGAAAGAATTGGCCCTTTTCTTGCCCTTACCAACATCTTCACATGTCTGTTTGATCCTATCTTCTTAAAATGTTCTCTATTAAAATGCACCCTTAATCATCCTCCGCCCCCCTCTCTCCAGCAACTAGTCTTCTCCTTACTGCCTTCAAGCATACCTGTATCTTCCCATCTTCAAACATCCTTTAGTAGACAAAAAGCCCCACAAGTTATTGTTACCGTATATTTTATTCCCTTTCTCAGCCCAATCTTTGAAAAAAGATGCATACATTTGTTGCCTTTGGTTTCTCTCCTTTCAATGACTCCAAAACTCTTTGCAGTCTGGTTGTCTGACTTCATTGACTAATTAAAGCTGTTCTGTTCAAAGTTGCCAATTTCTTAATCGTCAAATCTGATAATTTTTATAGATTTCTTATTCTTCTCATCCTATTTGCTTCGTTTGACACTGTTGGCTCTCCTTTTCTTCTGGGTTTTCATAAACTCATTATCTCCTGGTTTTCATTATACCTGTTTAATTGCTACTTCCTCTTTGCTAGCTAACCACCTATGACATGCCTCTTAATTGTGGGCAAAACCAAAATTTCCATGCTTGTCCCTCTTTTTCCTGTATTTGAACCAAAACCTCAAATAGAAAGAGTACCACCAAACTGCACATATGCAGCCACATAATGACTTACAAAACTGCATATTGATGTCTATTTTGGATTGTATTTTTATTTATTTTGTTAATTATCTCCTAATTACATTTTAATCTTATTGGGTCCCATCTGGGATTATTGCTTACTATGTCCTTCTCTGTCTCTCTGTCTCAGAATGGTGTTACCACATCAAAACAGGCACTGCTCTATGAGTAAAGCAGAATTGCAGTAGCCCAAAATAAATGTGGCATGTGCCAATTTGGGGACATCTTCATTCCAAATGTTCATATAGACTACTTCTACCCAACCTGTGGTAGAGCCTTCTGAGCTCATATTGGTCTGATAAGTCACAATTGGACACACTGTTCATTTATCCCCACGCGCATGTCATTTTGATCCTCTTCAATTTTGAAGGACAACCTCCATTTAACCGTTTGGCATATCTTGCTATTCCTACTTCAACAGCATCTTAAGCATCTGGGTCCCTTCCTGTCACACAGGTACCACCTTAATTTGGACCTTCACTATATCTGTCCTTTATGATGATAGGAGTCTCCAGATTAGTCTTTCTGCCTCTTCTTTCCCTCTCCAATCCAGTCTACACTCTGCTGTCAAAGTGATTCTTTTTAAGAGTAGTTTCAGTCATTTTATTCATCTATTCAATCAACCTCAATGATCATCTGTTTCCATTGGGACAAAATGCACTCTCTTCTCTTTATCTTTTTTTTTTAAATGCAATTTATTTATTTAACATATTTGGTTTTCAGCATTGATTTTCACAACATTTTGAATTACAAATTTTCTCCCCATTTCTACCCTCCCCCCCACTCCAAGATGGCTTATATTCTGGTTGCCCTGTTCCCCAGTCAGCCCTCCCCTCTATCACCCCCCTCCCCTCTCATCGAGTGGAGGGCAGATGGGGGTGGAGGTAATCAAAACAAACACTTTGGAAAGGGGACAGGGTCAAGGGAGAAAATTCAATAAAGCGGGATGGGTTGGGAAGGAGCAAAATGTAGTTAGCCTTTCACAACATGAGTATTGTGGAAGGAACATAATGATACATGTGTGGCCTTGGTTGAATTGCTCAACTTCTTAGGGAGGGTGGGTGGGAAGGGAAGAGGGAAGGGAATTTGGAACTCAAAGTTTTAAAATCAGATGTTCAAAAACAAAAAAAGTTTTTGTATGCAACTAAAAAATAAGATACACAGGCAATGGGGCGTAGAAATTTATCTTGCTCTCTTTATCTTTTAAAGATCTTCACACCTTCACCTTAACTTTCCCTTAATTTTTCCACACACATTGTGCATTGCTCCTCCTAAATTCTGCAATACAGCCAAACTATTCTTATCTTTTCCTCTCATATGTGAAACTCTATCTCCCATTTCTGTGTCTGCTCTGGCCATTCCCCTCTCCCTTCAAGATGCTCAAACATCACTTTCTTCATGATCACCTCCAATTACTAGTGATCTGCCTCCCAAACTACCTTATATATAACAACTTTGTAGTCGCTGAAGGATATGTATATATATATATATATATATATATATATATATATATATATATATATATATATATATATAGCATAGTACAGTGTCTGGATACTTAGTGCTTAATAAACGCTTGTTCTCTTCCCTTTCTCCGATTTGTAATTATTCTTTTTATATTTTTTCTTCATATAGCTGTGTATGCACTTGCTTTCTTTGTATTAAAGTATAATAGGAATTATTTCATTACATTTGTACCTCTGTGGCCTGATACACAATGAGGGCAATTAATAAATGTGTTACTTGACTATCATAGAGGAAAGCAAGTTCTCAAGTGTATTGTCCTAATTGTATTATGTTTCAAGTATGTCTGTCCTCTAAAATCTATTTTTTTTAGTAAATAAACAAGGAGTTGTTGATTTTTTTGTTTGTTATTGTTGCTTATTTCTTTGCTGACATAGAATGTTGGTTTCTACATCATGTCTCTTAGTAGAAAAATTATTTATGAGGACCTAGAGTAGGGGTGCTGGCCAAAGGTAAAGAAGAAGGAGAGAGTAAGTGAAGTGATGATGATGATGATGACAAATTTAGGAAGAATGAGGGAGAAGAGATAGAAGAATGTGAGGTGACGATAGACAGGGAAATCTGATTTTAACACCACGTAGCCAGCACAGTTAACTATAAGATCTAAGTTACCCCTGTGGGTGGTTTAGATGAAATGTAGATAGGAGAATTGAGTGAACAAAGAAAGAGGTCATGGGAGTTGAGGAGATTAACTGGGAGGTCAGGATATTCTAGGAGACATCTATATTTATCTCTCTGCTCACATACACACACACACACACACACACACACACACACACACACACACAATGGCATATCCACAAGCAAGATACACAGAGGAATGTTATTTTCTCAAAAATTTAGTCATCTGAAAGTTGTATGAAAGCATGATTAACATAGTAGTCTTCTGCAGAAAATCATCTGTGAAAACCTTGATCCATTTTCATGGTTTTTTTAAGATCAAGGATAACTAATTATGTGAAATACTATTTTTCTCAAGAGTTAATAGAAATGAGAAATTAATTAGACAAATCATTTTTTGTCTTTTATTTCCCTTTTTTTAAATTTGGTGCTGGTGGTAGTTTTTGTACCACTACTGTCAGATTCCCTCCTCCCACTGCTCTTCCCATTATTTCATATTTCTTTTATTTGAAATATCTAGGATGTTGAGTCTTAAATGTTTTTTTTTTCCTATGTGTATTTTGTTTTAATTCTCTTTCCAACTTTTTTGTCATATGTATCATTGTCACTTCCTAATATTGTGTATCAAGGGCTAAAATCAAAAATACTTTTTCCACTTTCACTAATAGGAATAGATTACTTTAACAATGGGGTTAAATCTTTTCCATTTGATGTCTATCTTTTGACCTCCTGATTTTACCTATGTCTAATGCCAGTTTTTCCAAGTTCTTTTCCCCCTTTCAAGCTTTTTACTGTGTGGTGAGGTAATATTGGGAATGAAGATGGTAAAACACCTTACAATGGAAAGTCTAGGTAACTAGGACAATGCACTACTTATTAACAAAAAGCAAAGGTGTGATGGGAAATGTGCTTTCAGAAGTAAGAGAAGGAAATCAAATCCAATCATTTTTTATACCATTTGACAAAGGTACTCTCAACACTGAACTTGTTTAGTTGCTTACACTGGCACTATTTATGCTATTTTTTAGAATAATAACTGTCCTGATATTAATAATCTGCTTCCTTGGTATAAATTCAGGATGGCAAAATTTTGTATTTGCCATAGTGATCAGTCTTCATGAATTAAGAGAAATTCATCAAAAATAGGTTGGACTTAAGGTGCCACATATCCTGATACAGCAACTCTGAAAGACAATCTACTGACAGTGAGAATGTAACCTACATAAATGAAAGAAAGATCCACACTGACAAAATTATGGATCCTTCACTGCCAGATCAGGTCACTCTGGAATGCTCTACCTTTGTACCAGTTGCCTTGCCAAATCAGGAATAATTTTGTCCTGGTGTGGATGCTCTTACCTCTCCTTTTCTCAGTTCTTATTTATGTTTTGTCTTTTTTTAATAGGATGTAAGCTCCTGGATAGTAGAGACTATATTATTTTCTTGCATTTGTATCCCATGTGTTTAGCATAGTGCTTGATACATAATAAGTACTTCTTGAACACTTTATCTAAATGCTTCATCTATCCTTAAAGCCTTGAAGGACTATAGTATAATTAAATCATAATTTGTTAAATGGTTCTCAAGTAGCTTAAGTGATTCATCAAGTTCTAGTCCATTACTGTTTTAAAACATTCTTATAAAACTGGGAATATACTTGTAATATTTGTGTGCATAACATTTTGCTAAAGAAACCTAAGCAATATGTCCTCAAGAAAAATGAAAACTTTCTTACAAGAGAAATTTTATATTATTCAAAATCCACACTGGAAGTGCCAATAGTCATTTAAGTTTGGCTGACCCCTTTTGAAATTCTTGATCAAATCATTCACCATGTATTGAGTGCTTAATAATGAAATCAGCATGACAATAAAAACAAAGATAATGTTGATCTTTGAGGACATAGAATTAAGATTTAGAAAGTTCTCAGTATATGTTATTTCATTTCATCCTCAAAAGAGACTTGTGAGATAGGTCCTATTATGACCATGCCCATTCTGCTTATTCTATCTCATGATTTTACATAGAAAATATCAGGATTCTCTCATTTAAAGACAAATATATACACATATGTCTATATACATATGTACATATACATATATGCATACTTATAATCTTTCTTAAGCTAATATATAATGATATATATGATATAATATGATATATTATAATGTAACATGATTAATATAATGTAGTATAATATAATGTAATGTAATAAAATAATCAATTAAGCTGTGGTAGAATGCCTCTTAAGCTTTTACAATCCTATATTTGGTACCTTGAGGGATAAAAAGAGAATTTTAAAATGTGGTCCCTACTTTTGATGTATTCATATTCTCTTTAGAGATGTGAAAAACACAAATGGGAAGTTAACACTGCAATGTGTTATCACTAACACCAAGTTCTGATTGAACAAGATCAGAAAAGAGCACAGGATCAATAGATGGTTTGGTGGATAGAGTAGTAGACTTAGAGTGAAGATGAATGGGTTCTAATCCTGTCTCAGACAGTCAGTGTGTGACCTTGTGCTACTCAGCCAACTTTTCTGAGTAACATTTCATTCATCTGGGCATGGTAATAATAGGACCTATCTCACAAGTCTCTTTTGAGGATGAAATGAAATACATATACTGAGAACTTTCTAAATTTTAAAGTCCTACATAACACCAGCTGTCATGATTATCATCATCATCATCATGATTTTGTCCTCACTTACTCCTAACTATCTTATCCATTGACTTCCATGTCACCTAAAATTCTTATCATTGTAGCCATTCTTGAAGGGCTACCTGAATACTTGTGCAGTTTTATTGAAATATAATTATTTTAAAGTGGAAGACTAGCATGTTGGGTAGCTAACACATCATAAAGTTGTTTAGCAGAGTGAAAAACTAATTTCTACTGTCATCTAGCTGATGATTTATCCCTTAAGGAGTACAATGAAAGGGAAGTCATTTTAATGGGTGTGTTGGTAATCAAAATGGGCTCCTTAGCACTTAGTTCAACAAGTGCCCTTGAAGAGTTTGGCCTTTGTTTCCTTTGATGAATTCAGTGTCTTTGATTGAGTCTTACTAGGTGCTAAGTCCCAGGCCCAAACCCCTATTGGGTGTAAAACCTTAGTGGGTGTGGATTGGCAACTAAGGTGGGGCCCAAGGTAGGGCTAACTCCAGGGAGGGCCTAGTTTACATGTCTGGGAGAGCAGAGGCTTTTAGACCACGTGGGTTTAAGTCCACCTCTTTGTGACGATTCTAGGTCACGTGGGTGAGTCGCATGCGTGACTCACCCCTGACGCTGAAAAAGATATGAAACCAGGGGTTGGCTGTCTGTTCTTTGGAGCTCTTCCGTGCAGCAGTGATGGCGGTGTGACTCTGGGACAGCCCTTGTTCTGAGTTCCTGGGCTGAACCTAGATGTTGGTAACTATACTGTATTGGGTTGTCTGTGATGTTGAACTTTGTAATTTGCTCTGAAGTTCAGGATGCTGGTCTCTTCCCCTGAACTAAGGGAATGAAATTTGTATGCTGAATTAAAGTAGCTTGTCAACCCCATTTAACCTTGCTTCCCTTATTAAGGCAGATCAAAAGAACCTGTGCTGTTGGCAGCCTTCCGGGTGCTGGCTGTGGGTGGATCTTACACCCCCACAGAAGCTGCTAGCTGGATTGTGGAAACAATGGGATAAAGTCCTTAAGCAAGGTCCATATCATAAGATTAGATTAACATCATCATCATCATTATCATCACCAAATTTTACATATTTGAATGCTAATTAATTTCTATAATACTTTAATATTAATTAATAATAATACTAATTATTTATATAATACTTTTACATGCTTTATGAACATCTCATTTTATCTTCACAATAACTTTTGGTAATAAGTGTTATTATTGTTACTGTTTTACAAATGAAGAAACTGAGGCAAGCAGAACGTGAATGACACAGGATCACACTGCTTGAAAGTATTTGAGGCTAGAATTGAACTCAGTTCTTCCTGATTCCAAGTCCAGCGCTCCATCACAGCACCACATGTAGATACCTCTGCTAAAAATGTCCATTCTTCATTCCTACCTGTACAGTTGGCATTGAAACGTTCATATGTTTTCATCTTTTCTCCCTAAATCCATTATAAATTACAACATCTTTCATCTGGGGAGAGGAAAGAAGGTAACACAAAAGACATGAGCAAAAGAAGGAAGACAGTGGTCATGATAAAAATCAGAAAGGGAATTGAAAATTTTCAAGACCTTTATCTGACCTCTTTCATGTTCAGATTTCTAATCCTAAAAAGCTCTTCCTGAATTCCTATGTCAGAAGTCTCAAACAAATTCAGCTCTCCAGTGAGGTCCGAACAAGATTAATGTGTGATTGGGAAATACTAAACAAAATAAATAAAACAATAATTGAACATAGACAATGTCAATTTGTGGTTTTCTAAGCAAATATGTAACCTTTAGGAATCTTTTTATTTGTTTTAATGGCCCTTGTTTTGTTAGCTTTTGACACTATTGTTCTACTCCATCTAGCTATCATCCTACATCTTTTCTCAGCATCACTATCTCTACTAAAAAGTAGTTTACATCAAAAGTCCTCTGTCATGCAGACTTTTTAAGATAGCTTTCTTTCTGAATTAATTATCCACCATTATAATGAAACTATTCCATTGAAGATCATAGTAGTCCCCCTATGACAAAAAACCCAATGCCTTTTTCTGTTCTTCTAATTCCACTAATGCTTGAAATATCAATTCTCTCACTGTCTAATGAAATTCTGTACATCTCCACTGAGCTTACTCTAATGCCAAATTTCACATTCCCTTAGGTGAAATACATACAGCTGTTTATATATTAAAGTATACATTCATGCACATATGAATGTTATATATATATGTATATATATACATATATACATATACACACATATACATATGCATATATACATATACGTGTGTGTGTGTGTGTGTGTGTGTGTGTATACACACACACACACATACACATGGTGGGTGGGGAACAGCTAGGTGATACAGTGGATAGAGTGCCAGACCTGAGTTAGGAAGACTCATCTTCCTGAGTTCAAATACAGCCTCAGGCATTTACTAGCTATGTGACCCTGGGCAAGTTACATAACCCTGTTCACCTCAGTTCCTCATCTGCAAATGAGTTGGAGAAGAAAAGAGCAAACCACTCCAGTATTTTTGCCAAGAAATCCCAAGGGATCGTGAAGAATTGGACACTATGAAAAAAACTGAACAAAATATATTTACGTGTATGTTATCTTGTACCTTTCATGCTTAAATTAGTCCATTAGTCAGTTGATCTTTCAACAGGTATTTATTAATACTTACTCTTCCCCATACACAAAGCTGAGTACTTGAAATATAAAAACAAGGAGAAAGACAGTCCCTGTCCTCAGGGAGCTGCCATTCTAATGAGGGGCATAATGGGATGAAGGTACTTGAGAGGAATTATAGAGAATGTCAGGGAGGAGAGTCAGAAGGACAGCCTGGAGAACAATGGACATATGGGTGGACTGGATGCCTGTTCAGGGAGGAACCAGTCAAACAAAGGGAGGAATCACGGGGTGGAGGTTACTTTCAGGGTGTGAAATCCAGGACTTGATTTTGCTTCTAGCTGGAGAGGTTTCTAAAGTATTGTTCGGAAAGCACAGTGAGAGTAAGAAATGTAGAATAGAGAGGAAATAAAATGACATAACAAAATAATCAGTCTAATGAGTTATAATAATGAATTGTGTATTTGTCATATTATACACACTTAAAGAGCTTCCTAATGAGATTCATATTAAAAGAAAACGGCCTGGACACCAATAGTAATGACAGAGGTGAGAAAGAATGTAAAATTGCCCAGATAATAGCATACCACTGGGAGAATATCCCATCGAGTAAAACTATCAGGGCCTATATTATAGGTGAACAATGAACTGAAAAAAAACTGAATATAAGTACATAAACCTTAATCAAAATTTGGAAATTATTCAGTACTTTTAGTGATTTGGTCTACTACTGAAACATCTGTGTGTGTGTGTGTATGTGTGTGGTGTGTGGGTGTGTGTGTTTGTGTGTGTATGTGTGTGTGTGTGAACAATCATGTTTCAGAAAAGATTTTATGAAAGACTTGAAAAGGAAGGGTGATTTTCATAAAATGAGGCAGAGGGATATGAAATTGGTAGTCATTTCTTCAGCAAAATGTAAAAGAACCAAGGAATAACTTTAGCTTGTACTCATTAAACTGTGAGCTCCTTGAAAACATGTACTGTCTGCTATTTTTCATTTTATCCCTAGCACTTATCACATTATCTGGCAAAAAGAAAGCACTTAAATGTTTATTGACTGGGTGATTGTTGCTTAAATCTATAGAGGATGTATGGAAAAGTACTAAAAAGTTGCTCTGGATAAAATTATAAGTCTGAGTTTTGATCTCAACTGGTAGAGTAGTGACTATTTAGAACTGGATATCATCCTAGAGACAACAAGATCATAGATTTAGATCTAAAAGGAACTTTATATGCCATCTAATGCTTTCATTTTACATATGTAGAAATTATTTTACAGTGAACTCACAAAAGGCAAGTGCTTACAGGGATGGTGGAAGAATCAGTACAAAGACACTCTCAAGGTCTCTCTTAAGAACTTTGGAATCAATTGTAAGACATGGGAGACACTTTCCAAGGACTGCCCAGTGTGGTGTGCTCACATCAAAGAAGGCGCAGTGATCTATGAGGGAAGAAGATTCGCAGTAGCTCAAAAGAAACATGAGATGTGCAAATTTAGACAACCTCATTCCAAATGTTCCTAGGGGTGTGGAACCTATGGCCTCAAGGCTACATGTGGCCCTCTAGGTCCTCAAGTACGGCCCTTTGAATCCAAGTTGTACAGAACAAATCTTTTTATGAAGGCGATGTGTTCTGTGAAGTTTAGATTCATTCAAAGGGCCGCCCTTGGAAACCTAGAGGGCCACATGTGGCTTCAAATCTTCAGGTTCTCCACTCTTGAATAGACTGTGCTTCACCTGTGGTAGAGTCTTCTGAAATTGTATCGGTCTGATCAGCCTCAGTCAGGCACACTGTACCTACTTTTGGTCTCTTCTGTCGTGAAGAACAACAACCAATCTACCAAAGTTTTAGGAAAGAAGCACAAATACACTACAATATTATTTGTGAGGGAAAATTACAACTATTAAGACAACAGTAAGGAGTGCCAATGAAAGCAATCTATCTCGGGTCATCCTCACTTACAGAATGCATTAATTCTTCCTGATAGTTGTGAAGAAAGTTAGAAAAGATAACTCCTGAAATAATTAGATAGAGGTCAAAACTCAGTAAGGACCTTGGCTCTGCTTCGCAGTGTCTCAGCAAAACTCAAATGTAAAAAAAAAAAAAATCGTTTGATAAGTAACGGTGAGATCTGGGGCTATGTATTAAGGAAAAGATCTATCTTTAACTATTCCTTTGAATTGTAGGCTACAAGGCTAGAAGAATTTTACTTTGATAAGTTTCATTTCTCATTCTACATTTGAAAAAAAAAAGAACAAAAAGCCAATATTCTGCAACATTTCAATCAGGAGGTATATCAAGATCACAACACACTATATGTTATATTTTCAATGGCTATTTAATTATCCATTGCTTACCCAGTTGTAAAAATTTTTTTCAGTTTCTAAATCATATATACCTTATCCATTTTTATATGTGACACTGTCACCAGTGTTAATAGAAAAAAATGCAAGTGCTGTAACCAAAATAAGTGTGTCACTTTTATTACTAACTCTGGAAAACAATCCATTGCTGACAAACATAGGCATACAAGATAAAAGTGTACTACACTTTAATGCAAGAACTTTATAAAATCTGGATTTTTAATATAAGAGAAATTATTATAATTACTCTTTTTGTTCAAAATAATACACACAAATGAACAACTCTAGAAAATTGATTTGACAAACTTTCCTTTATAGACAAATTCTCCTCAAAAATCTGTGAAAAGTGATGTACAAAATATGATAGAATGAAAAAGTTGAGGAAAAATTTACATCACACAGGATTCCTGAGTTGGAAGGGATCTCAGAGTCTGAATTCCAATACTAATCTGAAAAAAAATTTCCTCTAGAACAGGGCTGTCCAAAACATGGCCCACCAGCTGCATGAGGCCTGCAGTGCGATTTTATGTGGCCTGCCTGCGCATTTTAATTTTCACAAGTGAAAAAATAAAATAATAATCTTCATGGAATGTGTATTAGATTTTTTAATTCCATCACTAATAAATAATCTCAATGATGTTAAATTTCTTTGGTGTTTTTAAGCAGTATTATGGAGGGAACATATCCCACAGAATTTTCAATTGATCTGTGGGATGCATCCCGTCTGTACGATGCACACTAGTCAGTATGCACCTACCTTTATACTGTTGTGTTATCGCTTTGTTGTTTTGTGTTTGCTTTTGCTCACAGTTTCACCTGTTGTATTGATGACATGCATTCCCCCACTTTCTATTAGTATACTGTATTTTTTTTTTTCTGAGTGCAGGCCTTGAACAATTATTTTATTTTAATTTGTCCCTAAGATAACTTAAGATTGGACAGCTCTGCCCTAGAACATGCTTGACAAGTAAATCGGTCAGTCAATAAACATTTTTTTTTTTCTTTTTTTTTTTTTTTCTTTTTTTTTAATGCATTTATTTATTTAACATATTTGGTTTTCAGCATTGATTTTCACAACAGTTTGAATTACAAATTTTCTCCCCATTTCTGCCCTCCCCCCCCACTCCAAGATGGCGTATATTCTGGTTGCCCTGTTCCCCAGTCAGCCCTCCCCTCTATCACCCCCCCTCCCCTCTCATCCCCTTTTCCCTTCCTTTCTTGTAGGGCAAGATAAATTTCTACGCCCCATTGCCTGTGTATCTTATTTTTTAGTTGCATACAAAAAGTTTTTTGTTTTTGAACATCTGATTTTAAAACTTTGAGTTCCAATTCCCTTCCCTCTTCCCTTCCCACCCACCCTCCCTAAGAAGTTGAGCAATTCAACCTAGGCCACATATGTATTATTATGTATAACCCTTCCACAATATTCATGTTGTGAAAGGCTAACTACATTTTGCTCCTTCCCAACCCATCCCGCTTTATTGAATTTTCTTCCTTGACCCTGTCCCCTTTCCAAAGTGTTTGTTTTGATTACCTCCACCCCCATCTGCCCTCCACTCCATCATCCCCCTGCCTTTTATTTTTTTTTATCTTCCTCCCTCTTCTTTCCTGTGGGGTAAGATACCCAACTGAGTATGTATGGTATTCCCCCTCAGGCCAAATCTGATGAGAGCAAGGTTCACTCATTCCCCCCTCACCTGCCCACTCCCCTCCTCTCCTAGAACTGCTTCCTCTTGCCACCTTTATGGGAGATAATCCACCCCATTCTATCTCTCCCTATCTCCCTCTCTCAGTAAGTTACTCTCTCATCCCTTAATTTCATTTTATTTCTTTTAGCTATCTTCCCTTCATCCTCAACTCACCCTGTGTCTGCTCTCTTTCTTTTACATATATATATATATACACATACATACACATACATACATATACACATAGATACATGCATACATACACATTCACTTATATATATATACATAAACATATATATATGCATATATACATATGCATATTCCCTTCAACTACCCTAATACTGAGGTCTCATGAATCATACTCATCATCTTTCCATGTAGGAATGCAAACAAAACAGTTCAACTTTAGTAAGTCCCTTGCAATTTCCGTTTCTTGATTACCTTTTCATGCTTCTCTTGATTCTTGTGTTTGAAAGTCAAATTTTCTATTCAGTTCTGGTCTTTTCACTGAGAAAGCTTGAAAGTCCTCCATTTTATTGAAAGTCCATATTTTGCCTTGGAACATGATGCTCAGTTTTGCTGGGTAGGTGATTCTAGGTTTTAATCCTAGCTCCATTGACCGCCGGAATATCGCATTCCAAGCCCTTCGATCTCTTAATGTAGAAGCTGCCAGGTCTTGGGTTATTCTGATTGGGTTTCCACAATATTCAAATTGTTTCTTTCTGGCTGCTTGCAGTATTTTCTCCTTGATCTGGGAGCTCTGGAATTTGGCAACAATATTCCTAGGAGATTTCTTTTTGGGATCTATTTGCGGAGGCGATCGATGGATTCTTTCAATTTCTATTTTGCCCTGTGGCTCTAGAATATCAGGGCAGTTCTCCTTGATAATTTCCTGAAAGATGGTATCTAGGCTCTTTTTTTGATCATGGCTTTCAGGTAGTCCAATAATTTTTAAATTATCTCTCCTGGATCTATTTTCCAGGTCAGTGGTTTTTCCAAGGAGATATTTCACATTGTCTTCCATTTTTTCATTCCTCTGGTTCTGTTTTATAATATCCTGATTTCTCATAAAGTCACTAGCTTCCACTTGCTCCAATCTAATTTTTAAAGTAGTATTTTCTTCAGTGGTCTTTTGGACCTCCTTTTCCATTTGGCTAATTCTGCCTTTCAAGGAATTCTTCTCCTCATTGGCTTTTTGGAGCTCTTTTGCCATTTGAGTTAGTCTATTTTGTAAGGTGTTGTTTTCTTCAGTGTATTTTTCAGTATTTTTTTGGGTCTCCTTTAGCAAGTCATTGACTTGTTTTTCATGGTTTTCTCGCATCCTTCTTATTTCTCTTCCCAATTTTTCCTCTACTTCTCTAACTTGCTTTTCCATATCCTTTTTGAGTTCTTCTATGGTCTGGGGCCAGTTCATGTTTTTCTTGGAGGCTTTGGTTGTAGGCTCTATGACTTTGCTGTCTTCTTTAGGCTGTATGTTTTGGTCTTTTTTGTCACCAAAGAAAGAATCCAAAGTCTGAGACTGAATCTGGGCGCGTTTTCGCGTCCTGGCCATATTCCCAACCAACTAACTTGACCCTTGAGTTTTTCAGTGGGGTATGACTGCTTGTAGATTACAGAGTTCTATGTTCTACGTTTGGGGGGAGGTGCCAGCTCTGTCAGAGCCGCACTCCTCCTTCCCCAAGGACCCCCAGTCCAGACTGGGCTCAGATCTTCGGCAGGCTGTGCACCCCTGCTGTGATCTGCCACTTAATTCCCCCCACCAGGTGGGCCTGGAGCCGGAAGTAACAACAGCTGTAGCTGCCCCACCTCCGCTGCCCCCGGGGCTGGAAGCCGAACCGCGAACTCCTTCCACTCCCGCAGCTTTTCCCACTAACCTTCTCCGCAGTCTTTGGTGTTTGTGGGTCGAGGGGTCTGGTAACTGCTCACGTATTCAGGGCGCTAGGGCCCCCTCCGCCCGGCTTCCGGTCTGGATCGTCCACGCCGCTCAGGCTGGGCTCTGCTCCACTCCGTTCCCAGCTCCCAGCTCCCAGCTCCCAGCTCCGTGTGGAATAGAGCTCACCCAGAGACCATCCGGGCTGTCCTGGGCTGGAGCCCTGCTTCCCTCTGCTGTTCTGTGGGTTCTGCCGTTCTAGAATTGGTTCAGAGCCATTTTTATAGGTTTTGGAGGGACTCGGGTACGGAGCTCACTCTAGTCCGTGCTTACCAGCCGCCATCTTGGCTCCTCAATAAACATTTATTAAGGCATCTACTATTTGTTGTGAACTTTGCTAAGTGCAATACAAGTGACAATGCAGGCTTTTCTTGAAGACTTTCTTTGAAGGTTTTTTGTTTTGGTTTTTTTAGAAGTGAAAAAGAAACATGGCTAATCTTACGTCACTTGGTCTTACACACTTTACAAATCACAAACCTATAGATATGTGAGATATTGTAATTAATATTCCGATTTGTCAATTCTCTAGATTTCTGCTGATCATTCCTTCTTTTTCCTAGTTCTTACTTGCCATCTATTGTAGAATTTGACCAGGAATTCACAGGCAGGAATTCGTTTCACCAAGAACTAAGCAGGCAGTGAGGTGGTACCGTAAATAGAGTGTTGAACATGGAGACAAGTAGACCCGAGATCAACTCTTGCCTGGGATTCTTAAGGACTGTATGGCCCTGAGGAAATCTCTGAACCGCTCTTAACCTCAGCTTCACCTCTGTAAAATGGGAGGAATAATAGGTATTACCTCAGAGCATTTTTGTGAGAACCAAGATAATACATGTAAAGCATTTTGTGAAGATTAAAATGCTTTATAAATGTTATCTATTGCTCCACCTTTTCCTCTTTCTCCTCTTCCTCTTCTTCCCACTTTTTCTCCTATTATTATTATTATTGCCTAGATGTTTAATCCAGAGAGAAAGAGAGTGGATGACTTTTCATTGTTACAGGGAACTCTCCAGTTAGGAAAATCCCTCTACTAATGCAATTCTGTACCTTCTCTGTGATATAAATCTTAATGAGATGAGAAGAATATTGAGCATTTAAGTGACTTGCTTAGGGTTACACAACCAGTATGTGGCATAGGCAGGACTGAACTTGAGTCTTCATAGCTTTCAGTTCAGAAATTGATCCACCATGCCAGGATTCCTCTCATACTGCTTTTAACATGAATTATCTTGAATTTGCCATTTCTCCTGTTTGAAAATCATTATGTTTTGTACATTTTCCTTGTGCTCGAGTCTTTTGTCAACTCTCTATGTGTGCCATGATTTCTTAAATAAAGAAAGTACCATTTTTTCTGCCCATAAACCACTATTCTTATTAAAGCCCTCTCCAACCTCTGCCCCTTACACCAGAAGATGGAGCAAAATCAATTGAATAAAGGAACATGATTGAAAGAACAAATGACAGACTGAAAGACTTGAGAGTGGAGAGAGAGAGAAAGAGAGAGAGAGAATCTGAAGTTTATTGGAAAGAAAGCTCTGACCTTTGAACCAGGAAGAACTCAGTTCAGACCCCTTCTCTGATACGTGTCTGTGTGAAGTTCTTTGAACCTGAGAAAGTTATTTAACTTCTCACTATTCTAGGGAACTCTGTAAAACTCTAAATTCTGTAACAGTTCCTTCCCTCCTTTATTAGAAAGAGCTTTTCATCCAAGAATTCCCCCTTCAAATAAAACCATAGTTTCAGGTGAAGTCTCTATTCCAATGACACTTGAAGAGAAGAAGTAAAGATGTTATTTAAGAGATGTCTTCTAGAAAAAAGAAAACAGGATGAGAAAAAACATATTTTAACTTAGGAAAAACTAAAATTTGAGTAGATGACACAGGTATAGAGTATAACACAGATCTAGACAATCCACAAAACACTAACACAAAGAAATCATAATTTCTAATCACTAAAAAAAGAAATCTTCAAACATCAGAATTACAGACTGAGAAAAGTATGTATATACATATACATATATATATACATGTATATATATTAGCAAAATCAATCAGAATAATATGAGATTGCTCCTCTTTTTATAAATCAAATCAAAGGAAACATATTATTCTGATATTCATATAACATTCTGAAAAGCAATGGGCAAACAAAGAACCAAGGAAGCACACACTTATTAAGTGTCTCCTGTATGCCTGGCATTATAAGTGCTAGATACACAAAGACAAAAGGGAAATGGTCCCTGCCCTCAAAGAACTCACATTCTAGTGGGAGAAACAACATGTACATAATATATAGTGATATACCAAACACATGCAAAGCATATGTAGAGTCAGTTTGGAGAAGATACACTAGCAGTTAGGAGGACTAGGAAATGATTCTTGGGAGAGTTTGAGCTGAGTCTTGGAAACCAGGCATTCCAGGAGATAAGATGTGAAGGTACACATTGGTGCAGGGTCAAGATTTGGTCAAGTCAAGTTAACAAGCACTTACTATGTGCCAGAAACTGTGATGAGGGCTAGAAATATACATACAAGCAAAAAGAAAGAAAACAAGACAGCTCTAAATCCAAAAGATGCTTACATTCTGCTAGATTAAGAAATGGATAAAAGAAAATTGAAAAGGCTTGGTGGCAGGAGACAGGGGTGATGCTTAAATGATGGTCAACATTCAGGGGAATGGGGGAAGTCCAGAAAACTGAGCATAGAGCAGGACAGAAATCGAGATAGAAATACAGTTTTCCTATGCACTTCCCTTTAAATAAAAATTCTGGGAGGAACTGATCAATCAAAGGAAACAACTAAACCTTCTAGGGTGAGAAGGCTGCAGGAGTAAGTTTGAGTTACTGAGGCAGATGAAAAAGGAATTATGATGATGATAATCAAAATAAAATAATTTAAACAATATTATCTAGCTTGGACACATGAAGTCATTGCACAAGGATATATAATGCATTAGTGTGTACTTTTCTCTATATATTGCAGCTTTTGCCAGGAATATGCTAAGAAGTATAGCTGCAGCAGCTATCACAGATATGAGAAATTCTCCTTCACCTCCCTGCCATTTATGGGACTCATGTCACCTAAGATCACCTTAATATACTAATTAGGGAAGCAGGTAATGCTCTGTTGTTCAATTTGAAACTTCAGAGTGCTATGTTTCTCTAAAGAACATTATCCTATGATATTTCTTCCTATATCCTCATTATGGGTATCCATTTTATATTAATTAAGACTAGGGGCAATGTAAGTGTACTGCATTTCTAGCCAATATAATTGGATTAAAAGTTCAGAAGTAAGGTAAAAGGAAAAATGATTTAATATTTAAAGGACAGAAATTCTTATTCTTTCATTAGACCTCCCAACCTCAGACACTAGGTGTGTAGCTGCACAAGTCGCTTAAACTCTGTTTGCCTCAGTTTCCAAAACTATAAAATTGGGATAATAACATCTACCAGTTGTTAAGATCAAAGGAGACAATATGTATATGGTGCTTAGTAAAGTGTCTGGCACATATAAATGCTTAATCCTTATCCTTCCATCACCTAATAAAGAAAATATGAGCAAAGGATGCAGAGCTAAGTGGAGTTTAAATTACTTCTTGAATGATGAGGTCAACAACAACAACAAAAATCTAAAAGCATAAATATGTTAAAGAAACCATTATCACTGAGGCAATAAATACTGTATGTAGCTATTATACAGATAAGGATTTATTATATCAGAAAATTTATACAAAATAACATAAAAAGAGATTAATGAACTAAGACTGAAATTTTGAAAGACTAGATAATAAATTAATAAGCCTAAATCAATTCCAAAGGAAAAAGCATTGATAAGAGAGAAGCAATTAAAAAACCTGTAAAAATTTTTTTTAAATGTAGAATGGATAAAATTATATAGAAATGATAAGATGAAAATTTTTTTAAAAACACTAATAAACCTAATAAGCCACTGAAAAATCTTCCCTCGGGATAAAAAGAGAAGAAAATTAAATTACTAAAGCAAGGAATGAGGTGAATTCTTTACAGGAAGAATATCAAGGGAGTTTCCAGAAACTTTTATATGAAATTCTCTGCCAGCAAGAATAGAATTTAAAACAAATGCGTAAAGATTTGCATGTGGATGGAGCCAAGATGGTGGCTGGAAAGCAGGGACTTGCTTAAGCTCTCCCCCCAAATCCTTACAAATACCTGTAAAAAATGGTTCTGAACAAATTCTAGAGCTGTGGAACCCGGAATAGCAGAGGGAAACAGGTTTCCAGCCCAGGAGAGCCTGGATGGTCCCCAGGAAGGGTCTGTTGCAGGGTGCTGGCAGCGGAGTACACCCCAGCATGGGCCCATGCCAGGACAGACCAGACCTGGAGTCAGCAAGCCAGAACAGGCCTTGGGGCCATGACTATGGCAGTTACCAGACTTCTTAACCCACAAACACCAAAGAACAGGTTAGAGGGAAACTGTGGGATCGAGTTCAGAGAGGTCCAGCCACCAGACCTGGGGATGGCAGATGTGGTGCAGCTGTGGTTGTGGCAGCAGCAGGAAGTTCCTGAGGCTGCTTCCAGAGCTACAGCATCAGCTGTTTCCCGAGTGCCTGGCTCACATGGTGGGAGGAATCTTGCAGAAGATCAGAACGGGAGTGCAAGGAGTGCTTTGTGGGCACAAAGGCAGATTCTCTTGCTGTGCCTTGCTTGGATCTGTATTGCAGTCCTGGTTGGCAGTTCTTGTGGGAGGAGAAGCACTACAGTGACAGAGCCTGGGGTGTCAGTGGAGTAGAAGTAGCTCTGAAAACAGCAGTGCTTGGACTCTAAAACTTGGGACAAAGTATTCTCTATTCTATAAGCAGTCATATGCTAACAAAAAAGCTCAAGGGTCAAGTAGTGGCTGGGAACATGAATAGGCAGCAAAAACAAACTCAGACTCAAACTCAATCTTTAGATTCCTTTTTTGGTGACAAAGAAGGTCTAAACATACAGCCAGAAGAAGTAAACAAAGTCAAAGAGCCTACATCAAAAGCCTCCAAGAAAAACAGGAATTCAGCTCAGGCCATGGAAGAGCTCAAAAAGGAGTTGGTAAAGCAAGTAAGAGAAGTAGAGGAAAAATTGGGACAAGAAATGAGAGTGATGTAAAAAAAAATGAAAAACAAGTCAATGACTTGCTAAAGGAGACCCAAAAAATACTTAAAAAATAACACCTTAAAGAATAGACTAACCCAAATGTTAAAAGAGCTCCAAAAAAGCAAAGAGGAGAAGAATGCCTTGAAAGTCAGAATTAGCCAAATGGAAAAAGATGTCCGAAAGACCACTGAAGAAAATACCATGTTAAAAATTAGATTGGAGCAAATGGAAGCTAGTGACTTTATAAGAAATCAAGATAATATAAAATAGATCCAAAGGAATGAAAAAAATGGAAGACAATGTGAAATATCTCCTTGGAAAACCACTGACCTGGAGAACAGATCCAGGAGAGATAATTTAAAAATTATCAGACTACCTGAAAGCCATGGTCAAAAAGCCTGGACATCATCTTTCAAGAAATTATCAAGGAAAACTGCCCTGATATTCTAGAACCAGAGGGTGAAATAGAAATTGAAAGAATCCACCAATTGCCTCTTGAAAAAGATCCCAAAAATAAAACTCCTGGAATATTGTCACCAAATTACAGAGTTTCTAGGTCAAGGAGAAAATACTGCAAGCAGCCAGAAAGAAACAATTTGAGTATTGTGGAAATACCATCAGAATAACGCAAGATCTAGCAGCTTCTACATTAAGGGATCAAAGGGCTTGGAATATGATGTGGTCAGAGGAGCTAAGATTAAAACCAAGAATCACCTACCCAGAAAAACTGAGTATAATGCTCCAAGGCAAAATATGGACTTTTATAAAATAGAGGACTTTCAAGCTTTCTCAATGAAAAGACCAGAGCTGAATAGAAAATTTGATTTTCAAATACAAGAATCAAGAGAAGCATGAAAAGGTAAACAAGAAAGAGAATTCATAAGGGACTTACTAAAGTTGAACTGTTATGTTTACATTCCTACATGGAAAGATGATGTGTGTAATTCATGAGACCTTTCTCAGTATTAGGGGAGTTGAAGGGAATTTAGACAGAGGGCACAGAATGAGCTGAATATGAAGGGAGAATATCTAAAAAATGAAATAAATTTAAGGGGTGAGAGAGGAATATATTGAGAGAAGGAAAAAGGGAGAGATAGAATGGGGTAAATTATCTCACATAAAAGTGGCAAGAAAAAGCAGTTCTGTTGGATGGGAAGAGGGGTCAGGGGAGGGGGAATGAGTGAATCTTACTCTCATCAGATTCAACTTGAGAAGGGAAAATTGGAACATTGTTACATTGTTGGTGGACTTGTGAACTGATCCAGCCATTCTGGAGAGCAATTTGGAACTATGTCTAGAGGGCTATAAAAACATGCCTACCCTTTGACCCAGTAATACTGCCTCTAGGGCTGTATCCCAAAGAGATCACACAAGTGGGAAAGGGACCTGTATGTACAAAAATATTTATAGCAGCTCTTTTTGTGGTAGCAAAGAATTGTAAATCAAGAGGATGCCCATAAATTGGGGAATGGCTAAACAAGTTGTGGCATATGAATGTAATGGAATACTACTGTGCTATATGAAATGGGGAAGATACAGACTTCATAATAACCTGGAAAAGCCTACTTAATCTGATGCTGAGTGAAGGGAGAAGAACCAGGAGAATATTGTACACAACCACAGACATATTGCTTCTGTGATGACTCACCTTGATAGACTTGGCTCTTCTCAGCAGTACAAGGTTCAAAGACAGCTCCAAAGGACTCATGAGGGAGATAGATATCTACATCCAGAGAAAGAACAATGGAGTCTGAATGCAGATTGAGGCAAACTATTTGCTCTCTCTCTTTTTTTCCTCTTCTTTTTTGGTTTTGTTTCTTCTCTCTCATGATTCATTCCATTGGTCAAAATTATTCTTTAAAACTTGTCTATTGTGTAAATAAGTTTAATGCAAAGGTATATGTAGAAGATATATTGGATTCCATGGTGTCTTGGGGAAGGGGGAGGGGAGAGAGGAGAAGAAAATTTGGAACTCAAAAACATGTGGAAATGAGTGTTGTAAACTGAAAATAAAAAATCTAAAAAACAAAGATCCCTTATCCATAATGATTTAGAATTTTGCCTTCTTCTGATAGAGCTAACTTACCAAGTATGCTATCAAAATTATTGACAAAAATGAATAATAAAGTCAAATGACCAAAACATTTTCATGAAGAAAAATATGGCTCTGACATCAAATCAGGGAAAGAGAACTCTAGACAAATGTCACTAGTGTGCATTGATTTTTTTTCCCTAAAAATGCTTTCAAGGAAGCAAAAATAAAATATTTAGAAAGCAATTTGCCCTAGTAGAATTGGGTCTCTCCAATGGATGCAATGATGGTTTAATATAAATAAAACAATTGGTATATTTACTCATGAACATAAGGATAACCATTATTATTTCAATAGAAAGAGGAAAATGCTTCTAAAACTAAAGCATTAAGGTAAAAAAATCTTTAAATAAAAAAAGCATGGTAACATTCCATCTTTAATATGATCAAACACACACATACATATGAATATATATGTATGTATATATAATCAATGGCTAATTCCCCCTTTTTTGCATTGAAAAATCTTTTCTAATCCAAATGGCTAAAGCACATTTCTCCTCATTTTCTACTATTTTAATACAATTTAATAAAATATAGCAATAACAACAAAAATACAAAGTGAAATTAAATATATTAGCATCAAACTGGACACAAGGTTTTTGCTGTTTTCAGGTGAGAAAAAAGCATAAAAATACATAAAAACAATTATAAAAAGCTAAGAAAATGAGTAATATTCAATAAAATAGCAGAATATGACACATCCACAAGTTATTGGCATTTCTATATATTACTAAAAAGGAAGAAATATTTAAAATGCATAAAATATCTCAATAAATCTACTAATACATTGAATTCACATAAATTTCATCATGCAATTATATTTAAATAAATATAAGAAAAGTTAAATAAGAAATATTCAATTCTTATAGCTGGAAAATACAAATAAATTTTTTAAATGACCATGTCACTTAAAATTAACTTGACAGTGTAGGATTATTTCCCCCCTCCAGCCCTGCCAAATTAGCAAGAATTTAATTTGTAGAAGTATATAAAAGAATAAACAAAATTCATTTTGAAGAAAAGGTCTAGTCTTTCAAGGGCAATAATGGAAGGTAAATATATAGAAATGTAAGGTATTACCAGAAATCAAACTGAAGTGTAAAAAAAATGAAAATCATTCAATACTGTTTTTTCTTAAATTGGAAAATACATCAGCCCAATGAAATAGATAAGCAAGACAAGAAACTATAAAAAATAATAATCTGGTGTTTGAGAAACTTAACATAAATTACTGGGATTATCTATTTGACAACTGCTGGGAAAGCAGTTTTGCCAGAAATTAGATTTAGGCTAATATCTTACATGATTTACCACAGTAGGTTCTAAAAGGATACAAGACCTGAATATAAAAATTCATATTATAAAGAATTAGAGGATGCTTAGCATTCTTAACCAATCAAGGCATAGCAGTGATGACTGAAAGGCAAATTAATTTTAATTACATCCAAGTTAAGATAAAAAGACTTCTGTACTATCAATGAAAATATAATAAGAATATAAATTATGAGTACATAAAACTTTTTATCGACTATCCTGGATAATATCACATATGTGTATCCAAATATAGGCAACTGATAGAAATTTATAAGAATAATAACAATTCCCAATAGATAGTGGGGGGGGGGGAATACTCATTTAAAACCCCAAAATTAAAAATGACCCTCTGAAATCATGCTACGAATAAATGAGAAACATTAAAACAATTCTGAGGTTTTACTTAATGCTCTAAATTGATAGAGACTACAAAAACAAAAAAAAAAAACAGGAAAAATTCAATAAAAAAAAGATTTTTAGGAAAGCAGGAGTATCAATATACTATTGGTGGAGCTGTGACTTGAAGTAACTATTCTGGAAAAGTTTTTGGAATTATTCAAGAAAATGACTTGCCTGTTCATTTATTTTTGACTCTCTTATGCCACTACTAGGAAAATACTGCAAAGGGATCAAAGACAGAGCCAAAATTACAAAAATATGCAAAAATAATCAAGAAGAGATTTTTCAGGGGCAACAAAAGCTGGCAATAATGTGGGTACCCATTGACTGGGAAATGGGTAAAAATCCATGTAATTTGAATGTAATGAATTCTGTGCGTGCATGTGGTAAGAAATAGCAAATATGAGGAATTCAGAGAAATATTATTATATAAAAATGACAACTAGAATAAGCAGAACCAAAAACAATAATAGTTTAATGACTCCAATAACATAATGGAAAGAGCAAGAAAATGAAGCTGAACTTTGAGCAAAAGAAAAACCAATAATGGGTCCAGAGAACACATCTTAAAACTTCCTTCTTTTTTCTCAACACAAAAGAAAAGAACAGTGTGGCCAAAAAGGTGCATGCATTCTCAGAACTATTGGTATATTAGGTTATTTTACCTGACTGTTTTTATTTGTTACAAGAAAAGATTTCACTTTGTTGGGAGAAAGGAAAAAGGTGAATTTCTAGAAATCACCTTGAGAGAAAAACAAAAGTCCTCAATAAAACCTATTTTTAAGAAAATAGTAAAAAAAATATCACCGCAGACTATATTTGTTCCCCCTTTTTGAGAGAAAAAAACAACCAAAAAACTAAATTTGTAAGGGGAATTTTGTTGGTATAAATTACATAGCATACAGCAAAACATTTGACCCAGTTTCTCATTAAGTTAGCACAATTCAGCATTTGATAAATGCTTAGTTGATTGAGTCATATTCCCTTTGTGTACAAACAAGGTTCTGAAGTTAACATTTCTATAGCATCTTCTATGTACCAGTCAGTGTTCAAGTGCTTTACAATTATTATCTTATTCAATATGGGAGGGGTCCTAACCTTGGTGAAGTTGTGCATGCAGCTACCCTCTCAGCAACTCTGAGATATAGACATGATTATTATCCTCATGTTAGAGATTAAGTAATTGATGGAGTCTAGCCACTGCTCCCAGCCCCAATTTAGCCATGCCTGCAGCCCCAATATCCCAACTTCCTCATATGTCTCACTGCCTCACTAGAACAGCAGGCATGTTCATGAACTCATGCCACCCTAGAATAACAGGTGTGTCAACCACATCTACCTAGTTTTAGACAAGACCATAATACCCAGCCAGCCATCTTGCCCCAGACAAGACCACAACAGCCAGCCAATCAGAGAGCAGCACCAGTAGGACATTGAGCAGGATCTTTGACTACTACATCACAGCTTAAGTAGATACCTGTGCAGTGATATCAAGGAACTGTCCTACGGTGAACTTATGACATAGAGGCTTATTATAATATCATTATCATACATAAATACCCCCTATGAGCTTTTCTGTATGAATTATGATCTGCATGCACAGCTCCATCAAAGCTAGGACCCCTCCCATATCAATGAACTCCTCCCATATTTTAATATTCATGTATTTTCTAATGATGTAATTACATCATTTGATCTATAAAAATCCCTGTCTTACCTTGTTAAGTTGCTGGTTCCTCTAAGGAGCCAAGCCCACTAGACATGGGAATCCTCAATAAATGCCTTTGCTTGGTTTGGAGAGGGACTGAGTCTGTGAGTTCTTTTAGAGATGACCCCACAGCACACCTTGAAACCTCAGCAGTAACAGAGACAGAGGTTGAGTGATTTGCCCAGGGTCAGATAGCCAGTAGGTATCTGGCATTAGATTTGAATTCAGGTCTTCCTGATACTAGGTCAGTTATTCTATCGACTGTAACACCTAGCTGCCTTATATTCTATGAGGCAGAGGTAATGAATGAGTAGTTCTGAAGCATTGGAAGTGTGGATCATGGCCATACAAAGGCTGATTCTAATAAGAAAAAAATAACAAGAGTAAATATAAAGTTCATTTATGATCTCAGAAAGAAAAACAAATGGATGAATAAAATGAAAGTTTTAGAAGGATATAGATAGAAAACAGTGAGCATAAAAATAGGTGTGTTTTAATATGCCTTATGGTCAGTATAAGTTAAGTATCTAATTTGGCAGTTAAAATAGCTGATGACAACTCAGATAGTATTGAGAGAGTCAGTGTCCAAAACAGGGCAGAGCTGTTCTGCCTCAATTTGATGAAATCTAGATCAGTACGTTCATTTAAGGGCACTCCATTTTAGGGGAAAATATTAATTGGCATTGCTTAGTTATTTCAGTCCTGTCCAACTCTTTGTGATCCCATTTGGGGTTTTCTTCGGAAAGATACTAGGGTGGTTTGCCATTTCCTTCTCCAGGTCATTTACAGATGAGAAACTGAGGTGAAGTTAAATGGCTGGCTCAGGGTCACACAGCTAGTATTTGAGGGTAAATTTGAGCTCATGAAGACTCATCTTCCTGACTTTTGACCCAGCACTCTATCTGCTGAGCCACTTAATTGCCCAAGAATATAATACAGCAGCCTAAATCTAGAAGAGAGTGATTAGGATGTCAAGAATTTAAACCATACCATGCAAGAATAGATTGTAGAAAATGAAGATATTCATTCTAGAGCAGAGAAGACTTGGGAGGGTGGGACATGCTATCAGATTTTAAATATTTGTAGGACCATGCAGGAGAAATAAATCTGGAATTCTATTTGGCCACAAAAGACAAAATTAGAAGCACTAAATGGATGTTTCGTGAGCACATTTAGTTTTATGCAATGAAAATAGAATGAGATGCCTTGGGAGATAATTGTTTGTCTCTTATTGGAAGACTTCAATTACATGATGACGCACATTTTGGGGGATTTTCAGAGATTATTCCATTTGTGATATTAGACTAGATAGAACTGATCAGCCAAGAACATCTCTTCCAACTCTGTGGTTTTGTGATTTAAACATTAGCTGTTATCAGATTAAATGTCAGTTGTTGTTGATGATGATTTTTCATGCCTTATATAGAGAAACAGCATATTGTAGTGGGTAGAGAACCACCCTCAAAGCTAAGAAGACCTGGCTTCCTGTCTATCTGGGACATACTGACTGTGTGAATTTGGCTGAGTCACTTAACTCTTAGTGCTCTAGGCAAATTTCACTTTGGCTCTTGTTGATTGGCCAACAACAGGTCCAGGTTAATCCCCACTTGGTTATTGTTTGGGCCTCAGGGTAAAGGCAAATAGCAGTTGTTTCTGTTTTGGCCAGAAACCCTCTAGGGTCTTCCTCTTCCAGATTGATTTTCTTTCTTTTTCTTTATTTTTTTTTCTAGATAAAGAAGCCATTCTCTGCTTCATTTCTTACCTAGCCTTGCTGTATTTGTCCTTCATTCTCAAAGAGGACCATGATATCAGGCAAATGATGACATGACTTGCAGTTGACTTTGGTTTGAGTGAGTGAGGGTTGTGCAGGATCATCAGCCTCACTTTCTTCTCCAGAGCCATCTGGGTCCGGTGGCCTGATATTGACCAGGACAATTGGAGATGGCTCAGGATGCATTGGGAGACCCTAGCCCTTTCAGGCTAAACTCTTCAGGTTCTCACTTTGAGTGAGCCCAGCCTTAATCACTGAATGGGTGGTGCCTCAGCCAAACTGGACTGTCAAAGACCTTAGCTTAGAAAGACCAAGGTCTCCCATTGTATCCAGGGCTATCCCCAGTTGTCCTAATCTGTGTCTCACCACTGCACCCAGATGGCTCCAGAGAAGAGAGTAAAACTGGTGACTTTCACAGTCTTACATCACTTAAATCCATTAGAGAATGAAGGACAAACAACAACAACAAAACTACAAAACAGAGAAGATGCCAACCTGTATTGAAAGAGTTTCCTGACCTAGAAGTTCACTATATCAAGAAATTAATAAATCCTGTCCTATCCATTATGTCTTTATGCTGCTTCCTTCATTTGTATGTGAAATATAGGCATAAGAGGTTAAATAACACAGTCATGGAAGTTCTGAGCATTATTCATTTTAGTAAGTACAGTGCATTAAGTTGATATCTGTAAAAACCCTGCAACTTTGTAGGTAACGAACTACAAATGGTTATAAGAAAGTATCTGAAATTTTTAACAACTACTTTTACATTTTGTTGTCAATTTTGCATATCTAAATGAAATAATATCCCTTAATGATAGTATACAAAAACAAAGTCTACTAGTAGAGTTGAATGGAGTACAATCAAAGACAAGAGAAACAGTTGAACTAGTAGAAATTCAGAAAAATAAAGTAAAAAGCCCCAAATACAGGAATAAATTACATTACACTTAGTCATTGGATTCCCAGTGCTCTTAATGATGTAGGGGAAAGATGAGTTTGCTTTGCACAAGTGATTTAGCTTAAGATAATTACTTGAAAGCTAATAGTCTTAATTGATAATTGTGACTATATATGTGGATTAAATTGCCAAGGGAAATTTTTTTTTTCAGAGAAAATAATTTTTAATAAAACAAAGAAAAACTTCAAGCATCTATGTCTGAAAAAATACAAAGGTTTACATATTTTAGATAATTTAGCCAACAAAATGCTAAGGGAGAACAATCTACTTCAATATGAGAAAGTTTAATACTATAAGCAGCTACCAATATGGTTGAAATGATACTGGTTGAGTAACATTCAGAGCAGCTTCAAATGGTCCCCTCTGTTAATAATGCTGTGGGACAGCATGCTACCCGAATTGTCTGTACAAGCTCATTTGCACAAAATTTTATTTTCTTCTATAGGTGTTGTAGAGGCAAAATACTGATCTCACTTAGTGGTTTAAAAGAAAACCATTTTGGCTAGCCATATTTCCAATGAAACCATGGTCTGAGAAACTTCATGTTAAAAAGAAGATAATCTTTCACATCAAAATATTATGGCCATTTTATATTACAAATATAAAAATTATAAAGAAATCTATCCAAAAATATTTGTATCCATTAACCTCATTTCTTTGTATTTTACTGACATTTCTACAAAATAGTAAAAAAAAATCTTATATTTATTTGAATAATATATGAGAAAAAATCTTTAATATATTGTTTTATGAGATGTATGGTAGGGTACAAAATGTGTGTGTATGTGGGTGTGTCTGCTAAAAAAAACAATAACAATATTCCTATATAAAGTTTGGAAGACCACTGCCTTGAGATAACATATCTCTCACATGGTTATATGATTTATACCAGGTTTTATGTTGGATATGACTAACTAGATAGCTTTATTTAATCTCACTAAGTTCTGAAAACTGGAAAGGTATTAAATAGAGATATACATGTTCATCCAAGCTTTTTATCAATATCTTGGAAGAAATCTCATGAAAGAAATGCAAACAAAAGAATAATTTTCCATTGAGTAGTAGCTTCTCCAATTGGTCTTATTCAGAGATGATATTATAATGTATTTGCATAGGAAGTTCTTTTAGTGAAGCCTACCTCACTGCACAGCTAATAAATTTAATTCAATTCAATGAATGTTTGTTAAGTGTCCAAAGCAACATACTGGAATAAACAGGCAAAAGCAACATATTGTCTACCCTTGGGGAGTTTATAATCTGCTGAGAATGTGAAAGAGATTGGTCTAATACCCACACTAGATTACCATAAAGGTGTGTATATTCCCAAGATTGTGAGGCACATTGATGTTTTTTTCCTCCATAACTTCTCTGGGAAGACTTGATGAATGGTCAAATAGTGCATGGGACAGAACATTGAGCAATAAATGTAATCTCTATTGGTGAAAGGAGTATCTATATTGATAAAAAAAAAAGTGGGGGAGGGGGAATCATTCCAAGCAATGAAGTATAAAAATTAATGAAGTTAATTGAGGCTAATTAACAATAAGGGCAAGGCTGGGAATCTAGAAATTTAGTGCATAGTTCTGGCTTGTACAACCCCTATAGTTTAATATCTCTGGTACTTGGTTTCCTTAACTGTAAAATGAGGATATTAGACATCACAATTCTAAAATTATCTGATTCTGTGATTCTATTAATCAGAGAGTTAAAGTGATTTAATAAAATGTAAGATCAAGTACTGAAATATGTGTATATTTAATGAGGCTCATCACCTCCTTCAAAAGGAGAACCCATACTGAAATTTCTGACTTTTCAGGTGCTACAATTGAATCAAAATTGCTTAAGAAACCATTGTCTGCCTCAATCTAGAGCCTCTACAGCCATTAAACTTCATTCCCTTGATCTTAAATATAATTTTTGAAAAACCTGCCATCAATTCTACTTGAGTAGCTGTAGAAACTTTTATTCTCTTACTGACTGGGTCACTTTTTATTGTTATCCTTGTACTTTCTTATATTCGTAAAATGCTTTTGCAAAGAAGATAAATTAAATGTATTGTAACTATCCAAGAGGAGGAAATGGGCATTTTCCTAAGATTTTCATACAACTTTTTTTCCTAGCATCTTCTCTAGCTCAGTAAGTTGAATTAAATTAAATAGATCTAGTTCTATATACTTCTAGGTAACCAATTACTCAAAAAGCTAGAGGGTTTCTTAAAACATTAAGAGAAGAAAAACACAGAAATGGAGACAAGAGAGAAAATAATTCACTGTACCTGTCCAAACCCTCACCAAAAATCATGGTACAAGGATGAATGCTGTAAACATAGTAAGATTATATCTATCTATCTATCTATCTATCTATCTATCTATCTATCTATCTGTCTGTCTGTCTGTATATATACACAGATGCATAATACACATACATGCATATACATACACATGTGTGTAACTGCAGAGTTTTACTACCCTAAAGAAAGACCTAAGAAAATGAAAAGCAAAACAAAATTACAAAATTAAAACAAAAAACCACAAATGAATAGAAACAAATTTAAAAAACCCAATCATAAAAATAATATGGAAACAGCAAAAGGAAAACAGGAAAAACTATACAGCCCTAAACAGGGCAAATACAGAACTAGAAAAGGACAAAAGGCTACACATGGGCATCATTTGATGCCATGACTCATGGCATGTAAAAAAATTGTCTTTGTTTTTTACACCACCTAAAGTTTTCCCTACATTCTTATACCACCACCACCACCACCATCCCCCCCACCCCACTACACACAAACCCTTATGGAAAGCTATGTTATGAAGCAAAGAATATGTTTAAAAGAAAAAAATACATAAAGTAGAAAAAAAACACCAGCAAATCTAATCAATGTATCTTTTAAAATCTGAAAATATATTTAATATTCTACACCCCTAAATTTCCAACTTCTACAAAGGAGTGGGCTGTGAATTTTACTAATACCTATTTTTTGAGCTTCTGATTATTTTTTGTAATTATGCAATGTTCACTCTCCATTATATATTTTGCAGATATTTTCTTAACACAAAAAAGTACTGCTATAAATGTCTTGCTGAATATGGAAAATTTTATTTTTATTATTTCTTATCAATAACCACTTCGGTGTATATGCTTTTTACAGGAAACCCTGAGTTAGAGTATGTACATTTTAGTCACTTTATCTGCATAATTACAAATAGTTTTCCAAAATGGCTCAACTCTCTGTGTCTAATATTACAGATCTGTTATTATGAACAACTGTTTTTCTACTGTATAACTCACAGGATTGCCATGAGGAAAAATGAACACAAATATGAGCTATAATTGTTGCCAAAGCATCTTGGCTTTAAAGATGGTCAGGCAAATTTCAAGGAAGGTTTTGATCCATTGATTGGTGCATCTAGTCAAGTATGTATTGTTGTGTTTTTTTTTTCATTGTATATGTAGCACAGTTTATTGTATGCAGTAAAAATGTATTATAAATTTATGGAATTGAATTGACCTAGATAAGGTACTTTTAAGGTATTACCCTTTCATATGTCAACAATTTGCATCGAGTGAAGGCTATTCAGAGTACTAAGTTATAATTACTCTTGAACTCAGAATTCTGAGAGAATTGCTGCATTGTTGAATGTTTAGAAATTGTTTATAGTATGTTGGAGTGATAAAAACACAAGAACAGTTTTATGATCATAGAACAAAAGTAATTCATCTTACAACACACAGAAGATGAGAATTTGGTTATTCAAATAAGTTTGTACAGTGACAGTGCTCAGAGTTTAAATCCAGAAAGGTAAGAACAGAGAAAAAGTGAAAGTGTATATTTCAGTAATGCATCAGGCAAGCTCAAAGCTGAAAGTGATACATGCTACACATGCTGCTGAGTACTAATTCTAGCTGATCAGAAAGAATTTGGGAGAAGAGAATGATAGGAGTTACCCGGTGAATCAACGAGTTTCAACAAAGCAACGTGCCTAGTGAGGTAGCAGTCAACAATAATATAAATCAATTTATCTCAGCAAAAGAAGTATCTTTTCAATATAAGGACTATGTTTATCAAGGAACATTTATGGACAGGTCCTGAATCAGAAAGAGGAGAGGGAGGTATACAATGAGTGAACAATGAGTGTTTTCTTTTTTCTCACTTATGAACCTCCTTGTCAGTTCTCTGTGAGTACCCACTTTCCCCCACAGATAATGAACACTTTTGGTGGGAGTATGTGATTCAGTTTTAAGTGTGGATTGTGAAATATTTGTTATCCCTACATTTCATTTAGCTATTATTATTTTGCCTTATTTTAAGAGGTTACATTTAAGATATAAAACTCTCATTATTGTGAATGGTTTGTGTGTGTAAAGGGAAGCAAATTTGGGAGTATCCAAGAGAAGAAGTGATGAATAGAAAGAGTATATTCCCCCTCTAGATAGCTATCCCCATTTCCCCATACTAGTTAAACTAGTATTTTCTTAAAGGGTATTGAAAGTATTCTCAAAACATTATTGGCTAGAGCCAGGGTTTTTATATCACTTTCTGGTTAACTGAGTCCACAACATCCACGAGGTGCTCTAGGCATTTTCATGCTTTCGTGCTTCATGACTGGCAGATCACAATGGGCAACTCAGGGAAGTAAACTTAAGTCAGTTGGATCAATTTGAGGTATCCTCAATACAAACATTTTTTTGATATCCCTCTCTGAGTTTCTGTTCCTCCATATGTAAAATTGCTCCTTCCTGAAAGAAGTTTTATGAGAATCAAATGAGATGATCTAGGTAACTGCTTTTCAAACTTTGAAGCACTATTTAAATACTAGTTGTTGTTATCATAAAGCATTAGCCATTCTGCCTTATGTTTATTAATATGCTGTTTATTCATATACTTATAAACATAGATATATTCATTTAGATACATGGTTATTCATTATTTAAGAATCCTCTACTTCCCAAAATAATATTGATGATGATAATGATACCTGACATTTATATAGTGCTTTGGAGTTTACATAGTGTTTTATATCCATTATCTCGCTTGATCAAAAAAGGTTCATCTCTTGGCTAATACTGTACATGACCTGCCTGATTGTATTTAGCCAACTGATGAATGTTAGCAACAACATGCAAATATAATGATTTTACCTAGAAATGACGAGAAATGTTTCAAGGTTACAATACCATAGTAATTAATGTATGTCCCAAGCTTGTAACTCCAAAGTGTGCAGTGAACAGACCTAAATCAAAGATAATAAACTAAATATCTTCTTTCTTGTATTCTTTTGTTAAGCTTTCCTAAGAAATTACACTTATGCTTAGATAATGACTGAATGAATTTGATGCAGGTACCCAGATTTTCATTTCATATTAATAGGAAGAGCAATAAGTGCTAGGCTAGGAAAAAGGGAACACTGAAATTGGTTGTCAGAAGGGTGGGGAAAGTGAACCCATTTGGTGGGGTAGAGGAATTTTTGAATTTGCAAATATTAATTTCTTAGTTTAAAAATATTATAATAGAAATTGAGGAACATTTTGAAAAAAGAGACGATAAAGGACTCTCCCATGGTCGCATAGCTAGTAAATGTTATAGGTAGAATATAAGAATTTTCTGATTCCAGAAGAAGTAAGTTTCAGTGGAAAGAGTCCTGATATGATGTCGTAGTTCCTGTATTCAAATCTTGCCTCTATTGTCTTGACCTCAGATAAAACATTTAACCTCTCTGTTTTTCAATTTCTTTATTGTTAAAATGGTGAGAATTAGATATCTCCTAAGGTCCCTTCCAACTCTTCACCAATGATCATATGATGCGCTGGGCCATGTTCTTTCTTCAGTGAAAGACAGCCCATGTTGGAAGTTTGGAGCTATTTTTAATTTAATAATTATGTATTCTTATTTTTCTTGTAACTTAGTTATTCTAATTCAAGTACTACTGTATAGCAATAATATTTCTGAACTAAACATCAGGACACATAGTCTAACAAAGTAGGATATTTACCAAAAATCTCATAAAAAGGACAACTTATCGTAATTAGAGAAAGACTGCTAAGAAGTCCAAGATGCATATAGTCACTGTAGAAAGATGACAGGTAGATAAATAGTAGATGGTAGATAGACAGATAGATAAATAGATAAATAGATAAATAGATAGATAGATAGATAGATAGATAGATAGACAGATAGATAGATAGAGTAACATCATAAGGACATGTCTATATGATCATAAACTCTGGATTAAAAAGAAAAATTGTTTTAAAGTTTGTTGCTCATTATTTCAGCTGCAAATTTACCATCTCTATGATCTTAAAATTTCTAGCTGAGAGGAATCTTAGAGATTAGTCTAATGTCTTATTCCACAGAAAAGTACATTAAGAATCAAAGAGGTTAGATGGTCTTCTCATAATGATACTAATACTGGGAAAGAAATTAAGCCCATGTCTTCTTGACCTTGTTCCCTATTCAATATATTATGAAACCTTCTCTAAATTCCTCTCTACAAAAGGCCCCTTTTATTTTCTTTCCCCTTATCAATTAGGTACTTTACCATTCCCCTCAAAATATTATAAGTTCTAAAGATTTCTGCAAATTGGCAAATCTATTTTTTATTATTGCACAATACTCTAGATATTTCCCAATCTTCATCTTCAATTCTCACATCATTTTATAACTTCTTCTATACTCTTAATTTCATCAGAGAGAAAATTCCAGTGAAGTAGTAAACCTTCAGTTTCCTTTTATCAAGAAGAGAGCAATGACTTTGAATATTTCAGCAGAAGGAAGAACTTGTTCATTACTGATATAGCCACATAGGCTTTTGAGAACCTGTAACAACAATGTGGCTAGAGGCTACTGTGGCTGTGTGAGACCAACAACGACAACACACAGGAAGGGAAGGGCTGACAGCACAGGTTCTTTGATCTGCTTTTTTTAAGGAAAGCAACTTTAAGGGGTTAACAATCTCAGTTTAATTAAACATAAACATATCATTCACTTAGTTCAGGGAGAAAAGATCAGGGCAAATACAAACAGAAATTACAAGCATACATTATAAACAGATCAACTAACACAAACCAGTCTATCCATGGCAATACATAGTTACCAGAGAAGCACCAACATTTATCTGTCTGGGTTACAAAACCAGGGAGGCGGGTTCAATGGTTTGCTTAGAGTCTCATCACTCACATTCTTTCAATGAGTATACCCCCCAAAAGAGAACTCCAACCTCAGATCTTGTATACCCCTCTCAGGGCCCTGGGGCACTTGATTACCTCATTGCCGAGAAGCATTCAAACAAAGAACAGTGAAAAGTCCCATTTAGGGTGTGGCAAAGTTAGCTGATCCCTAGTACCACCCTATACATTGTTTCCAGTCAAAGACTCCCAATTGTCTTAGTGGTGAGAAACACTCCAAGGCAAAAGATCCCACTTTACCTGCCCCTTTCAAACAAAGGCCAGACTCATCAAAGGCAAGGCACTTGACAGCAAAAAATCCTGCCCTGATGACAGAACCATATCCCAACTCTCAACAGTAGTGATGAATTGGATCCCCAGAAGTTTGGCTAACTATCTCCTTCCTCCCTTCCCCTCCCCACCCCCAGGATCTAGGAATATATCTGAGAGGCAGTGGGGTATCTTTATAATGGAATTTATTTGACACCCCCTCGTGGGGATGTCATTTACACAAACCTTAATCACCATTTACAGTTAGTATCTCTCATTTATCATTGATCTACCCAAGGATTATAATTTTACCAGATAACATCAAGTAGCTTTTATAAAGAGATATTTATAGCAAGAATCAATGCATAACAATACTAAGCACCATCACTGGTGACCCACCACCCAGGGGCTGATTCTCTTCTATACCACCTTGGATCACAGGGAGACTAGGGACAGATTCACAGTGGTTGGAACAAAGCACTCATTCTACAAAGTTAACTTTCAAATATAGTAGAGTCATTGGACAAGGTTCTCCCCTGCTGCAGTACCTTGTAGTGTCTCGGTTGTTGGGCTGATCCATTGCTGGGCTAGATCTCATATCTTGCTCCTCAGAATTACACTAGTTACTCATCAGGTGAAAATTCAGATATCAATGACAGTTCCTGGACACTTAGAGAGTGACTTTTTTGACCCTTTGAATCTGACAAGGTCATAATCTGCTCTGTTCTACCACTAATATCTCATCAATTAAAGGGAGAAAAGAATATACAAAAGAGATGGAAAAAACAGCTGTACCATGAATACAATTACTTGTTGATTGAGATATAGAGTAGGTCACTGATGTTACCTATCTCTCCCCACCCAGAGTCTTAAGGGGAGGGGGGGCTGTCTTTGTCTCAAATACCATTAGGGAAGTGAGAGATAGATTTGGCTTGTCATGGCTTTTGTAGTATGCAAACCTAGTTCCTGGCTAGCAGCCAACCAAAAAACCACTAAGAATTTCCATGTAGTAAGCGGAGAAGAAACAGTCATAGACAAACTGTTCATTCTCCAAATTGGAGAATGGGGATTTTCCTTATACATGACAGGAATCAAGCTCAACTAATATACACATAGATCATTTGTACACGTTTCCAGAACTGAGCCCTCACTTGCCAATTAACTTATCTCTGTGAAAATCCTGAATTGGAATTCCAGAGAGTTACTTACAAAGATCATATAATGTATGAGGAACGATCTTGTTTGCATAACAAGTCTTTATTGTGTGATGTACTATACTAAGCAGTGAAAATGCAAAATTGAAACAAATAACAAAATAAGCAAACCAACAAACCAACAAAACACAAACATTTCTTCTCCTCATGGGTCTTATATTCTAGGGGAGGAGACAATATGTATGTATATATGTATGTATGTATGTATGTGTGTATGTGTATATCTGTGGATGTAAATATCTATGTATATGTGTATAAACATACACACACATATATAAATATGTATATCTCCAGACAAGAGATGGACAGAGTGGATATTAGGAAAACAGAAAGAAAAACATCATCAGCTGGGATGATTAGGGACATCCTCAGTGGGAGGGGAGATGTAACATGGTCACATTTTATGCTTTAGCAAAATCATTTTGGCAGCTGAATGAAACGTGGGCTAGAACTGGAAGAAATTTCTTATAAGAATTAAAATTAACTGACTACTGCAATAATCCAGTCAAGAAGTAATGAGAGGGGGGGCGGAGCCAAGATGGCCACGGGAAAACTGCATCTTAACAGGGCTCTCTCACAAGTTCTGTCATCTTCCTATAAAAAAGTGAATCTGAGCAGATTTGAGAAAGTTAGAAACTGCTTGCAGTCTGAATAAGGCAAATTTCCAAGCCAGGAGAGTCTGAAAGGCCGAAGGGACAAATCTGTAGGCTGGGAGAGCGCTCGGTGTCCGGAGCTGTCCCTGACAGCACCCAGGTGGAAGCGGCCGGGAAAACCTATGTGGGAGACAGGCTGGGAGAAAGCTGGGTGCCCAAAACCGGTGGAGATCCCCAGGCCTCCCAACACAGGACGGCAGTCTGTGGAAGGGACGAGAGACAGCACAACGACACTGGCTGTGAGACTAGTGTCTTTGATAAAGGCCTCATCTCTAAAATATGCAGGGAACTGAGCCAAATTTACAGGAATACAAGTCATTCCCCAATTGAGAAATGGTCAAAGGATATGAACAGGCAGTTTTCAGAGGAAGAAATTAAAGATATCTATAGGCATATGAAAAATATGCTCTAAATAACTACTGATTAGATAAATGCAAATCAAAACAACCCTTAGGTAACATATCTCTCCTGTGAGATTGGCTAAAATGACAAAACAGGAAAATGATAAATGCTGGAGAGGATGTGGGAAAATTGGAACATTGCTACATTGCTGGTGGAGTTGTGAACTGATCCAGCCATTCTGGAGAACAATTTGGAACTACGTCCAAAGGGCTATAAAAATGTTCATACACTTTGACCCAGCAATACCACTTCTAGGGTTGTATCCCAAAGAGATCACACAAGTGGGAAAAGGAACCATATGTACAAAAATATTGATAGCAGCTCTTTTTGTGGTAGCTAAGAATTGGAAATCAAAGGGATGCCCATCAATTGAAGAATGGCTGAACAAGCTGTGGTATATGAAAGTAATGGAATACTATTGTGCTATAGGAAATGGGGATGATATGGACTTCATAATAACCTGGAAAAACCTACACGACATAATGCTGAGTGAGCAGAGCAGAGCCAGGGGAACATTATACACAACCACAGATATATAGGACTAACCTTGATAGACTTTGCTCTTCTCAGCAACACAAGGTGCAAAGACAACTCCAAAGGACTCATGATGGAGAATAGTATCTCTATCCAGAGAAAGAACTATGAAGTATGAATGCAGATTGAGACACACTTTATGCTCGCCTTTTTTCCCCTTTTTTTTTTCTCTCTTTTTTTTGTTTTTGGGGGTTTTTTTGGTTCTGTTTCTTCTTTCTCATGATTCTTTCCATTGGTCATAATTCTTCTCCACAACTTGACTAGTGTGTAAATTAATTCAATGTGAAGTTATACATGGAAGATATATGGGATTCCACGCTGTCTTGGGGAGGTTTGGGGGGAGGGCGGGAAGAAAATCTGGAACTCAAAATTGTGTAGAACCGAGTGCTGTAAACTAAAAATTAAAAAAAAAAATTTAATTAGGTTAATGGCTGAAAAAAAAGAAGTAATGAGAGACTGAACTAGAGTGGTGTCATTGTAAATGGAGAGAAAGGGATATATGCAAGAGTTTTTGTGGAGAAAGAAATTACAAGATAGGGCAACTGAAAAGATTGATATTATGAGAGTTAGAATAAGACATATAGTCTCTTCTTCAGACCATCAATTCGGGTAATAGTTATAAGGTACTACATAATAAAGTTGTCTCTATTCTGCCAAGAACTTTTCATGCATTATTTAAATGTCAACTATTTTATATAATCTGTATTGTCTCTTTTATATCAGTCCAGCATGCCTAGCACAACAGACGCTCAAGAGTTATGTGTATGCTTGAATTGAGTTTAATTCACTGGGCTTCTGAGGTTCGATGTAGGGGAAAACTTCCTAAATGTTTATAGAGCTATTCCAAAATAGAATTATGTACCTTTTTCAACAGCTAGGTAGCACAGCAGTTAGAAAATGGGGCCTGCAGTCAGGAAGATCTGAGTTCAAATCTGTTCTCAGACATGTACTAGCTGTGCAACTCCGAGCAAGTCATTTAACCCTATTTGCCTCAGTTTCCTCACCTGTAAAATTAGCTGGAGAAGGAAATGCCAAACCACTCCAGTATCTTTGCCAAGAAAACCATGAACGGGGTCATGAAGAGTCCAATGTGACTGAAATGACTGAATGACAAAAAACATGAAGATAATAGTAGTACCTACTTCTCAAGGTTATTTTGGGAATAAAGGGCAGTGAAACTTTTACAGTGATATATAAATCCTGGGTACTTTTAAAAAATATATATTTTCTTTTTACAAAGAACATAAAGAAAAGCTATATTTTCTCTATTATTCATCTCTTCATCTCAGATTTTCCATGCAGTTTCTTAAAATTAGAAAGCATTGAATTTAGAGTCAGGGCCTTTTTTTTAAAAAATCCTGACTGCTACTTAATTCTTGAATTGTTTTAGAAAAGTATTCTCACCTCTATGAGTCCCAGTTTTCCCATCTGCATAATGAAGGGGAAATATGTAGTTCTTAGGTTTATGGATGGACTCCTCTTGACACCTTCCCAACTCCTTTCCTCTTGCTTTGAAAACTGCAATCAAATCAACACTACCATTGCTTTTATAAAGGACATCATGACTCTTCTATTGTTCCAACTAATCCTTGAAACTTCCCAGATCAAAATATACTTCCTTGATCACCACTCCCCTATTTATATTTTCTCCTCTTATTAGAATATAAGTTTCTTAAAGTCAAGGATTGTTTTGATTTTATGTTGCATATATAAAAATTGTACATTGCCTGGCACATCATGGGTGCTTAAAATTATCTGCATTCATTCATTCATCCATCTGCCCATTTATTCCTTCATAGTGTTCTCTCTGTTTACATCCCCCGTTCCCATTTCATTCACAATGATGTGCTACATATCCAGAGGGCAGCTTCCTCCTTCTCAGGTTTCAAAGGGGTTAAAATGAGTGGCTGTATTTTTAGTACTCACAGTCACAAGCTATCCCTCCACTTATCAGTCATCTAGACCTAATTAACTTTTTGGAAAGTGTATTTACTAATGTAGTATGGGAAGATTAGGTGGTATAATTTTCTTTTTGCTATTCCAAATATTTTAATAAGAGTTCTCTGCAGGGCATTTAAAACACCAGTTTGTGAGGATAAACTCTGTTAGAGAGAGAAAATACAGAATGCAGGTAGCCATGGAGCTAAGGAATTTTCTTGATTTGAATCAGGATCTGCTCTGTAATCTCATATTTGTCTTTTCCAGTGTCAAAAAATCTCTTCTTCTTGGCGTCTAGGTTTAGGGAGCCTTTTCTTAAAGTAAGCATCAGTAAGATAATCTGGAATTTTTAAACCTGAAAAGTTAACCCTGGTAAAGGTGGCAATGACAAATTTCTGATGGGTCCTTCTCAGAGGAACAAAGTTGATAGTCAGAGGTCCAGTTACTATTAGCAAACCACTAGCCTACTGCTTCAGGAACAACGAGCATGATCAGAACAGTACCTGGGGCGATGCTAGCTAGAAGTTTCTTTGTATACTGACTGAAGGGCTTCTTGCCAATAACTTAGCAGCTTTCTAGGCAACATCCTCAGTAGGGTAATACCTAAGCATTTTGTGAATCTTTACCAGACAGGTTCCTCCATTCTTATCACCACCAACTGGCTTTGAGATATTTGCAGGCATCTTCTCTTTCTTTTTCCTTTCAACCTGGGTTTTTGGTGCAGCATATTTCTACTTATACATGGCTCTCTGGGAATACATTGCAGACCTGGAGTATCTACCAATCCAGTGGACCAAGACTGGGTTCCAACTGCAATGCCTTTGAGACTTTTTCACCACCTTTTCAGCCACATCTTCCTTTTTGTTCTTTTTTTTTTCTTTTTTGACCTTCTTTTCCTTTGGTTCCTTTGGCTTTTCATCCACCATTCTGAGAGAAGGGAAAGAGCCAAAATATTTCTTAAAGAGACTAAGGTACACTCTCCCAAAAGGAGTTCTATTGGAAGAGTGGGATCAAACTTAGAGTACAATAATGGTGAGTTACCCATGTAGAATATACATGTAGCAAAGGGCAACATAACTTTTAGTTATTTGAAGAACTTTCTTGAAGTTAAAGCTGAAATTCTTCTCTGGCGTAAAGAGTCACCCTACTTCAATCTGCTTCCTCTCTTGCCTTTCTTTCTATACCTGTATTTGTGCATTTTTCTCCTCAGTGTTTCTTTAATCCCAAATGGATGCATTATCTCCTACTGGTTCAGTCCATCTGATGCCTTGGTCTATGTTGGCCAGGAGGGGAGGGAAGATGTGAAGAGGGAAAAAAATATCATTCATCTGTGAATGCCAGTGTCAGATGGCCACTGGCAGAATCTGGACTTTCCTCAGGTTCAAGGGCTCTTTCTGAGCTTTGACATGAGAAGGACAACCTCTCCACTGGCCCTTAATCCTTATCTGGCAGGTTCAACATATGAACCTTGGCTTCAGTGCTGTTGACTCCGGTGTCTGCATTGTTCCCCATCTTCCAGATCAGGTCTCTGTAATGAACCTTCTGTTTACCTCTATGTCATAGAATCCCTATCTTCTTTCTTTCTTTCCTTCTTTTTTTTTTTGCTTTTTGGCAGGGCAGTTGGGCTTAAGTGATTTGCCCAAGGTCACACAGCTAGTACATGTGTCAAGTGTCTAAGGCCGGATTTGAAATCAGGTCTTCCTGACTCCAGGGCACTGCGCCACCTAGCTGTCCCTCTATCTTCTTTCAAAATATAATTCTATCACCACTTTCTACATGATATCTTGAGAGATCCATACAACTGCTAGTATCTTGCTTTTTAACCAATTTATATTTAACTATCTTATTTCATTTTATATTTACTTTGCAATTCACCTTTATTGCGCTTATATGTGTATATTTTATATCATCAGAGAGAATATACTCTTCTTTAGAGTAGGGATGGTTTCACATTTTGTCTGATCTCCAATTCCTAGCACAAATTTGGGCCTAGAGAACATTAATAAATGCTTTTTGATTAGTTTACTTCTCTATTATTTTTTGTATATGTGTGAGGAGGGGTCAGGGAAGAAAAGTATTTTGTCACTCTTTGCAAACAAATGAGAAATCTGAACCAGAAAATCTTCAGATGAAAAGTGTCAGCACTCTTCAGCTCCCACAGTTTGAATTTATTTGAGTTCTGTGAGATACTGTGAATCTGTATGACCTCAGCAGAGCCAACAAGTGACCTAGGAAATAGAAAAATACATACCTTTCTGTGCTTGAATTGATGCGCCTAGTAAGAAGTGAGTTAATTATAACAAATATATTTCCAACTTTTCAAAAATCTTAAGAGATATTACTTGCTTTTACCTAATAGTTTATTTTAGAAAAGTGAAAGAGGAGCCAAAATCAACTTTGTTGGCCCAGAGCTATTGTCCTAGACAGAGAATGAGTAATTATTTCAAGCGACAAGCAAGTACATTTAACCTCCATGGGAAACCTAAGAAGTAAGGCAAGAGTTATTCAGTTTTCATATTATCTACTTTCATGGTCTCTGGTTGACTTTGTGAATATATTAGTCCAAAGTCATAAAATAGAAATGCCATAATAAAAGTTCATCTTTAGAGAGTACTTCACAGTTTACAAAGTGTTTTTCTTATACCATCCCCCAGAGGTAAATAGTAGAAATAGAATTTTCTTTCATTTACAAATGAGGCTCAGATGAGTAAAATGATTTGACCATTGTCACATTGCAAGTATCTAGGGGAGGATTCAAATCCAAGTTGTCTGATCCAAGGATTATTTCCATTATTTTTTTTTTATCTTCAGCATCTGTTGCTGAATTAAGTGGTCTCCATTTTATCTTTTTCTTCTTTTCTACCTGCATTGGGAAAATGACATTTTCTTTTCTCCCTGTGCTGTTTACAAAATGTACCTTGCAGTTATCTGACCATATTTTTCCTTACTGGTTTATATTCTTTTAACATACTTCCCCCCCATAATATTTGGGAATTATATCCTGCTGGCATCTGAGCTGCCAAACTGTTATGTGAGCTAGATTTTTCTCTACCTGATTTTCCTTGGAGTCCTTCAAATCTGTCTTTTCTTTTACCCTAAATCACAAATTCCTGTTCTGATTCACAACATTGTCATTCAAACAATTAATTTCTCTCCAGTCCCTTTTGCTCCCAGCAAGTCATTCAGTCACACATGATTCATAACTGTTTTAGCTATAAAGGTATTATAATTTAATTTTAGATACTAAATTATTTAGCTCCACATCCCAATGCCATTAGTGAATTGTATCCCCCTAAGAAACAGACCATGGCCAATGGGATTTGAGAGAGAATCAATGATTACTACTTGGCTGTCACATATTTGGTTGCCTGTGAGGTGAGTAAGTGAATGAGATATAAATAATCACTCATGATTTTTTTTAGAAATAATTACTCAAATGAAATAAAAAGATGCATGCCAAAAGTTATGAACTTGAATATGAAAAAGTACTGAGGGAACTGTCATGAATATTCACTGTCAATATATGAAAATCATGCTATTAGTAAACAAAGAAAAAATGATTTAGATATATTTCTCTTTCATCAATATTATGTTCATTTTAAATGTATAACAGAATTTTACTGGACATTTTATGTATATGAAAGATTTATCTATATCAATAGAAAACATATGTATGCTCCAATCCCATTTCCCTTAAAACAAAAATTCCATTTAGTTGAGAATGATTTGTATGATTATTCTGACAATGGAGAGTTTGTGGGGTCTGAACAATCTGCTTGAAAATGTAAGGGTAATGAGTATGGCAATTCTGATACCAGTGGGAAATAAGGAAAAGGTCACCAGCTCTACCAGCCTCTCCTGACTCTTTTCAGTTGTGCTCTGCAATTGCTATTTGGCAAACAGGTTCGTAATATGGATTAATAGAACACATCCACTATGACTATGACTCTGCCCACTGCTCAATGGAGTCCCCAGGATGAATTGAAGGAACTTAGGCTCCTGACCCAGGGGTGTAAGAGTGGAAAATAATGTTTGGACCATAAGGCAGATAAGCATTTTGACTGAGAGATCCAAATTTAAGCAAGAAAAGAGTTCCAAAAGATGAACTTATATGACTTAGGGCTTTTCTTGCTAGCCACATAGGTAGGCAATGATAGCCCCAGGTGCTACGAAAAATATAGCTGTACTGGGTTTCAAGTAATGGATTTCTTTCTGAAAATGGATTTCTTCAGTAAATTGACTCGCTATTTAATGAAATTATGTATTAAATCCTTTGTAAGATAAAGGAGCCTCTTTAAACCCAATAGCTATTTCCCAATGATTTACTTGTATTAACTCCAAATTTTTCAAACTTTCCCTCATCTATTATCTAGGCATAACAAACTCTACTTATTCTCCTCACCCAAACGTTTCTAGTAACCTGAATTTTGCCATAGTCCCAAAGAGTCCAGGGGTGAGCTAGAGATAAAAATAAACTGAAATTTTAAAGCAGAGAGTCAAAATTCTATTTAAATGACAGGAATTTTACTAATTGTGGTTTCTGAGAAAAATTCCAAAGTATTGCTAATATTTTGTTTATGATAAACTTCATAATGTCGGAGAAGCTGGAACAACAGAGACCTAAGGTTCTACTATTTAATAATATTACCAATAATAATACTATAATTTGTATAGTGCTTTAAAGTGAGCATGTTCCTTTAAATTTATTATCTCATTTGATCCTGTGAGGTAGATGCTCTTATTATCATCATTTTTAGAGTATAAAACTGAGGGAGATAATGGTTAAATTACTTACCCTAGGTTATACAGTTACTATGTGTCTGAGCCCAGATTTGAACTTGTCTTTTTTAATTCAATTTCTGTATATTATCCATTGCCCTATCTAGTTACCCTTTGGCTTAAAGTGAGCTAATTATTTTGATAGAGTGGACCTGATTAAATCCCCAGAACACATCAGATAGGGAAGAAAGGACTGTGTAAAATAACATTGGTCTTCTGTAACCTCTACATTGACTGCAGCATGATTCCCAGATATTTGGAATCACCGGAAAAATGTTGGTGTTAAAAAAGATAGGTAGGCAGCACAACTATGATGAAAATACAAAATTTTGTTTGAAACAGAAATTTGGCATTATAAAAAGCATTTTATTCCACCAATTCAATCCAGTCTGATCTTCCAATTCTAGGCCCAATTCATTGCTTAGCTGAGATGTCTAACTTATGGGCCAGATGTTTTCATCCGTGTTATCAATGAAGACAAACACAGCAACAAGGTAAGCTACAACACTGATGGTAAATTCTTCAACTTGAAAAAGCTACAAGGCAAAACCAAAATGGAGACCGTGTTGATGCATGTTTTTTTTTTTTAGTTGCAGATGACTGTGCCCTCAATTCAACCTCTGAAGCTGAGATGCAACAAAGTATGGATCAGTTCTCTGCTGCTTGTGCTAATTTTGCCCTAACAATTAGCACCAAGAAGACACAGGTACTCCATCAGCTAGCACCACACCACTGATATGTAGAATTATCGGTTACAATAAATGGAGAAGTTTTGATTTTGTGGATAAGTTGGCTTACCTTGGCAGTATGCTTTCTAGGGATGTATACATTGATAATGAGGTTGACCCATACATCACCAGAGTGAGCTCAGTGTTTGGGAGGCTCTGAAAAAAAAGTATGAGAAAGAAAAAAATATTAAACTGCCTACCAAACCGAATGTCTACAGAGATGTTATGCGACCTCATTATTATAAGCCTGTGAAACCTGGACAGTATACAAGTGCCATGCCAGGAAATTGAATTGCTTCCATTGGCATTGTCTTAGGAAGATTTTAAAGATCCCCTGGCAAGATAAGATACCAGACACTGAGGTCCTTTCTCTAATTAAACTGTCAAGCATTCGAATTCTACTGTAGAGAGTGCAGCTCCTGTGGGCTGGCCACATTAGAATGCCAAATATATACTTACCTAAAAGACTATTTTATTGAGAACTCACACAAAGTGACTGCTCACATGGGATCAGAAGAAGCAATACAAGGATGCTCTCAAGGTCTCTCTTAGGAACTCTGGAACTGACTGTGTGACATGAGAGACACTAGCACAGAACCACCCAGCATGGCATGCCCTCATCAGAAAAGGTGCTGTGCTCTATGAGCAAAGTAGAATTGAAGTAGCTAGAAAGAAATACAAGATGCACAAATTCAGAGAACCCACCCCAAATGCTCACATGGACTATTTGTGCCTGACCTGTGGTAGAGCATTCCAAACTTATATTGATCTGATCAGCCAGTCAGACACACTGTAACTTGATTCTACCATAGTGATGTCATTTTGGTCTTCTTCAATAACTAAGGAAAATATCCAACCAACCAACTGATTGACCAACTCTTTGACCTACCTGTACCATAATTTATCACAATTTGAATAATACTCACTTTTGTGTTCTTGGTTTTTGCTGTATGAATACTTAAACCAAACTCTTGGTTATGAATCTTATTTAGTAGGCTTTGTGACTGTAATGGCAAGCAAAAAGGGACTTTTTGTTGTCTTTTTTGGAGTGCTTCTTAGCACTAAGGCAATCAAGTGCCTTTGCTTGAATCTTGCCTTTGTTTTTAGGAAGGCCCACACGCTTTTGCTAACTAGGTCGTGAGTGATGTGAAGCTCTCTGACCCTGAAGAAGTGTATATATTCTCTGAGATTAGCATTTTGTTTGGGGGCTCACTCATTGGAAGAGTGTTGATGTAGAGACTCTGGGTAGCTGTTTAGGAGCCCTTCTGGCTTTGAAAACCTAGATACTGGTGCTTCTCTCTCTGTTAACTATGTATATAATGTCTTGGTCAGACAGCTACAAGCCCTGTCTGCTGATTTGTGTTTATTGGCTCCATTTATGTAATTTCTACTTGTAATTGGTATTTGTTTGTATTTGCTCTGAAGTTCAGAGTGCTGACTTTTTCCCCTGAACTAAGTGGATGATATATGTGTGTTAAATTAAAGCAAGATTGTTAACCCCTTAATGTTGCTTTCCTTAGAAAAGCAGATCGAAGACCTGTGCTAGTAGCCCTCTTGTGTGCTAGAATTGTTGGTCTTACACAGCCACAGTAGCTGCAAGTATCATTGTTACAGTGACATTGCAGGAATATCTGGAGAACTTCATTATCTATACAGAATCCTTCCATTTACACTTTGTCCTGGACAGCTCCATGATAGTAACGAATATTTGGGGTGAGCATTATCTTGTTTTGTGACTTGTTGGAAACTAATAATAAAACTTACCAAGTTAAGATATTGTTGTTTATATTTATCATAAAGTTGTTTATGCTTTTAGTATAGCTATGAAAGACAATTATTTGGAGAACAGTCTTTATGTATTATGTACTACCCAATCAGTTTTTCTGCTTATTTTGTTTTCAGCTGAGAAACAATAATTACAATTGTCTTTTATTCTTTGTACATCTCAGGCAATCATAAAACTGTAGAATGTGTATAAAAATTATACAATTGTAAAATGTAGAATATGCCAGTGTGTCAACATCTTGAGGATTTGTGACTTCATCCATGGTACTATAGAATGTACAAGATTTCCCAAAAGAATTAGGGCAGTTTTAAGATCTAATAATACATATACTTTATTCATAAGTATAAAAATTAAAAGCACAAAAATTTAAGGGTTAGTTATTTGAGATTTTAAAATATTTACCAGGTGGAGGTACATGGAAATGAGGAAATATAGCAAAAACTTATATGAACTGATGCTGAACAAAATTAAAAGAACAATAGAATAAGTTATAGAATAAAACCAATGTTTCAAAGACAAATAAATTTGAAAGACTTAAGGATTCAGATCAAAGGAATGACTAAAATTACAGAAAATCAACAAATTATACTACTCACTTCTTTAGAAAGAAGTGATAGGCTCAAGATACAAAATTATACAAGCATTTTTTAGATGCAGCAAATGCTAGAATTTTTTTGGTAGCTATGTGTATTTGACTTTTTAAAAGTGTTTTTTTATTTCAATTTTTCTTAGAAGGTAAGATACAAAGATACTGATAAGAAAAAAAATAATTAAAGTGTCATTAAAGCATTTTTGAAAAACAGAAGAGAATAGAAGAAAGCCTAGAAGAAACACAGACAAGCAGGATTGCTTTTGAAGTTGTAAGTTGAATTTCTCATACTATTCAAATGGAAAAAGAAACACAAAACTTTTCATAACAGAAACTCTTAGATTTCTGTGCAATCAACCCTCTTCTCCTATTCTATTTTGTATGTGCACTCACTTGACAATTTTAAAGTTAAAAACAAAGAAAATTAAAGGAGAATTATATTTGAGAATTGCCTAAAAGAACCACATTTTCTCATATAAATACCAACTAAACAATTGATGACAATATTCAAAAGAAAAAAATACTGCCTAAAAATCAATAATCATATTAAAACATTGCCATAGGCTCCTATTTTGATTTTTGGCAATCTTACTTTTCTAGACTTAAATAGTTTACCTTTTATATTTTAATGCACAAAATAATGATATGGCCATTATTGTCTATTGCCCCCAAACGCTCGATTTTGTAATTTAAATGAAAATTAGGAGCCAAAGAATAACAAAAAAATGTTGATTAGAGGACACAACTTAAATTAAGATCAACCACCATTCATAAAGTGCCTACCATAATCAAGGCCCTGGAGACATAACAACAAAGTTGAGAAAATCATGGCCTCCAAGGAGTTTATATTCTAGTAGATAATATAATGTGTAGATAGAAAAGTAAATACAAAATGATTAGAGGAGGGAGAGATCACTAATAAGGGGGAATCAATAAATGGTTCTAGGAGGAGGCAGCACCTAAATTAGGCAGCAGTGAATAGGTTGGTTTGGCTAAAATAAAGATTTTATGAAAGGAAGCCAAATACAATATCTGGCCAGTTAGACTGGAACAAGATTATAACAGAATTTCAGTGCCAAGCCTAATCAGAGATATAGCCTTGAAATTATTCAACTAAACTTATTGAAGCTCTGCTGTTTAAAAGATACTTTCTAGGTAGAAGGTTTAATGTATGACATATATCATAGATGACAACCCAAAGTATCTAGGATGTTACTGATAATTGTATAAACCTTTTAAAATAATGTTGTCTCTGTTTTGTCTCATTCAAGAAGGCTGTCCTCCTGCCAGACCCCTAAAGTAGGGAGTGTGCCTAACGTATTATGTATTAACATGAATAGCACAGAGGAGATTTACTTTTCTCACATTGAAGCTACTTGATTCTTTCGATATGACAAATTAACAAGTGAAATAAATATATTTTTCTTTTTGTGTCTTATTCTGATTTCAGAAATCTTAAAATATAAACAAAAATACAAAAATAACATTTAAAAACAAGAAATTAAATATCTTTAAACCTAGAATAAAAATATTTTGAGTACTGCAGAGTATTATAAAGTAACTTTGTTTTGAGTTATTTAAAGTAAAATTAAATCCAAAGTGTGGAACATCAGCCCTTTGTATATTCAAGAAGAAGTTTGTATTTACTAGGGACTTATCGTGATACATTTACCCAATATTGTGCCTAAGGATCTATTTCTCATCTTTTACTCAAGAACTAATTCAACTAGCTTGTTTAAAAATCAATTTCAGCTTAGTATTGGAATCAGTCTATAGAAGACTAAATAAGATAAGAAAAATTTCCTAGATTTTCTTTGTGATTTGCTATAATAAAAGCATAATTTATAAATAATTTCTTCTCTAGATCATTTGAGTGTTTTAATATACCAAAGTAATTTTAATTTGAAATTAAATTCAGTTGTCTTCAATGGAATTCAATGCAATGGGATTAATAAATGATTCCATTCTTTTCCTTTGACTTCTTGGCAAATATACACAGACCCAGTGTGTGCTATATACCATATTAATAATGAGAAAATAATAGCATTTTACACAGAATTTCTTAGTTTCATTATCTTAATTTTAGGAGTCTAAGAAATCTATTTGAACTCAAAGTATTGTAATTATGAAAGGATTCATTTCTATTGAATTTCACCTTCAAGGCGTATCATTATCTCTACATTTTGTTTTGTATAGCTACATCTGTATCATATTCCTACCTCCATATTAATTCAAATTCTTTTTGTAAAGAATGAGGCTCAAATTTCATTCTTTCTGGTGAACTTAGAAAGCATAATTCAAGGCAGAAATAGTCAATTCAGTAAGATTAATTTGACTCATCCCAAATGACAAAATGATGCCGGCTCTTATGGTTTGCATTTTGTGCCTAGGAAATACCCATACTTATGAAAAGCCAAAAAAAATCCAAATCAGAAAAGAAAGTAAAGAAAATTGCAATGATTTGCAATGATTATTCAATACTTTTATTTCTGATGCAAGATTGTTGAGGGGCTGTTATTTCTGTTGCAAATGTAGGATGATCTTCCTCCTAAGAAAGGTGAAAGGAATCAAAGAACGTTTCTCCTCTCCACAATTTAGGTAGTTACAGAAAATGAAGCAAGTGGTCTTTAGGAAAACAAAAGCAATGCCGCACCATGGGGGGTGGGGGGTGAGAAGGAAGACATCAGATGGAAGAGTGGATGCATGACCCTAGTCATTACATATTACATAAAGGAAGCACAAAAGGAAAATAACAGCTATTCAATCACTGCTTAAAATCAAATGTGAGGCTCTTCCTAAAGATTGAATATGATGCTCTTTCTGCATGTTTTTGAATGCTATAGTATTAAAATGAGTGTCATTTGGTACATTTGGAGATAATATAGGGAGGAGAGGGAAAAAAGGAGAAGGAAGGACAGGGGAGGGAAAAAGAGAAGCCTTCTAAGAATTGTGTAGAAAAGACACAGAAATTATCAAGTGAGAGATTTATCACTAGGAAGAAAAAGAGTCGAAGAGTGCATGTAGTTTGTGATACCTTACTCCAGTGGGACTAAAATAGTCATTTGTTGACCTGAGGGCACATATTGAAGACATAATAGAGAACATACTAAGACTTATCAAAATAGACGTCAACAATCCATTTCTGGTCATTTATGTGGACATAAGTTATACTGTCAGAAGGAACCTAAACAGTATTTTTTCATGATTATGATGTTTTGGGAAAAATCAGAAGAATGTGGGGGAATAGGTTTTGTTTTCCTAATTATTACTTATTGGGAGACATTGGCACAGGACCACTCAGCATGGCGTGTCCACATCAGAGAAGATGTGCTGTATGAGCAAAGTAGAATTGAAATAGTTCAAAGGAAACACAGGATGCACAAATATGGAGTATCCACCCCAATTGTTCACACATTTGTGAACATTTTGAGCCCAACCTGTAGAAGAGCATTCTGAGCTTGTATTGTCCTTATCAGCCACAGTTGGACACATTGAATCTTGACTCAAACATAGTGATGTCATTTTGGTCCCACTTGAGAATGAAGGACAACAACCAACCAATTATTCATTGAAGGCAAGGGATGCAAGAGAGCAAAATTAACTTGAAATAAACAGCTGAAGATGAAATCTGACAAGGGGATTTGCAGCTGCCTGGACATGGCTTAAAAATGTAGGGATGCCAGATTCCTGGCCAGTCTTGGAGAACACATTACATAGTCTGTTTAAAATTGGTACAGCCTACCTAGGAAGTTAGTGGGTTCCCAATTCCTAGAGACTGAATGACCACCTGTAAAGTATGTTATAATTCAGAGGCAGCTAGGTGACACAGCAGATAGAGTCAAAGTTCAATTCAAGTCTTAATTACTTCCTAGATCAGTCATCCTAGGCTAACCATTTAACCTCTGTTTGCCTCAGTTTCCTCAACTCTAAAAAGGGGATCATGATGGCACCTACCTCCCCAGATTATTGTGAGAATCTAATGAGATAATATTTGGAAAGCACTTAGAACAGTGTCTGGTAAGTTGTGGGTGCTTAATAAATGCTAGTAGCCCTCCCTCTCTCACTTTCATTTATGGATTGGATTATATAGTAACTGAGCTTCCCAACGAAATCTCAAAACCTATGATTCTGTGAAGAATTCATCACATTTTCTAGCAGCATGCTAATGCATAGTCATTGCACTGCTAAGCTTGACTGAATTTTACTTACAAATTTGGTTTCAGTCATACCTGACCTGAAGTATAATATTTTAATCTTATCTGTTTGTTTTTGCTTGCAAATACATATAATAAATTATTTACTCTGAAGTTGGGTAGGAAATAGGGAGGAGAAGGGAGGAGATGTCTATTTTGATAGAAAGGGGAGACATATCTCCTCTAGAGTGGGTAGTAAGTTGTCTACTTTGATAAAAATATTTCTATCACTTTTAAATTTCCAAGAGCAAAACTGTGAGAAATATAAGCAACATATGATACTTACAGAACTTGATTTTGTCTTTCCAAGTGAGAAGACTTAAAATGGTTCCAATTTAGGCAATTGTAGTCCTACTTAATCAGGCAATTTTTGACCACTAACAATCTCTAATAGTTGAGTGAAATGCAGCCCTTCCCTTCTCTTCATGAGATAATATCAGCAGTGACTATAGATATACATATTCATTTGAGAACATTCATAAATGCAAATTTATTCCATGAAGTCTACACAAACAATGAAATAAATCTTCTTTAAACATTGATATTAATCACCCATCACTTGAATGGATTATAGCATGTTGGATCCAGTTGTAAGGTTTATCCAAGATAATATATTATTTCAGCATTGATTTTATTGATGTGCAAATTAATATTCCTCCTTCAATGGGTTACCAATGCTTGAAGGATCATCGTGTGAGGTCAGAGATACATTATTTACTAACTACATGAAAAGAAAACTCATGTTTCCTTCTAGAAAACTCAGAAAATATAGTACATTAAAAAAAACTCAATCTAAGCAGTCTCCAACATATAAATGGGTTTTGTTTCAAAAGGTCACTTGTAAATGGGTTGTTTGGAGATTTGAACATATTTTCCAATGGAAATAATATTACTCATGCTGGCTACCTTGCCAAACCATCTTATAAAAATGTATTTTACAGAATCACAGAATTTCAGATTCAGAATAGAACTTTAAGTCCATCTATTCCAAACATTATCTGGCCAAAAACACTTTCTACTACCCACCCCAAAATGGTCTCATTTAACTTTTGGATTGCTCTAGTTGCTTGGAAGTCCTTCTTGTTGTCAGGACTAAATTTGTCTCTTTGCTGCTGCTTCTCATTGCTCCTGCCTCTACCATCTTGGACTATGATGAACAATGTTAATTCCTCTTGCACATGAAAGTCTTGCAAGTGCTAAAAGATATCTTTTATGTCTACAACGAATCCCTTTTTGTGATTCTAAACATTGCTCATTTTTTTTGATCCTTATATGGCATGGCATTGAAGCCCTTCACAATTCTACCTTTAAATACTCTTTAGTTCATCAGTATTCCTTCTATTTGGTCAGAAGTATGCTGCTAGAAAATGTGCTGAATTCTTCACAGAGTCATAGGTTTTGAGACTTGGTTAGACAGTTCAGTTGCTATATACTTGTGATGCAATCAGTAATTAAATATCTTTCCCTCCCATTCAGTAGGCCTCAGATGGGGCCAACAGAGGGAGGCTTGATTAGAGGCAGGCCCACAATGTTGTGATGTCAATCAGTGATTAAAAACCTTTCTCTCCTACTCAATAGACCTCGGGTGGGGCCAATTAAGAGAAAATTGATTAGAGGTTTGTTTGTAGGCAGGCCTATTTCCTTTAGTTACTAGGCTCTAAGCCTCAGACCCATACCCTTTTGCTGATTGGGCATGAAGCCCTCTGGCCCTAAAAAGAGTACATACACCAAGAAAGTAGCCATTGAGAAGTGAGAATTCAGAAATCAGAAGTCAGAAACAAGAATTCAGAATCCAGAGCAAGGAAGAGAAGTAAGAACTCTGAGACAACAGAACTGCAGAAAGAGTGCAGAGCAGAGAGCAGAGGGGAAAATACAGTACTTTGGAGACCAGAGAACTGAGGGGAGAGAGAACACAGGCAAGCAGACAGTAAGGATTCATGAGTGTTTATGGGGAGGTCCCAGCAGAGAGGAAGGTTATTGGACGATGACATTCCTTGCTATAATACTGTGTGGAATATAATTACTGCTATATGGAATTGGAGTTATTGGTCTTGGGATTTGATCCTCTGATCTAAATAAATGTTGTACTTCCTCTGCCTTCTACCTAGAGAGTTTTTCATACTTTGTGATTCTGAATCATATAGGCATGTTCATGGTCATTCTTAAGGTCATGAATCTTGCCTTGCTGACAGAACAATCAAATACATAAATGAAGGTGAGAGGGGAAGGGACTATAAAGGGAGGCATTATAGGATAAATAATGATGCTTCTATTATGGAAAATACAGAGAAATTTGGGATAAACATTGGTATGCTAAGATGGAATGATGAACTGGCTGAATGGACATATTCAAATGGTAATTATTAATGAATGGTTCAATGTCAACCTAGAAGGGACGTTACTAGTGTAATTAGTAAATAGTGTAATTCTACATGTCAATACATGTAGAGGCCATGTGAGGCCTTCTACTCTTCAACATTTTAATAAATTTTATCAATGTTTCTTAATTACTGGGATTATAAGGTTCATGTGCTACACATTTTAAGAGGATTTTGACCCTCTAACATAAGGTAATTTTTCTGGGGGATGCACAAAAGAAAGGGGGTGGCCCAGTGGTAATTTTAATAAGAACACTGCAAGTTGAAGAGTATCTGGAGGATTATAATCAGGATGGGAAAAAGCCACAAGAATATACAGTACAATAATAGGTTGAACAACAAAGTGATATTTTAACCTAGTGTGCCAGCTACTGTGTTAATCCCTGCTCCCACGAAGCTCATGTTCCAATGAAGTGATACAACATATATAAATCAGTATAGATGATGTAAACACAGAGTACCAACCTATCAAACAAATAATATTGATATATAGAATAATGTACATGAACACACACATACATATTTTATATACTATGTTGTTATTGTTGTTCAGTCATTTTTCAGTTATGTCTGACTCTTCATGACCCTATTTGGAGTTTTCCTAACAAAGATACTGGAGTGGTTTGCTGTTTCTTTCTCTAGCTCATTTTATAGTTGAGCTTAAGCAAACAGGGTTAAATGACTTGTCCGGGGTCACACAGCTAGTAAATGCCTGAGGCCAGATTAAACTCAGGAAGATGAATCTTCCTTACTCCAGACCCAGCACTCTATGCACTGTACTATCTATCTGCCCATTTATACCATACTATATATTTTATATTCTATATGATTTACTATATATGTACATATATATTATAACTACTGATAGATACATCAACTGATCTATGTAGCTATCTTTCTTCTATGGAAAAGGAAATGTAACTAAACTCAAACATAAGGACTAAATAAGATTTAGGCTTTTCTTTTAACTGAAATATTGATAGATCTATATATCAGCAATTGTATAGTATAGCATGTTTATTGTATAGAGTATAGTGTACATATGAATTGTATAGATATGTCACTATTATTTGTTTCATAAGTTACCATGGCTCAAAAATTCAAACTCAGGTGGTCAGTCTATACAGCAAATAAAGAATTCAGATGAAGTCAGAATAAAAGATATCAGGATAATCTATGGTAGTAAAAGAAGATGAGCTGATCATGTTGAAAGATCTAGAGATGGCAGTTAAACAACCCTAGAGCTCCATTGACTTCTTCAAGGTATCAGGAAAGAGTGAAGCAGTAAGATGGAGGCTGGGGATACTCCTTTATCAGTAAGGCAAGATTCATGACTTCAAGGATGACCATAAACATGCTTCCATGATTCGGAATCCCAAAATATTAAAAACTCTCTAGGTTGAAGGCAGAAGAAGTATAACATTTATTTAGACACCAGAGGATTCAATACCAAGACCAATGACTCCAATTTGATACAGCAGTAATTATATTCCAAAACAAGTAAGCCCACTTCAATCTAGCAACAAGGAAATTATAATATAGTATTATAGCAAGGAAGCAAGTCATCGTGTCACCTTTCCCCTGCTAGGTCCTTCCTGTAAATAATCACTAACATATCCTGTCTGCTTTCCTGTGCCCTCTCCTGCAATTCTGAAAGCCCTTGCAATTCTCAGAGTCCTTGTAGTCTCCTGAATTCTCTGGATTCTCATTTCTCCAATCTCTTGAGGCTATAAATTCTCAGTTCTTAGATCTCTTCAACTCTCTGTTCTGCACTCTCAGCTCTGTAGTCATCCTCAACACTAGCTCTCTCAATGTCTGCTCTTCAGTGCCCTCTTGATGTCTGCTGCCTCAATGTCTTCTTGATGTCTGCTTCTCAATTCTGCTTCTCTCACACTCTGGGCTCTCTTTATATAAAGTTCTAGCCAGCATCTGATTGGCTAGAACTCAGTGTACATACAATTGGCTCTGGTTTTAGCACCTCTCCTTAGGGCCCTGAGGGCTTCACACCTCTCCTGGACCTAGTTAGTGAAAGGGTATGAGCCTGGGCTTTGCACCTAGTAAGTAAAGGGGGTAAGTAAATGCCCTGTTGAATGGGCTCTGAAGATCTTTAATCGCATTAACACCACAACTCCCTTTTGTAAATTGATGTGATCACATAAATTCCAGAGGTATGGATGGTTTACAATCTGTATCACTGGGGGACAGGAGAGGAGGGGAGTGGGGGGGGGTGGAAAAAACAAAAAACTTCAAATAAAAAATCCATTTCCTTGGTTTACTTTTCCAACTGTGGTTCTTGGCATAGTAAATGACACAGTATATACTAGTGTGTGTAGATCATGCGATGTTTTTACGAGATAAAATTTTGCCTCATTTGGCCTGTATTCAGATCTCCACATCATTTCCTTGATGTTTCTAAACTATGCTGCTTCTAGGCCACCCATCCTTTACAGAAACACCTGAGTTTAAATCTAAACTGATGCACTTACCAGCCCTGTGAATCTGGGCAAGTCATTTAATCTCTATTTGCCTCAGATTCCTTGTCTGTACAATGAAGTTAATAATGGCACCTACTTCCCAGGGTGGTTATAAGGATCAAAAGAGATAAAAAAAAATTTAAATGGTGGCACATAGTAAGCACTTTATAAATGTTAACTATTATGATTTTAATTTCCTCCCATCACTACTACCTGTACTATATCTCTGCATCCCTGGGTTCTAAGAGGTAGCCTACTTTTCTGGCCTGAAATCTAGTCTCCATAACACTTTCTGAATATTTTGGACCACCTTACCCTCTTCTCCTATTTAAGTTCCTTGAAGGCAGGGATTAGGTATCCCCAGGACTTAGAACAGTTCCAGGCACACCGATCATGTTCAATAATGATTCATCCATTCATCATTCATTTACTTTTCAAATCAAATGTTATGAGATCTGGATTGTTCATGGTCTTTATATTGAGCACTAGTTTCTAAAAATTGCACTAGTTTGGTATAGTTTGACTACTAATTGTGTTCATGCTATTATATTCAAAAAGTCATTTTTCAGGTTTGAATCTGAGTATGTACATTTCCTCTTCAAAATTGTCTGAGATAGCCTTATTAGGAACAGTTGGATCACACAGTTTGAGATGCTAAACCATTCGATGCTGCCTTGACAAGCCAATTCATCACTGTTTTCATGTTCCTATAAGTCCTTCACAGCTATCATAATTGTCTTGGGGTACATAAAGCCCAAACTATACATAAGCCTGGATATACATCACCATAATTTTCTACTATTTTTGACTTTCCCTCCCTTCACCTCTTACATCACTACAACATTAAGGACGATCCTGATCCTACAATCGTAGAATCACTGAACTGGAAGAGACCTTAGAAGTATGTAGGTCCAGTCCATCTATTTACTGATGTGGAAATAGGCCCCGGGTGGTAAAGTAGCTTACCTAGGTTCATACAGAGACTAAGTGTCTAAGGGGGTAGGACTTGAACACAGGCCTTGATAATTCCAGATCCTGTTCTCTATCTATTATAGTATGCTGCTCCTTTTTGAGTAATTATTATTAGGTATTGGCAATAGATCTATAGTTTCATTGGTATAGGGAATTCCTTTGTAAGGAAACCTCTTCCAATGAAAGTCTTCATCTTTTTTGTGACTCATATTCTGGCTTGCTGCCAGTAGTAGTAGTTCTTGTCATAGTTGTAGTCGTAGTAGTAGTAGTGGTAGTATCACTGGGTTCTCTCTACTTCAATGCTATTCTGATTTTTAAAATCTATTCAGACTTGCTAATAGCTGGTAATACCCTAATGAATTGTCCCTCTTGGGCAACATATTTTCATCTTAAAAAGATCCTCTTAAAATCAGAGTTCCTTAATTCAAAATAATTCAGAATGGTAGACATTCTGGGTTCTATGTTGTGCCAGTAGAGAAGTGATATAGCAGTGAGGTAGCAGGATATTTGGCACCCTCAAATTAGTACACTCTGCATCTTCACACATTTGCAGGTATCATTTTCATTTATGGAGATGACCACTTTTAAGAACCTGTAACAAATTATTGGTCCATTGAAAGCTGCTTCACAAGGAATTACATCAGGATTAAAAAACAGAAATGTTTATTAAGTACCCACATTCTGATGGTGTATGAAGTTGAAAATCCTTTATGGAACCCCTGCTTGTCAGGAAAAGGTTTCTCTCTGCTTTCTCTTAGCTCCTAATATGCTCATACCTTCTAATATGCTCAAATTCCCATTTCAGGTAGTAAACTAGCACCATTTGATGATGTCCCTTTTAAAAAAAAAAGTTTGCTTTCCATCAGCACAAGGCAGGGTGCCTATTCTCTCATAAGCACCAGCCTGTAATTCCTGATTCTGCTAATGAAGCTATAACTATACATCAACAGAGGCATATTCTCCTCTCCATCACCACCCCCAACTACAAATACACCAGGATTTATTATGAAGGTGTAGAGTCCCCTGAGTGTCACCTTTGTGAGGAAGGTCAGATTGTGTAGAATACATGATGAAAATAGAATGAAGTTATTTTTTACTCTAGCTCATTGTGTGAAAAAAGCATACCCCCAGGAGAGCTAATCAAGAAAGTCTATAAGTGTAGTGTTCTTGTAATGAAAAGTCTCACTGCACTCAGCTCAGTCAGAGCTGCAACATAATGCAGTTATCCAATGGCATTGCACATTCAGATCTGCACTCTTCAAAGTCACAACTCTCCATTGCAAACAAACATGTTTAATTTCTGAGGCATCCAACTGAAACCACCATGCCTCTGACTACATTCTAGCCCTAATTATGCACTAATGGAATCACTAAAACAAGCCAAGAAGCGTGAGGAATGTTACCACTTCTTTATTGTGAGGGTGTTTACTTTGGTGGGAATTTAGGGGAAAAGAGGAGGCCCATCCATGCTTGAGATTGTGATATGCCACTGAATATTTGTAAGTTTGATGCACCTATCCGCGGTGGCTGCCCTGGCAATAACCTAATTATACTATTCTCTGGAAGGTAAAAAGCTGCTTGCTGAGATGAGGAAGGGAGATGGATGCTTATTCTATGTGGTGCTTATTCTATGACACAACGTAGGGACAGGGTGGGAATCACTGAATAAAAGGCCTGGAGGCAAAGGTTTCCTGCTCCAAAATAAATTCTGCCTTTCAGAATTTCATTCTGGTTAACTCTTTTAAAATTAAAATATTCCCTTAAAGGTGTTCAATGTGAATAATGTTAATCTGATCATCAGAATAATACTCAGCTCCAGTAACAATCCTCAAGTAATGAGAAATTTGATTGAAGTCAGAAAGTACAATAAAAATTTGGAGAGTAGGACAAGAATGAGTGCCTGATGTGAGAAGGTAGGTTGCTGTTTAATCCTGCATAGGGTCCCATACACTTTGAATGTGTCATTGAATATCATGGCAATGGACTGGTAAAATCTGAATTATAACGAAAGGGCTAGTGAGTGACATCTGGTTAAAATGGAGGTCCTAAAAGGCCACTGAGAACACCAGTTCTTCCACATATGCTCCAAAAATAATCTAAAAAGGACAATGGAGGGATGATCAAGAAATTTTAGCAAAAAAGTTATGATATATTTAACTATGATTATGACCAGAAGTCAGACGTGGAGCTTCAAAGAGGAATGAAGATATGTAGAGCTCGTGAAAGAAGAGTTACTACTATGGATAGAATGCATATACATACATACATACATACATACATACATACATACATACATATATACACACGCACATATACGTATATATGTACACACATGTCTATGTATATATGTACACACATATATGTGAGAAAGTATATATACTGTATGTATGTCTCTCTCTCTCTCTCTCTCTCTCTCTCTATATATATATATATATATATGTATGTATAAATCCAGCTGTTATGCCTCAGAAAATTCAGCAGTAACCTTTTCTACAGCCTTACAACCCTTATTGTGAAAGAACAAATCACTATTATCACTGACCATGTTTGGATATCCACTCCAATTTCTCCTGTCCTATGTCTGGCTTAATCTGTCAGCAATTATACTTTGGTACTTGGATTCCTCAGTTATTATTCTCTGATAATAACTCCAGTATAAGCCTAGAAACATTAAATTCTTTTACTGTTATATGTACCCTCTCCTAGAAGGAATTATCCCCGCCAGAGGAACTTGACCTTGATCAGTTTGTGACACACAATACAGCAATAGGTGTGCTGTCATGGAATCCTTGGGTGCCTCCACCATGTATAAGTAAGTATATTCTAGTTCTTTTCCTACAAGAGAAAAAAGAAGAAGAAATAAAAGAAATAATGAGTATGTAGAAGGAAGGAAAAGTGTTTATTATCCTTTCAAACTTTATCATTAATAGAACATATTCCGAGGTCTCCTTACACTTGCTCCTTTATGATGTGAAAGCTTAGGGATGCACACACACATATATGTACATATATATGCTTGTGTTCACATGTATGTATATGTATATATATGAATATGTGTATGTATGTGTATGCACATGCTTGTATATACTCTTCATACATTCTAAACTCCATAAAATTTTGGGTAATATCATCATGAGATTTTAAAATATTAATGCCACATAATTTGTATTATGACCATAGTGCCAGAGCAGAAAGACAACATGAGTTTTTCAGTGAAAGAAGATGCATATTACACCATATACTTGGAGGAAATGCTTTGATGTACAGTATCACTGGATCTGTGGTATCACAGTGTACTTTATTACTATGGGAATGAAAAATATAACTAATTGATAAACATCATTAATGCATTTACATTATCTTAAAATTTATAAATAATAAAAAAGTCCTCCTCAAGTTTCCAGGGTTCTAGTATTTTTTTTTCATGGACACAGATGGCTCTAGGTTTTTTCAAAATATATTTTTTTCAATTAAAAATCATTTTGTAAAATTTTTCCCACCTTTTCCCTTGAAAAATAAAATAAAATAAACCTTGTAACACTCAAGCAGAATAAATTCATGTAACTGATGCTAGGTTCTCAAACAAAAGCTGTGACAGGTTCTACCATACTGGAAGTACTTCAACTAGGGTCTTAAGAACAGTCTGCTTTCTGAGCACTAACCTAACTGAGCAGAAGAAGAACAACATTGGTAGTCTGGCCTCTCAACAATGCATTATTTGGCAATGGCAAACCAATATACAAAAAAAAATACCAAAAGACCTTCTGTCCTTTTTGTCCTTAATTCTGCAGTAATGGTGGGCAATTGACAGGAACGCGGGCAGAGAATGCCACTAATCACATAATTTTAAAATTCTTTATGTCAGAATGTGGATGTTAATATTCTAAATATTAGATAGCTGTCCAATGATCAACATGTAATGAACTTTTGGCAAGGCAAGTGAAAGAGTATGAAAAAAAACTGGGCAGGCATGACTGGGTTATAATTTACTGCATTTAAAGTAATACTCATACTAATATGAAAAACCAATCTATTAAATGAATTCATTCTCCTTTATGTACTTCTGCTTATCTATTGGATAGGTAGCGTGGGATGTGAAGGGACCAAACTCTCGAGTATATGTGAGGAACCCAGAAGTGATTTTTGTTCTGAAACAGACTCATACTCTTACACTAGCAATATTTAGCTGGGCAGACCCAAAATTTTAGTCTAGCACCCCTTTTGGAGACAAGAGAAAAGATCATCAAACTCATGTTTCTCCTTGGGCCTTCTTGTCTCTTCACACCACAACCCCCATCCAAATATGGAATAAATAGTATACATTAGATAGAAGAACGAAAATGAATGCATGACAGTATATTGGGAACGACCATGTGGGTATTTAAGGGAATGCAAAAGGAGGATACTTCTGCTCTTCTCACTGATGTCATTGTGCTATTCAAGGCTTAAAGAATAGAGTGAGATTAGCAGAACAGGATTGAAAAGAGAAAATGTAGAGAATAGTCTCTTTTCCCTATTGTCCAGCATAAGAGCACTGAAATCAAGATTGTTTTTTTGGAAAAGGCAACAGAGAATTGAGGGATTCTATAAATTCCCTCATTTTGTATCTTTCTCATTCAAATGACCATGCATCAACCGGCAGTTTTTATTTACCCCAGGTATTCCTATGGACCTATGTATATGGTGTGATTTTCTAGTATCAGCAGTGTGGTAGACATCAATACAAGTAAATGAAAATAAAGCTATAATTCTGCCTTAGCTCTTGTAAATATTTAATCAATACCATTGGGGAAATAGCCATTTATCCAGCTCATGAAGTCAATGCATTCACAACAAACTCCAGGATGTCTGTGACTGCATTAGGCTAAAACAACCATATTTTAAATAAAGCACCATTAAAAGAGATAATATTGAAAACATTTTTAGTGTGTGTTCACCTGGCTTGTAACTAATACATCATTTTGTTGATTATTCTAAACCTGTCTCTATTAGGATCAGAATTATTTAAATTGCAACAAAGGCTCTAGGATAAAAATTGCTCTATGTAGTCCAACTTAATAGGAAATGGAGGTTTTATCTTTTTTGCTCTGAGTTTTCTACGCACAGAATACAAAGTTGCTGGATGAGAGGGACGAGAAATGGAGAAAGCATAGATAATTTTTAACCTCCAAGTAAAGGTGAAATAAATGAGAGCTTCCCAAAACGTGCGTAGAGAAAAAATGATGGGAGATTGGCCACATAGGCAAGAGGCTCATCTTTGCTAGGCACTAAATAACATGATTCCAACTTTGCATTCTGTTCAATCATTCTGAGGTGACACAACATTATCTCCCTGGCACCAAGAAGAGATCTTGGCTGAGGCAATAAAAGGGAAGGAAAAGACATGTGACTTCCTGGGACACACACACGTTGAGTACAGAAAATAAAGAGAAATTGCCAGTATTGACAGTCAAGTTATGGCGATTGTTTGTCACTCTACAAACAAGGGGATTGAGACACTATAATGAGAGTCATCTCGAGGAGATGTACAGTCTTGTCCCCAGCACTCACGTAGACTATTGTCTTGACTATCATGAATGCCTTCCCCAGCTTTACATTGTTAAAGAATCATATCTCTACCTAATCAGCAAATAATAGGACTGGCTCACTGACAGCAAGCCCTAGGTTAGAAAAATACATGCACAGAGAACTCCAAACATGTAGGAATTTCTCACCCCATGGGGCCATTCACAGAAAGAAATTAGTAACTGTGAAAAAAGTGGTACTATTTGTTCAAATTGTAGTAGTTAACACCAAGGGAAAAAGAAAAAAATAAACTCCTAGATAGATCTAAGTTCAGTGTAAAAAAATAATATGTTAGTAGGAGGGTACAATAGATGTAGTACTGGATCTTGGGAAAATAAGGCTATATTAAAAATATATGCACATATATAATATGTTTATATAAACATTAGGAAAGGAATAGAGGGAGATAATAGCTAAATATTATAGCACTGTGTTGAATGTGTAAATGTGTATATGTGTTCTACATATGTGGGTGTATATATATATCTATATTTGTGTGTGTGTATATATATACATATACATATATATGTATATACAAACACACATACCATATTCCAAGTGAAAAATTATAGTTTGACTAGACCTCTATGATTTCATTCTATAGGGAGCTCTGCTATCAATGTGTGTAGATATGAATTAGCAATATAAGTATTTGTATGTTCTTCTGTGAAAATATAAATGTATGCCATACATGTACCAATATATGTATTTATGTGTGTATATATGCATATAAGTATATATCCATACACACAGATGCATGTGCTTGTATATGTGTGATATATTATACCCATGGGGACAAATGTATTTCTATAACATGTGTGCATGTGTGTATACATATATAATGAGCATGTTATATGCATAGATATGTGTGTGCATGTATGTGTATATACATACATACTTACACAAGTATGCATATGTGTATATGTAAAGCCTAGGGCCTTTTTAGTGACTCCTAACTGATGGATAGATACTAACATGATGCTACCATTTTAATATTGGGTGTAATTGGTACAAGAACTTCAGGGAGAGATATATATCACTTCAGTCATTTTAAAGAGAAATGAAAGAAGACTTTAGAATTTGCAGACATATAGGAGAAGCTGACTTTTAACATGTCCCTGATTTCCAACTTTCTTCCCTAGAGATTGTAGATAATTTTCTCTCTCTTCATGAGATGAGGTATTATCCCATTGCAATCTAAAGCATATACTCTGGTACACCTTCTAGAACATTCTAATCTTCAATTTTTCCAATTTTGTTTTTTGCAGTTTATTTGGATAAACAGGTTTGTTGATTTTTTGCTATTTGTTAGTCATGTATGTAATGAGATTTGGCTGAGAAGGGGCTAAGTCAACATATGTAAATTAGCCAAGAGGCAGGAGGTTTTGTTCTGAATCAGACTTGTATCCCAAGATTAGCACTACTTACATATACAGATAGATAAAGTTCTAGTCTGTTACTCCTCTGAGAAACTGAAGAGAAGAGCCCTGACCCTCACAGCTCTCTTTGGATATGCTTGTCTCTCCCTGGCAATGAGCATTCTGAGAGTGCTTCAGGTATTTCCTCATGCTCTCCTCCTCTCTTAAGAAGCAAGCTACTCCTCAGATCATATTTATCCATGCTTCCTACAAACTGGTTGGTTGGTTGTTGTCCTTCCTCCTTGAAGAGGATCAAAATGACATCACTATGTCGGAGTCAAGGTACAGTGTATTCTACTGTGGCTGATCAGACCTATAAGATCTCTACCACAGGTCAGACACAAATAGTCCATATGAACATTTGAAGTGAAGAAGTCTCTAAATTTGCATATCTCACATTTCTTTTCAGCTACTTCCATTCTGCTTCACTCATAGAGCACAGTGTTTCCTTGTTGCAGGCACACCATGCTGTGTGGTCCCTTGCCATTTTTTCCCACATCACGTAATCCATTCCAAAATTCTTCAAAGATACATTGAGAGAGTCCTTGTAGCACTTCTTTTGACCACAATGTGAGCATCTGTCCTTCTTGAATTCTCCATTAAATAGTCTTTTAGGGAAAAGAATGTTTACATTGGAACAAAGTGCCAGCCTATTATAGTGGCAAATTCTACAGTAGAGTTTGAATGCTTGGCAATTCACCTTGAGAAAGGTCCTCAGTGTCCGGTACCTTCTCTTGGCAGATGATCTTCAGATGCTTACTAAGACAATACAAATGGAAGCAGTCCAGTTGCCTGGCATGACCCTGGTAGACTCTCCAGGTTTCACAGGTATACAGCAATGAGGTCAACACAATGTGTCTGTATACCTTCAGTTTGATAGACAGCTTAATACCTCTTCTCTCTGATGCTTTCCCACTCTGCTGACTGCCCATTGAGTTTAGAATCAAATTTATTATCTTTATCCCATTCTTTCATAATTTCTATTTTATGTAAATTTCACAAAATAATTATTGGGAAAATAGTATATGTAAGCATATATACACATACATTTGTATGTATATATGTGTATACATATATGTGTATGTATGTGTGTATATATGTATGCATGTATACATATACATACATATATGTGTGTGGTGTGTGTATGTGTGTGTATATATGTACACACACACATATATGCCATAAACAAATATTGGTGTGTGGGTTCAAAAAATTATTAGCAATAAAGTTGTGTGATCAAAATTATTTCTTGCTAATAAAAGTCCAAAGGTATTCCCTATATTGAAAATAATGTTGAATAGTGGCAACAACACTGCATTTGAAATCAAAGGACCTAGGTTAGATTCTAAGCTCCAGTATTTCCTATGGAACTTTTCTACTTAATAACTATGTAATCTTGATCAAGCTATTTAATTTCTCAGGGCCTCAGGGTCTCTGATATAAAATGTAGAGATTGTACCAGATGCTGTAAGGGCAAGCAAAGTGGGACTTTTTGTTGTCTTTTGTTTTGGAGTGCTTCTCAGCACTGGGGCAATCAAGTGCCTCTGATTGAGTCTGGCCTTTTAGAAGGCCCACACCCTTGAAATATGTGAAAACCTCAAGAGGTGTGAAACCCTCAAGAGATATGAAACCCTCAAGATGTGTGAAACCCTCAAGAGGTATGAAGTTCACAGGAGGTGTGAAGCCCTGGAGAGGTATGAAGCACTCTGACCTTGAAGAAGTGTGTATATATACTCTAAGGTTATTCTTTTGTTTGGGGCTCACTCATTGGAAGATTGTTGGTGTGGAGACTCTGGGTAGCTATTAAGGAGCCCCACCCCTCTGCTTTGAAAAACCCAGATGTTGGTGCTTCTCTATCTGGTAACTCTGTATTTATAGCTTTGTTCAGACAGAAGCCTGTCTGTTGATTTGTGTTATTTATTCCGTTTATATTTTCTCTGTTTTTTGATTTCTGTTTGTGTCTTCTTTGAAGCTCAGGGTGCTAACCTTTTACCCTGAACTAAATGAATGATATACTTATGTTTAATTAAAGTGAGATTGTAAACCCCTTAAAGTTGCTTTCCTTAGAAAAGAAGATCAAAGAACCTGTGCTAGTGGCCCTCCTGTGTGCTGCTGTTATTGGCCTCACACAGCCACAGTAGTGGCAAGTAGCATTGTTGTTACAATTGCTTTTACAGTCTCCTTCCATTCTAAATCTTTCATCCTATGTCATTATAAATTCTCTATAAGTTACAAATGAGTTAAAGGATGTATTGGTCGAGGGATATTTCATACCAGCAATTCCCCATACAAATGAAACCACAAATATATTCCTCTACCCCCAAAAAGTACATTGAAAATAAAATGTGAGATTTTAAAAAAAACATTTCCCCCATTACATTTCAAAGCAATTTTAACATTTTTTTAAATTTTGATTTCCAAATTTTTTTCTCAGCCTCTCTTAGCTCCTCCCTCCCTGAAATGATAAACAATTTGATATTGGCTATATGTGTTTGATCATGCAAAGCATATAAATGAAGACACAGACCCAAAAGGAAGCAACCACAAAAAACAGAAAGTGAAAAATAGTATGCTTAGATCTGCATTTAGACTCTGTTCTTTCTCTGGAGGTGGATAGTTTGTTTTTTTTTTTTTTTTTTCATCGTGAGTCTTTGGAATTTTCTTGGATCCTTGTATTGCTAAGAATAGCTAAATCATTCACACCTGATCATTATAGAGTATTGCTGTTACTATGTATAATGTTCTCCTGGTTATGCTTACTTCACTTTGCATCAGTTCATATAAGTCTTTCAAGGTTTTCCTGAAAACAGCCTGCTGATCATTTCTTACAGCATAGTAATATTCCATTATAACCATATACCTTAACTTGTTTAGCCATTCCCCAATTGATAGACATCTCCTTAATTTCTAATTCTTTGTCACAAAAAAGAGCTACTACAAATATTTTTCTTTCCCCCCCCTTTTTAAAAATCTCTTTGGGATACAGACATAGTGGTAGTATTCCTGGGTCAAAGGGTATGCAGTTTTATAGACCTTTGGGCATAATTCCAAATTGCTCTCCAGAATGGTTGGATCAGTTCACAACTTTACCAACAGTACATTACTGTCCTTGTTTTCCCATATCCCTTCCCACATTTATTATTTTCTCTTTCTGTCATATTAGCCAATCTAATAGATATGAGTTGGTACCTTAGAGTTTTTTTATTTGTATTTCTTAAATCAACATTGATTTAGAGCATTTTTTCATATGACTATAGATAGCTCTGTTTTCTTCATCTGAAAACTGTTGAATAGTTTGGATGAGGTTTTTTTTTTTAGTATAATCATTTTATCACCTCTTGCCTGAACTTACCTCTAGCAGCCTCCTAATTTTTCCAATTTTCCCATTCAAATCTTACCCCTTTCAATCTATCCATCTTACAGCTACAGTGTAACCATATCCAAGAAGCTCCCTTGTCTTCCTATCACTTATAGCACTGAAAACAAACTTTTCTTTTTGGCATTTAAAGTCTTCATAACTTGGCTCCAAACTGCCTTTTCAGACTTTTTAGATATTATTCCTTTTTATATATTATTTAGTACAGCTACTAGCCTCATTGCTGTTCCTCACCCACAATATACTATTTCCCATATCAATTCAGTTACACAGACTGTTCCCACATACTCTCTTCTCACCTTTACCTCTTAAATCCCTAGGGATTTACAAATCTCATTTCAAGCACCTTCTTCTATATGTGGGCTTTTCTGATTCTCACATACCCCCCTCCAGTGGCTGTTGCTTCTGATATTGATTGTATTTTGTATATATTTTTTATCTTTTTATCTGTGTGCATGTATCCCTTCACAAAATGGAAACTTCTTGAAGGTAGGGACTATTTTGTATTTGTCACTGCATAACCTAGAACAATGTCTAGAACACAGGAAGCACTTCACAAATGTGTGCTGATTGACTATTAAAAGTCTAAAAACAAATTTACTGCCTCAATTGATACACCAATATTAATACATTCTTCATTTTCTTAATCATGTCAATTACTTTTCTGATTAAATTGTAAGATTTCCAAGGTTAGAAGTACCTGATAAGAGAATATATCATAGCCATTCTGATTTAAATAATAATAAAATGAGATAATGTTTGTAAAGCACTTAACACAGTGCCTAGTGCATGGTAAACACTATAGAAATGTTAGTTATTATTAGAAGTAGTGTTATTAATAGGAGGAGGGGAGGAGGAGGAGTGGCGATGCTAGTGCTAGTGCTGGTGGTGGTGGTGGTGGTTGTAGTGATGATGTAATAGTAGAAGGAAGAGTAGCTACATTCTGCTCTCACAGTTATTTACTTTATATGTTATCAAACCTGACTGATTTTTTAATTGTTTGAGTCTTCATTTTTCATATAAAGCCTTGTGGAAAGTTTGTGTACAAAAAAATCAAAGACATTTTAATAATTTGCCAATTTCTAATAATTTCTGTAACAACATTAATTCCTGATATCTACAATTTCTGTGATTTTCTGATAATCATATCATATACTGTAGCCTGATGAATAACACTGCCTGCTATTATATTTTTGCTTTTTAGCAACAAGAATTTGAGTGAAATAAAGATTAAGTCACTTCCCTGACTTGAAAGCAATAGAGAGCAAGAGAGTGACCTTTATGAAACCCCACTTGACACTTGCCCAAGAATTTGGTCATAAACTACTTTGAAAGTATTCTACATTTTTCATTTTTAGCTCATTTCAGTGATTCACATATGCTGCCCAGAATTCTTGTATCTCTTAGCTTATTCATCATCCCTCCATGTAGAACTTCATCAAAGGTTTCCAGGAAGTCAAAGGAACTTATTTCTTGTGCACCCTGATTATATATTTTATCTTCCATAATAAGCTCTACTGAAAAATGTAGAGGTTTGTTAAAAATCTATTTCTCAATCTATGCCAATTATGTTAAGTCACAATTTTTTTCTTTGAAGGTTTATTTTATTTTCAAGTTATAAATAACTGGCCAATAAAATAACATATTCCCCCTATTTTTCAAAGGTAACCATAGTTTAAGCATGTGCCAATTATTGGGGTGAGCCTTACATGAAAGAAATAATGATTAAATCCTTGCTCACTGACACATTCAACTGTGTGTTTATTTAAAATGAATTGCACATTCAAAACCAATCTTATATTTTTGTGGTTTGGCATCCTATGTGGCAACACCAAGGGATAACTGATGGACAACTCATATCATCTATTGGTATCTACACAATATGAAGAGAACAAGTAAAAAGACCCTAGCTGGTTGCAATTACAGAATGACATGGACAAGAGGAACACAGGACAAGACGGTATATATGGGTTGCCATCTTTATATTTGGAATACATTCTTCTATATGTAAGGATAATGTACCTATTGAAGTATCATATTATGAAGTTATCTCTTACTGAAATAATCTAACCAAAGTCTGAGTCATTAGAGCCACTGAAAATATTTTTTTTTTAAATGACATGTTTCAACCTTCACACAAAATTGATGTCCTGTTCGTGTCCAAGTTGGATTTATTTCGTGTCTGTAGGTCGGGGGTAAGCTAACTAAACTCTGTAGTCCAAATTTGGCCTTCTGCTTGCTTTTGTAGGGCTGGGGAGCTAAAAATGATTTTTGTAAGATATAGGAACCATTCTTAATCATTCTTAACTTCTGTGTGTACAAAATAGTAATAGGGCAACAACTGGCCTTCAGACCTACTCTTGTCCTAGGTAATTGAAAAGTTACAGTTTCACTTTCATATAATCTTTTTCATTCTGTATTTGTCTACAGTTTCTCATATGCAAAACTTTGTATTTGTTAAACTCATAATAGTTATTTTTAAAGAAAGAAGGTAGAGATTTTAAAAATAGTGCTGTAGAAGGAGATTATTTCATGCAAGAGGAAGCAGCCTATGTAAAGACACGGAGGTGGAAAAAAGAATGTTGTATATTTCTATGTAAACATCAAGTAAGTTATTTTGATGGTCTATAGAATTTGTGGAGAGTCATGTGCAATGAGCCTAGAAAGATGTTCTGAAGCCCACATTGTGGTAGGCTTTAAATGCTAGGTAAAGGTATTTTTATTTGGTCCTAGAGATAATATGGGCTTGAAAGAGTTTAACGAAAAAAAGACCATATTGAACAACGTATTTTTGTTTGTTTCTGGTTAAGAGAACAAATTTTCTAATTTTTAATCACTATACTTTATGGCGTGGATGAAATAAGAATATCACTGTTCATTGAAAATAGAACACGAGGATTCTTACTACTAGAGTTCACATTGGCAAATTGATGCTGTACCCTAATACTCCTTATACTGGGATTCTACACTAGAAATAAAAGTAATGCGGAATGTAGGAAAAGGCACTGAATTTGGAATGAGGGAATCCTGAGTTTGTAACTTGCCTTCAGAACTTAACTGGTCATAGAAACATGGGTAATTAGAAAAGAACTTATCATATACTAATTTGGTTGTATTTGTGAGGGGGGGAGGGTATGTACACATGTTATCACCCTTCCTAGATTGTGAGATCTCGATGTCAAGAATTGGGTGGTATATTGATGCAACCCATGAGAAATAACTGATACCTATGTCAGATTTTGGCAGACTTTATCTAAAGAAGACATAAATAGGAGAGGTGCTGCTCCATTTGTACTTTAAAATGGCAAAATTTTGGTATCTAATCATGATTAAATATTTTTTTAAAGACCCTAATGCTTCAGGTAGTATGTGATAACTTTGATGAATTTATATACTATTTTTGAACAAATAAATGGAGCGTACACATTTGATTTTCCCTTTACCAAACTTTTTGCAGTTTAAATATTTTTTGCAGAATTGCCAGCTGCATAAGTCATTTCAAGGTAGCATGGAAACCATTCAGAGATAACCTTTTATTTTCACAACATAAAGAAGATCTTAAGACTGATATTTCTTAGCAGTTGAAGAAAGAATCTCTGAGGATTTAAAATTATGATAATAACTGCTAATTTCCATTTTATACACTGCATTTTAATTTCCAGATAGTAAAGTTATGTCCTACATTTAAAGAAAAATCTAAAATCCAATTTAATCTCTTCTAGTGCAGCTGCTTAACATTTTATGTGTATAAAATAGAGAAAATAAAGACATTAAATAATCAGATATTATAAGAGAATTATAGGCAATGTTGCCATAAATTGCACCAGTGATTTCTGATTAAATCCAACTATTATCCTACTGTTGTAGCTTTAAACCTTTTAAATATGAACTGTCCTTATGCTAAACAGCAAAAATGTATGTTTTTTGCTATAGCTTATTAATTTCTACACTAACTTCTATAAAGCTCCATCATGTAATCAGAGAAATAAAATCTCCATCCTTGATCTGGATATAAAAAAGACAACTTAAATGAGTACAGGAAAAGATCTTTTATTAGTAGTAGTACTGTTATTGTTGTTATTCAGTATTTAATTTTTCCACAGTTGCATGTAAAAACAATTTTCAACATTCGTTTTTAAAATTTTGAGTTTCAAATTCTCTCCCTTCCTCCCTCTCTATTCCCCTCATTGAGAAGGTAAGCAATTCGATATAGGCTACACATGTGGCCATGCAATACATGTCCATAATAGTCATATTGTGAAAGAAAAGATAGACAAAAAAACCTCAAAAACATAAAGTTTAAAAAAGTATACTTCAATTTATATTCATACACCATCAGTTCTTTCTCTGGGGATGGATAGCATTTTTTAACATGAGTCTTTCAGAGTTGTACTGGATTGGTGCATTGCTGAGAATAGCTAAGTCCTTCCCAGCTGATCATCTTACAATATTATTGCTACTTTATACACAGTATATTTCATTTTGCATGAGCCCATGCAAATCCTTCCAGATTTTTATGAGAGCAAGCTGCTTATCATTTCTTACTGGATAACAGTACTCCATCATAATCACATACCACACCTTGTTTAGCCATTCCCCAATTGATGGGCGTGCCTTCAATTTACAATTCTTTGCCACCATTAAAGAGCTGCTGTAAGTATCTTTGTATGTATAGGTCCTTTTCCTTTTTGTTTTTTATCTCTTTAGGAATATAGACCTAGTAGTGATATTGCTAGGTCAAAGGGTTTTATAGCTCTTTGGGCATAGTTCCAAATTGTTCTACAGAATGGTTGAATCAGTTCACACCGCAACAGTGTATTGATGTCTCATTTTTTCCCATGCCCCCTTCAACATATGTCATTTATCTTTTCTGTCCTACAAACCAATCTAATAGGTATGAGGTAGTACCTCAGAGTTGCTTTAATGGGCTTTTCTCCAATCAATAGTGAGCTATAGTATTTTTTTCATATGGCTATAGATAGCTTTACTTACTTCATCTGAAAGCTGATCATCTCTTTTGATCATTTATCAGTTGGGGAATGGCTCTTATTTTTATAAATTTGACTTACTTCTCTATATGAGAGAAATGAGGCCTTTATCAGAGAAACTTATTTCGTGTTTTATGGTTACTGTTGCTAAATATATTTTCCTCCATCCTATCTTCCCTTTTAATTCTATTTTCTCTTGCAGGGAAAGATCTTACCTCTACCAGTGAGCAGGAAGACACAGAGGTACTTGAAAATAAAGGATTCTTGGTTCAAATTCTTCAAAAGTAACCCAAGAAATGATAGTCCTTCAGCAAATAAAAGGGCAACCAACCCGGCACCCTATTTTCTATACCTCTTAACACTCTCTAAATGAACTTTAACATCATGGATCTCATATTTTAGTTCAGCACATTATGTAGATACATATATATAAAATAAATAAATATATTATATAATAAAAATAATCCTATATATGTATACATACATATAGCTAGATAGATATTTATATCTATCTATACATATATCTACTTAAATTTAGCCATTGGCTACACAAGAATCACATTTTCTATCAACTGCCAATTCTTTTTATAAGAATGCCTAGATTAGATTTTAGTTTCCAACTATTTTAGGATGTGTCTTGGAACTGCCTTGAACTAGGGAATGTTGGTGTCCTGATGACATATGATCCCAACTTCTCCTCCTGAGGTGAACAGCTGTTGTCTATATTATCTGTGGCATGGTTAAACCCTTAGATTTAGCATCTTATCACATCCAGTTATTCATCCATCCAGGATATCCAATGTCTTGCTGCCACTTCCCTGCTTCTCCTCACTGCGATCAGCAATCAAAACTTCTAAATCTATGATCCCAGTACATGAGGAAATTTTTCCACTTAGCTCTGAAATTCTTGCCCTGGATCTGAGTTGCCTCAATTGGTGACTGAGTGAATGTAAAATTACCTTGACCACTATGCTGTACCTAGCTAGCCCCAGGCCAGACCATATTTCCTATCCCATCCAGACATCTAGGTGTCCATTCAGACCACCTTGCTATATATGTATTACCTCCTCTTCCTCCTCCTACTTTGCATCTTCACTATCTCGCTTTCTACCTCTTGCTCAGTGTATAACAATCAAATTAATACTGTTATTACTTCTGGAAAAATAGTGACAATGGATTGCTTGATAGATCAACTCAATATCCTTATGACTTAAAATGTCCTTTTCCTGGCCATAAATTGCCTATAGATATTACTTCCCATTATTAAGATACAAGCTCTTTGGGGGCAGACCCAAGATAGTGGAGTAAAAGCAGGGACTCACCTGAGCTCTCCCCCAAACAACTCCAAATACCTGTAAAAATGACTCTAAACAAGTTCTAGAATAGCAGAACACACAAAAAACAGAATGAAACAAATTTTCAGCCCTGGAAGGGCAGCAAGAAAGATCTGTTGCATCAGGCTGAGAGAGGAGCACTGTCCAGCATAGCCTGTACCAACACAGACCTGGCCATAGCAAACCTGGTGGAGCAGGCCTCAGGGGACTGAATTGCCGGCAGCTGTGGCAGTTTTCAGACTTCTCAACCCACAAACAGCAAAGACAACTTAGAAGGTCAGTAGGAAAGGTATGTTGGACCTGACTGGGAGAGGAACACAGTTCAGCCCTGGCCCCAGCCAACCAGGAGCAGGCCTTGGGAGTGAATGAATCAGCAGTGGTGGCAGCAGCTGCAGCTATGGATGCTCCTGAAAGAGATCCCCAAATGAAAACTCCCAGGAATATTATAACCAAATTCCAGAGCTCCCAGGCCAAGGAGAAAATATTGCAAGCATCCAGAAAGAAACAATTCAAGTACTGTAGAAACACAATGAGGATTACACAAGATTTAGTAGGTCCCACATTAAGTGATAGGAGGGCTTGTAATATGATATTCCAGAAGTCAAAGGAGCTAGGATTAAAATAGAGAATCACCCACCCAGCAAAACTGAGTATAATCAATGAGGGGAAAAAATTGACATTCAGTAATGGAATTTAAAAGAATAAAAAAATTTAATGCATTTTTGAGAAAAGACCAGAGCTAAATAGAAAATTTTACTTTCAAATACAAGACTCAAGGGAAACATGAAAAGGTAAACAGGAAAGAGAAATCATAAGGGACTTATTAAAGTTGAACTGTTTTCATTCCTACATGGAAAGATGATATTTGTAACTCATGAGACCTTTCTCATTATTAGGGTAGTTGGAGGGAATATATATGTAGACAGAGGGCACAGGGTAACTCAAATATGAAGGGATGATATCTAAAAAATATAATTAAGGGGTAAAAGAGGAATTCACTGGGAGAAGGGGAAAGGGAGATGCAGAATGGAGTAAATTATCTTACATAAAAGAGTCAAGAAAAATCAAGGGGTGGGAAGGTTAAGAGGGAATGAATGAACCTTGTTCTCATTGGATTTGGCTTAAGGAGGGAATAATATATACACTCGATTGGGTATGGAAATCTATCTTACCTACAGGAAGGTAGAGGGGAAGGGGATAAGAGAGAAGCAGCAATAGAAGTGAGGGCAGAGTCAGGGAGAGGGTAATCAGAAGCAAACACTTTTGAGGAGGGACAGGGTGAAAGGAAAGAATAGAATAAATGGGGGGTGGGATAGGATGGAGGGAAATACAGTTAGTCTTTCACAACATGACTATTTTGGAAGTATTTTGCATGACTACACATGTATAACCTATGTCAAATTACTTGCCTTCTCAATGAAGGTAGGTGGGGAAGGAGGAAGGGAGAGAATTTGAAATTCAAAGTTTTAAAAACAAAGATTAAAAATTGTTCTTACATGTAACTGAAAAATAAGATACACAGGCAATGGGGTATACAAATCTATCTTACCCTACAGGAAAATAGAAGGGAAAAAGGATAAGAGAAGGGAGAGGGGTGATAGAAGAGAGGGAAGATTGACAGAAGAGGTAATCAGAAGCAAAACACTTTTGAGGAGGAAAAGGGTAAAAGGACAGAAAGAATAGAATAAATGAGGGTATGGGGAATAGGATGAAGGGAAATAGAGTCGGCAATAGTAACTACAAAAAAAATTGAAGCAAGTTTTTCTGATAAAGGCTTCATTTCTCTAGCATATAGAGAATGGTGTCAAATTTATAAAAAATAAAAGCCATTCCCCAATTGATAAATGATCAAAAGATATAATCAGTTTTCAGATGAAGTAATTAAAGCTATCTATAGCCATATTCTAACTCACTATTGATTGGAGAAATGCAAGTTAAAACAGTTCTGAGGTCCTACCTCATACCTGTTAGATTAGATAACAGGACAGAAAAGGTAAATTACAAGTGTTGGAGGGGATGGCAGAAAAATGATACATTAATGTCCTGTTGCTGGAGTTGTAAATTGATTAAACCATTCTATAGGACAATTTGGAGCTATGCCCAAAGGGCTGTGGAAACATGCGTACCCTTTGCCCTAGCAAGACCACTAGTAGGTCTGTATCCCAAAAGAGATAAAAAACAAAAAAGAAAAGGATCTAAATATACAAAAATATTTATGGCAGCTCTTTTCTATTCTAGTAGTTAAGAATTAGAAATTGAGGGGATGCACACCAATTGGAGAATGGCCAAATAGGTTGTGGTGTGTAGTTATAATGGAATGCTATTGTACTATAAGAAATGAGAAGGATGCTTTGAAAAAAACTTCTAGACTTACATGGGTTGATGTAAAATGAAATGTACTTGGTACAAAGTAACAGCAATATTGTAAGGTGATTAACTGTGAATGACTTAGCTATTTTCAGCAATACAATGATCCATGACAACTTCAAAGGACTTAGGATGAAAAATGCTATCCCTCCCCAGAGAAAGAATGGATGATGTCTGAATATAGATTGAAGCAACTTTTTTCCCACTTCCTATATTTTTCTTGAGTTTTTTGTCTGTTTTCTTTCATAAGACTTATGAATATGTTTTGCATGACTACACATATATAACCTATATGAAATTGCTTACCTTCTCAATGAGGAGTATATGGAGGGAGAGAATTTGGAACTCAAAGTTTTAAAAACAAATGTTAAAAATTGTTTTTACATGTAAATTAAATACTAAATAAATATTTAAAAGATACAAGCTATTTGAAGAAAGGAGTTGTTTCTCTTTTTGTATCCTCAGTAGGTATCCCAGTGGCTGGCTACTGGCAGTAAGAGATTAATAAATGTTTTTATACTCTCTTATTCATTTGTTAAATTGGAGTCTGACAACAGTTATCTTCAGTTGTCTATTGCTATTGAGTCTCCTAGAGACCCTATGCTACTAATAAACATGCTGTTCATTTAATTAGTGTATTTTATACATTGGTATAAAACTACTGGATGATAGACCTAGGGACCCCACAGGTCACTGATTCTAACCTCTTTGTTTTGTGGTTTTCTTTCATTTCATTCATGTCTGACTCTTCTTCATGAACCTATTTGGGGTTTTCTTGGCAAAGATAGTGGAGTGGTTTACCATTTCCTTCTCTAGCTTATTTTACAGATGAGGAAACTGAGGAAAACAAGGTTAAGTGGCTTGCTAGTATCTGAGGCCAGATTTGAACACTGGAAGATGAATCTTCCTGACTCCAGACCTGTCAGTCTTTCAACTGCAGTGCCTAGCTGCCCAAAAGCTAACCTCTACCCAAATGATTAACATTGAAAATATGCTTTTCTTTAAAAGACCTCTAGTGAAAAGGATTTTCTTTCCTGAAGCAGAACATTCTACTCCCTGACATATTTAATGATTAGTAATTTTTCCCCTTATATAGAGGCAACATTAAGCACCTCATCCATTAGTGTCTTTTTATGCTTAAGTAAAACCAAACAAATCCCTTTTCTATATGACAACACTTCTAATTCTTGAATTTTATTTTTGTCTATTTTTAAATCATGTACCCATAAGTCTTCTGTTCTCCAGCTTTAAAATCTACAATTTCTTCAATAACTTCTCATAATATGATTTCAAGATCCTTCATTATCCTGGTTGCCCTTCTCTTGACGTACTTAAACTCATCATCATTAAAGATTTCAAGTATTAAGAGCCCCCAGATCCTGGTCACCAATATTCCATCACTTTATGTCTAAAACCAATCTCTGCTCCTAAATATATATTATAGTTATATTCTTTCCCCCTTTCACATACACACATAAAATAGGTAGGTTGATATAGATAATAGCTGTAATTGATAACTTTTGTTTATACATTATCTTTCATTTACGAATAAATTCCTCTACTTCACACTCAGAGACCATTGATCAAAACAACAACAAAAAACATTCAGCTAAAGTAATGAACCATGTTTGAAAGTAAATACAGCCTTATTTTCTTTAAATAAAAAAAAGATCTTAATAATGCCTCGTGTTTACGCCATAGTCTTTCCCAATACAACTTCCTCTCACTCAGACACACACACACACACACACACACACACACACACACACACACACAATCACATTGATTCTTCCATCTCTGTGACAAAAATGAATAAACCTATATATAGATACACACATATGTATGTATGCATCCATTTATGTGTGTATATATGAAATTCATAGGGTGTGCCTAAAGTCATATGCATAATCCTTACCCATGGCACCTCACACACCTGTAACAGTGATTAGCTATTTAACCTGTGCTCTGGTACTAAAACTAATGCCTACCATATTGGTCTTCATGTACTGCTTATTTGTAACTACTATATTTTTAAGAGAGTATCTTCTTGATAAGTTTGGTTTAATGGAAAACATGATGGGTTCAAGGTCAGAAGCTCTGGGTTTGAAGCCAAGCTCTGTCACTTACTAGCTGTGTGACCACAACCAAGTCATTCAGCCTCTTCAAAAAAAATGAAGATATTATTATCCCACTTCTCTGATTGCACATCAGGCAAATATTTTGTAACCCTTAATGCAATATATCACCAGCACAGCTTTAACACTACACAGCACTGCTGAGATAGTGTCATCCAACTCTTTTATTTGATAAGTAAAGAGACTGAGGCTGGTATGGATGAAGTGACTTGTCCAAGATTAAACAAAGTAAATTGTATAACTAGGATTGAGGCCAAGTCTTCTGTCTTCAAATTCAAGATGCTTTCTACCTTAGCCCATAAAAATGATTTATTTTTGTTATTGACTTAAGCCTTTGAAAAATGGTCTCCATACTGAGACTATTGGGGTCTAGAGAATCTGGGTCAATACTAATGGGTGATAAAGTAGAGAAAAATTGTGAAAAAATCCTTCATGCTAGTAACTCAAATGCCTTAACAGGGAATAAATTGTGGCCAGTAATATGCAAATAAACTTGCTGTCCCCTTTTTCACAAACTAGAATGACTGTTGGACAAATATTCAGAGAATGATCTGTGATAAATAACCTTAGAAATATAGAAGGCCACCATTTTAGAACTGATGGACACTCTAGAGTGCCTTTTCCCTCATCTTCACTATTGATGGGTACTCTGTCTCCTAAATGTGTGACATAGGTACAGATTGAAAGATTCCTATAATAAGTATGGATTTTCCTCCCACTAAATAATGAAGAAGTCACTAAAGAACTCATAAATTGTTGAATATAAATTATCACTGCCCAAGGCTAGAGTTGCTTAATCACTTTCCTTTAAAGAAAATTTAATTCTGTTTGTGGAGCGCGTGTACTCTATGAAATAGAAATGGGAATACTTTTTATTTTCTTTCAGCCTCCTCTAGGATCTGAGTCCTCTCTACACATTATTTCTCCATCCTTTCCCACAACCTTGAAAATGATTCATAAAAAAAAAAAAACATTCAAAAAGTTGAAGAGGACAAGGAATTTCCCTGAGTTAACATTCACAAAAAATTTCCCTAATCTAGAACAAATGAACTGTTTGTTATTAGGCATTAAAAGAGGACTATATAATCCCCAACACACCTACAATGAATTGTAATGAGCATGCGTGTTCATATTTAACTGAACGTGTTCTACCTAGCTGCAGACCTAGAATTCTGAATGGATCAAATGTTTAAGGCACAGCTACTTTACTTGGTATTTCCTTTATGATCAAAATAATGTAGTAATGGAACAAAATTCACAATACCCTTGAAGGAATTTGTTAAAAGTGGGGTTTCAGGCTTCTGGTATAGAGGCTCCCTACCCTCAATTCCTTACAACTTTATTTCCAATAATTATTCATGGGCTCCCATCAATACAAAATTCCAGGAATAGAAGTCTGATGGAATTCTAGACTGTGAGAAATCATAGAAATGCACAACCACAGAATCATAGATGAAGAAGGAAGGAACAAAGAAGGAAAAAAGGAAATATAATTTATTAAGTAACTATTATGTCTCAGACACTGTGAGAAATGGTTTACAAATATCTCATTTGACACAACAACTCTAAGAAATAGGTGCATTCATTATAACCATTTTACATTTAAGGAAACTGACTCAAAAGGATGTTAACTGATTTGCCCAGCATCATTCAGCTAGTAAGTGTCTGAGGCCAAATTTAAACTCAGGTCTTCCTTACTCAAGGCCCAAACACCAGTGGTTATAGAGTCCAAATCTCTGATTCTACAAAGGAGGAAATGAAAGCTCAGAAAGTTTAAGGGGCTTGCCCAGTATAGCTAGAAAATATCTTATGTAGGATTTGGCTCAGAGTCCTCATTTGTCAAAGTTTAACAATTAATTTTGTAGACAAAGTCACCCCACTTGGCATTAACACTTATGTATTTTATAGTACATGGTCATTAACCATGTGCCCTTCTGTATGTGATAGATCAACATATTACATATATATATACATATATATAATATATACATATATATAATATATACATATAATATATATATATATAAAATCCAAATTTTAACTCATTATATGTGCCAATTTTATTGACATATGTCAATATAACATTGCATTCACCTTCGATCTATTCTCAGCACAAAAAATGGGGGTTGTGTTCTTTTTCTCCCCTCCTAAATCTAGAAAAAAGTGTCATATATTTTTCATGTCAAGGCATGTGTATTTTTCTTTCCGGGAAAAAAATTGGGGGTTTTATTATCTTACAAGTTCAATATGAATCAATAATGTGTCAGGGCAGCCAAGCAAGCCAATGAGATCATAGGTTATATTAAGAAAAACATTAAGTCTTGTGCGGGAAACCTCATATTCCTGCCATGGGCAGACAATATCTATAATATTCTGTTCACTTTAGTCTGCTGCATTTTATGAAGGACATTGGTAAAATAGAGGGTTCGGAGGAGAGTAATCAGGATGCTGAAGGGTCTTTATTCTAAGCTGTGTGAGATGAGTTGGAGAAACTGGGGATGTTTATCCTGGAGAAGAAAAACTTCTAGGAGAACATGATAACATCTCAATCCTTCATTCATTCTATTCCTCTCCCTAATTTCCAAACTCCTTATATTCACTGGCAATCTCCACATTGCCTATAAATATGACCAAATCCTTCTTATTCTTAAAAAAAAAACTTTCACACAGCACCAGCATTCCTTTGAGACATCATCCTATGTTGATGTGCCTTTCTGAAAAGAGAATTATTTCCATTTAAAATAACTGCAGATAATATAAGATATTTGGGAGTCTGTCTGTCAAGGCAAACCCAGGAATGATATGAACACAATTACAAAAGGTTTTTCATACAAATAAAGTCAGATCTAGACAACTGCAGAAATATTAATTACTTATGGATAGACCAAGCCAGTATAATAAAAATGAAAATTCTACCTACTTATTTAGTGTCATAACAACTACCAAAATTATTTTATGAAGCTACAAAAAATAACAAAATTCATCTAGCAAAACAAAAGTCAGGGATATCAACGAAATCAATGAAAGAAAAAAATATTTAAGAATGCAGCCTAGCAGTTCCAGATTTTAAACTATATTATAAAGTGATAATTATCAAAATCATATAGTACTGGCTAAGAAATAGAGTGGTGGATCTATAGAAGAGATTAGGTACACACTACAATGACTCCTGCAATTCCCTAGGATATTTCTACTCAATGTCATAGAGGGGTTGTGGATCTAGGGGAAGAAGTCATCATAGCTTGATTTTACTTCTCTAATTGAAGAAAATACAGATCCATCTCACACCCCCAATGTATGTAGCGCTGCATATAAGAAATTGCTGGAGGTGAAATGTAAATGGTTACATTCCTCAAGAAGAATGTTAAAGGAAGATTAGGAAGCTTATCACTAAATGCCTGAATTCAGGAATTTTATCCAAATCACTAGTGTAGAACCTAATATTTTAAGTTAATTTTCTCTAAGGACATCTTGATAATATCATTATAAAAATGTTTAGATAGGTAAGGCTTCTGATTGATGTTAACTTTTTTTTTTTCATTTTAATTCATTCATTTTTTTAGACCAACTCTTTCTATCTCACTCCACCTGGAAGTGTATCAGCCACTCATGCCACACCCCCACCCTTCCTTCTCAGAGCCTAATGAAATAGGTAACAAACACCCAATAGGCTTTAGCATAACTCTAGAACTGAGGTGATTTTCCATTCCCAGCATCCCTAGGAGCAGGGACCACAGGTGTGTGCCTCTATGCCCTAACACTTTTTTAAACATAATTTTACTCTGACTTTTTCACAGATGACTTGTCATTTGATTTCATATAATTTAATCACCTTTGAGAGAAACTTTAAAAGTTACACATTAATAGAAGTTTATTAGTTAGTGTATTAAGAAAATAATGGTGTGTCTTTGGGGTTACTGCTCAAGCAAAACTTTTCCTTCTCTGAGAATGTCCTAGGCATTGTACATAAGGCTACTCATTCAAACAATAAAGTGTCTTTCACATGCCTTCTCTGTGGCCAGCAGTGTTCTAAGCCCTACAGATACAGAGACAAAAATTAATAGTCACTGCCCTCAAGGAATTAGCATTCTGGAACATGTGTTTGGGGCATACCCAGACCATATGGAGGTACGCAACTAAACAATACCCAACTAAAACGGAGGCTCTTATGAGGTAGATACCAGGGACCTATTTTTGAGAAAGAAACACTAGTACCTGTAGGGTCATTGGACACTATGCATTGGGGAGCACACTCTATCAGCTTCATAGCTGGTCCTGCCTACTTCTTTCAGTCTACTAGATTGAGGCCTAGTCTTGGGTTAAGCTGTGAATGTAACCTCTCCGCCTTCCCCTGAGACTGAAGTGGTATGAGTTTTATGACCTTGAGGTATAGGGGGGCAGGGAAAATGTTTGAATATAAATCTTGTTGTTCAATAGTCTCTGTCATGTCCTACTCTTGGTGACCCAGTTTTGGTGTCTTCGTGGCAAAAATACTGGAATGGTTTGCCATTTTCTTCTCTGGCTCATTTTACAGATGAGGAAACTGAGGCAAATAAGATTAATTGACTTGTCCAGAGTCATACAGCTACTAAGTGTCTGAGATAGACTATTCTTTTGTAATAGCTAATTTATTAAATAGTTAAAAGTAAGTGGAGTGCTTGGACCACTAAATTGGAAAAACAGTTGATGTTTGTTCAGCTAATAACAAAGATAAGAAAAAAATAATTTTTAAAAGCCCTAAAATTAAAACTGAAAGTACTAGAAAACACTTGGGAGGGGTTAAATAAAACAGAGACACTTGGCCTTTAGACATTGGGCAGGAAGGGAGGAGAGGACAATGGGAGTTACTGAATAAAGACTATTACAATGCTCTTGGCAGCTATTTCGAAGAGATGAATTTTCTTTCAATCATTTCAACTCTTTGCATCAACAACAGAGTTTTTCTTTCAACTACGTTCAGCTCTAAGAAGCCTCTCAATCCTTTCCCACCCTCTCAGCAACATCAGCTTCTCTGACCTCTCTGTTCCGTTTGCTTTCATTGGTTGTTGAATCCTGATTTTCTAATCTCTTTTCAGTTGGTTCTGCAGTTATATTTTGATATATGTTTCTTAAAGCCTCAAATCAGGTTTTCCTCATGAGTAGTCACCCATCTTTAAGTAGTTAAAAAGCCCAAAATTCACATTACTGCTGAACATGACAAACACAGTTATTATACAATTGTCCCATAGTCACAAAATAATTCTTTGATAAAGTGTTTCCCAGCAATTATCTCCAAAATCCTGAAAAAAAAAAGCCATATTCAAATTAACTTCTGGGAAACAATACACTGCAGATATCTTTACACCAATCAGTGATCTTGCTTCTGAAATGCTTTCAAACAGGTCCTTTTGGTACATTTATTTGAACATTTAGTTTTACATTTACAATTAGTTTTCTTTCAGGACTTCCAAACTGTCTCAGACTGCTTTTCTCATGTGAATAACTTTGTTGTGTCCCTTTCAATAAATAAAATGAACACATAAGAAAGGTACTTAACTTTACATTGAACTTACATGATTACTATGCTGAAATAATTTTAATACTTAAATAACTATACAAAAATGTATTGTTATTAATAATAATGTTATTAATTTTTAAAAATATTTTATTATATATTGTTATTCATTGTATAAATGAGTACTTTTATAATAATGCTAATGCTGATATTTAGGCTTAATAGATAACAGTGCAGAGGTGGCTAACTGAATAAAAAATAAACTAGGGATCAAGCTAGAGAAGCTTTCCTCCAATTTAAGCTTTCAAACTATAGTCCTCAGTGCTGAATAGCAGCTTCGTTGTGGAAATCTGCTTGTTCAGGTCCCTTACTTTTATAAAGCTCCAAAAGGAAAGGCTTTTTCTCACTTCTTTTGTTATCAGTGTGAAGTATGATCTTTGCCTCCTCATTAGCCCCAGATTTAGCTTCCCAAGACAGCAATCTCTTCTATTCTTCTCCTAAGACATAATGGTCCAATTCCAGCTGTGTGTATGTCTCCTTAAATACTGACAATGAAATCCAATAGAAAGAACGTGGAAACATACATCAGGCTGGCCTTGCCTCGGTTGTTAGGTTGCCAAGTATAAGCTAGTGACAACACCTTTGGGATTTCTTTTTTCTGGAAGAGCCAAACTGGTCTGCTTACTCTTTCTCATCCACGATTTTCTACCTCAATGCTTCTGAACAGCCTGTCTCCTCTCTCTCTCTCCCTCTCTCTCTCTCTCTCTCTCTCTCTCTCTCTCTCTCTCTCTCTCTCTCTCTCTCTCTCTCTCTCTCTCTTTCTCCCTCTCTCTGTCTGCTCACAGAATCAGAATTTCTTTCAAAGTTCAACTCAAACCTCACCTCCTAGAAGACTATTTTCAACCCCAGAGTTGCTCATGTTCCCCTTCCTTCTTTGTATGTATTTTGTATTACTTTTCTCTGTATGTATTATTTCTCCACAATGGAACACAAACTACTTCAGGGAAGGGACTACATTAGTTTTGTGCATCTCCTTTGCCCAACAGAACACCATGCACATTGTAGGTGTTTAATAAATGCTTGCTGAGTGAAGACGCAAAGATTGGTCAACCTAATGAAATCCATGGGCACCACTAACTACTCTGGCTCTTCCTTAAGGGTCTCCAGAATGGCAGCTTGGTGTCACCATGGTGGTGGCATGAATTTCAGCTTCTGGATCTCTACCGCTAACTACAACATCTCTACTAACTCATGGAGCAAGTTTAGATTCCACTGCAACTGCAAACTATAGTTTTGACTGCTGCTGTGATGATACTCTTCTCTGAGTGCTGATGTACTCTTTTCTTCCAATTGAGAAGCATGTGTAAATTGACTTAGAGGCACTTGGGAGATATTGGCTGACACTCACGGACTTGTTTCCCAAGGGATTGGCCTTCTGTAATGTGGCGTTGGGACAGAGGAAGACAATTCTAAACTCAAAACGTGACCCCCAAAAGGCATTAATGAAACACCTACTCTGTGTCAGGTCTTATTCTAAGCACTGAGAATACAAAGAAAGGGGACCTCAAAGAGGTCACAGTCCAATGAAATTCTTCTTTCTCTCTGCCTTACCTCTCAAGACAGTCTTAAGTCTTGAGTCAAACCTTGAATGTCATCTTGGGAGGGAATGAAGTTTTGTCCATCATTGGAAAGGTTTAGGAAGGATATATTGTCACAAACTCCATGCAAAGCAGAGGCTCTGCTCCCTTAGATATTAGCAACCAAATGAGACTTCTGTGGAAGCCATGTTGACCACCCTAACATTGTCTGGCTAGAATGATCCATTGCCTGATCATTCAGTTGAAATATTTTCTTCCAGATCAACCCTCTTTTAGTAGTTATCTCTTCTGATAGACCTACTTGTACCAGCATAGTTTTACATCAGATTAGAACTTCTCACCTCACTATTAATCTACAGGGTATAGGTATATGATAATACACACATATGTGTGTATGTGTGTGCAAGCATGTATGTATATCATATATACATACTCTCACCTGTGGCTCCAAGAAGCTGTAGCATGCACAAAGGCCACCCCCCAGTAAAATCATCTTGGCAGATGGGCCAAACCAGGTTGAGGGTAACAGGCCTCAAACCTGCCAGTAATTTGGGGGGATGTCTACCTCATAAGTGAATATTTCCTTTGGTGGAAAGAAAGGATGAGAACAATATGTTCCAATAGCCATGAAAGAGGCTGAAGTAGGCACTATGGAGCACTCAGAGCTTGGTCAGACATCAAAGATGTCAAGGTCATCCACTGCATCCTGGACCATCATCATTAGTCCTCTTGACTTTTGTCTTGCTACTGGACTTTGATGACTCTAGAAGAAAGAGTAAGGCTGATGATTTTGTGTAACTCTGCCTCATTTGAATCCAATTCATGTGCAAGTCAAGACATTCCTTCATATGTCATTGATCCTTTGGGAAAACAGAGAACAATAATATGTATATGTGTATGTATATGTTTATATGCATTTGTATATTTGTATGTAAATATATACACATAGATTCTCTCTGCATCTCACATATATTTAAAATATACACTTCATATAGTATATATGCATATATACACACATATATGTGTACATATACATATATGTATATATGAATGTATATATATGTGTGTATGTATATGTATGTAATTTATAAATACTTATTAAGTCCTTACTACTACATGAATCAGGTACCTTTGGTTGGTGAAAGATATGGTGATAAAAATGAGACAACCCGTGCCCCCGAATGTAAACTTCAGTAAGAAGAACTGTTTCGTTCTTTATACCTGTGTCCCCTTTATACCTGCCTGATTGATTGATTTCCAGGGGCCCGAGAAACAATCAGGGATACTGATAATATGCCATACCCTTAAACACTCCATCACTTTTAAATTCTCCACTCAGTTGTTTGCTGAGTGCACACTGTACTGTGCTTCCAGAATCCCTAGTTTGGACACAGCATCTCCAATGAGTTTAAAATGACTGAAGTTGGAGATAGTGAAGACTGAGGCTGGTATCTATGAAAAATGCTGGGGCTCATCTGCCTTCCTATAGAAGACATCCCAATCCCTAGCCTGGGCTCACTGGCAATACTGGGTTAGATGGGTATGACACTGGAAAAAATAGTAACACCTACTATTTGTATAGTGTGTTAGTGTATATAATGCCTACAAAGAACTTTACAAATATTATCTCATGGTTATTATTATCCCCATTTTACAGATAAGAAAACTTATACAAATAAAGGTTTAGTGACTTTGCCAGGGTCACAAAAATAGTATGTGTCTGAGTCTGGATTTAAACTCAAGTCTTAATCTAAGTCACTGGTAGTCATGGTTATAATAAATCTTGTCCTTTCATCTGTTTATGTGATCTAACTCTCTGAAACATACAGATACATGGGTTTGCGACTCACACACATACATGCACACACAGACATATACACAAACACACATATACACACCTTATTTTTTCTGGTGTGGAATCCACCCTTTCCTTTTGTCCTTTAGATAATCATTCAATTATACAGGCATACATTAAATCCTATTAAATGGCTCCTTAATGCCCTTCTGAAAGAGTTCCTTCAGTTGCATATCCTCTTAGTAAAGGCTGACCATCAAACAGTAATTGTTAATTAAGTACCTTCTATGTGTCCAGCAATATCCTAGGCACTGATGATAACAAAGACAAAAAGAAGGCAATCCCTGCCATCAGGGAACTTGCAATCTGTGTGGCAAGTATGTTAATATAAAGTAACAGTGAAATCCCCTATCCCTCCATCTCCAACTACTCCACACCCACAAACTCTCTCCAAGTTCTCATTTATCTGTAAACCCAAATTTGTTGATTTTGCTTGAATTATTAATTTAATTTATTTTTACTATTTTCTCTCCCCCTCTTTTGAGTACTCTCTTTCCTTGTACAGGTGTGTTGTTCAAAATCTTCTCTTCTCTCTTCCAAAATAATTTTGTTTTACTTCACTGAAGAGCTTTATTTTGCTTTGTCCTACTACTTATTTTTCACCATGTAATTATTCATGTCATAGATCTTTCTAGAGTTAGGAAGGACCTCAAAAAAAGGACCTCATTTTGTCCAAGCCTCTTGTTCTATAGATGAGGAAACAACCTCAGAGAAGTTAAGTGACTTGTTCAAGATAACATAGGAAATAAGAATAGGGGAGAACTTCTGAAAACCTTCCTCAATCATATTTCCACATTATTGCATCAGTAGACCTTACCTTATTCATATTATATCTAACTTTTGGCAGTAATCACTCCATGTCCTGACTCATGAAGCCAGGTCCTCCACTATGCACTCACCATCATCATTCTCTATTACTAACACCAGTCTATTCTTTCTCTTACTCTGGAAGAGGTTTTAATATTATTAATAACAATGACATTTATGTAGCACTTACTATGTGCCGTATATCATGTTAAGTGCTAGAAGTTAGGTGCTCTTGTCCTAACTCTGGAAGTTAATTTTTTTCCCTTATTTTACCATTGAGGGAACTGAAGTAAGCAGAAGGTAATTGGCTTACCCAGGGTCACACAGCTAGAAGCCATATTTGAACTCAGATCTTTATTCTCTTTTTCTTCTGATTTTTTAAAATAAATCTTTAAATATTTATCATTTAGACAGTCCACTTTGATGGTCCATGATTATATCTTTTATCCTTACATATTATTTATCAGAATTTGTTAAATGTTTACCATATATGCCAGAGACAAAACTAAGCCTGGGAAGACAAAGAAAGGCAAAAAGGGTCCCTGATTCTAAGTAGCTCATTTGCAAAGTGGGGAGACAAAGTGCAGGTAACTAAGTAGGAAGAAGGTTAAAAAAAGGCAATTGAAGGTATACATGGTATATAAGATATCTGAATGGCTATCTCAGATGGGAAGGTCCTAGTGTCTGGTGAGAATGTAGAAATACCTCCTAGAGAAGGTGATTTTTGAGTTTGAGCTTGGAAAGAAATCAGGGAAATTATGAAGAAAAGGTGAAAGGAGAGAGTATATCAAACATGGGGGCAGCCAACACAAGGGCACTGAGATAGAGTTGGAGTGCTTGAGGAATAGCAAATAGGCAAATATAAATCAATCATAGCATGTTTGATTGGGAGGAAAAGAATAAAAGGACCAGGTTATGAAGAATGTAGGAAGGCAAACAGAGGACTATTGCTTTTATTTCCATCCTAGAGCCAATAGGAATCCACTAGAGTTTACCATTTTTAAAAAATGGTTATATATGACAGAATTCAATTCATTAATTTGTCTTTGATAATAATTATTATACTTACATGTCTTTCTTGTGTTTCTTTTGTTTAGGGCATAAAGTTAAAATATTCTTCACGCCTGTAAGTTTGTTTGTTTTGCAAGAATTCTTTGAATTTCTCACTTCTGTTAAAGGTCCATTTATTTGATGTTTACAATGAACTTTATAGACTGTTATTTTGAGTTGCAGCTTGTTATCTTTGGTTTTTAAACTATAGTGTTTCACTCCTTTCTCTTCTTGTTACTGGGGACTAAAACTGAGTTATTTGAATTACTTTTTCTTCACATTTCAAGGTCTTTTTTTGGATGCTTCCAAGATGGATTTTTAATTACTTAAATTGAACTACATATCTGATAATTAAAGACATTATTTTTCCAGAAGGCAATCGGGATTTGAGAAATCAAATATTTGTTTTTATAATGGCAAGCAATGTGGGACTTTACCCTGTTTTTTTTTTTAATACTTCTCAGCACTAAGGCAATTAAGTACCTTTGATTGAGTCTTGCTTTTGTTTCAATCAAGAGTCTCTGATGATCTGCTTAAGTCACAAGAAAGCCTAAGTCACATGAGTTTGACTCACATAGTTGTGACACCCCCTCTGGGCTGATCCTGAAGAAGTGTATATATACTCTGAGGTTAGTATTTTGCTTTGGGGTCTCACTCATTGGAAGAGTGTTCCTGTGACTTGGCCAGATGAGACTCTGGGTAGCCATTAAGGAGCCTCTTACCTTTAAAAACCCAGATATTGGTGCATCTCTCTCTGTTAATTATATACATATATATATATATATATATATATATATATATAGATAGATAGATAGATAGATAGATAGATATAGATATATATATTGCTGTGGACAGATAATTAGAAGCCCTGTCTGCTGATGTGTGTTCATTGACTCTATTTATATAATTTCTGCTTGTAATTTCTGTTCATGTTTTCTCTGAAGTCCATGGTGCTGACTTGTATGTTTGATTAAAGTGGAATTGTAAACCCCTTAAAGTTGCTTTCCTTAGAAAAGCAGATCAAAGAAGCAGTGCTAGCAGCCCTCCTGTGTGCTGGTGTTATTGGCCTTATACCTCCACAGCAGCTGCTAGTAGGATTGTTGTTGCAAAAGCTCCTTAAGGGCTACCGAGAGTCTAGTCTGGCCAAATCACAGAAACACTCTTCCAATGAGTGAACCCCCAAGCAAAATGCTAACCTCAGAGTATATATACACTTCTTCAGGGTCAGCCCACAGGGGGCATCACAACCATGTGACTCAAACTCATGTGACTTAAGTTTTCTCGTGACATAAGCAGGTCATCAAAAACTCTTAATTCAATCAAAGACTCTTGATTGAAACAAAGGCAAGCCTCAATCAAAGGCACTTGATTGCCTTGGTGCTGAGAAGCATTCCAAAAGAAAAAAAACAGTGAAAAGTTCCACTTTGTTTGTCACTACAATATGCCTGTGTTCAAAAGTCATAATTTTCTTGTGTCATTATCTGGAGTGTAGTATTCAATGCATGTGTGCGTGCGTGTGTGTGATGGGGTTCAAGGAATATATGTATCATGGTGTCATCTTGCAAGAATTCACTCAAGCTGTCTCCAAGTCAGCTAAAGTCATTTATTCAGGGTTAGGCTGTTTTCCTTAGAGAAGGCAAATACAGCAGGTGTTCCTGCCTACTGGGCAAAGCTGGGGCTTATAAACAAGCTTAACAGGAAGATGAGGTAACCAGTGGTATGTGCACAAGTGGTGATGGCATCAATGCCATTTCATATTCTAGTGTATCCATTTTATCAGGTAAGCAGAAGTTAACTGACTTGCCCAGGGTCATTTAACAGATAAAGAAACTGAGGCAAACAGGGTTATGTGACTTGCCCAGGGTCACACAATTAAATAGTGTATGAAGCCAATTTGAAGTAAGGTCTTCCTGTTACCACCTAGCTACTCTAAGTTGGATTTTGAATTTTGCTTCTCTTCTGTCAAACTTTCTTCATTCTCTGCATTTTTATATGTTCATTTTCTTCTTTCTTTTTTTAAAATTCTGCAATAAAAGACATGATTTTCAACCTAATTTTACATATTTTATTTCTCTTTTGAAACATTATTCCATGGTGCCTCTAAAGTATGCAAGATTTTCATTTGGGGAATTTTTTTTAAGTTAAACCATTGTTCATTTTTCTTTGGCCTATTTTTTAGCTTTTACTCATTTTTCTTTGTCTGTAAAAAACCTTTCTGTTGTTTCATTTACTTTTTGAGCTAATCTTTAAACAGACTTTTCCCCCTTAAACTATGTTTTTTTTTCAATTTTCCTCTTATATTCTTTAGCAATTATTTCTCATTTCCCTCCTTCCACACTGTTCCTCCATCTTCTATTCTTTGAAAACACACTGAATTAATGTGCACCTACCCTTCTCATGGAGTACAGAACTTAGTCTTTGCCCAGAGTAAATATGACAAAGAGAAGTCTGGCTTCAGGTGTGCTTCAATGTGTCACACACACACACACACCACACACCACACACACACACACACACACACACACACACACACACACACACACACACACACTCATTCTATTCAAGACCTCTTTGCTACCGAGCTGTGCTGGTTGCATCTTCTGGCACACTTCTCCCATTGCTCTCCATTTCTTTCATGTAGATAGGCAGAAAGCAGTCTACCTCCTCTTGAGGGAGGGTACAGGATGATTTCTCCTATGTAGGTACTGGACTAGAACCCCTACCACCCCCATCCCAGCATCTAGACCAGGGACCACGTGACTATAAGTTTTATTGCATAAAAAGTGAGTTAGTCAGTGTGGACTCTGAATAAAAGCTTCTTCTGAATAAAAAGAAGCTTGAAGAACTTGTGTTTTCCAAAATCATAATGTGAGTTTTTGTTTAGTATTCCCTTTTGCAGTGTTTCTGTCTCTTCTTATAGATTTAGCTTTAGTCACTCTATATGTGGTGTGTGTTTCTTTTCTGTCTTTATGGAAGGAGAGGGGTGAGTTTTCATAAGTTTTCATAAGTGTAAGGAGTTTGGTTTTCCAGGATCCATAGCCACGATAATCTCTTGTTCCCAGGTGTTGGATATGAGTTCTATGGTTCGAAACATCTCCACCAGAACCTGTGTAGATTGTAAGGGTCAGGTGTTGCCTGTTTAGATTGTAAAGGTCAGGACCCGGGGCGGGGGTGGGGGGCGGGGCGTGGAGTGTAAGGATAAAGCAGGTGGGCACTGGTCAGTGAGTAAGGAATCTTTAGCGTTGAAATGCCCAAGCTAGGCTGCTGTGTGTGCCTTGATCAGCCCTCATCAAGGCTTGGGGGTGGGGATCTGTGTTTGCCTCGACTGTCCCCCATTGAGGCTTGAGGGGATTTAGGGGAACGCCCAAGTCGTGCACGGAGATGTAGGGTGAGTTGTGCCCCCGGTTCTTGCTGCTGGCTGCTGTGAGAAGAGTAATTAGCAGATGCTGAAGGAGTTAGTGCTTAGCAACCCTTGTGAGAAGGTTAGATAGAATAAAGTCCGTATTGTTTGATTGTTGACCGCTGAAGCTGTCTTTATAAAAAGCAGATGAAAGAAACTGTGCTAGCAGCCCACCCTGGTGTGCTAGGGTGCTTGTTAATACCGCTTTTTGTAGAACTTTGCAAAAAACAACTCTTTTAATTTTACTGGTCAGCCAATAAACTCTCATAGTTCCTTAAGACCTTCAGGATCAAATATAAATTGCTCTACTTGGCATCTAAAGCCTTTCAGAATTTTACCTAAATCTAAATTACCAGCTTTTGGAATGCCTAATTTCTTTCAAGGCTCAGTTCAAGAACCAATTTCTGACAATGCACCTGTGCTTTGTATCTATTGTGTATACACCCACGTGCATACTCCCCTGGCTAAAGTATAAACTCCTTGGGGTCAGCGATAGCTTTACTTTTGTCTTCATATCCAGAGGACCTAGCATAATACCTGATATTTTGGGTGGCGTTTGGGGTGATGAAGGGGTCTGAAGAACTGAATTTGTGATTTCTTCAGTCTGGGGAGGTCCCAATGGGGAAATACCTCTTAACAGCACAGAGCACAGGGATCAACCTCCAATACACAGTGCTATTAATCAATCTTGCCTCTTTTTTGTCCTGACATTCCTAAATAACACCTTTAATAGTATGTTCCTCCTTGAAGCCATCCCATAAATAGAAAGACCTGGGATGTTTGTTTTTGTTTGTGGTTTTCTCCCCCATAAAAAACACACCTTCCTCTGTCTGCCATTCATAGTCTTAGTGTGTTGCAAGATTCTGAGAGCAAATATGAAAACAAAACCCTATTAACAGACCTGGGTTTCATTTTAATAACAAACACTTGTTAAGTTTCCACTATGAACATTAAGTTCTGGTGATAAAAAAGATGAAAAAATAAGTCTCTGACTTTAAGCAACTTATGATCTAATAGAAGGATGAAGACTTATCCAAATAAATATGATATAACAACGACAGTATTTATTTAGAGCTTTCAAGTTTGCAAAGATGGTACCTTCTGGCTATCTCCATTCTATGACACCTGTTTCTGCTTCAAACTCAGATTGAAGAAAAATATTTATTCTCAAATAAAGGATGTAAATGGAAAGGAGTAGCCAGAACATGGATGGAGGAGGATCACCTCATTCTTTAAGGTCTGAGAGGAGGAAAAAATAGTTGTTGTTCATTCATTTCATTCATGTCTGACACTTTGTGACCTCATTTGAAGTTTTCTTGGCAAAGATACTGAAGTGGTTTGCCATTTCCTTCTCTAGTGGATCTATTTTTTCAGACAATCACAGGTTAAGTGATTGGCCAAAGTTCATACCCCTAAGAAGTATCTAAGGCTGGATTTGAACTCAGGTCTTCCTGACTCTGGGCCCAGAGTTCTATCCACTAAGCCATCACCTGCCTCTGGGGAAAAAAAGAGGTGAAGACAAAAAAATAATTAATTGGTCATTCAATTTCCCTCACTCATGATATATGTTAGAATGCTTAATAGTAATCACTGAATATGTGTGAAATTATTGCTCATGTGCTTAAAATTGCTCACTAAAATCTGCTTAGGACAGCTAGATGGTGCAGTGGATAGAGTGTCAGGTCTGGGGTCAGGAAGGCTAATCTTCCTGAGTTCAAATCCAGCCTCAGACATTTCCTAGCTGTATGACTCTGAGCAAGTTATTTTACCCTGTTTGCCTCAGTTTCTTCATCTGTAAAATGAGGTGGGGAAGGAAATGTCAAAACCCTCCATTATCTCTTCCAAAAAAACCCCAAAGGTGGTCAAAAAGAGTTAGATGTGACTGAAAATGATTGAATAAAAACAGCAACAGTATCAACAAAAGTCTGCTACCTCTTCCTGCAAAACCTCTTGGGGTTTCAAGAAAATACAAAAGTAAAATCTCAGATGAGTGTTACTACAGTGACTACTGTATGATACTTTTCAGAGTTCATGTAATAACATATAATAAGCCTCTTTTATGACAGAGAAACTTGCTGAAAATGAAAGAGGTGTCAAGGAAAGAAGAAAATTCCTATTTGTAAATGAAAAAAAAATAATACTATTAAATCTAGAAAACACTTTCCCCAAAAATTAGATGCTTAGAAAGTTATTAATTTCTTAGGGGGGAAATGGAAAGTGGAGAAAATATACCTATTCTTCAGGAGTAATTTCCTTAATATTGATTTTGAAATTTTCTTTACAATGTTAGCCAGGACTGAAACAAGTAATAGAAAACCTAATTGTCTTCAGTCAATCAGATTTCATTAGTAATAAAATAGTCCTGGGTCATTTAAGTTCACTGATCATAATATTTTTAATCATATATTCATCAATCTTCACATGTTTCTATAATGTAAGAACATGGTCATTTTTTCTAGTCATACAAAGCTATAGAGGTTAATTAGTATTTTTGGCAAGTTCTGCCCCACATGAGAAAAAAAATGTAAGTAGAGAAAGAACATATTGACTTCTTTAATGTTACTCCTCTCATCAAGTGAAGCATTTTCATGGGTTCAGAAGTAAAACCCATGGTATTTAGAGTCAAGTCTTAATTATCTATGTTAAGTGGAGTATAGAACACTATAAGTTATTTACTTTTCAGCTAGGAAGACATCATGCCCTTCTCCAACCATCACCCCATCCTTCTGACCTTTACCAGATAAGTATAGTTTTCAGAACCAGACATTAAAAAGGAGGAGGCTAGCTGTTAGATGGAAACTTTCCTAAGACTTCAAATTTTCAGAAAACATAAAAATTTTATATACAGCTAATTCAAAATAAACTTTTGAGTCCAGTAGCCTATTTTCTCATTTATAAAATGGATAGAATTTTGGTAAAGCTATTGATGTCCTTATATTTGGAGGAGTTTTTAGCAGTTGGATAGATCATTCTGAACTATAAGGTATTAAGACATGGGCATGACTAATCATATGGCTTTCATAAAAAACCATGGCACTTTTAATGTGGTATAGATAGGTCAAATTAACTATTAGCAATAGTTGTAATACATAAGCTATGGTATCACAAACAGGAACTGAGATATATGAATGTCTGCTAAATGTTAGAATCCAGGGCAATATATTTGATGTGGACCTCCCTGAAGAAATAACTAGATCTCAGGCTCTTCTACTTTATAATACTGACAGCAATAGCTTCCCTTCAGCTGTGGGAATCCTGTTAGATGACGTAGTAGTATCTATTATAAGGAACCAACTTTAAAAAAAATTCTTCCTCTGAGAGTTTCCATGTGGCCCTTCAAGGCTGAGCTAATCCATTCATTGTAGAGCAGAAGACTTAGAATAACTAATAAAACATTGTTGGTTGACAAATCAATCAATCCACAAGATGTGACTAATGATCTACCATGTACATGGCACTTTGCTAGGTGCTGGGATGCCAAAAAGAAAAAATGAAATAGTGCCTTCCCTCAAGTAAGCTTAAATTCTATAGGGTGACACAATGCATAAAACATAAATACATATATGCCAATTTTAAAAAGGTAGTTCTAAGGGGAAGAAAATGACAACTGATAGGGTCATGCAGGGCTTCATGTGGAAGGTAACACTTGAGCTAAGCGATTGTAATGACAAGCAAAGTGAGACTTTTTGTTTTCCTCCTTTTTCTTTTGGAGTTCTAGTTCTCAGCACTAAGGTAATCAAGTTCCTTTGATTGAGACTTGTCATTGTTTGAATCAAGAGTCTTTGATGACCTGTTTATGTCAAAAGAAAGCCTAAGTCATGTAAGATTGAGTCACATGGTTGTGATGCCCTCTGACCCTGAAGAAGTGTGTATATATACTCTGAGGTGAACATTTTGCTTGGGGCTCACTCACTGGAAGAGTATCCTGTGTTTTGACCGGAGGAGACCCTGTGTAGCCATTAAGGAGCCCCTCAGTTTTGAAAAAATTCAGATATTGGTGCTCCTCTCTCTGGTAACTATACATGTAATGTCTTGGACAGACAACTAGAAACCTGTCTGCTGATTTGTGTTATTTTGCTCTGTTTATATAATTTCTGCTTGTAAGTTCTATTTGTGTTTTCTCTGAAATTCAGGGTGCTGACTTTTTTCCCCTGAACTAAGTGAATGATATATGTATGTTTAACTGAAGTGAGATTGTTAACCCCTTAAAGTTGCTTTCCTTAGAAAAGCAGATCAAAGAACCTGTGCTAGCAGCCCTCCTTTGTACTTGTGTTATCGGTCTTACACAGCCATAGTAGCAGCAAGTAGCATTGTTGTTACAGTGATCTTTGATAATAACTAGGGATTCTGTTCAAGAAAACAGACCCAAAAAACCCAAATAGTTTTCAAAAGAAATGTATTGTCATTTAATAGAGGAGAGCAAGTGAGAAAAGAGGTATAGTTCACCCTCCCAGACTTTGGAAGGTTTATTATGTGTATAGCATTTTGACACAATTTTCCTGTACATGAACCCCGTGTATAACCCCTATCCCATCTATGCACTTAAGCAATTCTGCCAAGACGGCAACTTGAAAGCAAAGTATATTGAAATAGATATGAGTAACTATAAACATTCAATACAATTTAGGCAAAGGCAAAATAGAAGATTGGGGTGAACCCTCAAAATTTCCTGGGGTTGGTAACCCCAAACGATAATGCTTTGGATGGATCTGTAGTCTGGGGAAGTTGGAAATACCTTGTAGCCATCTCTGGAATCCAATAGACTTAACAGGGTCAAGGGACATTCTGTGAGTTGACAACTTTAAGCCCATAAGGTTGGAATTAAATAGTATAATAATTTACACTCATAACAGTATGATAAAACATTTTCCTCCAGTCCTAGTGTAGCAGTGAGAAAGTATTTCTTTTCAGGAATGAGGAATACAGCCTGCTGAAAGGCATGGAGGCAGGAAATGGAGTATCCTGTATGAAGAGAAATAAGAAAGCCAGTTTGCCTTGACTGTGAAGAAGATGAAGAAAAATGTAGAATAAGCCTAGGAAGGCAGCCCGAAACTAGGATGATAGCAAAGCATTGCTAAAAGAATTTCTAAAACTATTATTCGCTTGCTTTTGTTTCCAGAACAGCCAGCTCCATGTCTAACTTTCTGCATGTTTCCTCTAGCCTCTGCCTTTGATTTCTGTTCTGTTTATCCCCCACCTCAAGTTCATTTGCTATGCGTTTCAGTTTTCTCTGGTCCCTACACACCCAAATCTATCATGAATTCTAGTTACTACTCTAGTTACCTGAAACTATTTATTTCAGCATCTCTCTGTCTCTCTCTCTTCTTTTGTCTCTGTCTCTCTCTGCTCCTCTCTGTGTCTATCTCTCCTCTCTCTCCTCTGTCTCTCTGTCTCTGCCTCTCTGTTTCTGAGTGTCTGTCTCATGTCTCTCTGTCTCATGTCTCTCTGTCTCATGTCTCTCTGTCTCATGTCTCTCTGTCTCACCTCTCTCTGCCTCTGTCTCTCTCTGCCAGTCTCTCTCTCTCTCTCTCTCTCTCTCTCTCTCTCTCTCTCTGTCTCTCTCTCTCTCTCTCTCCCCTTCTGTGGTCTCTGCCTCTCTCTTATACAAGTTGCATGATTGCCCTTTCTAGCCACTGGGAAGTGAACAACAAAGTTAAACTCTGTCCTAAGGCAAGACAACAAACATGCTCCTGCTTTAGCTAGCCTTGAGCTATGAATTATTATTACTCATCTGACTCCTTCCTGGCTTCCACCTTAAGAAAAGAGCAACAGCTAGAGCTGAGCTCACAAGACAATGTCATAAGATCACAGAACTAGAACTGAAGGGCACCTCAGAGGCCAAGTCAGCCAATCACCTCAATTTGCTGATGAAGAAACTGAGGTCTAGAAAGTGAAATGATTTGCCCAAAGTCATACAAAGTTGGATTTGAACCCAAGTCTCTGACTCCAAATAAATGCTCTTTCCACCATGCCAGACTTTCTCCATGTTGTGGGCCACATGATGCAAGGTGTTCCATAGATGTGAAGTTTCATATTTATTTATTCATTTGACAAATATCAATTCATCAACAACTGTTTGCAAAGCATAGTGCTAGGCAGTAAGAGCTACAGAGTTAAACAACACACAATTCCTGCTCCAGTGAAAAATAATAGTCCACTAAAGGAGTATGACACAAAAATAGATCACTAGTGTATCTACAAGAATAAACTGTGGGTATCAGAGAAGTACAAAACAAAATGTTGTGGCATCTTATTGGGCACATCACAGAAATAACTGCCCTATTTAGTTATTTTTATTTTTTTCTATGATCAATTTCCTTCTGTTTGCCCAGAGTTTGAGAAGTATTTCTTTTGCAAACATTTGTTAACACAGGTGTCTGAACCTTTAGATCAATATTCAACTATATTTTAGTCAGATAGCAATCTTTCTCATTTTTACCTCTAGTGTCTATCATCAGATGACTGGGTAAAAATATTAGTCAAATATAGAATATCCTGTAATCTTTTCTGGAAGTTTAACAGAAGAAAACATGGTAGCATGTTACACTAAAAAAACAAACTGTCTCTCTCTCTCTCTCTCTCTCTCTCTCTCTCTCTCTCTCTCTCTCTCTCTCTCTCCCCTCTCCTCTCTCTCTCTCTCTCTCTCTCTCCCTCCCTCCCTCCCTCCCTCCCCCTCTCCCCTCCTCTTCCCCCCTCTCTCCCTGCCCTCTCTTTCTCTCTCTACTTCTGTTGGTCTCTGTCTCCCTCTTATACAACCTTTTCTGGAAGTTTAATGGAAGAAAACATAATAGCATATTACACTAAAAAAACAAATACAAAGCAGAGTGTAGGCACAGGGTTCCTTACTGATAGTGTCCTAACATTCAACAAAACAAAACAGAAAATGTTTATTATCATCTCTTAGTGGTAACTGATACAGGAAATAATATTTCAATTAGAATTTTGTTGATAGATTTTATATCACTTGCATTTCCCAATGTATTGTTTCTTTGCTCTCCTTCCCAGAGAGCAGTCTCTGATAGAAAAGAAAAAAAAAGTAGAAAAAGAAACAAAACATCAGCTCAGCAAAACTAACCAGCTCATCTGACTTTGTATGCAGTGTTCCAAACACATAGTTCTCCATTTCTGTAATGAAGGGGGAAAAAGTATTTTCTAATATCTTGTCTTTGGGATTGGGCTTGGTCATTATCATTTCACAGTAAATGACAATAAATAGGTCACTATAATGTGTTCCGAGACAAAATGAGTTCACCTTGTAGGTAGATAGCCACTGTATTTGACCAGTTTTCTGTGTAATTTCACATATGTTTCAGTCCATCAAAATTCTAGAGTTTTAATAAAGGAAGCTATTTGTCATAGGATCATAGATTTAGATCTGGAGAGAGTGGAGCCAAGATGGCAGAGTAAAGAAAGCATTTAGCTGAGCTTTCCCAACATTTTCCTCCAAACAACTTTAAAATAATACTTCACATTGAATTCTAGAGTGGCAGTGACTAGGAGATTACAAAGAGAGATTTGTAACATGAGAGTAGATGTTGGCCTGAAGCTCACATGGATGAAACATCTATAGTGGCCCCGAGTGGTGGCAATAGAAGTAGCAAAAGCTTTGGGAGTTCTCAAGCCAGAAATGATAAGGGGACACAGCAATTGGTCAGAAAGAAATTGCAGGTGACTCCTGTGCTAGCATGAAATTCTAGACTAGAAGCTGTTTTGTGACCCTACTGCTTGTGCCCACATCTGGGTCATAGTTCAAAGGAAGAGAGAGGGATCAGAAGGATCAGAAGCCCTGAGGGGAAGTATAACTTTTGGTTGCAAGGGATCATGGCCTCTGAGGAACAGTATAATTTCTGGTTTATATACATATGTGTGTATACACACAGACTCAGTTGATAAAGTTTATCTTATCCAATGGAAAAGTAGGAAGAGAAAAGGGAAAGAGAAGGAAACAAAAGGGAAGGTATATAAAAGAAGTCCATGTTTAGAAGCAGAACAGATTTTGGAAGGGGCAGGACAGAGAGAGACAGAGAGAATGAGAGAGAGAGGATTGAGGGAAGTACATAGTAATCATAGCTCTTAATGTGAGTGGTATGAACTCACCCATAAAATGGAACCAGGTAGCAGAATGGATTAGAAACCACTATCCAACACTATGATATTCACAAGGAACATACTTGATACAGAAAGACAGGCACAGAGGTAAAATAAGTTTGAACAGCATCTATTATGCTGCAAATTCATGTTAAAGAAGGCAAGGCTAGCAATCACAATCTCAGACAAAGGAAAAACAACTACAGGCATAATTAAAAGTGTTAAGTTGCAAAGCTACATCTTGCTAAAAAGAAGCATAGACAATGAAATAATATTAATACTAAACATATATTCACCAAATGGCATAGGCAACAAATTCTTAAGGGAAAAGTTAAATGAGTTACAGGGATAAATATACAGTAAAACCTATACTAGTCTGTGATTGAACATTCTCTTTCAGAGCTAGACAAATCAAACAATCAAATAAACAAGAAAAAAGTGAAGGAGATGAATAGGACCTTAAAAAATATAAATGTGACAGACCAGTGGAGAAAACTGAATGGGAATAGAAGGGAATATAATTTTTTCTGAGGTGTACATGGCCCTTTTACAAAAATTTACTATGTATTAGTTATAAAACCTCACAGCTAAGTGTAGAAAAGCAGAAATATCAAATGTACCCCTTTCCGGACCACAATGCAATCAAAGTATAGTTAATAAATGGCCCTGGAAGCATAGATTAAATATTAATGGAGGAAAGTGATAAGATCAAAAATGGAGCCAAGATGTTGGAGAAATGGTAAGGACTTGCTTAATCTCTCCCAAATTCCCTTCCAAATAACTTTAAAAAATGCCTCAAAACAAATTCCAGAGTGGCAGAACCCCCAAAAAGGGATGTGTGAAACAACTTTTCATTCCAAGACAACTTAGAAGGTCAGCAGAAAATATCTGTTGCAACAGGATAAGAGTAGAGTGCAGTCCAGTACTGGTGGCTTCAGTGAAGACCCAGCCCCAGAAAACCAGGAATAGGCCTGAATCAGCAGCAGAAGTGATTGCTTCTGAAATTCTCAGCCCACAAAAAATAAAGGGGTCAGACAACTTGTCAGGAGGAGATTGCAGGGGTCCCTTTGATGGCACAGGGCATTCTGGCACATTGCCCATACTTGGATATGAGTTGCAGTCATGGGTGGCAGGAGGAGCACTAACACACCAGAGCTTGCAGTCACAGCAGAGTGGGGTTGGACACAGTTCCAGGGCAGAATAGAATGGTTGGGGTCACTCACAGACCAGAACACTGTCCAGAAGAGTAGAAAACACGCTTCTCCCCATAGCACTTTGGAAGAACTGAAAACTTAAAGGTCCCTAGAATTATCTCTGTAAACAGCTGCACAAAAATCCTGAAGTTTGGGTCAGTGTGACTCAACCTGGAAGCAGAGCCCCACTTTAGCATAGAGTTAAAAGTTAAAAAATAGGCTGGAAAAATTATTCAGTAATAGAAAAAAAATCTGACCATAGAAAGTTACTATGGTGACAAGGAAGATCAAAACAAACAAACAAAAAAAAGCTGCTTCATCCAAAGCCTCAGAGAAAAATATGAATTGGTCTCATGTCATGGAAGAGCTCAAAAAGGATTTTGAAAGTCAAGTAAGAGAGATAGAGGAAAAAATGGGAAGAGAAATGAGAGTGATGCAAGAAAATCATAAAAAAGGGGTCAACAGCTTGGTACAGGAAGCACAAAAAATACTGAAGAAAATAACACCTTGAAAGAGAGAATAGATCAAATAGTTCCAATGGGGAGAAGAATACCTTGAAAAGCAGAACTGGCCAAATGGAGGTATAAAAGCTCTCTGAAGAAAATAATTTCTTAAAGATTAGAGAGGGGGCAGAACCAAGATGGCCGCATGAAAACAGCATCTTACAGGAGATCTCTCACAAGTTCTCTCAGATTCCTATAAAAAAGTGAATTTGAGCAGATTTGAAAGAGTTAGAAAGAGCAAGCCCTCTGAGTAAGGCAAATTTCCAATCCAGGAGAGCCTGAAAGGCTGAAGGGACGAATCTGTAGGCTGGGAGAGCGCTCAGCTTGTGGAGCTGCTCCAGACAGCACCAAAGCAGAAGCAGCCAGGGAAACCAACATTGGAGACAGGCCATGAGAAAGCTGGGTGCCCAAAAACCGGCAGAGATCCCCAGGCCTCCCAGCACAGGATGGCAGTCTGTGGAAGCGACAAGACACAGCACAACGTCACCAGCCGTGAGACATCAACTCCTGAGGCTTGCAGCCCAAGGGTATGAAACAGGTATTCTTGTCTTCTTGAACTTTTGGGAGACATAATGGCCAGGTAAATGACTCTAATCCATCCCGCACCACCCCCAACCCAGAGAATTCCTTGGGAAAAAAAACACTGGAATAGAGGAGACAGAAATGGGGCTTCAGTGGCTGAGTAGTGGGAGTTCCTGAGCCCCAGAGGGACAGAGCCAGCAGGGGTCAACACTAGGAGCCCAGAGGTACCCTTACTACCCCAGGGGAAGTGGCAGACACCAGCTCAAACAACAAACAGCTGAGACCATTGCTGAAGAGCAACAGTGCTGGAGAGCAGCCCCAGAGGAAGAGGAGACTTCAGGGAGCCAGACCCCTCCCCACACCTCAGGACACTGAAGGCTATAATTCACAAAGTCAATAACTAGACTCACAATACCCAGAATAAGAAAGCTGGGTACAGAGAGCCCTGAGCCCCAAAATCAGATATTTATTGTAAAGTCAGGAAAAGGCTAACCAACATGAAGAAGAACACAAAAAAAAAACAAAAACCCGAGGACCATTGATTCTTTTTATGGAGACAGGCATGATCAAAATACCAATTTGGAAGAGAATAGCAATGACACTATACCCACATCTGATACCTCAAAAGGGAATGTGAACTGGTCTCAAGCCCAAAAAGCATTACTGGAAGAGCTAAAGGAGGATTTAAAAACCAAACTAGGGAGATAAAAGAAAAAATGGAAAAAAAACACTGTTGAAATCATGTCCTTAAAAAATAAGATTGGTGAAATGGCTACAGAGATTCAGAATCTAAATAGAGAAAATGACACCCTGAGAGGAAATATCAACCAATTGGAAAAGGAGATTCATAAGCAAAATGAAGACAGTAACTCATTAAAAATTAGAGTTGAGCAAGTGGAAGCTAATGACTCTATGAGGCATCAAGAAGTAGTAAAACAAAATGTAAAGAATGAAAAAATAGAAAAAAAATGTGAAATGTCTGATTGGGAAAACAAATGACTTGTAAAATAGATCCAGGAGAGACAATTTAAGGATTATTGGTCAACTTGAAATACACAATGAAAAAAAGAGCCTTTATAGTATCTTCAAAGAAATTATCAAAGATAACTGCCCAGAGGTCCTAGAACCAGAGGGCAAAATAGTCATTGAAAGATTTCACTGATCACCCCTTGAAAGAGATCCCAAATAGAAAACACCAAGAAATATTATAGCCAAATTTCAGAATTACAAAGTCAAGGAGAAAATACAGCAAGCAGCCAAAAAGAAACAGTTCAAATATCGTGTAACTACAGTCAGGATCATACAGGATCTCTCAGCTTCTACATTAACTGACAGGAGAAATTGGAATATGATATTCCAAAGGACAAAAGAGCTGGGACTACAACCAAGGATCAACTAGCCAGCAAAATTAAGCACAATTTTCCAGGCAAGGAGATGGACATTCAACGAAATAAGGGAATTCCAGACCTTCCTGATGAAAAGTCCAGAACTCAGTGGAAAATTTGATGTTCAAATACAAAACTCAAGAGAGATATAAAAAGGTAAACATGGGGAAAAAGCCCCCACAAACCTTATTAATCAATAAGGGCAAATTATTTGCATCTTTGTATAGGATTGTATCATCTTATGTATGGTATGTATATATATATATATATATATATATATATATATATATATATATATATATACACACATATATATGTCAATCTTGAGAATAGTACAGGTATTATGACAATTGAAAGGGATACACATAGACTCTGAATGTCTGTATAAAATAACTGATATAAGGATAAAAAAACATAATTAAGAGATGTAAAGGGAGGATTATGGGAGAGGAGTTAAGGAGGTAGTAAAAAAGAGTAAATTGTACCAAATTAAGAGGCACAAAAACACTTTAGTAGAGGGAAAGAAGGGAGGGAGAAGTATTTGAGCTTTACTGTCATCTGATCTGGTTCAAGAAGGGAATAACACACCCCGATAAGTATAGAAATGTAAATTGTCCTACAGGTAGTAGGAGGGGAAAGGGGGAAAAAGGGAGGGGGGTGGTCAGAAGGGAGGGGAAAAGTAGTAAGTGGGAAACAGTAAGATAAGGGAGGGGAATCAAGAGGGAGGGTAAACTGAGGAAGGTGGCGGTCAAAAGCAAAACTTTGTTGAGGAGTGGAAGGGGAAAGAGAGAAATAAAAACATAAATGGGGGGAAACAGGATGGAGAAAAAGACACAGATAGAAGTCATAACTGTGAATGTGAATGGGATGAACTCTCCCATAAAACGGAAGCAGATAGCTGAATGGATTAAAAGCCATAATCCTACAATATGCTGTTTACAAAAAACACACTTGAAACAGGGGGATACACACCGGATAATGGTAAAAGGCTGGAGTAAAATATATTGCGCTTTAACTAAAGTAAAAAAGCGTGTGTAGCAATCCTAATCTCAGACAAAGCAAAAGTAAAGATAAATTGAATTAAAAGAGGTAAGGAAGGACACTACATGTGCGAAAAGGCACCACAAACAATGAAGCAATATCATTGTTTAATATATATATATATATATATATATATACACACACCAAGTAGTATGGCATGCAAATTCTTAGAGGAGAGGTTTAGGGAGTCACAGGAAGAAATAGACAGCAAAACTACAATATTGGGAGGCCTCAACCTTCCCCTTTCTGAACTTGATAAATCTAACCTCAAAATAAATAAGAAAGAAGTTAAGGAGGTGAACAGAATTTTAGAAAATGCAGATATGACAGACCTCTGGAGAAAACTGAATGGGGATAAAAAGGAATATACTTTCTTTTCAGTGGTACATGGCACATACTCAAAAATTGACCCATGTACTAGGGCATAAAAACCTCACAATCCAGTGCAGAAAGGCAGAAGTAGTCAAAGCATACTTTTCAGATCATGACGCAATAAAAATTATTTGTAATAAAGAACCATGGAAAAATAAGCTAAAAATTATTTGGAAACTAAATAATCTAATTCTAAAGAATGAGTGGGCCAAAGAAGAAATCAGAGAAACAGTTAATAACTTCAGTCAAGGGAATGACAATAATGAGACAACATACTAAAACTTATGGGATGCAGCAAAAGCAGTTCTTAGGGGAAGTTTTATATCTCTAAATGCTTACATGAACAAAATAGGGAAAAAGGACATCAATGATTTGGGCATACAAATGAAAAAGCTAGAAAAAGAACAAATTGAAAATCCGCAATTAAATACCAAATTAGAATACTGAAAATCAAAGGAGAGATTAATAAAATGGAAACCAAGAAAACTATTGAATTAATAAATAAAACAAAGTGCTGGTTTTATGAAAAAACCAATAAAATTGACAAAACTTTGGTCAATTTGATTAAAAAAAAAGAACGAAGAAAATCAAATTACCAGTATCAGAAATGAAAAGGGTGAGTTCACCTGTAATGAAGAGGAAATCAAAACAATAATTAGGAATTATTTTGCCCAATTGTATGCCCATAAATTTGACAACCTTAGAGATATTGATGAGTATCTACAAAAACATAAATTGCCAATGTTAACAGAAGAGGAACTTAAATTTCTAAATAACTCCATCTCAGAAAAAGAAATTGAGTAAGCCATCAATGAACTCCCTTGGAAAAAATCTCCAGAGCCAGGTGATTTTACATGTGAATTCTATCAAACATTTAAAGAACAATTAATTCCTATACTTTGTAGACTATTTGGGAAAATAGGTGAAGAAGGAGTCCTACCAAATTCTTTTTATAACACAAACATGGTACTAATACCCAAACCAGGTAGAGTCAAAACAGAGAAAGAAAATTATGGACCAATTTCCCTAATGAATATTGATGCAAAAATTTTAATTAAAATATTAGCGAAAAGATTGCAGCAACTTATCACAAGGATAATACACTATGACCAGGTAGGATTTATTCCAGGAATGCAAGGCTGGTTTAATATTAGGAAAACTATTAGCATAATTGATGATATCAACAACAAAACTAGCAGAAACCATATGATCATCTCAATAGATGCAGAAAAAGCCTTTGACAAAATACAACACCCAATCCTATTAAAAACACTAGAAAGGAATAGGAACACTAGATAGGAATAAATGGAGTCTTCCTTACAATTATAAATAGCATCTACCTAAAGCTATCAACAAGCATTATTTGTAATGGGGACAAGCTAGATGCATTCCCAAAAGAATCAGGGGTGAAACAAGGATGTCCATTATCACCCCTACTATTCAATTTGGTACTAGAAACATTAGCTGTAGCAATAAGAAAAAAAAAGAAATTGAAGGAATTAGAATAGGCAAAGAAGAAACTAAATAATTACTTTTTGAAAATGATATGATGATTTACTTAGAGAATCCTAGAGAATCAAGTAAAAAATTACTTGAAATAATAAACAACTTTAGCAAAGTTGCAGGATATAAAATAAACCCACATAAATCCTCAGCATTCCTATACATTACTAACAAAGCCCAAGAGCAAGAGATAGAGAAGTTCCATTCAAAGTTATTGTAGACACTATAAAACATTTGGGAGTCTATCTGCCAAGACAAACCCAGGGACATGAACATAATTATGAAACACTTTTCATGCAAATAAAGTCAGATCTAAATAAATGGAAAAATATCAGTTGCTCATGGGTAGGCTGAGATAATATAATAAAATTGACAATTTTACCTAAATTTATCTATTCGCTGCCATACCAATCGAACTGCCAAAAAATTATTTCACAGAGCTGGATAAAATAATAACACAATTCATCTGGAAGAACAAGAGGTCTAGAATATCTAGGGTATTAATGAAAAGAAATGCTATAGAAGGTAGCCTAGCCATATCAGATATTAAACTGTACTATAGAGCAGCAGTCATCCAAACTACCTGGTACTGGCTAAGAAACAGATTTGTGGATCAGTGGAATAGGATAGGTATGCAAGATGGAGAAGTCAACAACTATAGCAATCTCCTCTACAATAAACCCAAAGAGGCCAGCTTTGGGGCTAAGAATTCACTCTTTCACAAAAACTGCTGGGAAAATTGGAAAATGGTAGGGCAGAAACTGGGCATACACCAATATCTTACACCATATACTTAAATAAAGTCAAAATGGGTTCATGATTTAGGAATAAAGGCTGATACTATAAGCAATTTGAGAGAGCAAGGAATAATTTACCTATCAGATTTATGAAAAAGAAAAGAATTCATAACCCAACAAGAGATAGAGAGCATTACAAAATGCAAAATGGATAATTTTGAATATGTTAAATTGAAAAGTTTTTTGCATAAAAAAGCCAATGCAAAGAAGATTAGGAGGGAAGCAGAAAATTGAGAGAAAATCTTTACAACCAATGTCTCTGATAAAGGCCTCATCTCTAAAATATACAGGGAACTGAGCCAAATTAATAGGAATACAAGTTATTCCCCAATTGAGAAATAGTCAAAGGATACTAACAGGCAGTTTTCAGAGGAAGAAATTAAAGATATCTGTAGGCATATGAAAAAATGCTCGAAATCACTACTGATTAGAGAAATGCAAATCAAAATAACTCTTAGGTACCACATCTCTCCTGTGAGATTGGCTAAAATGACAAAATGGGAAAATGATAAATGCTGGAGAGGCTGTGGGAAAATCGGAACACTGTTGCATTGCTGGTGGAGTTGTGAACTGATCCAGCCATTTTGGAGAGCAATTTGGAACTATGCCCAAAGGGCTATAAAAATGTTCATACCCTTTGCCCCAGCAATGCCACTTCTAGGGTTGTATCCCAAAGAGATCACACAAGTGGGAAAAGGACCCATATTTACAAAAATATTCATGGCGGCTCTTTCTGTAATAGCAAAAAATTGGAAATCAAAGGGATGCCCATCAATTGGGGAATGGCTGAACACGTTGTGGTATATGAAGGTAATGGAATGCTATTGTGCTATAAGAAATGGGAATGATACAGACTTCATAATAAGCTGGAAAAACCTACAAGATCTGATGCTGAGTGGGAGCAGCAGAACCAGGAGAACATTATACACAACCACAGATATAAGGATTCTGTGATGACTAACCCTGATAGACTTTGCTCTTCTCAGCAACACAAGGTGCAAAGACAACTCCAAAGGACTCATGATGGAGAATGCTATCTACATCCAGAGAAAGAACTATGGAGTCTGCATGCAGATTGAGGCACACTTTATGCTCACCTTTTTTCCCCTTTTTTTCTCTTTTGTTTTTGTTTTTGTGTTTTTTTTTTTAGTTCTGTTTCTTCTTTCTCATGATTCATTCCATTGGTCATAATTCTTCTTCACACCTTGACTAGTGTGTAAATAAGTTCAATGCAAAGTTAAACATAGAAGATATATTGGATTCTGTGCTGTCTTGGGGAGGGAGAGGGGAAGGGGGGAAAGAAATCTGGATCTCAAAATTATGTAGAACCAAGTGTTGTAAACTAAAAATAAAAAGTCTCAAAAAAAAAGAATTAATGGCAGATCTCTGTTGTTGCCACTGCACTCTCTTTTCCATCACAACTCCATCTCTTTTTTCTGACCAAACACCTAAATTAGGACAACATCATAAATTCTTTAATTGGGGCATTCTTGGAAAGTCTTACTACTACTCTACCCATTCTCACTTTGCTCAAGGAATCTGAAGACTTTGGGGAAAATAAAAGTCGAACTGCTTCACAAAAGTGATCAGTGGATTATTAGTCTACACAGTATTTCTCAACCTTTTCCAGAAAGTCCCTTCTGAATGTCTAAAAAATGTGCAGATTCCCCTATTAGAACAGTTATATTATTCATAGCTCTTGATTAAAAAATTCATAATAAAAATTTTCATAAATTCGGTAATGCTTTTAGATGAATTTATATTTTATTAATCATAAGTATATCTACATCTATTTGAAAAATAACATTATAAAGATTGTGAGACATAGTTTATTCTATAGGTGTCATTTGTTAAAATTATTTTTGGCTTTATACATAAATTCATGGATCATTTGCAAAAATTCCGCAGTCCCTATGGAACTGATTGCACGCAGCTTGTAAATCATTGATTTATAGTTGACTTCCTTTATTTCATTATTCTCCTTTGTATAATCTCCATTTCAGTCATCTAATTGCTTTCTGCTCATGAAATTTCTTGTGCTGCCTCCCGCATATGGTCTCCCACTTCTATCAAGCATTCCCTCTTTAACCCAACATCTTTGCATACCTAGCTTCCTTCCAAACACCACTATGACCTCTTATATGAAGCCTTTTTTGATTCCCCAAAGTGTTAGCAGTAACTCTATCTTGAAATTACTATGTATACTTTTGTATAGAAATTGTATTTATTTATTTATAAAAAAGTTGTGTCTTGTTTATCCCTAACTTCATGAGAATGTATGTTGCTTAAGAGCTCCTTCCTTTTTTCCTTCCTTCCTTTTTTCCTTCCTTCCTTCCTTCCTTGTTTTTTTTGTAATCTCTATACCTAATACAACCCTTTGCATGGAGTAATATCTAAATATAGTGAGGTCCTAATTAGTGCAAACAATGAATCCCCTGATGATGTTACATGTACTCAAATTCAAATTATTTTAAGTTATAATCATTTAAAATATGCTAATTGGTTCCAGTCCAATAGAAATATATGGTGTGATTTAAAAGAATGCGTCACTTCAGAGAATTCATGATTCACACTAATCAGAACCTAGACATGAAAGTTAAGTTACTGGTGAAAGTTAAATTACTGTTGAATTTCTCAAGTCCTTAAGTTACTAAGAACCTCTGGACCATGACCTCTGCCAATATGACATCCATGTTGTAAAATGCAGTAACACTGCTAAAATTGTGAAATGTACAATTGAGAGACAGTCTCCACCAGTCAAACAGCAGCTCAGGTTATGGGAATAAAAGAAAACCCTCAACAAACTTCCAAAGCTTATAAGGCAGATCTGTTAGAGAATTTCTTTGGACTTTCTACCACCCCATGCTGATGTAATTCTGGGTCCAACCATAAAGTAGGACCCCCTTCCCAATCATTAGAGTAACACATGGATGGAAATGTTCAAGTCCTAGTAGACTGGCCAGTTGTGGAGAAAAGTTTGTAGATGTATAATGCTTGATCTTCATGTTTTGTAAGTATCTGAATCATTGATTTAAATAGTTTTCAGTGACCCAGGGAAGGTCCAGATTAATTTTTTTTTTAGTTTGTTTATTTCCCTCCATCCCTACGAATGCCTAAGAACTGCAGTCCATCAATGGAGACCCTTCACAGTAGTATTGTCTGACATATTATGTGAATCTTAAAAAAAACCCAGTGTACATATACATAGTCCTTTATATTTTCTGGTTAGATTCAGAAAAGTAATTACTTTAACATTTGCCTGTGACACATTTACAAAAAGAAGAAATGAATCTTTAGACATCATGATATTTTATCACTGAATAACTTCACTTATCATTGCAAAATATAAGAATGTTTCATGCAGTGAGTTTATATCCCTTTTTTGTCTTTGCAGGACAATAATATTTGAAAGTTAATGTAGACTTCTAAGAGCAAAGATGGAAGAGTAAGCAGTGAATCTCTGTAACTCTCCCATATTTACCTCCAAACAACCATAAAAACAAATCCTGGAAGAGTAGAACCAGAAAAAAGATGGGGCAAAGAAATCTTTTAGCCCAAGAAACTTGGAAGATAGGGAGGAAAGGTTCATGTCACTCAGGTAAGAGAGGAGCAAATCAGCAGTATGTCCCACTTCAGCAAAACAGTGGGAGACCCTGAACTCCAGTGCTGTGGAGCAGGCAAATGCTAATACCAGGACCCCAGCACATACATCAGCATACCCAGGGGAACCAGCGGACTCCAGCTCTGAGAACCCTCACATGCGTCAGCATAAACCCAAGCAAACAAGTAGACTAAGCAAAGGGGCAGCTGCCATCACTGTACCCATGCCATGTGCTACAGCACAGCCCCAGGTAAACAGGCAGCCTCCAATGGCCATATGACAATGCAGCCCCAGGGAAATGCAGAAATACCTCACTAGCCTCAGCGCACACCAGACACCAGAATTAGGAATGCAGATCAGCATCAGGTAAACTGTCAGACCCCTACAACCTCCAGCAGTGCCAGCCACCTCCCCTCAGTGCAGAACTAGCTATGAGGGTCCCTAGTGGACCTCAGAGCAACATCAGAGCAGAACACATAAACAACCAGGGCCTTTAACCCCTGGCACAAGAAGCCTGAGACAGTGCCCCTTCCACCCTGAGAGCAGAGTTCAAACTTAAAAGAAAGGAAAAGGGCCAACAACAACAGAAAAAGAAAGAATCTGACCATAGAAAGTTATTGTGATGATAGGGAAGATCAAGACAAAAACTTGGAAGAGGACAACAATATCAAAACATCTATGGGCAAAACCCAAAAGAAAAATGGGAATTGGTCTCAAGCCCAGAAAATAACTCATGGAGGAGGTAAAAATGAGCTTTAAAATCATATAACAGAGGTAGAAGAAAAATAGGGAAAAGAAATGAGAGTGATGCAAGAGAATTATGAAAAAAGAGTCAATAGCTTGGAAAAAGAAAATAACTGCCAGAAAAGTAGAACTGGCCAATTGGAAAAGGAGATACAAAAAATGCACTGAAGAAAACAATTACTTAAAAAGTATAATTGGCCAAATGGCAAAGGAAGTAGAAAAGCTAACTGAGGAAAACAACTCTTTAAAAGTTAGAATTTGGCAAGTGGAAGCTAATGACTCTAGGAGACATCAAGAATCAATCAAACAAATTCAAAAGAATAAAAAAGGAAGACAATATAAAATACTTTATTACAAAATAACTGGCCTGGACAATAGATCCAGGAGAGACAATGTCAGAATCATTGGACTACCTGAAAGCCATAATTATAAGGAGGACCTGGACAGCATCTTTCAAGAAATTATCAAGGGAAACTGTCCTAATAAGCTGGAACCAGAGAGCAAAGTGGGTATTGAAAGAATCCACCTATCATCTCAGGAAAGAAATCCCAAAATAAAAAGTCCAAGGAACATTATAGTCAATTTTCAGAACTCTCAAGTCAAGAAAAAATACTACAAGTGGCCAGAAAGAAAGAATTCAAATATGAGGGAGCCACAATCAGGATGACATAGAACTTGGCAGCTGCAACTTTAAAAGGATTAAAAGTCATGGAACACAATATTCTAGAAGGCAAAGGAGCTTAGACTACAACCAAGAATCACCTACCCAGTGAAATTAATCATAATACTTCAAGGGGGAAAAAACAGTCATTCAATGAAATAGAAGGATTTCAAGTTTGCGTAAAGAGAAGACCAGAATTGAACAAAAAAATGTATCACTAATAATAAAGCTAAGAGTAATTTACACAGACAGAGGGTATGGGCATGAAGTGAATTTGAAGGAATAACATTTAAAAATTAAGGGATTGGGACTTAAGGGAGTACAATGGATACAGATGGAAAGGAGAGGTAGAATGGCATAAATTATTACACATGAAGATAGGCAAAAGATCTATTATAGTGGTTGGGAACATGGGAGAGTGGGAGATGAGCATCACTTGAACTTTACTCTGATCATTATTGACTCAGAGTGAATAATATGTACAATTAGTTGAATATTGAAGTCTATCTTACTGGACAAGGAAGTAGAAGGGGAAGAGATTAAGTAAAGGGGGTGACATGGGGACTGACAGAAGGGAGGCAGATCAGGAGAGGTGGTAAACAAAAACAAAACATCGGTGAGGAGGGAAAGGGTGAAAGGAGATAGGGAACAATCAGGAGGAAGAACACCATGGAGGGAAATACAGAGGTAGTAATCATAACTGTGTATATGAATGGAATGAACTTTCCCATAAAAACAGAAGCAGATAGCAGAGGGGATCAAAAACCAGAATCCTACAATATGTAGTTTACAAGAAGCACACTTAAAGTAGAGAGACATACGCAGAGTAAAGGTAAGTGTCTGGAGCAGAATCTGTTATGCATCATCTGAAGTAAAAAAAAATGCAGGAGTAGCAAATTCTGATCTCAAAGTAAAAACAAAAATATAGACCTAATTAAAAGAGATAAGGAAACTACATCGTACTAAAAGTTACCATAGACAATGAAGCAATATCAATACTAAACATATGCATAAGTGGTATAGCATCCAAATTCTTAATGGATAAATTAAGTGAGCCACAGGAAGAAATAGACAGCAAATCTGTACTAGTGAGGGACCTCAAATGTCTCTTGTCAGAACTCAATAAATCCAACCAGAAATAAACAAGAAGGAAACTAAATGTAAATAGAACATTAGAAAAGTTATGTATAATAGACTTTTGGAGAAAACTGAATGGGAACAAAAAGGAATACACACCATAAGCAAATTAGAAGACCAAGGAATAGTCTAACTGTCAGATGTATGGGGACAGGAAGAATTCATGACCAAATAAGAGATAGAGGGCATTGTGAAATATAAAATAGATAATTTTGATTATATTAAATTAAAAAGTTTTAGTACAAACAAAAACAATGCAAACAAGATTAGAAGGAAAGCATAAAGCTAGGAAACAATATTTACAGCAAGTGTCTCTGGTCAAGGCTTCATTTCTTAAATATATAGAGAACTGACTCAAATTTCTAAGAACATAAACCATTTCCCAATTGATAAATAAGATATGAATAGGCATTTTTCAGATGAAGAAATCAAAGTTATACATAAACATATGAAGAAGTGCTCTAAATCACTCTTGCGTAAAGAAATACAAATTAAAATAGCTCTGAGACACCACCTTACACCTATCAGATTGGCTAATATGACAAAAAAAAAGGAAAACAATGAATTTTGGGAAGGATATGGGAAAATTGGTCAAGTCCACTGTTGGTGAACTTGTGAACTAATCCAACCATTCTGGAGAGCAATTTGGAACTATGCCCAAAGGACAACCAAACTGTGCATAACCTTTAATCCAGCAATGTTAGATCTGTGTCCCAAAGAGATCGTAAAAAAGGGAAAAGAACCTATACGCACAAAACTATTTATAGCAGCCCTTTTCTGGTGGCAAAAATATTGGAAATTTGAGAGGATCTCATCAATTGGGGAATGGCTGAACAAGCTGTGGTATATTAATGTAATGGTATACTATTTTGCAATAAGAAATCATGAACAGGCAGATTTCAGCAAAACCTGGAAAGACTTGTATGAATTGAAACAAAGTAAAATGAGCAGCATGAGGAAAACATTGTAGACAGTATCAGCAGCATTGTGTGATGATCAACTATGAATGACTCAGCTCTTTTCAGCAACACTATGATCCAAGACAAAGGAAAATGTGATCCATATCCAGACAAAGAATTGATGGACTCTGGATGAAGATCAAAGCATACTTGTTTCACTTTATTCTTTTTGTATTTTTTAAAATCTGTTTCTTCTTTCACAACTGTGACTACTATGGAAATATGTTTTACGTGATTATACATATATAACCTATATAAAATTACCTCCCATTTTAGAAAGGGGGAGGAGAAAGAGGGAGAGAGAAAAATTAGGAACTCAAAATCTTGTAAAAATTAGTGCTAAAATTGTCTTGATGCAGTTGAGAAGAATAAAATATTACTGCATAAAAAATAAATTAATTCAGCACACTAGGGAAAATATATACATCAACTGTATCAGGTGAAAGAACTTCTAGGAAGCACATTTGCTATAAACCAATTTGAAGTCATTCTGTATTATGAATGGAATACAAAAACAATCCCCCCTTCCCCAAAAGGTATTAAGGATAGTGTGAATCACAATTTTCCCCTACCTTAAATTGAAGAAAATAATCTTTCAGTTATGAAAAAGGTCAACTTCAGAGCTGGTCATAAAGGAAAAGAAACCATTCTGGAAATCCACATTATTATTTTCTTAAAAAGAAAAACCCAAGGTGAAAATGTCTGCGGTATTAGATTAAAGATAGATTGTTTCTTTGTTATAATCTGTGCTAACGTGACTCAGATACTAATGCCCCCAGAGGGAAGCTAAAATCAAACACAGGCCAAATTTTCCTAGTATGCTTGGAAAATATGCAGAAAAAAATATAGGTCATGGGCCCATAGTTGAAACAACTATGTGGTGTATGCATTCTAAATTAAATCTAGAAATAACAAGGAAAAAGTTTTAGGAGGCAAGCAGGTGCAGTTTTGGTGAGAATAATAGACCCCTATGCTTAAATACTTCCTTTAATCTAATTGGAATTATAAGATCCAAATGGATATTGACTAAAAGACCACTGTAACCATGACAGTTGTTAGTCTTCCTCCTTTCAAGGACTGTGTTTCTATATATTTCCATATTCCACTATATTCTCTTTGACCTTTCTCACTAAATCTGTTTCTCCTTTCTACTTCATTACTTTTCTTCTTATTAGAATGTGACTTCCTTAAGGGCAGGAGTAAAATTTTCACCTTTCTTTGTATCCCCAGTGCCTGGTACATAGTAAGTGCTTTATAAATGTCTGTGGAGTGATAATTAACTAACTTGCTAAGCCCCTATCCTCCTACTTTACATTTTTTTAAATTCTGCTGAACAAATGCCTTCACTGACACTCTCTCAATTCCTATTACCTTCTTAGTCTTTACTTGTAAATAAGCAACAGATGATGGAGAAAAGAGGGATTTCAAAAAAGCAGGAAGAAAGGGAATAAAACAGAGCACGATCACTGATGGGTAATCTGAGATATTTTGGTGGAAATACTTTGAGGCTGTGTCAACACGTTCAAGTTGAATTCACATTTAACAAGCTTGTGTGAAAAATTTTAGAAGCCAGGGCAGATGACTCAGGTTAAATACAAGGCTGAGGTTGTGTAAGAATGTCAAGAAGATAAAGGCTCAATATGAGCAGTCTTGGGATAACTACTAGAGACAATAATAAGGCTTTTTTTAAAAAAAAAAAAAAAAGAACTATTTCATGGACAAAAGGAAGATCAGGAAATGAATAAGAACTCAGGATGGCTAGCAGGATGATGATGATGATGATGATAATGGCTAATATTTATAGAGCACTTACTATGTGCCAAGCATAGTAAGTGCTTAGCTCTTTACAATTACTATCTTATTTTATTCTCACAACTCTGCGAGTCAGGTGCTATTATTATCCCCATTTTACAGATGTGAAAACTGAGGTTAAGTAACTTTCCCAGGATCACAAGGCTCACCTACCTGCAGGTTACAGAAAAAAAGGTTGAAATATGCAACTCATTTTAGTTCTACCTTCTCTGTTAAGAAAATTAATTTCAAATTGTCTGTGATTCAGTGAAGCTGACCTCCTTGCTGTTCTTCAACAAGATACTTCACCACCCAACTCTGGGAATTTTTAGTGGCTGCCCCCATGACTGGAATGTTCTCCCTCCTCTTCTACATCTCCTAATTCAACTTCTTTCAATTCCCAGCTAAAAGCCCACCTTCTAGAGGAATCTACTTAGATATTCTGGGGAATTGTCCATTCCCCATCTTACTTTGTGCTACATACAAACTTCCTCGGTGGATTGTGTAAAACAATATACATGTCTATTTATGTCTGTGTCTATATCAATAAATATAGATATAAACATTGATATATATATATATATATATATATTTATTTATTTATCATGTAGCTATCTGTTTATCTATCTCCTATCTATCTCTAACAGATTTAAGGATAAGAAATCCTGGGATGGGGCATCATTTATAGGTATCAATTAACTCTCTCCTTGAATTTAAGAAGCATGAGGTAATGTTTATTTCCTTGTTAACTGGCTGAAATCTAAATAATTACATTCCTGGCATAAATCAAGATTCACTTTGAAATGTGTAAACCTCCATGCCAAAAGTTTACTTCTTTTGCATTTGTCACTTAGCATCTCTAAGCCTCCCTATGGAAACTGAAAATAATACTTCCTTTACGTACTTACCAAGGCTGTTGTGAAGGGGAAAAACTGTAAGTGGGAGCTCTTATTATCATTATTATCATCTTTGCTCCTCTTATATATTAGGCCAAAGCTATGCAAGTGTCCATACTATAACTTTTGAAGTCATACTGGAGCTTAGCCTAACTTCGTAGTAATAGGCTCACATTATCCTGATGTTCCAGGAAGCAAAACAAGATATATTGTCAGTGGGGCAAGCTTTCAGGGCTCTTCCAACAGATAACACTGACTTACTTTGCTGAATAATGTTGTGGTCTTTTAGAAAAGAACTGAAGGTAACAATGAGATCTTTTTTATGCTTTAGCATTCATTTTGGTTAATAGATATGGGGAATATGTAATCAATATATATTTACTTGTCTAAATTTCTAGTATTTTTTCTGCAATCAGATTTAAGGAATATTAAGCTGTTGACATTTTACTTCCTCTGTCCAGGAAGAAGACCCTGTCTAGGAAGATATTTGTGCATATAGAGTGAAATGGGAATAAACGCAATATACTGTAGAATTTTAGTATTATATGGAGACAGAAGAAAGGAATATAAAATTCAATATATTTCTCAGTGGCTGTTTTAAAATGAAGCTCAGTGATTCTGTTCCCATGGAAACCTCGTAATGAAATGGAAAACAACAATTTTGATGCCATGGTCTCAATACATCTGACTTCTAGTAGAAATTCACTGTGTGTATCCCAGTCAGAATTCTAGTGCAAAGCCACAATATAATGTCATTGCTGAATTTGCAGGAGTTCTAAAGTGTACAAGTCAGGATAGCTAGAAAGGCACTGCATGGATGTAATGATTTAATGCCCTTTGCCTCTGGGAATTCCTGGAGTTCCAAGTAATAATGTCTTCTCCATTAATGTGCAGTGAAGTGAAAGCAGCATTAATCTTCATAGAAAGTTCAATTCTCTTGAGTGGTGAGGAAGATAATATGAACTGCATTAATAGAAGGGAAGAATTAAATAACATTAGATGAGTTTTATGTATTTAATATGAGTGAAAAGACTTAATATCCTACATTTGTTACTCTTCACTACAGTAAACTCAAGGCCTATACCAAGGAGCGTGATTGACTTCTGTTTATAATCACATTTCAGATTTAAATGATTATTTTCTCTTCTTTAGCACCATGAGTTTCTGAGATTTCTTTCCTCCATAAAATATCAGAGTCTCACGTATTGGATGAGGAGATAAGGATGAAGAGTTTTCTTTGTAGTACAGAGGACTCTTTGCTCTGAGATTCCAATGGAGAAGCCCTATTGTAAAGTGGAAGGAGCAAGGCCTATGAGATCAGTGTTACTGAACTTTTAGATCTAACTAAAAAAAATTTAGGCTCATTCTGTAGAGGGAGAGGAGACTCCTTTGAGAAAGAAGCAGTTCTTGTGCCTTGAGGAACAATGATGTGTATCCTTAGTTCATAGATAGGATCATAGGTTTTGAGCTGGCAGTGACCTTGGAGGCCATGTAATTCAATACCCTCTTTTAACAGATGAAGAAAATGAGTTTGAGTGAGGTTAAGTGATTTGCCCAGGTGGTTGGTGTCAGGTAAATCTAATGTCATAGGGTTTTATTTTATGGATGCCTGTGTAAGAAATGGGAGGAGGAGTTTTGTTTCCACAGAAGTAAAGGTGTGCTTTCCCTGCCCCCCCCCACCCCAGCTTTAGCAGAGACCAGGCCTCAAGGTCGGTCAGGTGAGAGGTCAGAGGCTTGTACTCATGTGCATACTTTTTGAGAAGGCAGTCTGGGGGATTAGAGAGGCCAAACCCACTTGAACCTGTTCAAGCTTATCTAGGGTCTGGTCTTGGTCAAGAATCCAGGCCTACTGATTTGCATCATTTGCATATGTTAAAGAGGGAAAGTAGGGGAAGTAAAAGAATATAGTTTAATCCTAAACTAAGACAAGGAAAATCTAATTAACTTCACTTTTGCTTCTGTATCCTTATTATCCTATTTATATAAACTGTATAACCTAGGAAAACTACGTAAAAAACAAAGATTGTAAACTAACCATGACTCTAGCAGGAGTGGAGGGAATGGTTACCCCTGCTCCTGCAGCTGTATCAGTGTGAGTGTTCCCGTGAGCACTGCACCTGCTCCCCGGGGAGCGTAATAAAATGCCTTCCTCTGCCCACTCTGGTCCTGAATTCTTTGGGTGTGAATGGGCAAATCACATGGATTTTCCTAAGGTCAAGTGAAGGGAAGCAACAGGCAGCGGAAGCTCGCCAGGCTTACTCCTGGATCTTGTCTTGGGGTGTCCTGTGATCCCCACTGCGGTGTTAAGAGGGCTACCACTCTGGATTCCCTTGGGGAACCCTGTGGTCTGCACAGCCTTCTTAAGGGGACATCACATGGGACTTCCGGCCCTGTCTCGGGAGTCTTGCGATCTTACTGCCATCCTAAGGGGCCATCACTTGGGTCTTCCTTAGGGTCTGACCCCTAGGAGGCCCTGTGATCCCCACAGATTAAGGGATGGCTACCACTTGGTCTTCCTCTGGGAGTCCTGTGGTCTGTACAGCCTTCCCTAGGGATTATCACAGGGTTCTTCTTCAGGACTTTGGCCCTGCCTAGGAAGTCCAGTGATCGCCAAAACCACGTTTCTCACACCTGGATCACCTAATGCGAAGGCATCCATGTGGGAGAGGCCAGGGACCAGCTTCTGGGAGAAGAAACTCTATACTCCCCTACCACACTGGTAGGAATAACTCCTTTGATTGGCTAGGGAGACATACATAGGGAGCCATACGTATACCAGTACATGTATAGATATGTTTTATAACAATGACATAGCTAGATGATGTTACAGATACAGGACTAATTAAGTTTTTTACTATAGTTTGAACCCCCTTCTAAACATTGTGGATATAATGACAAGCAATCAATGTAGTCCCTACCCTTAGTAGCTTACATTCTAATCAAGGTAGGGTGTGTATTGGGATGAGGAAGAATAGAAAATGAGGCAGTAAAGGGGGAAAAAAGAGGAACTTTGAGAGAGAGAGTTCAGGTGTGAATTAGGTGAAGCCTGATTGGGGTTTTACTAAAATGGCAGTACATGTACTATGACAAAGGTTAAGAAAGACTAAGATAACATTCCATCTATAAACTGGGGTCATACTCTCCCTAAGGCATACAGAATCCATGGAGAAAGTGGGAACAAGGTAACAGAACCATGAAAAAGATGCACATCATTGGGAATACACATCTTGACAACTCTAAACTATAGGTCTTGAAATTCCTTATTTCCTCAGGAGAACAGCAACAACTATTCCCTGACAGGTAAGGCTGCTCATTTCTAGACTTCTCTCTTGTGAAAGAGAGCCATACCTCTGCTGGATGCTTTCCTTCTGTCCATCAAATGTTATGTTAATCTTTTTCACCAGAACAGAACCCCCAGGCTGGCAATCCACAAAGCTTTTACAGGTCTAATCCTTTGGTTGAGTATTGACCTTTCCCCGGGATATCGTTGTGGTTATTTCAGTTATTGTGACCCCATTTGGGGTTTTCTTGGCAAAGATATTGGAGTGGTTTGCCACTTCCTTCTCCAGCTCATTTTGTAAATGAGGAAACTGAGGCAAACATGATTAAGTGACTTGCCCAGGGTGACATCTAGTAAGTGTCAGAGGCCAGATTGGAAATCAAGAAGATGAGTGGTTCTGACTCTAGTACTACCCCCACCCCACACTCTATCTCTGTTCCACCTAAATGCCTCCAGGATAGCATTGCATAACAGGAAGGAAGATAAGGAATTCACAGAGAAAATCCAGTCCTGAATGATTAACAAAAGTGTTATTCATTCATTTCATGGCTACTCTGTCTGGCTTAAATGGCCTGCATTACCTTTATTGAAATGCTTTTAGTCAATGGGGTTTTGGTATTTCTGATGTATTCTGGTTTATCTTTCCTACTTGTGTTTCCAGAACACAAAACATTGGTATTCAGTCTCCTTGTCAAGCTTACAGTCATGCCCATTTCAAATAAAGCAAGCCTGTAACCTTTAGCTTTTACATCTATTTCTTAGATGTAGTTATAGCACAGTCTTTTTTCACTTTCTCCATTAAATTTCTATTCCAGTAACTTACCATGGCATGAATGTCAAGCTGGGTCTTTGAGGACCTGCCCTAGGACACAACAACTTCCTTACAAAGGACACCACTTCCCTTTCATTATTTTAAAGATGGGTAAGCCATTTTCCCCCATTAAACTAGTGTAGGTTATTACCAAAGGCAGTCCTTGATGAAGTTGCTAGTAACAATTATTCAAAATAAAAATCCTGAGACCTTTACCTATTATTCAATTGTGGGAGACAGATAGAAGAATAACTAGTATTGATTTCACAGTGAGGCATCACGTGGGAGGTTGTCCTTAAGTTGAGCCCTAATGGATGGGTAAATGAAAGTCAAAAGTGAATAAAGTGTTTAGAGCAAAAATAATCCATAAATTGTGGAAATTTTAAAATAATAGAAATGTATACATTGAAAATATCCTCATTTTAGATTGTAGGATTCCATGAAATCCAATCTTTATCTTTATTCCAATTTCTTTACCAAGCTCCAGTTCTCCATTTTTGGAGACTATCTAACAATTCAACTTGAATCGAAATACACCACTTCCGTTCACTGGTCTTCTTGGCTTCAACTTTCCCCTGCACCCTATAACCTCTGTACACCCAGATCTTTCACTTTTCTTTTGCATGTTGTTTTACTTAATTAGAATGTAAACTCCTCGAGGAGAGGAACTGCCTCTTTTTCTTATATGTATTCCTAGCAGTTAACACGGCATCTGGCACATTGTAGGTGCCCAATAAATGTTGATTGAGTTGAATAATCTCCCAATATATTAAATTTAAGATATGTAAAACAAAATAATATTTCCCATAATACTTCCTCCAAACCTCTTTTCTTGTTATATTAACAACACAATCAATCTTCAAATTACTAAGAATAAAAAACCTTGAATAATTTTTCCTTCTCCTTTATCCTCATTTGTATATCTGCTTGGTCACCTATCAATTGGATCTAGCATCTATTCCCTTTTTTCCATTTCTACAGTCATTATTTCATTTATGACTCTCATTACTTCTTTCATGGATTATTACAGTGACCTTCTAACCAATGTTTCTGACTTTAAGCTCACACTTTTTTTCTATATACCAATACCAGACAATGACTTACAGAATCACAGAATTTTAGGAATAGTGTTCAGAGGTCACCTAATTAAATTGGCGCCTGAAAAGAGATTCTTTATGATATACTTGAAAACTGTTCATCCCATCTTTGCTTAAGATTCCCAATGGAAAGATATCCATTATCTCCCAAAATATCCATTCCATTTTATTTTCCAATACACAGACCTGATTCCAATCATTTCCTGAATCAAAAGGGTTTGATCAAAATGACCTTCAATGACTTTTCACAACCAACAAAATGATGACAGAACCCTTGAACCTCTCATTTAAGGCCTAATAGCCAGTGTGTTTTAAATTTTTATTGAAGTGAATAGTTTTAGATAACAAAAAGCACAGTGCTACTTGGCTATAAGGTAGGTGCTTTGGTAGATAAATTAACTTCTAATGTAAAAGGCTAACTATTCACATATTTCAAAGACTGTTCTTTTTGAAGAAAGTACTTTTATTTTTCAACTCATCATGAAAATGCTATTTGGGACTTGGAAAATTCTCTTTCCTCCAGTAATGACATTTCATTTTTTTCATAATATGTCGAGATTGCTTAGAGAAACTAAAATGTTTCTTAAAAGCTGCTTCAAGCTTCAGTACATTACATGACTCAGAGGTCCAAGTTTAGTCCAGTTGTGTGTTACAGCTCCCTTTGCTCTTCTTTCTCTAGGCTGGTTACCTTACCCAAACTTCACTTGCATAGGGTCAGGGCAGATGGTTCCCAAAGGTGATGTCCATACTTCTTCAACTCACTCTTTTTAAAGTTCCATGTGTAACCCCATCAGGTAGGAATGCATGTATATGCACATGGTAACTTCTGAATCATTACTGGGGTGCTACCCACTTAAGAAGTTAGGGAGATGAATGTTTTAATTCTTAGTCAGAAACATGTACTACAAAAAAAGACAAAGAAAAACTAACAACATAACTTTCCATCTATAGACCAGAGCCATACTCTTTCACTAAGGAATACTAAATCCCTGGCGAGAGAGGGTACAAGTTAACAAAATCATCATAAAGAGGCACATCATTGGGAACACACATCTTCACAGCTCTCACCTGTAGCCCTTGACATCCTTTGTTTCCCTCAGGAGAATATAAACAAATATTCCCTGACAAGTAGGGCTGCTGTTTCCTTTTTTTAATATTTAATTTATTCATTTTCAGTTTTCAACATTCACTTCCATAACTTTTAAATTTTCTCCCCCCTTCTCCCATCCCTCCCCAAGAAAGCATACAATCTAATATGAGCTCTACAATACATTCCTATCAAACACATTTTCACATTAGTTATGTTCCATAGAAGAATTATAATGGGTGAGATGAACCATGAGAAAGAAAACAAAAGAGAAAGGAGTCTGCTTCGCTCTGCAATCTGACTCCATGGTTCTTTCTATGGATGTGGATGGCATTTCCCATCATGAGTCCTTTGGAAAAGTTTTTTAGGTCCTTCAATTGCTGAGAAGGGCTACGTCTATCAAAATCAGTCATCAAACCCTGTGACTGTTACTGTACAATGTTCTCCTTGTTCTGCTTACTTCACTCAACATCAGCTTATGTAAATCTTTTCAGGTTTTCCTAAAGTCTGCCAGCTCATCATTTCTTATAGCACAATAGTATTCCATTACATTCATATACCACAACTTGTTTAGCCATTCCCCAATTGATAGGCATCCTCTCAATTTCCAGTTCTTGGATTCCACACAAAGAGCTGCTATAAATATTTCTGTATATGTTGGTCCTCTTCCCATTTTTATGATTTCTTTGGGATACAACACTAGAAGTTCTATTGCTGGGTCAAAGTATATGTACATTTTTATATGGGCTGCTCATTTCCAAGCTTTTCCCCTCTCCTGCTAGACAGCACTTCATATCTGCTAGATACTCTCTGTCTATCCTTCAAAAGTTATATTAAGCTCTTTCACCAAAAAAGAACCTCAAATCTGGCAATCTGCAGAGTTTTTTCAAGGTCTAATCTTTTGGTTGAGTACAGAAGAATTTCTACCTCAAGCAGTACATTGCAGTGGTATCTGAGATATATTCCCAGATGTAAGCAGAGCTCACATCAGATGACAATGGCTGTCCTTGCAAATGACCCCCAGGGAGGTAGAATAGAGATCTATAATCCCTTTCCCTACCCTCTTTCAAGGTAGACTTTCATTACTGCTAAGAAGGAAAGGAAAAGTTTAGTGCTGGAGGCCACCACTCTGCTAACCTCAGAGGAAGGGTGTACCAGGCCAGAATTATATCTATCTGCTCCTTTAAGTATAGATAATCTAGAGGAAATGATAAGCTGCTATCTAACCTTAGATCACTTTGTCATTTTGTGTAGGAAGGGGATTCCAGGATTTATATTCAAGGATTGACCTTTTTTCCTATCTAATGCCAATTCCACAATGAGCACACATAGAAAATAGAAATCAAATCTATTTATCCACGTCATAGCAAAATAGAAATCAGAGAAGGTATATATAGGAAAATATATACTAGACAATATAGAGTGAATGATCTCTTTTATTGGACATGAGATAAATCAGCTCAACCAAAAGTGTCCTTGATCTTGTCCTAGGGAGAGAGACATGATGGAGACTTTCCACTCCTCGTGTCTTCCTAAAGTTTTTTCCTTAAGCAATCTGAAGTGAGTTGACCTCTTCTATCTTTCCTTTCAAAGCTGGAAGCCAGTTCAATGTGATACTCTAAGAGGACTCTTGCTTGAAGAGGGGAATTCTCACTTGAAAAGTTCCCAAAGGGGGCTGTTGTTGAGAACTGAAGTTCTTTCACCCTCAATAGCTCTATGCCAATCCTCACCAAAGAGTAGGGCCTTCATTTCCACCAAAAAGGAAAGAGTCCCATAACAATGGACAGAGGTTAAATAGATATAACCAAAAGTCTTTGCTGACTTTATAACACATAACTTAGCTTCTCTCCCAGATCAGTTTTCTCTGAGTCTTAAGCTAATCTCAGCTATTTATAGCAAGTGGAAAGTCTTTTTCACTCTGATCAACATTTCTATGTAGGAGGTAATACTGCTGTCTCTGAGGTCTGTTCTTAGACCCTACTGGAAGTCTTTCCCAGGTCAACTCTATGGATAATAAAAATTTGTAAATAAATACTCATAAGTTTAAATTGAATTAAATTGTACCAGTAGTAGGTATCCAAGCAACATTTGTCCAGTGGATGAATGATCACAATAAATCTAGACTTTAAGATCAGAATCTAAGGTCATTTTTATCCTTCTGAAAATATTTAATGCTATTAACAACATTATTATAGGTCATAGTACTATATTTGTTAAATAAGTAGTTTGGGGTACTAAAGTTGTTTTGGAATTGAGAGAACTATGAACTAAGTAGTTGGTTACACTCATTTCTCCTTCTACCCAATCATGATCCTATCATGAGATGACTCCTCAATTCTTTTCTTTTTTCATAACATAGCTGTTTTTTCTCATTTTCACATTCTTGAAAACAATATGGAAATTTTGCCATGAGATATAGTAATTTAATTGTAATTCATTTTTCTGAAGTTTTAATTACTTTTTCAATGTATTCTATATTTTAATTTTCTTTGCTGACTCTTTTTGTTTGTTTCTTTAATCTAATTTTATGACTTAACTGACAGATTCATAGATTCAATACCAGACTTAAAGAACTTATTATGAGTGTTTTGAAGTAATTTATGCTTTAAAATTTACATTATAAGCTTAATTCTTTTGGTTTTGGATTCTCAATAAATAATTACTAATTTTAAAAATGCAAATTACATTTCTTGTTGGATATTTGGGCACACATAAACTTGTTTTGATTAGAAATGTGGCAATGGAATTATCAGAAGTTCCAAGACACATATGAAGGAAATTGCCTTAATGCTCAACTCCAGATAACTAAATGATCAAACTTGTCCAGATATTAGCCTTTATTTCACAGCACAGAAACAAGTCATTGAAAATAAAATGCAAACATGATATACAAAACATGTTCAGACTTGCTTCCAGGGAGAAAGCACAGTTAGAGAAAGAGAGAAAAAAAATCAGCAACTTTTTCCATTACTGTCTCCTTAAACTCTTCAGCTCATAATCTTGTCTTCTAATGCACGATAGATACGCCTTGATCATCATTTCTTTTTTAATCCAGTATGCTGAATTCTTATATTGGGGAAGGGAAAAGTATGTATTAAGTGCTTACTGTGTACCAGTTACTGTATTAAACATTTTACAAGTTTCTCATTTTATCTTTACAACAATCCTGTGAGGTAGGTACCATTTTCCAGCTGTGGAAACTGAGGCAGATAGATAAGTGACTTGCCTAGGGTCACACAACTAGTAAGTGTCTGAGGCTAGATTTGAACTCAGGTCTTCCTGACTCTAGGCCTGTTGATCTACCCACTATGCCACCCGGGTATCTCTGATATGTGCTAAAATATTATCATTTGCAAACTAAATTATAGTCAATATTAGCTTTCCTTTTCTTAAAAAGAAGCTTGATTTCTGCTCAGATCTCTTTGCCTTATAGTCTTTTTATTATACTAATTAAAAATATTTTGAATATTTATTGTGTTAGAGATTCTATGGTAGGCATTGTGAAGGGTGCTAAAAAGTATAAGACACAGCCCCCTCCCTCAAGCTATTTACAAATGTTAATGTAACCTATGGTACAATACAAGCTGATTTATCTTCTTCTTCTCAGGGTATCCTCTCTCTAAGATCTCTCCCAGAGGATCTGGAAACTTATGTCTCCTGTCTCAAATCTGGAAGCCAGAAGCTCTCATTTCTCTCCTCTCTTCTCAAGCTCTCCTTAACTCTATCCCTCATCAAGACTTGGGACATCAAGTAATTATTCTTTATGGAAAAGAAGAGTCTTCTACAAATGGACAAGAGCCCAAGGTTACCCCAAAATGATTTTTCCTTCTTACAGTTAAAGGGGATTGAACAGAATGACATACAGGCATATCTCATTTTATTGTGCTCAGCTTTGTTGAACTTCACAGATATTGCATTTTGTTTTACAAGTTGAGGGTTTGTGGCAACCCTGCATCCACCAAGTATATCTGCACCACTTTTCCAACATCACATGCTCACATGGTGTTTCTGTGTCACATTTTGGCAATTCTCACAACATTCTAAACTTTTCCATTATTATTATATCTGTCATGGTGATTTGTGATCAGTGATCATTAATATTACTAGTATAATTGTTTTGGGCCACCACAAACCATGCCCATATAAGATTGTGGATTTAGTCAATAAATGTTATGTGTTCTGACTGCTCTACCAACTGGCCATTCCCCATTTATCTCCCTCTCCATGGACATACCTATTCCCTGAGAATCATCAGTATTGAAATTACACCAATTAATAAACAGTCAATTGATCTGGCACACTTCATTGTCTTATTTTAAGAAATTGCCACAGCCACTCGAGATAGAGACAGAGACAGAGAGAGAGAGAGAGAGAGAGAGAGAGAGAGAGAGAGATGGGTTTGTTTACAGTAAGAAGACTTGTCCTTAAGTCTTAGGATCATAGACCATAGGATCATATAGAGTTAAAAGGGACCTTAGAATCATCAAATCCAACCCCATCATTTTACGAATGATGACATGCAGCCTCCAAAAGTTGAGCTGACTTGCCCAAGGTCACCCAGTAAATTGCGAAGTCAGGATTTGAAGCCAAGTCTCTGGATCCAAATCTTGTGCTCTTCCCATGGCACCACTCTGCCTCCTATCACGTCTTTGACATATCACCTGTGTGGCTTTGGGCCAGTTCCTTTATCTCTCTGGTCCTAAATTCCCTCATCAGTAACATATGGATATGGATCAGATGACTTTTGAGGACTATTGAATTTTTTGTGATTTTTTTTTGACTTGCATACATTTAGCAATTACTCATATACTTCCCTTTGATATTTTTTGTGATATGATTTAATTTATTTACATTGTTATTTAATACTTATATTACAATTTAATGTTTCATGTCAATATCCTGGCATTCTTACTAACTTAGAAGTTCTGTGATAGAAATAATATTATGCCACATTATGGGCAAGGCTTATATGCCCCAATAATTAGTATTATTCCTCATTAGAAAGATTTTTTTTCGTATCTAGGATACTAAGCTTAAGTGATAGGAAAGGGGGTATGGGCTGAAAATCAATTACAAATTCTCTTTTATTTCATTTATTTTAAAAGCACTTCCTAATTTAGCTACAAACTACTTTTGAACCTATATTATTCCATCTAATACTCTATGTTTTGGCTAAGATATTCCATTGTCCATTTTCCATATACAACATTCCAACTTCCATTTCTATTTTCCCATTCATCTCTTGGAATTCCTAGATCATTTTTAAAAAATGTTGGCCAGAGATCCTTAGATCTCTGTGGCTTGAGACCTCCTGAACCTGCTACTACCATCTAGTTCACCCTCTGGCTCCATCTCCTCCCATATGTCACAAATCTTTCTTTCTGACCTCCTATGTTGTCTTGGGCCAGAAGCAGATCTCATTCTGACCTTTTGTTGGCTCTGCCACACAAGAATTTGGTTTGAGGCTTTATTTTAAAGTTGTTGGAGGGGAATGTTCAGAAAGCTCAGCTCAATGCCTCTCTATTCTCCACCCCCAGCAGTCACAATGAATTTTAAATTTTTTATTTAATGGAGCTTTATCGTATATATATTTTTATGGCATTGGTATCAGAAAAAGTCCTTAATAGTTTTGCTTCTATGAAATTGACTGTGAGGTGTTTATGCTCTAATATATAGTCTTTTTGTTCATAAAGATTGACTATTCTATTCCACTCTGGCATTTGCTTACTTAAAGAGTAGTTGTAAGCAAAATGTTTTATGAAACTTAAAATGAAGAGACAGCATCATATAGTGAACAGTTGACTAGACTTGGAGTTAGTTCAAATCCTGCTTCTGTCACTGTAATCCTAGTAGAACTTGACAGAGTCCAAGATTCTTTTCATCAGCAAAATAGGAATATTTATTGTCTTTATCTCCCATAAAGGTTTACTTAGATTATTCATGAAATGTGCATTGTAGGCAACAATAATGTATATTTATGTAAATTATAACAGAAATCTGAGTGCTTTAATTCTATTTCAAAGTAATTTAAATGTTAATCATCATGGTGACTGTTCAATAATATTTTCCTTTCTTATGAAGGACTTGGTTACTTTGAAATATGACTTTCCTTATATAGCCTGAGTCCCAAAACTCATTAGTATGGGACTTTCTCCTCATTGGTGGAGATCAATGCCTTGCACTTGTGTGAAAGGCGAGTCAGAGTGAGTAGCAGAAAGAAAAGCTCTGGGCTCTTTCTTTCCTAGTCATTTCAGTTTCTCTGGGCTCTTCAGATCTCTTCAGATTTTTGAGTCTCTTTTAGTTTTGCAGTCTCTTTGGAAGATTCTGTTTTTCAGCTTCAAAACAGAAGCTGAAATATGCCAACTCTACTTTGTGTTGCTGAAGGAAAAGACTGGGAAGAAGCTGACATGAGAGAAGCAGGCAGTCTCTATCATGTCTCCACCTGGCTACACTACAGAGATTTTAGGGAATCTCCCCTTCCCTGAGATCTAGAACTCTAACACTCTCTGTCTCTCTCTCTCTCTCACTGTCTCTATCTGTCTCTCTGTCTCTCTCTGTTTCTCTGTCTCTCTCTGTTTCTTTCTGTCTCTGTCTCTTTCTCTCCCTGTTCTGGTCTAATTGAGTAGCTTTACTCTCAATGGAAGAACTCTTTCACTGTGTGTGTGTATATATATATATATATATATATATATATAGATAGATAGATAGATAGATAGATAGATATATAGATAGATAGATATACATATACATATACATGCGTATATGTAGATAGTGTGTGTATATGTATATATATATGTGTGTGTATGTATGTATATATGTGTGTATATACACATACTATATATATGCTCATATGCATGTTTTCTCTGATTTGTTTTGATATCTACTTAGATATATGAATTTCTTTGCTATATATATTATGTATTTGCATTCCTTAGTAGGAAAGGAGTCAAATCCTGAATATAAAGCTTGGGTTCTCCTAATTTCACCAATTGATGAAAAGAAATCAATAGCTTAGCTTGAATGTGAAAACCATATCCCCTAGACTAACATTATTTAAGAGAGGAAATAACTATAATTCTATCCCTGTACCATGACCACCCCCTCAGAAGATCATAATAGTATCTAAGCTTCTGAGCTCATATAATGTATAACAAGTGCTTTGAAAAAGTAGGACATTATAAATGTTTTTCAAAGTATTTGATATACACTATCTCATTTAAGGTTCACAATGGCTCTGTGAATATAAGGTTTTCTAGGGACCTGGAATTTTCTAAGAATTAATCCAAGGATTATTACCTCCATTTTATAGATGAGCACAGAAGGAAGACAAGTAGTCTAAAGTCAAACAGTTAATACAAATTAAAGGAAAGCTTTAAAGCCAGGTGAGTCCTGACTCTACATGCAAATTCTAATCTACTACATCATCCTATTTCAAAGAAGTTAAGAGACCCTAAAAGGAATAGTATATCAATAGAATTATGAGTAACTTAGATTTGCTATTGTCTGACATGGACTGACTCTATGACCTTGGGCAAGTCATTTACTTCTTGGTATCCCTAGATAATTCACTAAAATCATAAACTATGGAACAGTTGCCAGTCTTCATGGGTAGGAGTTTTCTCATGGAGGAAAAGTTCCTTATAATAATAATAATAATATATATATATATATATATGTATATATGGTAGAAAACAAAACAAAAAACAAGAATGATTAGAATCTCTGAGAGGGCAGTAATATGTCTTATTTGTAGTCATCTTCACCCTCCCCACCATACCCCTCCAAGTCCACACACTGACATACTTTCCAGTGTGGCTCATAGGCTTAATAGGCATTTAAGTCACAAGTAAATTGATTAGATTTGAATTTTTTTTTCAATGGGTAAAATTGAATATTCATTTAAAGAAAAGATGTTGTGTCTTTCCTGCAATGAAGGAAGACAGACATATAAAAATCTGTTGAAATAGTTGTTTGGATTACTAATTTTCATAGGCTTCAAAAAATTTCAATTATTTGCTTCCAAAGTAGGCTTGTGAATTGGAAAGAGAGGAGAGTCTTTAGCAGAAGAGCTGCCAAGACTGACAACTTTCAAACTACCTGAGCATAAATTGGAGTCTTTTCCATATGTCTTCCTCCTTCTCACAAAACGATAGAATCTAAACTAAAGGCGCAACTAGGTGGCCCACTGGAGCACCAGGCCTGGAGTCCTGAAGACCTGACTTCAAATTCAGACTGAGACACTTACTAGCTGTGTGACCCTGAGCAAGTCATTTTACCCTATTTGCCTCAGTTTCCTCATCTGCAAAATGAGCTGGAAAAGGAAATGGCAAACCACTCCAGTACCTTTGCCAAGATAACTCCAAATGAGGTCAAAAAGAGTCAGAAATAACTAAGCAACAATAACAAAAACAAAAAATAATAATCCTCTTCTAACCAATCTCTAGGGACCTCCAACAAATACAACAAACCCTTGTTAAATATAGTGATTCTGAAAATTGAGTGGACTTTTTCCTTTCCAGAAATTCTAGAAAGCATTTATTTTAGAAAGTATTCAGACAAGATCATGGAAAGGCCAGCAGTACGAGCTGTTTGAACATGGGTGTTTTCATGAATTATCCTTGACAGCAACTAACAAAGCCTTTGACAGCCTTCTTTTGAAAGAATACTGAATCTTTTGAGGAGGAGAAATAGATTTGTTTTTCTCACATCACATGCTATTGTATTTTTTCCTTCATTTACTGTGGATAACTGCCATGGAAGAAATGGACTACTAAGAAAATATTTTTTTTAAAAAAATGCAAGTTTTAACCCATTGGCATTAGCTAGAAGCAAAATTTCTTAAAATCATAACAATGCCTGTAGCCCCCTCATTTCCCCACTAAACACACATATATACACACATAAACACAACATTGAATTCAATTCTCACAATCTGAAACCCAATTTAGCTTGAAAACAGAAATCTATTTTCAACTTCAAGCTCACTGTATCCTTCAGAGCCAACTTGTCTGTGACTAACAGAGATGCTGTGTTTATTATCTTCTCCAGAGGCAAGAGCACCGAATGAACTACTGGGCTCATTAGAACACACAAAGCCAGGGCTACCTTTCAATGAGTGGCACCAACAAATTACTGGGAGTCCAGAAACCTGAGTGCCAGCAAATTTAAGTGGAGAGTAGTGTGAGCACAGCTTATCACAGCTTATCCAATGGTCCAGCAAACACTGAACTTCTTGGAAGTCGCAGAGCTGTCATGAAGGAATATGCTAAAGTATTAATTTTTTTCCTTGTCAAAGTAAAGATTAAAAAAAGACTTATCAGAATAAAAGGAAGGAGAACACATGTATTTAAAAAAGAGTTCTTTAAGGCCAGGAATGTGAGACCGTTAAATGTTTTCATATTGAAACTCCCAGAATGAGTGTGCACATTGGTATTGTGTTTTTTATTACTGCTATTATTTTTTTTAAAGGAGAGGGGGAAAAATGTAGAAAAGGCTAAATAAAACTATGCTCAGTGGAAAGAAAGTCACTTTGTTTTCTCATTTCAGGGGTAGGGACATTCTCTATTTTTCCCTCAAATGAGAGAAGGAATGAAAAAAGCTAAATTCTTCTTAGAACTCATCATTTTAACCTACATCACCCCAAAATAGAGAACATAGCACCAATAAGTCACAATATAGCATGATGCTTGGAGACCAAATTAACTAACATGCACAGAGATGTTTAGGGTCGTCTGAGAAGTAAGTACTTGACCTAATTATCATGCTTGGCACTAGAATCTTTCAGTCAGAGAAGTGGAGAGAAAAACATACTTATTAGGGAATTTTTTTTTGTGTGTTTATATGTGTGTGAGAGTGTGTGTGGGGGGGTATGAATGTGTGTGTATCTGTGGGGGGGGGGCGGTGTTTGAGTGGCCGATAACTGTTATTTCATACATTTCAACCAGTCTTGGTATGGAAACTCCTATTCCCAATGCATTTGGACTGCTCCTCTATAATTTATAGTTTTAGAGAATGGTCTGGGGGGAATCAGAATTTAAGCGACTCACCAGTGGTCACAAGGCCAAGGTCAGGGGCAGGACTTAAACTATCATAATCTAATAACAAATTTAAAACTGGAAGAGATTTCCAAAGTGATCTAGTCCAACCACTTCATTTTTACAAATAAGGAAACAGAAATCTAGACAGAATAATAATGACTATTAACGCACAGGTGGTGTCAGAGCAAGGATTTAAACCCAGGTCCTTTGTCTTCCAATCCAATACCCTTTCTGTTACTCTAGCCTATCTCTCCTTAGTTGCATTTTCTTTCAAAGATAATAATTTTAAATTAAAATAGGTTGTGTATACATTCTTTAGGAGACATCCATTTCAGATAGTGGATTCCAAATAAGTTTCTTAGACTGATGCAACACCTTTTCTCTCACTGAGGAAAGGGTAAGATAGCATTGTGTAAAGAATACTAGTAATATGGTAACACAGGTTCTATTTTCAGTAGTACCACTCAATAACTGGGTGTTTAGGGGGTAACTCTTGTAGGCTTCAGTGAACTCCTTCACAAAATTAAAGTGCTGGTCAAGATGGTCTCTGGTAACTCCAGGTTCTGAGCCTAGTCTAGTGAAAATGGCTTGAACAACAGCCGCAGCAGCAGTGACAGAAACACCAACAATCACATTTTCATCATTCATCAAATATTCTTTGAACACCCCTACCAAGGGTTTGCTTAAGCTGAATGTTAACTTTTCAGGGAGAGCATTTATACATTAGAAAATTGACAATAGTACAAATCATGGCTTGATTTATTGTTTTGTTGATTGTCTATTTCAGGGTCAAAATCTACAGCGCGGGGGTCAAATCTAGTAGCAACCTGTTTATCTGCTTTTGTTTTGTTTTGCACAATGAATTTTGCATTTTGAAATATAGTTATGTTTTTGAAATGTAAAATAAAAATCTTAGAGTGTGTCTGCATGTAAGCAGTTGGAGATGGTGGTCCTTGTATGGGGAAGGGAAGTCACCTTCCTTTTCCTTCCTAACTCCTCCTTCCTACAACAGGGCCCAAGATGTTTCTTTCCCCAGGGGCCCAGAGGGCCATTCTAGTTTTGGAGAAGCTTCCAGTACTCAGGAGGTGCCTGGATTCCTGTCCCCTGGATCTGGTGCCATGGGCCCGAGTGGGGGTCTGTATGGCTGTGATGACCGCTGATGCTGGGCTGCTTCAAGGATGTGGTCAGAGCCAAAGAGGGAAAGTCCCGGAAAGTTGTCACTTTGGATGCATCATATCAAGAGGAGCTGCCAGTTTCTGTAAGAAAGAGAAAGGAGAAATACCTAACTCGAGAAGAATTGGTAAAGCTGATGGAATAGAAGCTGATGAGGAGCAAGTTCAGACCACGACTACAGCATTTGGTGGCCATTAACCTGGAGGAACCGGTAAGGCCATGCACAGCAACAGCCGTCTTTCTAGGACCCAATGTAGAAGTTGCCATGGCAGAGCTGAGCCAGCTTAAGTCCATGGGACCAGCCACTGCCTCTGTCATTCTGGCAATGGGTGCCCCAAAGACAATAGCATTCATGGCAGATGAAGCAGTGGCTGCTGTCCCTGATCTCTTCATGCTCCAGTATACTCTCAAACACTATATCCTAAATCTGGATGAGATCTGGGCCTGTGCTAAGAGATTGAACCAAATTGATGCTTCATCAGAATGGATTCCTCAGCAGATAGAAATGTGCCTCTGATCTTGGACTATGGCCCAAGTGTGTCCCATAGCGTGTCCCATAGTCTTGTCCCCCTTTTTTGGATGGCCCCCAAAGCCAGGGAAGGTGCTGAAGATGTCAGACTGTCTAACAAAAAAAAGCTAGTATTCACTGCTCCTGGGTGTCTGTATACACTCAATCCAAGAGAAATGCATCAAGTCACAGTAATCTGCAGCCATATTATCCTCTCCTTGTGTCCATGGAGGGCTCAGAGCATAGGGTAATCACTGTCATCCATTAAAATTGCCTTCCATCCCTCAGCCCTCCAAAATTCTTAGCTCAAAGGCTCTGCAAAAGCAGGAGAAGAAGAGTAGTTTGCTGCCCCACTGATTTAGACATCAGGAAGTAATGGGGGAAATGTTAATTATACAGATTAAACTTGAAATTGTGTTCTGTGTACATTCTCCGCCCCCACCCCCGGCAAGAGCTGGTTGTTCTACATTTATTAGCATGCCATTGCTTATAATTCTAAAAGCCCATATATCACTGCTGCCTTTGGATTCTTCGAGAATTCTGGAAAAATTCTTTTTAGAGTCAAGGAACAATAAACATCTAACAGTAGGTTTCATCTTTGTTTTGCCATCAAAGTTATAATTACAGTAATTGTGAAATAAAATTGTCCTTTTCGTAGTGACTATTTCCATATGATAGAGTCCATTTCTTTGCATTTTCAGGCTTCCTTGTTTCTGTAACAATTTCCTCATAGCAGTCTTGTGATGGGGATAGTGCCAATACCGTTACCTCCATTTCACAGCCAGAGAAGCCGAATCTTAGGAATGAAGTGACTTGACTAAGGTTCCGCAACTAACTTGAGGCAGCTAGGTTGCACAATGGAAAGGGCACTGGACCTGGAATTAGGAAGAGCTGAGTTTAGATTTGGACGCAGATACTATCTAGTGTCTGTGACTCCAGGCAAGTCACTTAAGCTCTGTCCACTAAGTTTTCTCATCTACAAAATGATGATAATGGTGGCACCTACCTTCCAGGGTTGTTATGAAAGTAAAATGAGATGGTATCCATAAAGGGTTTTACAAATGTTATTAATGATGATGATGATGGTGATGATGATGATGAGTCAGGGCTGGAATCTGAATACAAGCCTCTTGACTCCAAGTCTCATGTTCTTTCTAATTCTCAATGTATGAATGAACTTACAATCCACTGAGTTTTAATAATTCATGGTTCAATGATTTTCACTAATTATCTGTACAAATTCTTAGACACTGAAATACTTGTTCCTGAATGGTGGGGCTAGAGCTTTTTTTAAATCTTTCAGGATGTGCTGATATAAAGTACTTATGCCTTTTATTTTGTTTTGTTTTCCTTTTCAGACTCAAGGATTTATAGAGCAGGCTGAGATGAGCTGGGATGGAGTGGAATTCATTAAGTGAAGTAGAATAGGGGAAGGTGGGTTCAGAAATGTGGCAAGGATTAGAATGAGGGCACAAAGAAAGTTTTGAGAAGCATAACTAACAGCGAAAGTACAGAACTTCACTTTAGAAGGTCTGTGTTTGAGTTCTGACTATGTCATTTGTTAACTATATGATTTTCCTGAAAGTCGTTTAACTGATTGAGGCCTTTGTTTCTTCTTCTTTAAAGGGAGAAAATATTGCTAGGACTGCCACTTGACAGAGCGCCTCTGAGGCCCAGAGACAAGGATAGAATATGTATAGTAATTTCTAACAATAAAGTGTTATATAAATGAGCTATTGTCAAGACAGGTGCTTCCTCTATAATATGACAACTAGCAGCTATAAAATGTTAATGAAGTCATAAACAAAGAAAATTATGGGAAAAGTCTAACTTCAGGCTAATCTGTGTAGCTTGCCACTTCAACTCTCACAATATCTCTCTCATCTGACCCCTTCTCTTCACTCACATAGCTACCCCCTTAGCTTAGCTTCATCACCTGAATTACTGCAGCAGGTTACCCTGAACCAAGCTTTTCCCCACTCTAGTCCATTATTCACATTGTTGGCAAAGTAATTTTCCTCAAGTACAGAGTTGACCATTTAACTCCTCTACTCACCCAAATCCAGTGGCTTTCCAGTGCTTCTAGGATAATATGCAAAACCCTCCTGTTAACTCTTAGAGCCCAACATAACCTGGGCCCAGCCTAACTTGCTGTTCTTATTAGACATTCGTGTACTCTTTGATCCATCCAAACTGGCCAAGATACTCCATCTTCTTTCTCCAGACCTTTGTGCTGGCTGTCTCACATGCTGGAATGGACTCTCTCCCTTCATCCTACCATTCCTCTTCCCACTTAAAACTCAGGTCAGGAGCCATCTTCTGCATTCAGCCTTTTCCGATCCCCTCAACTGCTAGTGTTATCCTTCAAAAACTACCTTATATTTAACTACTTCATGTGTGCATGTGTATGTGAAAGAGAGTATGCATTTATTCACTTTATAGTTATAGATGTATATATGTGGGAAGAAATGAAGCATGGAGGGAAGGCAGAGGCAGAGGCAGAGGCTGCCTCTGCCTTTGCCTCCACCTCCTCTCTGAACTCTATTTTGATGGCTGAAGGCTGCCTCTTTAACTTAGGTTTTACTGGCTAGATTTCTTTCTCAAAAACTCAATTAAACCCAATTCCCTCTGGACCACATAGATTGGACAATAGGTCCCTGCCCTCCTAGCACAGAGTGAAAGTAAATACCAAATAGTAACTATTTTTCTTTTGGCCAGGAACCCTGAAGGTCTTCCCCTCCCAGTTTGATTTTTTTCTCTTTTTTCTAATTAAAGGGGGCACCTCTTGACTCACTTCTTAGTTTTTCGGTGCTCTAGACAACTCTTTGAGACAATAATTTTCAGAGAAAATGCTGACTTTCGTTGGTAGAAGGAGTTTCTACATTCAATGGGTGCCTATATCAATGAAATCACAGGTCCCGTCCCTGTCCCCACTTCTTAGTGCAGTGCCTGGCACATAGTAATAAACATTATTGCTTTTTAATATCAAAAGATGTTTGGAGGATAAGGTACCATGAAATATTTCAATAAAAGATGAATTCTCAAATTGGAATTTCAAATTTGATATACCATAAAATTTTGAAAAAAAGGAAATGACATAGTTAATGAAGTGGGAACCAGAAATAACTCTTTTTCATTCTTCAGAACAGACTGATTAGAAATCTGAGAGTGCAGACAGTATAGCAGTATAAGCAAAAGATACCTATGACCTAGAAAAAGGGAAGTCACAGCAAATTATAAGAGGAGAAAGTATAATGAATACAATATAGAAACTACTTTTATGTTTTATTTTAATGTCAAAAAGAGAAAAAGGAGTTAAAAACAAGCCCTAGATTCACTAAGGGCAAAAAGAATGATAAATGTGGCCTACAAATGACAAGGGGGACTGTAATAAAGGTAGGGGGAATAACATTCTATGAGAAATGAGCAATTGCATTGTATTCATGACAATCAGATGCCTCATCATCACATGAAGGTGACCCAGGGACGTAGCAAGGACATAATAAATACTTGATTGATTCAACTATTGCTTTATTACCAAGAAATTGTAAGGTTGGAAAGGTGGTATCAATTACAGATTCACAGAATTTCAGATTTGGAAGAGACCTTGAGACTGTTTGATCCAACCCATACATACATACATGAAAAAAAAAAATCTCTCTGTAACATAACTGACAAAAAGTTACCCAGCCTTAGTTTGTAGATCTATGGTGTCTCTCTGCACCATTCACATATTGCTCCTAATTATGCCCTCTGGGCCCAATCAGAAAAAAAATGTAATCTCTCTCTGCCAGGTGACAGTTCTTCAAATTTTTATGTAGATCCTTTCTTGTTTTTGGCTCTTCACTCCCAATGAGGAGTTACAGGGCTTTGACAACCTAGTGGAGGTCGGGGGGAGGACAAAGAGGAAGAAGGAGAGAGAGAGAGAAAGAGGGAGAGAGACAGACAGACAGAGACAGAGACAGAAACAGAGATAGCAACAGAGAGACAGAGAGACAGAGAGAGAGACAGAGAGACAAAGAGAATCAGAGAGGTGGGAAGAGAAGAGGGAGAATAGTATTTTGGTCTAGGAGATGGGGCTGGACCACAGTGGGGTCACTGTTGCTGTTTGAAGGGTTTCGGGTGGCCCTCATCACTTACAACTCCTCAACACACATCAGGAGGTCATATTGAACTCACTGGTATACCTCTCAGTTCTGGAGGTTGGCAGTTATCAGTTAGAAGAATTGTCATTTGTGGACAACAGGATAGTTATTGTCAGATCTTCTACAGTGAAAGGCTTCTACAGCATATAAGACAGGGACCCGGGGCAAAGGTGGCCAGGCTATCAGGCTGAATAAGGTTGCCAACCCTGAATTGTACCTCTATGTTCCCCACTTCACTTCCCCCTGTACGGCAATGAAGCAATGAAATGTTTCAGGGAGAAGAGTGAAAAGGACTATCTGGATAGCTGGCAGTATAGGAGGTACTAGTATCTATTACAAGAGAGCAGTGTGACCAGTCCATCAATTACAAAAGAGAGGTGCATGGCAAAGTCAAAACAGCTGTTAGAATCCTACAGAAGGCATCTTTAAGAAGCCTAAGCATCTTCTCCACACCGATGTTCATTATGCTGATTGGTCATGGCTCCTCAACTCTCCTCACCTCACAGTGTTCAGTTATATGCACTTCTTTCCCCAACCCAGATTTTTGTTGGCTCCCTTAATAGCAGCTACATCATCCTTGAGGGTGGGCATCCAACTTATGAAAACTTTGTGGTTTTTAAGAAATTAGCTCTCTTCCTGCCAACATGAATTTATCCTTACCCTGGACTCAGCTTCACCTCCTTAAAGTGGGATTTATTGCCAATTCTGGGACCAATCCTTTCAGACATTTAAGGGAAAGGGGGCAGAAGAAATAATAACGAAACATCTGTTGGATCTGGAAAATTCCCCTCATTTAGGAGCTTAAAACACTCAATATATTAATATGTGGGTGACACTGTCTCCAACATATGTTTTTGTTCAGGAGTAATAAAAAGAATTTGATTTTGAGATAGGAGGGAGGAGAGGTATGTTAGAATTTATCAGTATACCCAGGAACAAAAGAGTAGATGCCTCAAACTGACTGACTTTCAAGGTCAACGACATAGAGGGCCAGTAGGATTTCCTGACCAACATATCATTCCATTAGTTGCTAGTCCACTTCTTAATAAGTGGCAGGATATGGGAAAGAAAATATCAGTTTACAATCACCTTTCTTCAGCCAACTTCTTGCCCTCTATCATGCTGAGGTCCCATAGCCTAGATTCACAGTTGTCAAAAGCTTTATCTGGTAAGGTAATGGATAGAAGACAGAAATTGGAATCGAGAAGTCCTATCTTATAATTTTGCCTCGATAACTTACTGTGTAACACTGAACATCATATCTAACCTCTCTAAACCTCTTATTCTTCATTTGTTAAATGATGGGACTGGATTTGATCACCCCTAGATCTCTTCAAGCTCTAAATCTATGAGGAACTCAATTAGATCGAATGAATAGAACATCATTGGGAAAATGATTTTAATTTTCTAGAATTATTTCCTTTCTTAAAGGAAACTTTCCTGGGCACCCCTCATAGAACTGCTGATTCCTGAGGCAATTATGCATTGTCTAGGGGACATCTTGGGCTAGCAGAATCTGTTGGTGAATAGTACTCAACAGATCCTTGGATTTTGATTTAGCATTTCAAAAGAACGTTAAAAGCCATCTAATCCTACCCCCTAATTTTTCTGGTAAGCAACATGTTTTTATGTGTAACAGGGCATTCACAGAGCTACTCTGCTTCACATTGAATAGATAAAATAGCTAAGCTCTGGTGTGCTTTGGTAGATGTTGCCAGTTGATTATATATGACTCAAAATTGGTCTAAGCATTATTCTTCTTGCTCATTGAAGAGGAAGAGCCAATGACTCAGTGGACCTTTAAAGAAAATTTACTTATCCCCTGTCATCTTTCTTCTCTGTGTAACACGAAGAGTGTGGAGAGGGCCACTCTTCCTCCCGGCTCAGCAGAAATATTGAACTTCATGAACAAGGCGACTAGATCACGTGACCTGCCTACGTGAACCTGAACCTAGGTTTGAGGCTAATGACCTTGTGCCTGTTCTTTCCTAAGTATATATGATTAAACTAAGTTGGAAATAGACATGTACAATCTTGGAAGAAGCTTTGTGTTTTCACAAGATTTCCTGGATCCTCATTTGGAACTGCCTAATGGCAAGGAGGTTCCTGCACTGGAGAACATATAATGAATGAGAATGAGTGAGACTACTAGTACAGCCGAGCAGTGACAGGCAGACTGGAGGAGAGACAGTCTGGGCACTAAAAAGAAGTGACCACTAAAGAGAGCCATAGAGATCTTAGGTCTTTCTTAGAACATCTTTTCATTGATATGGAGCAAGTTAACATCAGGGTGAGTGCAGAAATTACTTCCAAATACTTCGAGCCAAAAGAGACAACAATATTACCTATCAATTCTACCTGACTCTTAAGATTTTTAATCCATCCCACCAAAGACTTCTTTTCTCCAGGCTATATATCTTAAATTCATTAAACCTATCTCCACATGGCATGAACTTGAAGGTATTCAACATCTTCTTTGATGTCCTCTGAATGATCTTTAGTTTATTCTTGTCTTTCTGAAAGAGTGGTGACCCAATGTAAACACTCTAGTTATTATCTGACCAGGGTGAAGAGGAGTGACTCTTTCTCCCCTTTATTCCTTGATGCTATGTCTATTTTGTTTCTGCCTAAGATTGCCTTAGCTTTCTTGATGTCCATTCCATGCTATTGACTCACATTGTCCTGACATACATTATATATGTATATGCGTGTATGTATATATACACATATACACATGCATATATGCATACCTATTTATATATATATACATACACATATGCATACACACCATACATATACATGCATGCATACACACATATACACACACACATACATACACACACAGTCCATCGGTATGGTACTCTTTCCTCATTGGTGGAGATCAGTGTCTCTCACCGAAGTATCAATGTGGAAGAGGAAGGATGGATTTGGTGAGAGGGAAAGAGAATTTAAGGCTCTTCAAGCCTCTGGACCTTATTCAGGCTTCTTCAATCTTTTCAGTTTCTATAGACCTTGTGGTCACTTAGTGGCTTCTGGTTTCCAGCTTCAAGAGAAAAGAGAGAAGAAGCCAAACCAATTTCAGGTTGCTGAAGTGAAAGTAAAACTGAGAAGAAGCTTACAGGAGAAGAGCTGGCAGTCTCCATCTATCTCTATCCCCACCTTGCTACACTAGAGAATTCAGGATGTAGGTAGAAATGGATAAGTAGGTAGACTGATGGAGAAAAATCTATTTATCTACTTATCTATCTATTTCCATCTATCTTCATCTATCCATGTAAATCTATCAGTCAAACAGGAAATTATTTAAATATGAATTCCATGTCTCTCATACAACATCAAGCCAAACTAAATTTGGAGATAGTAGGTTTTTTGTTGTCAGAAAGTGGGCAGGGTTAGGAGTCATGACAAATCTTGCATATAGTCTAGTTACTGGGGTGGGGAAGCTGGGGCCTTGAGTCCACATTTGACTTTCTAGATCCTTAAACGTGGCCTTTTGGCTGAATCCATATTTTACTGTAAAAATTTAGATTCAGTAAAAAGGACACACTTAAGGACCCAGAAGGCCACATGTGGCCTCAAGGCTTCAGGTTCCACACCCTGGTAATTATTTGAGATTTTCAATAAGGGAAGAAATACTCAGATCTAGTGAAATTGTAGGTATTTGAAATGTTAAAATATTATGTTTCAGAATCCAACAAGACATTGAAATTGATTTTCCATTTTAAAAAAAAGGCAAAATCTATTGGGCTTGAGGGAGAAATGTCAGAAGTAAAATTATGAAATTAGCCCCACAGAAACTTAATTGGAGACACAAAATAAAACTAAAATGCTGAAGAAGCTAAAAAAAGACTAGGGATGCTACACCAATGCTAATAGAAATCTTTTCTTTATCTTAGTAAAAGCAACACTATGTCAGAAGCTGCGGTTTTGTGCTAGCTGTATCTCGAGTTACTTGTACTAGTTTTTCCATTAATCAGTTTGTTCAAAAGATGGTTTTATCAGTTGAGTTGGATGAGCAAAATCTCTATGGACAATACAACTCTCCCAGGAAACTGATAAGATAACTCTGCTTTAGCAGTTTAAGGTATTATTAATAATAGAAAGAACTTATCCAGAGGATCAAACAAAGAGTAACTAAGCACTAAATGCTGGAAAGAATGAAGTCAACTTGGGTTGGGGGTTGGGGGGAACTACTGCATCCACTAAGATAATCCATGCTTGGTGAAGTGTACTGAATGGAAGGTCACACAGCTGACCAAGGAAAGGGATTCTTTGGGGCAAATATGAATGAGATATTCACCATGTATATTTGCAGTTGCTTCCCCTTTGATTCATAAAGTTGAACCCAAATATTCTTCAGCTGGGGAAGTAATTAAGCCTGACCATTGAGTCTCAGAATGGAATCAAGCCAAGGTCTTATAGGAAAGAATCTTACTAAGGAAGAGTAAGACAGGAGAATGTGAAAAAGAAGTTCAAGCAGTTAACAGAAAGCAGTTCAAGGAAGAACACTTATAGTCATTAATGCGCTGGTAAAATGTTTACTACAGGAGAAAAAAAAAGAATTACATATGGCACACTTTTAAGTGTCTTCTCATTAGTTCTAAGTGATCCAAAAACAATAAATCAATCTCTCATTTGTAACATTTGCCAATTTCTGAGGTATAAATGCACACAATGAAAATTTTCCAATCAGCTCTCACAAACTGATTCAAGCTGGCTCTACCACACCATGCTTAGAGTGTTCCAGGAATACTGCCCTCAACTTGCACTTACAGACCAGGTCTCTTAGAGGTCAGCTACTCCAACTTTGAGGTAATCTTTGGGTTTGCACTGCTAAACTTAAAGCTCATGATCCCTTACCAATGGGTTAACTTTTTAGTAGTGATCCAGGGGGCAAAATTATTTCAAAATATATTTCCCCCACAAATACATTATCCACATTAGGAATTGACAATGATAGAGCCCACATGAATAGGGGAAGACAGAGAACATGTGTTCAGGATTCAACCAATAAGGGGCACAGATATAAGTAACAAGTATGACCAAAGAATATGTGAAATGAGACAACCCATGTGTCTAGTGTTATAGGGTTTCAGGGCCACTGATGTTTCCATACTGATCCTATTAACCCTAAAATCTAATCTCTGCCACATGCTGCTCCAACAGATACTGCCTCCTTGGTTCCTTTATGGATAAACTGATGTAAGAGCAAGGCCATAATAACAATGTAGACGATAATTGTCAAAATGCCTGTGTGGTTCTGTATCGCAGAGTATCTGAGACTCTCCACATAGAAGGTAGAAGAAGTAAACCATTTATTCTGCAGCAGTAAAACATTCCACACACAATATTACAACCCAGAGCCTCGCCATCCCAAAACCTCTCCGACCCCCTGCTGGGGTCTTCCCCAAAACAAACTCATAGTACAACTAAGTCAGCCTGTTCAGTTCTAACAATCAAAAGGGCGGCCATTAGCAGCATTTTTCTGTGGCATAACTTCCTTTTCCTGTCAGGAAGCTCCTCCTACCACATGTGACTTGGGCTTCCTGTGACTTAAGCAGGTCACATGGTCTATTAATGGGTGGGAAAGATCTTCAAATCTAAATTGCTGCTACAACTGAATTCTCTGCACTTTGGGGCTTTAGTAGGATTCTAGGCAGGAACCATGTAGACTGTGTTCTTCCTTTTTCAAGTATCATGAAAACACAGATGAGGTCCTGGACACTTGAACTCAGGAAATCTTAAACTTACAGTTATCCAGGAGGCAACTTTCCAAGTTGATGCTGTTCTGGAAAGCTCTTCTCTCTGCTAGAACATTAGATTCTCCTCACTGTATCAATTATATCTAAATTTTCTTGATCAAAAGCGATAGATTTAGAGCTTGTCATCATAAGCCCCACTATCTGGAGAATTCAGAATTTTCCCTCCATTATAGGGAAGGTTAAATTTTCAGGAAGAGATACCTGAAAATTCCCATTAGAATTTATGTCAACATGTCTTCTAAGAAAATGTCCTCCAGCTGTAAAATACTTGTTTTGTTGTTAGTGGGAAGGAGAAAACTAGAGATATGCACTTTTTGTTCAATTGTCTCCAACTCTTTGTGACCCCATCTGAAGTTTTCTTTTTTCCCAATGTTTTAACATTTTATTTAACATTTTGAGTTACAAATTCTTTACCTCCTTTCCTCCCTCTCCTCTCTCCTCCCCAACATAGTAAGCAATCAGATCTCAGTTATACATGTACAGTTATATAAAACATTTCTATATTAGTCATTTTGTACAAGAAAAAAAATGAAAGTGAAAAAGAGCATGCTTTAGTCTATATTCAATCAATAACAATTCTTTCTCCTGATGCAGATAGTATAGCTAAGTCATTGACAGTTCTTCATAAAACAATATTGCTGTTACTATGTAAAACATTCTACTGGTTCAGTTTACTTCACTACCTATTAGTTCATGTAAGTTTTCCTGGTTTTACTGAAATCACCCTGCTTCTCATTTCTTATAATATATTTCACATCCATTACATCCATTATTTCATACATTATTACAACACATTACACATCCATTATACATACACAGTCCAATACAATCATATCACAGCTTTTCTTTTCCATTCCCCAATTGATGGTCATCCCTTTGATTTCTAATTCTCAGCCACCACAGAAAGAGCTGCTATAAATATGTTTGTATAAAAACCTCCTTTCTCCCTTTTTTGATGTCTTTGGGATATAGACCTAGCAGTGGCATTGCTGGATCAAAGGGTATGCACATTTTATAGCTCTTTGGGCATAGTTCCAAATTGCTCTCCAGAATAGTTGTATCAGTTCACAACTCTACCAACAGTTCATTAGTGTCTCGGTTTTCCCATATCCCCTCCAACGTCCAACATTTTCCCTTTTTTTGTCACATTAGTCACTCTGATAGATGTGAGGTGGTAACTCAGTGTTGTTTCAATTTGCATTTTTTTGATCAATAATGATTTAGAGTATTTTTGTTTGACTATAGATAGTTTTGATTTTTTGATGTGAAAACTTTCTGTTCATATCCTTTGACCATTTATCAATTGGGGAATGGCTTGAATATTTATAAATTTGACTCAGTTCTCTATATATTTGAGAAATTAGACCTTTATCAGAGATACGTTTTGTAATTTTTCCCCAGTTTTCTATTTTCCTTATATTTTTGGTTGCATTGGCTTTGTTTTTGCAAAAAGTTTTTAATTTTATACATTCAATATTATCTGTTTTACATTTTGTAATGTTCTCTATACCTTCTTTGGTCCTAAATTCTTCCCTTATCCATAAATTTGACAAAGAAGCTATTCCATGCTTTTTTAATTTGCTTATGATATTACCTTTATACATAAATCATGCACCCATTTCGACCTTATCTTACTATATGATATGAGGTGTTGGTCTATAGCTAATTTCTTCCATACTGTTTTCAAGTTTTCTCAACAGCTTTCGTCATGTAATGAGTTTGAATATTTGGGTTGATCATACACTAGATTACTATGGTCATTTATTATAAGTTAGTTTTCCTTGATAATTTCTTGGAAGATGTTGTCCAGGTCCTCCTTTTGATTATGGCTTTGAAGTAGCCCAATGATTCTGATATTCTTTCTCCTGAATCTATTTTCCAGGTCAGTTTTTTTTTTTTTTTCCCAAGAGATATTTTAAATTTTCTTCCATTGTTTCTATTCTCTTGAATTTGTTTGATTGATTTTTGATGTCACATAGAGTCATTAGCTTCTACTTGCCCAATTCTAACTTTTAAGGTATTGTTTTCCCCAATTAGCTTTAGTACTTTCTTTTCCCTTTGACCAATTGTACTCTTTAAGGAGTTGTTTTCTTCAGTAGATTTTTGTATCTTCTTTTTCATTTGGTCAATTCTATACTTAAGCAGTTTTCCAAGCTATTGCCTCTTTTTTTCATAATTCTCTTACATCATTTTCATTTCTTTTCCCAGTTTTTATTTTACCACTCATATGATTTTAAGCTCCTTTTTCACCTCTTCCATGAGTTCTCCCTGGGTTTGTGACCACTTTCCATTTTTCTTTGAAGTTTTGCCCACAGATGTTTTGACATTGTTGTTTTCTTCTTAGTTTGTGTCTTGATCTTTCCTGTCACTGTAATAACTTTCTGTGGTCAGATTCTTTTGTTGTTTTTGTTTTGTTTTGAACTCATTATTTTGGCCTTCTTCCTTTCTGTTAAATTTGAGCTCATTTCCCAAGGTGGAAGGGGCACTGTCTAAGGCTTCCTGTGCCAGGGGCTGTAGGCCTTTCTTTACCTGGTACTGCACTGATGTTACCCTAAGACACATGGGAGTCCCCCAAGTCTAGTTCTGAGCTGAGGTGGTGGAGTGGGGGTGGTTAGCACTGCTGGAGGCTGTGGGGGTGTTTCAACAATCTGACTAGCAGCTTTTGTGGGGGTGTAAGACCAACCCAAGCCCAACAACAAGAACGCTACCAGCACGCTGCAAAAGCATAGGTTCTTTTGATTTGCTTCACTAAGGAAAGCAAGGTTAAGGGGTTGGCAAGCTTACTTTAATTCAGCATACAAATATCATTCACTTAGTTAAGGGGAAAAGACCAGCACACTGAACTTCAGAGCAAATTACAAACACCAACAGACAGACCAAATACAGATTCATAGTTACCAACATCTAGGTTCAGCCCGGGAGCTCATGAAAGGGGCTGGCCCAGAGTCACACGCACCACCACTGCTGTGGGTAAGCGCTCCAAAGAAGAGAAAGCCAACCCCTGGTTTTATATCTTTTTCAGGGTCAGGGGTGAATCACACATGCTACTCACCCACATGACCCAGAATCGTCACAAAGAGGCAACTTAAACCCATATTGTCTAAAAGCCTTTGCTGTCCCAGACATGTCACTCAAACTCATGTGTAAAATAGGCCCTCCCTTGAATTAGCCCCACCTTGGGCCCCACCTTAGTTACCAATCCAGCCCACATAGGTTTTACACCTAATTTGGGCCTGGGGCTTAGCACATAGTAAGGCTCAATGAAATACACTGAATTACTGAAAGGAAACAAAGGCCAAACTCTTCAAGGGCACTTGGTTGAACTAAGTGCTAAGAGCCCATTTTGCTTACCAATGGGGGGGGGGGGGGCGGGTCTATCAGCTTACCTGGTGCTGAGCTGGAGTCCTAGTGATGGCATTTGGTATGTGCCGAAGCCAGGTGGATTTTCTTGCATTTCCCTGTGGCTATACTGAAGCATGTGATGGTCTGGCCTGTTTGTAGGATGCCTGTCTGCCTGGAGCTGTGCTGGAGTACATGGTGGTTCTTGGAGCTGGAGTCTGCTGGTTCTCCTGATTTTGCTAAGGCATGTGGGGGGGTCCTGATTTTGGCATTTGCCTAGTCCAGCACACTGGGATTCAGGTTCTCCCACTGGTTTGCTGAGATTGTGTTTGCTGCTGGCTTGCTGAAATGCTTCCTTTCCTGGAATGTTCTCCCCTTTTGCCCAAGTGAAATCGACCTTTCTTGCTGATCCTCTAGGTCTCCAGGGCTAAAATACAACTTCACCCCTTTGTTCTGCTGGCTATAGTGTCCCAAGATTTGTTCTGGGTCATTATGTTATGGTTGTTTGGAGGTGAATATTGGAGAGATACAGTGATTTACTGCTTACTCTGCCATCTTGGCTCCTGGAAGTAGAATCTTAATCTTCATTATTAAGATTTTCTCTAAAACTTTCTTAAATCTAGACAATCAAAAAAAATGATAAATCAAGTCTTATTTGTAACATTTGCCAATTTCTTAGATGTATGTATTTACAATGAAAATTTAATATTTGCCATTCACCAAACAAATTCCAGGTGACTGTAGTCAGTATGTGTGAATCCCAATTTCCCCTGTTCTATAGATGATATCTGCTATTTTATAGAAATAGTAAAGATGTGTATTATGTGATAGATACCATCCTTTTTTTAGAAAGTAGGGTAAAAGTAAGAAAGAAAAAGAGAAAGAGTGAGTAGTAGGACCATTATTTACACTGCCATCTTGGCTCCTGGAAGTCCTCATCATTTCTTATAGCACAGTACTATATCATCACAATCATATACCACAGCTTGTTCAGCCATTGTGTTTGTAGAAAGAGTTCACATACCAGTGCTGATAAGAGCAGAGATCTTTATGTATTCATATCTGTGATCATTTGTAGATCTTTATGGCATTACTTATTCTTTGTAAGAAATCAAAATAGAAATTAGAATGGGGATTTTAGGGAGTAAATCAGAAATTATAATATTGTTGTTATAACACTATATCACTCACTTCCACACTTTTCCACCCCTCTATAGAACTAAAGTTTGAGTACTCCAAATGTTTTATTTCAATATATTTGATCTGTCCAGCAGCAAAGAAGAAAAATTCATTTTATACCTTCATGCTTATTTCCATGTAGAAAACACTCCATTTTTAAAATTCAAAGAATAAATTCAAGTACCAGGGCAGGAGAAAAATTGGAACCATTTTTAAGGAGTGATTTATTTAGTGTTAACTCACAACAACTTTGAAAAGGTCAGAAGTATGCCGATTCTCCATGTAGGTTTTCATGTGAGTGTCAAGGATATCAAGCAGTGACTGCTTTATGGATCATCTCCTTTCAAAAAATGACTTGAAAGTACTGGGCTGCAAATTGCTGACATGGACATGTCAAACCTCCCAAAAAATCCCTATACGGTATCATAAAGGCTGCCAATCCTACCAAAAGCCCAATATCCACCCCCAATTACAGAGTCTGAGTCATAGCTTTACTGGGGACTTGAGTCCAAAGAATTAGCCATCACACTTTTGCTAATGGGATATGATTTTTGCTGTTGATTGCTGTCTCATCACAAAGCTACAGGGATCATTTAAAAAAGATGAGTGAAAGTTAAAAAATTAGAGACTCCTTAATTTATGACCATTTACACTTTGAAAGACTGTAATAGTTTTCAGATTGCTAAGACCTTCTGCATGTCTCCCTCCCTACCCCCCCCATAACAGCTATATCCCTTTGGAATTATTAGGGCCTGACAGCTATATATAAAGTTGAAATAATGGGGTTTGGCATCTGAGAACTCCTTAATCCTCTTTCATCAATACTGCTGTAATAATTGAAAATGTCAGGCTAAAATGATGGCAAGCTACAGACATCTGTCACTTATGATCGTAAAGATGTGGATATGATTACCACAGAGTGTGCACTGCTTACAGAGCCAGAGGAAAGAGAAGAGAATTATCTTCAAAATTCAGTAAGGGATAGAGATATTTATATTGACTAAATATAAGGTGGTTTTTAAAATTAACTTCTACACAAAGAGAAGTTTTTAAAATTAAATTTTATTAAACATCCAAAATGTGTTTGATTTAAATTGCAAAACACATATAACACAGGTAAGAGTCAAAAATTGATGTTCATTCATTAACATAAATATTACATTTAAACTGCCACCATGTACACAGGGATACCTACTCTGGTTACTGAAATACATTTTAGTAGCTATAAGTTGTTGTAATATCAATTAAGTTGGGTGTCTTTGATTGAGCCTTACTAGGTGCTAAACCCCAGGCCCCAAACCCCTATCTATTAGGTGCTAAGCTTATGTGAGTGTGAATTGGTAACTAAGGTGAGGGCTCCAAGGTGGGGCCAATGAAGGGAGGTGCTAACTCCAGAGCCAATAGTAAGAGCCTAAGTTCTGGTCACTCAGATGATGTTTGATGATGTCTGAAACTGTATAAAAAGAGAAAACAGAGTTATTTGCTTAAGGCTCTCACTTTTTGAGGCACGGGACTCTGGGCAGCTGGGCAGATGAACTCAGATGTTGATGGTTTTCTTGGTAACTATGAATTGTATTGGGTCTGTTTGTAATTTGATTGTACTTTCTCTGAAGTTCAGGGTGCTGGCTTTTTCCCCTAAACTAAGTGAATGGTGTTTGTATGCTGGATTAAAATAAGATTGTTAACCCCTTAACGTTGCTTTCCTTAGTAAAGCAGATCAAAAGAACCTGGGCTTGCAGCTTTCAGTGAGCTGGTTGTTGTTGGTTTTTCACCCCCACAGCAGCTGCTAGCTGGATTGTTGAAACAGTTGTTGCCAGTGAGATCTGATGTTTCTATGCCTCAGTTCTCTCATCAATAAAATGAGTGCTTTAGTTCAGATGAACTTCCAAGTATATTCTGGTTCTAATTCATTTTTTTCCCTCATAACTGCTGACTTTCTTGAATAACCAATCCCAATTATATGTAGAATAGTGGTAAACCTTAGGTGAGGAAATGGGAAATTAACATTTGTTCCAAAATTCCAAATTATGAATACATGACTGCTACTACTACTAATACTACTACTACTACTACAACCACTACCAATAAAAAGATGGAGGTCAAACTGAATCAACAAAAGAAAGACATACCTACAATTAGCTCAGTACATTAAGGGAAACAGATATCAAGCATAAAGAAAATGTTTGTGGCTGAATAGGTTAAGAGACCTAATGGTATCCTGGAATCAAAACTTAATATTTGACATAATTGAAAATATTTAACCTCTGGGCATAGACTACGAAATGGCTGGCTCAAAGGTGGACTCAAAAAGCATTCTGTGAGTTATAAATGTGTGAACTTAGCCAATAAAAAAGTAGTGAACTAACAGCTCAAATAGCTATATCATGTGAAGTTTTGTGTGTATGTATAAGCCTATGCATATGTATGTTTGTGTGTGCATGTGTGTGTGTGTATGTAACCTGAAGAGTTTTTAGTATCCAATAAGGAAGTAAGGACCAGGACATTACCACCAGAAAAGTTATAGTTAAGGATCCTTGATTTAATGATCAATGTAGGTTATTCAAAGAAATGTTAGATCCTGTCCCAGTATTCCAGAGCAATTTAACACCTACCAAATAGGTATAAAGAAAGCATCTGGTGATTAAAATATATTCATCATTTTATATGGATTAACAGACAATAAATCTCTGTACTACAAATATAGACATCAAAATATCCTGGAAAAATTATCCAACATATATTCCAAGAACATGATATTTTTTTTGAATTATGGAAATAGTTTTTGAACAAGCAAATATTACTTTGCTTCAATAGTAAAAACTAACAATTTACATACATCATTAGATTTGTTAAATGCAACAGTTCTCAAAGTTTTTCATCTCAGGATCCCTTTACATGCTTAAAAATATTTAGGGCCCTCAAAAAGCCTTTATTTATGTGGGGTATATTTATCAATATTTATTGCATTACAATTAACATTTTATTATTATTATAAAAATAATTTTGACTTCAAAGATCCCCGAAAGGCTTTTGGGAAATCCCAGGGATCCCAAGACTAGACATTGACAACAAATGGTCTAATGTAACTGAAATAGGTTTACCTCCAGACATAGCTTCCAGAAGGGCTAACGTCCTAGAATGGAATCAGTGGCCTTCCATTGACAATTTCCGCATGAATTCTATTAACAATATGTGACAAGAAAGTAAAGAACACACTGTCAAATCATGTGGGTTTCTTTATAGCTATAACAATTTCTGATTGTAGTTCAGGAACTCGTCTTTTCACTAGAAATTACATGTTGGTGATCCTTATGGATCCTTGTCTTGGTGATTGGTGTATTTTATGTAGGTAAATTGAAAAAAAATGTGCACCACATTATGCTAGTTTTAGGTCATACAATTTTTTGGTTGTTGTCCTTTGTATTAGAAGAGACAAAATGAAATCACTATGTCACAACATACATTGTGTCTAACTGTGGCTAATTAGACCAATATGAACTCAGAATGCTCTACTGTAGGTCAGGAACAAAAAGCTCATACATATGGACATTGGGGATTGAGATGTCTCTAAATTTGCAACCGTGACTTTAGCACCTTTTGATGCCTACCAAAGCATAATATGGTGGCTAAAAATTATTGTCAGAAACTTATTTTCTTTCATAATTTTACAGATATCAAATCTCCATATTATACATAAAGATCTCAAAATATCTTTGAGAACTAAGCAAATAAATTGTACTGGAACCAGACCATTAGAACTGCCAGGACAATTGCCTACAATTATCCAACTATAAAATTTGTCCATAAAAATTTAAGAACAACATATTTAGTAGATGCCATTAAACAAAATATTCCTAATCTCATGCTACTTGGAATAAAAATTCACAATTAATGGGCCTAATAGAAGAGATACTATCATCTGGGAACAGGATGAGATACATTTTATCCCTGTTTTCTTACGTACTTGAGTTGTATAGAAGATACTTTGGCTGAGGCAACAGAATATAAACTTTCATTCTATACTTTTATTCAATTGTATGTCGCTGAGATATTTTCAATTCAATTCATGTAAAACTTGACTCATCTTTTTCCCATAAACTCTCCCCTCTTCTAGACTTTCCTAATTCTGAACAGGCATAATTTATCTCAACCTATCTAATAATGCATTTAACAATGCTGACCACTCTCTGCTCCTGTGTAATATATCCTCTCTGGGTTTTAGTGACTCTAATCTCTTCTAGCATGTCTCCTAACTGTATAGCCACTCCTTACCAATCATTCTGCAGACTGTTCATCCAAATCACATGCCTATCTATGTGTAGTCCCCAAGATTTATCCAGTATTTTCTCATGGGCCATCTCCAGTTGTCCTGATCTATATTTTGCCCCTGCACCCAGATGGCTCCAGAAGGGAAAATGAGGCTGGTGACCTTGTGCAGCCCTCCCTCACTTAAATGCATTTCATTTGCAAGCCATGCTATCATCTTCAAGAATGAAGGATAAATAACAACAACTCACTGTCTTGGTCATCTCATCAGCTCCCACGGAGTTAACTATAATCCCTAGACATAGGACTTTAAAATCCTTATACCCACCCCAGACTCTCTTTTTTCCTTTACCTGGGCATTATAAATTGCCTATTCAACACTTTGAAATGGATTTAATTTCAAATTCAACGTATCTCAAACATTGTCTATTCTGATTATCTTTCACCCTAAACCGTTACTTTTTTCAAAGTTTCCTATTTGGTACCACCATTTCTCCAGCCTTCCAGATACATAATATCAGCATTATTCTGAAAGTCTTCGTTTGCTTTACCCTATATAACCAATTAGTTGTTAAATTTTGTCTACCATCACAAAATCTGACATCTAACCACTTCTTTCCTTTAATAGAGCTACCACTTTAGTTCAGGACTTTATCTTTTCTTTCCAAGATTATCGAAACTGTCACTTAATTTGTCTCCTTTCCACAAGTCTTCTTTCTCCATCTTTTTGCACTGGCTATCCCCTATGCCCAGAATCCATTTCCTTCTTAGCTCTGCCTCATAGAGTCCTTCTCTCTCTTCAATATGCCATTCGGGTACTATCTCTGTGAAGACTTTCTAGATTCTACCAATTGCTAGTTGCCTCCTCGAAATACCTTGAATTCTCTAAAATCCTCTTCCTTCATTGGGGCACCATGCTCTGGCAAGACTGTTCAACTCCTCCCCACTCCCAACCTCCTTTTCTGCATGTCAAGAAAAAACAAAAAACAGAAGCTTCCTATTGCTGATAATGTAACATGGTAGTACTTTCTGTTGCAATACAGTCCAGCCAGAGAACAGATGAACAGAGGTAACTGGACCAGAAAGGCAGTGTGTGTGGTATATCACTAAACTAGGAATGGACTATCATCTAACTGGTGCCAGTTCTGTCTCCCAGAAGGCCCTCTCTTCTCTTGCCAATCTTGACCTCTTGGTTAATTGGTTTAAATTTTCACTTGTTCTCTTTTATCCACTCCTTTGTTTCTTTGAATATCTTGTCTTACCAAACCCCAGACTTCTCAACATCAATGCCTTTTGCTCCTACTCATGTGCTGTTGAAGAAAACTGTGGAAACTCACAAAACTATGCTGAATCGGTCCACTACAGTACTTTTAAGCAATCTTAACTGGGCCATCACTACAATAATGCAATCCTTTTACACCTCACTAATTGAATCACTATTCCTCTCACTACAATGGTTTTCCAAACCTTTTTATTTCTCTGTCATACTCCCTCAGCGTTCCACTCTCACTTTCTCAGCTGAAAATTATGAAAAAAGTTGAGACTATTCTCAGAGAATTCCCTCTTCTCTGCATTCCTCAGCTCACATCACTAGAATACATTCTGCATTAACTTTTTCTTCACCCATGTTTCACATAAAAGGTGACCCTTCTGCTTGCCAAGGCAAAACTCTCTCCATGTGCACAAATAATACACTTCCATTCCATCTTCTGCAACAGATTGTCATCAATGGGCAATCAATTCCTTGTCCTTCGAGGCTCTGCCATGGGCCCTGTTCTTTCTCTATATATACAATTTCACTTGGTTATCTCATCAGCTCCCATGGTTCCAGTTATCACATTTATATAAATGATTTGTAGAACTACTTTTCCAGTGCCAAGATTTTCTCCCAACAACCTCCAGTCTCACATTTCCAATTGATCATTAGACATCTCAAACCAGATATTCCATTGCTGTTGTTGTTCAGTAGTTCAGTCATGTCTAATATTTCATGACCCCATGGGCCATAGTATCTTGGGGGGGGGATTTCTTGGAAAAGATGCTGCAGTACTTTACTATTTCCTTGCTCAGTGGATTGAAGCAAACCACAGGTTAAGTGACTTGCCCAAAGTCACACAGCTAGCCAAGTTTGAACTCAGGTCTTCCTGACTCCAGTTCCAGTGCTCTATCCACTGAGCCACCTAACTGCCTCTGGATATTCCATAGACATCTTAAATTCAACATATTCAAGACCTAACTCATGTCAAGGATAACCTATATCAAGGATACCACCATCACCCAGGTTTGCAATCTAAGAGTTATCCTCAACCCCTTACCCTCTCCCCCTCTCCCCAGGTTGCCAAACCCTATCATTCCTACCTTTAGAACATCTTTCATATATGCTCTCTTCTCTCCTTTAAACCCTGTTAGCACCTTAGTGAAGGCCCTAATTATCTCAAACCTGGATTATTGAAGTAGCTTCTTATTCAACTTCTCCCTGTCTCAAGTTTGTTCCCACTCCATTCCATTCTCTATCCATCTATCATATTAATCTTTCTAAAGAGCAGGTCTGATCTGATTATTTACCTACTCAGTAGATTCCAGTGGCTCCCTATAACCTCCTGATTCAAATATTAAACTTCTGCTGGCTTTCAAAACTTCATAAACTGACCCCTTCCTACCGTTCCAAACTTTTTACTCCTTTTTTTTCCTTTCATGTACTCTATGATCCAGTTACGTTGGCCTCATTGCTGTTCCTTGAACAATATCTTCTGATTCCATGCATTTTCATTGATTGTCCCTTATGCTTGGAAACCTCTCCCTTCTCATCCTTGCCTCCTAGCTTCTCATGTTTCCTTCAAATCAGAGTAAATTCCACATTTTACCAAAAAAGCCTTTTCCACGTCCTCCCTAATCTCTGTGCCTTCCTTTTGAGGCTACCCCCAATTTATCTTGTATACAACTCATTTGTACATAGTTTGAATGCTGTTTCCCATTAACCAATAAGGTCCTTGAGAGCAAGGACTTTTTTTTTGCTTTTATTAGTATTATCTGCACCTAACACAGTGAATGACACATAGGGGCACTTAATAAATGCTAGTTAACTGCCTGCTTTCCTGACAGATTAGAGATAGATTTTGAAATGTTGAATTTTCTGAAGTTAGAAGAAACTAGACAGCCTTGAGGTTCAGTCCCCAAGGTAACCATCATCAAATAGAAAGGAGTCAGGCAGTGAGGAATATAAGGAAAAAAGTCAACTAAATTACCAAAGATCTTGAGAAAGCCAACGCAGAGATCTTGAGTATAAATCAAATTACCTTGAACCTTTATAATATATTTGTATTTACCCACTTTACATCTATACTGTATGTGTATATATACATATATGTAACATATATGTATATATTTAGTCTTTGAATATACTGTGCATACATGTGTACAATGCATGGTCAGTGCACGCATAAAATATCTATATGTAAATGTATATTAGGTGTTTGCATATATAACATATCTTTTGTAAACATGCTACATGCATATATATATATATATATTTATGTTTGTCTGTATGTGTGTATTTTCATTTTTCATCTGATGTCATGCCAGATTTCAACTCCACAGAATAAGATGCCATTTATAGGATAAGCTTATCACTTTTAATCTCACCACCATGCTGCTAATTCCAGCCTTGGCAGATCACACTTCCCTCAGTCTCCTCTTACCTCTGTTTGGAGGGCTGAAGGTAGAATACCAAACTCCCCACAGTACTTTCACTTGCAAAGTATCTGCAAACCAAACCATCAGATCACACCATTTTCCATCAACTCCCCTGCCTAGGTTCAACTGCATGGAGTAAGATGCCCCTGCACTGGGTACCCCCTTGTGTTTCATTCCCATCCCTGTCCCTCCTTTTGAATGCTGACTTCCCCTTTAGTGAACTTAGTAAAACCCTAGATATCGGCAGTAATAGCATTGTAGCTGCATTATACCCATGCTCTTTAAATTTTTTTCTTCATTATGCATGTGTAATTTAAGATTTTTCAAATGGGGTCTGATCTTTCTGGCTAATGACTCCCTAAGCAGCTTTCTCTTCTAGATCTAGTGCCTGATTTCAGTGGAGCTGTCAGAATTCTTTTTTAATATTTAACCCTTCCTTAAGACTCTAGTTTGCTTTATTTAGATAGACAGAAATGTTCTTGACCCTATATCAACTGCTGAGAGGTTATTCTATTATACCTTGTTATGACATTTCAGGACTTTGTTGCAGTACTGTTCTTGTCTCAGTTCCTGCTCTCTCAGTTTTGATGGATGAGTGTCATTGATGAAAGAATAGAGTTATTGTCCCCAGGGAAAAACAGCATATCTGTGTGATTTTTTTATATGTATTCTGCATGGGCTTTAAGGATTCATTGGGAAAAGTATGTTTTTGAGAAAAAAAGAAAAGAAGTTTATACAAAAGTGACATGGTGGATTTTTACAAAATATAAAATCATTGGACTTACCAGTGACGATATTGATAGGTGACAGGTAGTCTTGATTTTTCAACTTCAGGGGTCATGCTTCAGTTTTTGTTTTATTCTAAGTTTTGCTAGAGTCATGATGATGATGATGATAACAAACACACATTAAAATATTTGTAATATTTTATTCACATTGAGATTTTTTTTTTGATCAGGGCAGTTGGGGTTAAGTGACTTGCCCAAGGTCACACAGCTAGTACATGTGTCAAGTGTCTGAGGCCGGATTTGAACTCAGGTCCTCCTGACTCCAGGGCCAGTGCTCTACTGACTGCACCACCTAGCTGCCCCCACATTGAGATTTTTAGGACTCATCTTGAGCTCTATGTATTTTCATTTTTTAAAAGATAGTGGAATACTGTGCTATAAGAAATGATAAGCTTGACTTCCAGGAGCCAAATGGTGGAGTAAGCAGTAAATCACTGTAGCTATCCCACATTCACCTTCCAACAACCATAAAATAGCACCCCAGAACAAATCCTGGGACAGTGGAGCCAGTAGAAAGAAGGGATGAAACATTCTTTTAGCTCAGGAGACTTGGAGGATAAGCAAGAAAGGTCTATATCACTTGGGTAAAAGGGGAGCTCAGTCCAAGACAGAAGCATCCCAGCAAACCAGCAGTAAGTCTTACTTTAGCAAACCGGTGGGAATTCGTGAGCCCCATTGTGGCAGAGCAGGCAAACATAAACAACAAGACAACTCCCCTCCCCCATGTGCCTTAGTATAGGCAGAGGAATGAATGGACTCCAGTTCCAAAAACAACCATGGGCTTCAACACAGCCTTACGTGGGCTGGTGTCCTCCTGGGGTCAGACCTCCACATGCTTCAGTCTAGCCATGAGGAAACACATAAATACCCCACCTGGCCTCAGCACGTGACAGACACAACCACAAGGACCTCAGCTCAGCACCAGGAAAGCTGCCAGACTCCTACAGCCTCCAGCTGCCGGAACCTGAGGACCCAGCACACAGAGCCAATGACCAGGTCCCTGTCCCCCAGCACAAGAAGCTTGAGATAGTGCCACTGTGCTCCAGCAGGAGAGCTCAACTTTAAAAGCCAGGAAATATGCCAGAAATTAGTAAGAAGCAGAAACAAACATTGACTATATAAAGTTATTATGGTGACAGGGAAGATCAAAACACAAATTCAGAAGAGGACAACATTGTCAATATACCAATATCCAAAACCTCAAAGGGGAATATGAATTGGTCTCAAGATCAAAAAGTTTTCTTGGAAGAGCTCAAGAAGGATTTTTTAAGTATTATAATTAATTTGGTTTTAGTTTTCAACATTCACTTCCCTAAGCTTTGGAGTTTTCAATTTTCTCCCCCTCTTTCTCTTCCTACCTCCCCAAGATGGTGGGCAATCTGATTTAGGCTCTACTTGTACATTCATATTAAATCTATTTTCACATTAGTCATGATTTAAATTAGAATTAGAATTAATGGGAGGAACCACAGGGAAGAAGAAACAAAACAAAACAAAACAAAAGGAGAGGAAATATTATGCTTCTATATCTGCATTCAGATTCCAAAGTTTTTCCCTGGATGTGAACAGCATTTTCCATTGCGAGTCTTTCTGAGTTGTCTTAGAAGGCATTAAGATTAAGGAAGCTGGGAAAGAGTTCTTAGTTGGGGCTTGAAGTAAACAAAAGGCAGCTTGGAGGAAGAGGTTAGAAGGGGGAGTGGTTAGGTATAGGGGAAAGCCAGTGAAAATGCTTGGAGTCAAGAAATAGAGTACCATGTTGTAAGGAATATCAAAGAGGCCAGTGTCACTGTCACTAGCAAAGTAGAGGGTAGATTGGAGTATGGGCTAAAAAGACTGGAAAAGTAGGAAGAGGCCAGTTTGTGAAGAGCTTTAAAAGTAAAAAAGAGGATTTGGTATTTGATTTTGAAGGTGATGGGGAGCTACTGGAGTTTATTGAATAAGGAATGATATGGTCAAACCTGAATTTAAGGGAGGAAAATAGCATAAAAGTTTTCATTGCTCTGGTATGCCTTTTCAGAACTTTCCTTAAGCATTAAGTCCTAACTGCATCAGACCCTTTGTTAAGAATCACACTGTCGATGCTTGGAAAACGAACCCATTCATTGTAACAGAATAACTTGGGAAGTTCTTAAACTGCAGCTGTGTCTACTTCACCTAAATAAATGGTTGGAAAATCAATTAGCCAGTTCTTTTATCTTACATCAAATGACCACATGACTGAGTCTTCTCAGTGAATTGACTATACAAACGTGCATCATACAAACAGAAGCTGTGTTAGAAAATCTTCCGGTACGAGTGCCCTACTGATGGAGCCAGCTTGCGTTGCATCTATGCTATTAACTATTTACCAAACTGCTATTTTGCTGGCAGTAACAAGGCAAATTTCCCCACAGATAGGACCCATCTCTTTCTTGTTGTAATGCCAGATGCTGTGCTAGGTGTCACATCCTGTAAGGGCAGCTTGGTGGGGATCTGAAAATACAATATGGAAGTATATGTCAAATCTGCTATGGAAATTATACTCACTATAATGGAAACTATCTTAAAAGCCTTGGAATTAGGCTCCCTGTGATTCTTAATGCTCAAGAAAGGGGGGAAAATACTACCTACATTTCCCATTTGACTTTATTTTGAAAGTTTTCAGACTGGAAAAAAATACACTCTGGGAAGGCTCCTTGCTCTTAGGCCGGGGATTCTTAACTTAGTGGTTTGTGCATGCTGGTCCATAGATAATTTTCATGAAGTTCGTTAATTTGGATAATAAAAAATACACTTTTATTTTCACTAATTGCTGGGTGGAATTTAGTATTTCCTTCAAATATATGTTTTTATGTAGCCTTTCATTATATATACATATATGTGTGTGTGTATAAATGTGGGTGTATTCATTCTGAGAAGAGGTCCATAGACTTCAATAGACTCAATAGAACAATCAAGCAACATTTATTAAGTGCCTACTAAGCACCAGGCACTGTGCTATGTGATGGATTTACCAAAGGGGGGGTAGCCCCTGCCCTCAAGCAGCTTACAGTCTAATGGGGGAGACAATATGCAAATAAATATATACAAAACAAGTTCTATAGAGGATAAATAGGAAATGTGTAACAGAGGAAAAGCATTTGTCCCATGTAAGTGACACACTGATATTCCTAGAACATAGGAAAAACAGGATTTGACCACAATATTCCCCTCTTTAAAAGCCTTCATTGACTTCCTATTGCCTTTAAAATAAAATTAAAGAAAATATCCTTAGTCTTGTATTTAAAGCCCTCTATAGTCTGGCTTCCATCCACCTTTATGGTCATTTCATGTTATGCCTGTTCTTACTCTTTAGTTATAGTTAAACTTGCTTGCTAATGCTAAAATATACCTCCTTTTGCCTCCATCACTTTGCACAGCCGATTACACCTATCTGCCATGGAGGGCCTTGTCAACTACTCCTCTTAAAATAATGATTTTATGTAGCCTTTCTTCATCCTTCATCCTCTTCCACTATTAATGCTTTTTCTCCCATTTTTATTATTATTTTGTATGTGTTTCACATTTCTCTGGATATATCCTGTACACTAACAGCCCACATGCCGCCAGATTAAATTCCTCAAGGGCAAGGGCTGTGCCAGTTTTTGTTTTTGTATCTTCCATGATTACTGCATTGAATTATACACAATAGGCATTAATAAGTATTTGCTGAATTGAATTACTTAGCTCAAATATGCTTATTGACTCACAATTTATAAAATATTACTGCTATAGAAATCCTTGGAAGTGGATAAAAAGCCTAACTCCAATTTTACAGATGAGAAACTGAGGCTTTTTCATGCTGGGGGATGCATTTATCCCCAACCTTTTTTTTTCTGTTAGCTTTTTTTCGTATACTCCTGGTCTTCTTTTAAACACTATAACAAACTTCCACACAATTTGACCCTTTCTCATTCCACTCTTGGGTGTCTCCTTTTATCCAGAACAAGACTGAGTGGCTTCAAAGTCATAAATTCATAGTATTATAGTATCATTTATTTTCACCTATAATAGGCTATAGAGATCATCTAGTTAAATGCCCTTATTTTACAGAACACATATTGAGTTCCAAAGAGGGTAAATTACTAGCCCAAAGTCACATAGTAAGTCAGAACCAGAATTCAAAAGCAGGTCCCCTGATTACAAATCTAGAAACATGAGTTCTTCTTGGACTGTCAGGTGTGGTGTCTCAAAGAATTCTTAGTAAATGGAAATTCCATGGGGAACATATAAGCAAAAGGATTTATATGTACCATCCACTCACATTCAGTGCCTCACTCTTTCATTTACTGGACTGGGTGAGTTCAATGCTCTTCTCCAGGTGAGTACCATATTTCTCCATGTATAAGATGCACCCTTCTCAAAAAATTTGGGGTCTAAAAACTGGAAGCATCTTATACTATGCTTGTAGATTTTTTTACTTGCATTTCCCACTTTTTCATGCTTGTTGTCTTTGCATTCATTGTTTTGCATTTGTTACCGGTATATTAGGTTACGTTTTGCCATGTTCTGCCCAGAAAGGCTCAGAAAAGATTCTTGTATAGTGCTGAATTCAAGTTAAAAGTGATCCGGTTTGCAAAAGTGAATGGAAGTTATGCTGCTGAACACAAGTTTGGTCCTCATCCAACTGAGAAAATAATCCGAGACTGGCTACGGGAAGAAGAAACCCTACTGAAAACACCACGGCAGAAGAAGGCCATGAGAGACAAGTCAGCAAAATGGCCTGATTTAGAGAGGGAGTTGAAGATATGGATTGAAGAGCAAAGGGCAATTGGAATTCCTGTGTCCACAAAGATGGTTCAGCATGAGGAAAGAAGAATTGTTGATGAAAAAGAAGTTACTGATTTCAAAGGAGGACACAATTAGTGCTTCAGGTTCATGAAACAGAATGGACTAAGCAGGAACACACACACTAGACTTGCCCAAAAGATTCCTGAAAGCTATGAGCAGATGAATAAAACTTGAGTTCAATATCTTTATGTAATACATTTTTTTTTCAAATTTCGGGCCCCCAAATTAAGGTGTGTCTTATACATGGAGAAATACGGTAATTTAAACTTGGTCACTCCCAAGAGGTGAGAATAAAAGCCCTCAATAAAAGATGCATACTAAAGATCCCTCTCTGGCAAGTTAGCTTCTGCCTCAATTTGATTTTGCAGTGGGGGTCAATTCAATTTCAATACCTTTTTGATCTGACAAGGCATATCAATGTTGACAAAGTTAATATATTGGGACATTACAGACAAGACATGAGGTTTCAATCATGGTAATAGGGTTTTCTACTCTTGTGAAATTCTGGCATCAAATTAATTTCCATAGCAACTGCTCATATTGTTATAAACAGGATTATGAATTCACTGAAGGGTCAAGAAGAGAAAGTGAAAAACTGGAGAAATATATTATTAAAACATAAAAAATTACCAAACTTGATGAGTTAAATACTGGTAATTTTCCTTTAAATACTCTGGCATTTTTATTTTAGGTATGTACATTTGAAAAACATAAATTGATGTTATAATTAAAAATAAATTAAAAATCACATATTCAAATACAAAAAAAAAACCCTAACTTTAAAGATAAAAATTCCCCTCCATCAATTATTTGTGTTTTATCATGCCAAGGACAGACTTTGACTTATATTTAACCTGAAATTATTGGTTTTTTTTTTCAAGAAGGGGTAGAGGAATGAACTGAAGAAAATATTCTGGTTTTACATTGATTTGTCACAAATACATTACCTAGAACAATGTCTTGCATGCAGTAGTAACTTAATGACTCCCTTTGAGTGAATGAACAATGGGAGGATAAAGTCTCATTCGAAAATCCTTTGTGAGGCTTTCCTGAAGTTAACATGAAATTAATTTCTACCCCCAAAGCACTTCATCAAGCTTAAATTTAGGGAGATACTAACAAATATAAGGTATGGGTGGCATACCTCTAGGTTGAATATTCATTATTAATTTTTTCTTCTTTACTTTCTTAATTCTAGAAAATCTAAAAAAATAAGAAATCTAGCCTTGATTTGTAACACTTGCTGATTTCCTAAGTATAAATGAAATTCTAACTTTTCAAGCTGTTAAAGATGGGTCTAGCATATACCCCATCTTGTATTCTTTCAATACTGTCCCCTTTTTTTCCTCAGTTAAGGGTCTAATTCACAGAATCTTAGTTGGAAGACAGCTAAGAAGCCATCTAGGTCAATCAATAACTTAAAAAATATGTTTTACAACATGCAGAGCAAATAATCTTCCAGTTTTTTGCTTAAAATCCTCCAGTGGAGATGCTAAAATCTGAAGGAGCCCATTACTCTTTTATACGGCTCTTTCAGGAAGCTTTCTCAAAGTTGACATTCAACATGTAAATGTATTGTACATATTTTCATCCTGTTAATCAATGGTATGATACAGATGACAGTATGCCCAAGACAGCCTGTTCCACATGTCTCTTGTCCTCTCATAAGTTTATTACTTGTTGTCCACTCACAATTCTGAAAGCTTTTCTTGAAGACCTCTTGACTTCACAAGTATACTGGAGAAGCTTGCTAGTGTTCTGTTGGTTAATCCTTTTATCAGTCACATGACCCATGCATCAGCTTTTTCTTATGTAAATTTATTTTTGACATCCCATCATCATTTCTGCATAATTCTTTTTTTTTTTTTAGTAATTTGTTGCAGTGTGATCATATGCAGGATTGCCTGTCTTTTGCCCTTTCCATATGTTAAGCCTAAATTTGCCCTTGATGACTTCTACCAGGTTCTATTAATTCAATTCAATGAACATTTACAGAGTTTTTTGTGTGCTATTATATAGCACACTATATTAGGTAATGGCACTATTAGTGAAATAGAAAATACTATGAATTCTCAAGGAGATTTATTCTAATAACAGGAAGCAACCAGGGCCCAAATAAAGAAGATATGTGAATTACAACATGTGAAAGAGAGGAAGAAAAATGTTTTAGGCATGAGGGATGGCTTGTGTGAAGCCATGAGGAGAAGAGATAAAATACCAAGTTCAGAGAATAGTATGAAGGCCAGTTTGGATAGGATAAAAGTTATGTGAAAGAAGATGACGTGAAAGAATTCTGGAAAGGCAGGCTGTGTCAATGTTGCTAAAGTCCTAAATGAAGATAGTCTATCCTGAAAACACTAGGGAACTACTGAACATTATTGAGATTATTAAGAGAGAGTATCAAGTAGCAGTTCTTAATTCTTCTGTGACATAAGACTCTTTGCTGGCCTGGTGAATACTGTAGATCCATTTTCAAAATAATGCTTTAAATGCATGAAACAAACAAAAAAAACCATAGGATTAGAAAGGAAACCAGTCATAATGAAATACAATTATCAACATTTTAAAAAACAGTTTCATGGATCTTAGATTAAGAAGCCCTGGTACTGAATAAGAAAAGAACAGAATCCAGGAAAGAACCTTTTGGAACATCTAGATTAGGAGTTGTGGTATGGATGAAGCAGAAGACTTAGTAGGAGCAGTCAGATAGGAAGAGAAGCAGGAAAGGTAGTGCCATAAAAACACAGAGAGGAGAGATCATCTGGGAAGTGAGAGTGGTTGTCAGTGTCAAATGTAGTAGATAGGTCAAGAAGGACAAGGATTAGCAAAGAGTCATCAAATTTGGCAGTTAGGAGGATTTTCTTTTTTATTTTGGAGAGAGCAATTTATATTATGATGATTAGAAGACAGATTCCAAAATTATACACAAATAATTGTTACTCACTGTGTACTTGGTTAGGCCAATGCCCAAAAGATATCAAAGAAAGAACAAAAATTCTGTTATGTATGAACCTATTTACAGCATCTCTTTTTGTGGGAGCCAAAAAATGAAAAAAAAACAAGGGGATTTCCATCATTTGAAAAACAGATGAATAAGTTGTGATATAAAAATGTAATAGTATTATTTTGCTTCAAGAAATGAGGAAATAGGTAATTTTGAAAAGGATATGGAAAGATATGTGAACTCATGCAGATTGAAGTATATAGAAGAATAATTAGCCCTATAAATTCAATATTATAAAAGGAATAATATTGAGGACTTTTATAATCTAATGAATGAAATTAGCAAAGTGAGAACAATTTATACAATAAAAACATATTTTTTTAAAAAAGGTATGTCTATTTTTGTTTAAGGTAATTGAGGGAGTTTGTTTTATTCTATAAGAAATTTTATTTTTTCACAAATTGGTATTGGAAGGGAAGGAAAAAATAAATTTGTCAATTTAAAAATAGAGAAGTGGACAGACTGCTGCAGATGTGAAATGTTAATGCACTTTAAGATGAGATCACTGTATTATGAGTTTTACTTAACTTATTTATATTTTGTTACCAAAAAACCTCCGATGAAGTGAGAGTAATCTGTAAATATTTCTCATTTAAAAACAAAACATATAATAAAAATTTAAAAATCAAAAGATTGATGAGTGATGAAGAGGGAATATAATCAGTATTTAATGGAAAATTGTGTAAAAAAGGGAAAAAAGCAATATAGGATGATAATTTGAGGGGATAGTAGGGTATAAGAAAAGTTTTTTGTTTTTGTTTTGTGTGTGTGTGTGTGTGTGTGTGTGTGTGTGTGTGTTAAGAATATAGAAGATGGGCATATTTGAAGGTAGTACGGAAAAAGCCATTATAGAGGAATTAAGTTTGGGTAGGCGTCAGGAAGGCTGAAGGGAATGAAATCAAAGGCTCATGTAATAAGCACTGCATTTGGAAAATAGAAGTTCCACCTCCCCATCACAGACTACGTGAAAGGAGGAGAGAGTGGGATGCAATGTCAAATACTTTTTGACATGAAGAGAAAGGGAGATTGGGGAGTTCATTTTAAATTATCCAAATATTCTGGGTAAAGTATGAAATGATGTCCTCAGTTGAAGGAGCAACAAGGGTATTCTGACAGTCCTCAGAAGTGTAGAGAAGTTTGGAATACATTTAATGGAAGATGATATGGGGAACCAATCAGGGAGGAAAGAAAGAAATGCCTTGTTGTAGTGAGGAACTTGATGAAATTAAAGTATCACTTTATAATTTATACAAGTTCAGCCAGGTTATGTGATTTCCTCCTTTTCCTTTCAACACTAAGCGAGTATAAGTGGATAAGGCAGATATTAGGAATACTAATTGGGTTGATGTTTGTCAAAGGATAAATGGCAATAGGTCAAAGGCTTATGGGATTTGAAAGTAGAAGATATGAGTTGAATTTTCTAAATACAGGATAAAGAATGAAGAAGTACAGATCTAAAGTCAGAGCAGAGGTAATGGGCAGATAGAATACTAAGGGGTTAGTAGTTCCCAATGAGAGAAAATAATGGGTTTCTATGGGATAGGAAGAGATTAAATGATATGAGGTTTTGTTTTGATAGAGAAATGTCAGAATTTTTGATGAAGAAGGTTGAACACATGAATAATAGTAAGAGCCTAGATTTTATCACCCCTATTTTCTTTCAAGTGATGAGAAGGAATAAATCATAGAACTTAAGGAGATAGATGAATTGGGACATTGTGGAGTTTGATACTTCATCAGTACAGATGCTGAATAAGAGCAGTTGATAGAATACCAAATTGGAGTCAGGAAGATCCCAAGTTGAAATCAGAAACTTACTAGTAGTGGTATCTTGAGAAAGTCACTTAACACTTAAAAGCCTCAGTTGTCTCATCTATAAAATGAGAATAATTATAGTGACTATCTTATAAGGTTCTTGTAAGGATCAAATAAGGAAACATTGTTAAAGTGCTTTGCAAGCTTTATAGCAATATATACATATACATACATGCATGCATACCTACATCTATATACATATGTGTGTACATATATACACATCTATATAAATAAATGTATATATATGTATATATGTGTGTGTCACACACACCCGCAAACACAGACACATTCTGGCTATTGTGGCTACTATTATCATTCTTTGAGTCCCAGCTTGGTCATTAAAATTTTCCAGTATACAATTTTAATTATTTTGGTGCCATTGTCCTTTTCATTTTCATTGTTGTAGTTATTCTGTTCATTGTTTTATTATGTCTCCTTACAGTTTGGATAAGTTTGTCCTTAAAGAAGTATTTCACCAGTTGCTGAGGTAATGATCTATGTGAAAACTTCTTGGATTCTTGTCAGAGAATTCTGGCAATAAGACAATAGAAGAAGAAGAGGTTATGGTGAATTTTGGTGTGCAAGCATGTCTTCCATCTTGAGAATCTATAGGAAGATACCAGGTGGTATCCTAGTTCTATCATTCAAAAGCCTCTGAAAGCAACTTGATTGACTTGCCAAGCATGTTGTTGCTAATCTGGTGAGACTCTATAATGTGGAATGTATCTAGTTTGGTGAGGGTGCTCCTTAGAAATATTCTCCCTCCACCACAACTCTGAGACACAGAGGAAGCTGCTGTGTTATCTACCCCTACCACAGTGTTTTAATAGGAAAAAAAGTTGTTTCCCAACCTAGCATTATAAACTATTAACTGCTGATAGTTCTCATAAATCCTATTTTCCATTCCTTCCCAATTCCCCTTCCCTATCTGTGTTTTCTATTCAACCCTTTTTTGCTCTTAAATATATCATTGATAGACATAAAAAACTAACATGATAACATGTGTGCATTATTATTTACATGACAGAAGTGCAAAAATTAGTCTGGATAATATGATAGACTCATTCAGCACCAGCTACATATGTAGGTACCACTTGGGAAATACCTAAAAATGAGCTCTCCATGGGAACTAAACTAAAATAAATAATAATTAAAAAAACCAAGGTAGTGATATGGGTTGCCATAGCTTTCTAAGCCAGTCCAGGGTGATTTGTAGAAGAAATAAAGCAAAAAGATATATTGATAACCTAAAACATAGACATTGTTTAGTATTATTGGCAATCCAGAAGCCCAGGATGAAGAGGAAGAAGAAAAGGACTCACCATGTTGCCTTCCCTGGGTTCCTCTACTCCTCCTACCCCAATTCTTGTTTTAAATTGTTGTTCTATTCCATATATATTATTACATGTTACATGTGCCCTAAAGTTACCACATCTACCATTCACATAATTATTATCATATTTCTTTGTATTTATCATATTTATTCGTTTATGTAGCACAGTAGTATTCCACTTAATTCATGAACCACAACTTGATTACTCAAACAATGGATGTATATTTTAGCCATGAATATAAAATGCTCTGCTCTAATATGCTGGTATTTATGAGATCTTTCTTTTTGCCATCAATCTCCTTGGGACATATGTCTACCAGTGGGCTCCCTAAATCAAAGGATAAAGATTTATTAATCACTTGCTTTGTAAAATTCCGAATTGCTTTCCAGAAAAATTAGACCAATTCTCATCTCTGTCAAGAATGCATTAGTATGCCCAGTGTCTTCACCACTGCATATTTCCATTTTCCTATAACTTTTGCCTATTTGTTGGTCACTCAACTATTTTCTAAGCTATTGTAGGATAGAAACTTTATATCCTTATCATCTTTCTAAGTGTCACGTACATACTAAACGTGCAACAAATATTTCAGTAATAGATTGATTTAACATTTTCTACCAGAATTAGTAAAATAATTGTTAATTTTCTATGTATGTTTGTATTATGTTACCTGGCTTATGTCAATGCAAAGGTTCATTTTCTAAATTTCACGACAGTAGGAATCAGGATGACTACGACTTAAAAAGTTATCAAAAACATCTCTCTAAATCAAATCAGCAACCACTTGTTAAGTGTTAAGTATGTACCTGGCTACTGTGCTAGAGAACGTAACATAATGTTTAAAAAAAAGCAGTCTCTGCCCTTAAATAGCTTAAATTCATTTGACAGGAAACAAGATGTATGAAAATAAGCACATGCCAAATGTATATGGGGAAAACCAAAGTAGCTATTTTCCAGTTATTCACCTTTTCTTAGTCTTTGACATGATTCACTTGAGAAATATAGTTCTGTACACACAGAGAGAGCAAAAGCATAGATGTTTTACCTCCAGTGGCTTACTTAAATAATGGACACTGAATTACTATGAAAATTTGAACTATTATATAAGTAGTGCCTGCCTCAGGGCCCCTCTGTAAATAACAAAAGTGTCATCCTGTAAAATGGCTTCATTGATTATTGTCCTTGGAAATAAAACATCCAGTATTACATAAAATGGTCCTCCAGGTAGTTTATTTTTGTTTCTTTAAAGAATGTTTCTTAACTAAGCCATGAGGAAAAATTGAGCTGGTGAAATTGCTCAAAAACAAATTTCATTAGTAATAGCTTGTGTTCTTTCTTTATAAGAATTCAGTGAGTGCAGTGGGATGCCTTAATTATCAAGGCCCTGCCCTTAGAGGTCATTTCAAACTAGTGAATAAGAGAAAGCACGCATTTCGATAGAGTATGTACTTTAGAAGTCTGCCTGGAAAAATCATCCATCCAACCCATGGAATGTACAAGCCTTTTATCCTGGCTGAGGATGGCTGTATGCTTGCTCTGTCATTACAAGGACATGAAGAAGTGAGAGGTGAGAACTCCAAAGCCAAGAAAGTTGTCAAAACTACACATATATAGAGTGCCTTGCCTCCCATTCAGTTATTGTCTTCTAGTACTTGTTCTGGTGTAATCACTACCAGATTCTGTTCTGTAGCATGTCAGCAATCAGGCAGGCCATTCTATTCACGTTTCCTTTCTATAATTAGAAAAGTTCTGTTTTTGCCTTTTGTTTGTTTTATTACAACTTAGGCTTATGCAAAATGAGCTGTGTAAACTGGCTTTCTTGCGGAGACACACATATTAATACTGTTCAATTCTATTGCTTTTTACAAGAAGGGAGGGAAAGGAACAGGTTGATGGATCTGATGAATTCCACATTTAAAATCATGTCAAACATAAATATCTCAGGATCCATTATGAATACTATCACTTAGAAGATACAATGTAGCTTTTTTCTAATTAAACCCAGGGGGAAAAACACCACTACAATTCCTAGCGAACAGGGACAAGTTATTTTTCCTTACTTCAAAAAAAGTTACTGCAAAGCAAATTAAAGAGTTTTTCAGTGTCCGGTTAGCCTAACTTCAGAAATTGTGCTTCATAAGAACACTTTGATGTCAAGTTAGATTTATGGAGCTTATTGTATCACTATAGGCCAGCACATTACCTTCATTTTCTTCTGTATCTTAGGGAACAGATTTCTTCTGACATAAGCCTCAGTGAGGTAAATCATTTCTATTCAAGAGGTGAAAAAACAGGCCAAATAAGTCATGGCATATACATTCTCTTATCTATGAAGGATGTCATTCACAGAATGAATATCAAAGGATTTGAGAAGACAGGAAACAGACTAGTACAAATCCTCCAACATCGAGTTGGGGATGGGGGTGGGGTAAAACAGACAATTCTTACTGAGCATGTACATAGCAATGCTTTGTGGAAAATTACTAGCTTTCTACATTTCTTTGATTCCACACAGACAAAAAAAGAGTGCCTTTGTGCATATTCTATTGTCATGCCATTCAACAGATGTTTATGGGAGACAATGAGGGAGAGAGGAAAGGACACTGGCTTTGGAGGTATAGAACCTATGTTCAAATTCTGCCCTTGTCACTTATTGTTGGCTTGGCACTGAGTGGGCAGATAACTTCACCTTGCTTGGTGTTGGTCTCATCATTTTGTAAAAGGAAGGTTGTAGGTGGTCTTTAAGGTCCTTTTGTAGCTTCAAATCTATGATCCTTGGGTAAGCAATTTATGATCTTTTGTCTTCCTTTTACTATATGTAAGAGAGACTTAAACTAGATGATCTCTAAGTTTTCTTATACTTCTGGATCTTTGATGTGATTAACTACATGATGTATCTCTATGTTAGAGGTGGTATAAGTAAACAAGTACATAGAATAATACATTTTCCTAGATTCCTTCTTTAATAGTTTAAACCTAATTATTCAAGAATAGTAAAACTTGGCTTTAATGTAATGTATCTTAGAGGACAAGTATATAATGTTTTCTATCCAAAGTCATTTAAAAAAGATGTTGATAACACATAATAATCACCCCCATTGTCTAATAGTTAAACTTTATTGTAACATTGTCACATTTGTAATTTTGTACCTTTTTTAATAATATAATTTCTTCTGAGCTGAGACACTGTACCTTGTCTTTCTTTATGTTATTGGGTTTATTTCTAGGGAAGCCTGCCCTTTAATGACAAGATTTAGGCTCCTTTTCTCATACTCTTTCCTTTTTAAAATACCTATACCCTCTGCCCCAGGGAAAATTAAATCTTACTTTCTGCACATGATGAAGGTCTCCCAAAAACTGTGGGTAAAATGGTGCTCTACATGTAATATGAATTAGTCAATAGCTATTGATCTCCTTTGTTCAAAAGAAATCTTTGTCTCTCTGTCTCTGTCTCTCTGTCTCTGTGTTTCTGTGGCTGTGTCTGCCTGTCTGGCTCTCTGTCTCTGTCTCTCTCTGTCTCTGTCTCTCTGTCTCTCACACACACACACACACACAAGCACACACACACACACACACACACACACACACATACACACACACACATATGCATATTCCCTTCAGCTACCCTATTACTAAGGTCTCATAAATTATACACATCCTCTTTTCATGTAGAAATGTGAAAAAAAGAGTTCAACTTTAGTAAGTCCCTTATGATTTCTCTTTCTTCTGTCCAATGCAGAAACTCTCACCCTGCTTACAGTCATCTCTGACTGTGGGATTCAGGCTCTCTGAACCTCTCAACTTCACAAGTGTGCCTCCAAAGCTGGATATGCTTGTCTTTGGATCACTGTTCAGTGATCCATGCTCAAGAAATGAAATATAAAGTGGAAAATGCAGTGCCTGTGAAAGGCACCCTTTAATAGTTAGACACTATGGCAATAATAAATAAGAACCCTACCTTCATCTTCTTTTGTTTTGGGTTGGATGGAATAAGCTGCACAGGATGACAAGGCATGGATAGGTTGCCCTCTGCATCACATATTTAATTACATTATATTCACTCAAGCTGCAAATTTCCCTGTTCCTCTTGAGGTAGCCATCGTCTTTCTAGGCAGCTAGGTTTACAATGTTATTATTTTTAACTCTTCAGTCTCCCACTCTCCCTATCTCCACAAGGAATTACTGAATCTTGTTCTATCTTCACATCATCTCTCAAAATAGACACAACCTCAGATTACTCTTTCCTTACTTCTTGGCCGTCTTATTTCCAGAACCTTCTAATTTATATCATTGTCTTGAGTCTCTCCCTTCCTCAATCCAAATGCCACACATCTTACAAATTTCCCTAAAGTGCAAGTATTACCACGTCACTCACCTATTTAATAAATTTGAAATATTCCAGGATCAAAATAATTTCATCCTTTTAAATATCTATTTTTCGTAAGTTTCATAATTTATACAAGTGTTATTATAATAGTATAAATATATCATATATATTTTATCATATTATGTATTATGTACATACATATATATGGAGTATATGCTTTAAAATGTTTTATTCATAAGGGATCATGACCAAAAAATATTTGGTGACCAGTGGTATAGATCTGTCCTCGGAAAGACCTTGGTTCTTGTCTCTTCTGAAATATATTTGTTTAACCATGGGCAAGTGACTTTGTTTCACATTGTGCCAGGCAACTCTAAGATTATAAATCGCTAAGAATTTGATGATCTGAATTGGTAGAGGGAAGTTTCTTCTCAAAGAGTTCTTTATAGCACTAAAATGACAGGTATAGCTTAAAAAAATGTTTTCCCTAACATCATACTTTTCCCCAAAAAATCATGGCATCATGGGTAATATCATAGAACTCAGAACTGAAGGAACCTTAAGGAACAAATAGTTCAAAATCCCCATTTTGGAGATGGTACATTGAAGTCTAGAGAGGAAAAATGGTTTGTGTTATGCCTTGTAGGTAATAGTAAAGAGAGCCTGTATTGAAAACCAGGGCCCATGATTGCAAATGTTGTGTTTGTTTCAACATATTGTGCTCTTTCTGACTGTACTGTGATCTCTGTCAGTTAATATTTGTATCTTGATCTACAGTGAAAACAACCAAACATTTTCTCTCCAGAATCTGATTTTCATATAACATAATCAACCCATTTGAATATATGTAAAACCTTCTCATACCATGGTCTTTCACTAGGAGACTATCTTCACCCACTGTAAATTATGTATTGACTATCACAATCTACCAAATCCAGAGGTTGGCATTATCCTCTGTTTATGAGGGTATCTTTTTCCTTGGCTTAATTAGAGATACTGGAATATATAAACATTCATGCTATTATCCTTGTATTCCAAATATTTTAGTGAGTTTTACATATATATATATGTGTGTGTGTGTGTGTGTGTGTATACATATATATATATATATATATATATATATATATACATATGCATACATATAGTTCTACTACTCAAATGAGTTTGCTACTATTTGTATAGTATTACATTATATTTAGGATTATTATGACTTTTTGACAGTCTTCAGCACATGCCCTCTATCCATTAAAATTGTATTTTAAGGTGTCCAATTATTTCCTTTCAACCAAGGTCAAAGTTCAAAATTGCTCCATTTGTCATTTGGCTTATCTCTTATTTTTAATCTTCAACTCACTTCAGTCTTCTTGTAAAAGTGGAGTTCTTCCATTCCATCTTTCTGAGTACCAAATTGAATGAGGAAGAAACAAAACTCAGACTTTGTGAATGTATAATTCCCTTCGACCTCACTTTTTCATATGTTAAGGACTACAAAGTGAGGGACTATATCTTTTTTTTGTTAGTTTGTTTTTGATGCATAAAATAGCAGTATTGATATAGTGCTTTAAGTTTTACAAAGCATTTTTATATATTATCTTACTTGTTCCTCACTGTCACCCTGAGAGGTGATATTATAATCTTCATTTTACAGATGGGAAAACTGAAGCTGACAGAGTTAAATGTGTTGCCCAAGCTCACATAGCTACTGAGATTCTGAGGTAGGATTTGAACTCAGATCTTTCTGAGCTCAAATATATATTGTTGAAACTTTCTTAATACCTAGCAAATAATTCTAACTGGCCTAAAGATGACTACTTCTACATGAATATAATGGTTACAAAATTGCTCCAAAGCATTTTCTTTAAAAATCATACCATAGAGGTATAGGGACACAGGCTTTTAAATTTGAGAGGGGCCTTAGAGATGATCTAATTTAATCCACCAATTTTACATATGAGGGAAAGAAGAGTCCAAATTCGGTATGAGTGATTCACTCAAGTTAACAATACTTATGGCAGATACCATGCTGAAGCCAGATCTTCTTATGCTAAATAGTGGGCTCTTTGTTTTCATTTAATACAATTTCCCTTAAAATGTTAGGCATAAATATGTGGTATTCAAAAGTATGCTTGGAATATGGAACATATCACAGTATCTGTTTTCCTTGTCCTTTGAGGCTTTTCACAATTTACTCTTGTTGTAGATTACTAATGCTATTTTGTATTACAAATATGTTTAAAGAATATTATTAGGAAGCTTTTTGGTATGCTTTTGAAAGGCAATACTTCTGAGAAAGGCTTTTGTAAATGTTAAAGATAAGACTAGCTAAGGATAAAAAAAGAAAAGTTCTATTCCCACAAGTTAGGTAAGAAGAATCATAATGATCTATGTGTCCTTTTAATGTAAAATACAATTAACCCAGCATAATGACTTTATAAAGTGCTAAACAAGAACATATAAATAATATACACTGTATTGTATAAAAATCTACTTTCCCAACAATTTTTTAAAAGTTATTTAACATACAAATAGAAATAATTTAACTTTATGGCTCTTGACGTATTTCACAGGGAAAAGTAAAGATAATTTTTTTCTAAGCAAACTTTTTTTTTACATTTTCCAGGATGATGTAAGGGTAGGAATGTGTTAGAAAAGAGAAATGGTGGTGGGAAAAGGCTCACATTCAGCTGAAAAGGAGTGGAATAAATGTACAAGAATATGATAAGACTAAGGTTCACAGTCATCCTTCCTCATTCTTCTATCGGTCTGTAGATTTCATATTCCCTATTTGGGAAAAGGACCCTTCAGAGGGCAGGGTAGGATATGCAAGGGAGGGTGGCTATCCAGGAAGAAATCACTCCTTCCCCTTCCTGTTACTTCCCTTCCTAGGAAATCAATATGGGGCAGTGGGTGCCTTACCTCTCCAGTCCCCCCATCCAAATCTGTTTGGTCTAACAATGAGAGAAAGCACTTTTCCCTAAATAAAACCTCAATAACCATCATCACTTTCCAAACCATGCTGGCTACAGATCTGCATGAAAATCTCTTTTGCCCTTGTTTAAAAGAAAAACACAGTAAATGATGTCTTTAATACTAAAAAGAAAAATAGGTCAACCTTCCATAGTCATATTTCAATACTTTAACACATTGCGGTGACCAAAAAGCTTAAATGCTTTAGCAGCTGATTTTAAGTCAGTTAAATTTTAAAGTCTGCAGTACAGTCTCAGTGATGAACTATATGACAATAATTCAAGAAACAATCTAGTTTTGAAGGACTGAAGGACTAGACCAATGCAAAGACCAAACATGATCCTAGAGGAACATGACTAACCACAGCCTGACAGAGGTGATGAACTCAAGATGCTGAATGAAACATACACATCCATTTTTAAACATGACCAATGTTGAGATTTATCTTGTTTACTACTAATTTGTTACAGGAATTTTTCTCTTTTTGTTTTTCTTTCTTCAATAAGAGAGGTGAAAATGTGAAAAAAGTTGGTTATTGGAAAAGAAAAATAAAATGAGATAAAAGTTACAAAAAAAGAAATTAAGTTTAGAGGGGCTCATCATCAATTGATAATGGAATGGTAATGATTTTTTTTTCAGTCACAGAAAGCCTCAGAGACTAACTCTCAGAGGAATTAATATTTACATCTATCGAGGAAGACCTGATGAAAATAGTATTTGTTGAAAATTAAATATGTGTATATATATATATATATATATATATATATATATATATATATATATATATATATATATATATATAAGTTTGCATAAGTCAGTAAGGAAAATTTCAAAATATAATTCCTACATGGTTAGAAAAGTTGCTGTGGAAAAGCAACAAAATCAAATCCTAAAAATAATGTGATAAAGTGTTTGGAATAAACAAAGGTTGGGAATTGGATTATGATTTTAAAGCAAATTAGGTGTATAAACAGAATGTTCATAAAACTATAGAAACATAGTTTCAGGAATAATCTACTCCAACTCCTACTTGAAAAGGAATCTCTTCCAGAAGGTGTTCAGCAGTAAATATTCATTCTCTTTCTCATTAAAGACCTTCAATGAGGCAGAACCCATGACTTGCTAAGAGAACACTACAAACTACTTTGATTATAGCTCTAATTGTTCAAAAGGTTTTCCTTACATTGAGCTTATGTCTACCTCTTGGCAACTTCTATCCACTGCTCTAGGACTGCGCAAAAAAAAATCCAATCCCATTTCACATGATGGCCCTTCTGATTCCTCAAGTCTCTCCAACATGCTGGCTGCTCACCTTTTGAAACTCTAGATAATTAACAACATCTCTAAGAAGTGGTATTCAGAACTGAACACCCTACTCCAAATACAGTCTAAGTATTATTTCATTCAATCAGCATCAAGGAGGTGTGTTTTTGTGTTTATTTGTTTGCTTTGGTCTGTGTTTTCTTTCACAACATGAGAAACATGGAAATGTTTTGCATGATTGCACCCATATAATTTTATTAAGCTGCTTACTATCTTAGGGAGGAGAAAGGGGAGGAAAGGAGAGAATTTGGAACCTCAAATAAAAAAAAAAACAACAACAACATCATATATTAAGTTCTGGAACCAAGAGAGTTGAGTGAAGCAGGAACTCATCTGAACTTTCCCAAATTCCCCTCTAAACAACCTTGGAATAAGCCTTAGTACCAATTTTTGGAGTGATAAATCAGTTTTCCAGCCCATGAGAGCTTGAAGAATAAGCAAGCAAGGTCTGTCTCACAGGGGTCAGAGTTGAGCATGGTTCACTGAGCAAGCTAGTGGCAAACCATAGACCAGGGCACCAGCAGTTAGGACTCAAGCTATTGGCTAATAACTAATATGGAAATATGTTTTACATGATTACGCATATGTAATCTATATCAGATTGCTTACCATTTATGGGATGGGGGACAGGGGGAGGTATAGAATTTGGAACTCAGAACTTTAAAAATGTTAAAAATTGTTTTTACATTATTAATTATGGCAAAATGATTGATTGAGGCATGGCATCTGCCTGAACAAAGGGGATGGAGGCACAGTATAAGTGCAAAACCCAGAAGTGTTTATTGAGTAAGTACAGCTTGGAGGAGCAATAGATCTAGCCTAGGCTGCTCTGAAGATAGGGCTTTAGGGAGTTGTTCATATCGTTTGATAACAGAAGGAGTCAGAGAGGTTAGAATAGAATAGTAGATGGAGTACAGAGAATTCCATCTCAGAGTACCTCCTGGAACCAGGATGTTTATGCAAGCTCTGTCTCTTTGGGGCCGGTATGAACCAGTGTGAACCAGCCCTCTGGTTGCTGACAAAGCAGAGCGTTCTGCAAAAGATCACTGGTATGCCAAACTCAAGCAACATTCATTCTACCTGCTGATTGACTGTTTCTGATTCCCAGGTTATGTTGGCCTCTCTGGAATAATAAGGGAGGTCAAGCATATCAAGGTGATTAGTAAATTCATTATTGATACACATAATTGGCAAAAATAAATATTTTTGAAAGAATTTAGCTTTTCCCATATAATTAGAGTGAAAATAAAATATATGTGAATATAAAAAGATCCATCAGAGTCCAACTAGTCCAATATAGATATGATTTCTATGGCATGCCTGACAAGAGTTCATCCAGTCTCCACTCAACTACTTTAAGCAAGAAGGAAATGACTCCTTCCCAAAGCATTCCATTCCCTTAAGTCTGTCCTTTTCCAGGGTAAACCTCTACATTTTCTTTAATTATTCCATATATAATATAATTCTGAAGTCTCCTAGCGTGTTGGCTACTCTCTCCCTCTTTCCTTCCCAGATTTTCCTTTCTCCTAGTCTTCCAAAGACTGTCCCCTGAATTGTATCAACTAACTATGCCAAGGCCACAGAAGGCAATGTGATCCTCAAGTAAGTGTCTTTAAATATTTTCCCAGTTTGCAAAAGATTTTGAGAAAGGAAACACTAGTAATATTATATATCACTGTGGAGCATGAAGTCATTGAGTTCTCATTTTTCTTTCCTTTCAGATATTTGGAGCAGACTTTAGCCTATGGTATCTTCACTCTCCCCTTCAACATCATCATGCTCCAAAGTATCATTATTCCAAGGAGAATCTAGGTGAGTAATTTGTTCATATTTAGAGGTTCTGCTTTGCAAAGTTATAGGATAATTCATAAACTAAACAGTAACTTGACCACCCTTAGGCAAGTCCTAGAGTTTCAGTCCTAGCATAGTTTGTGAAATTCAAAAACCCTCAGGGTCATCTGTAAATATACACTGATCTCAAGTAACAGCATTCCCACAGACAATTAGCCTTACAAAATGCCAACTGCAGTGGTAGATAGCAGGGCATGTGGGTGTGTGCCTATGCATGTGCGTTCGTGCACGTGTGCACGTGCGCACATACACACACACACACACACAAACATTGTTTTCCTGTTTGCTTTTTTCTAGTTCCACATATATGGACACAGGAAGGAGATATTGGAGAAGGCATCTCCCCCAGTAAGCTGTGAATGATCATACTGAGCTGCCCATGGGAATCCTAGTTTTTCAATGTATGACTGCCCTCATTCCAGGTCTTAGTGATGATTCCTGCTGCCTCCTGGCTTCCCACCTCTTCCATTCCTCTTCTACCTCAATTCAACAAACTTCTTGTGAACACACAATCTCCCATCTCTTTCCAAATCATATAAACAACCACTAATGATGACTAACTGACCTTGGGAGCAATCCCATTAATCTTTTGAAGTTTATCAGGGTTTTTTTTTGGTGGGGGGGGGTAGGGGAGGATACTCTGTACAGTGTGTTGAATGAAATCTTTACAAGGCAGGTATCAGGTCAAATACCCCACCCACAGCACTTTCTGTTATCATTTTAGTACTTTTAAATGATGATCCCTGAACTTCAAAATTCCAATTAGCTAGATCATTACTGGGATGGCATCACCAAGACCTGTGTAACCTCTCTAAAGGAACATGCTTTCCTCCTGCAATGGGATCAAGCTGATTTTACATTTTTATTACAATATTATCAAACAATCCCCTTTTAATGGAAGAAATAAAAGCAAATTGGGGGAAGGAAAAGATTTGAAGAGATATACTGTATGATATCAATAACTGATATCGATGTAGAATTTTAACATTTTCAAAGAGCATTCTTCATAATAACCCTGTGATTAGGAAGTACAAATAAAAAGATCTCCATTTTACAGAAAAGGAAACTAAGATTCTGAGAAGATAAGTGACTTGCCCATGGTTACACACTCAGGACTCGAATTGGAATTCTAGACTAAGGATCTAAGTCTCCTATGCCAATCAACAAATTAATTAATCAACATTTATTAAGTATACACTATGCACCAGGCTATAAGCTAAGTGCTGGGAAGATAAAGAAAAAGCAAAATATATTTCACATTAAATCCTAGGACCACAAGGATTTCTGTTTAAAGTCTTAACTTATTTTTGTCCAAGTTTCTCTGTGCCTCCTAAGATCATAAAATTGTATATTTAAAAATCCAAAAATGTCACTGATTTTCTTCCACCTTTCCAACTGGTATTCAAGATTCCAAGGTAAGTACTAGGCAGAGAGATTTAATTTCAGAATGAGGAAGTAGAGACACACTCTAATTAGATGACCTGAGAGAATTAGAATGATATACAGTTATGTAATTATGTTTCATAATAAAAATGTCTCATTAAAGGCTTTAAGATCAATATTGTACAGACTGTGTTCAGGTACACGTACTAACATTTCCAATTAAATATCTCAGTTAAGTTTTGACCTTAGATTGGTTCAACACATTTTTAAAAAGACATTCTACCTAGGATTAGGGAATAGCATATTGATTTTATATGGACATTTTATGACTAATTATCACTGATCTCATTTGATAATATCAAGTCAGTCATCAGAAGCTCACAGATAATTTCAAGATTTACTCCTCAGCATCAAAATCTTTACTGTATCTTTCCCCTGTCTCTTTGGAGTCTCTTTTCTGGGCTTCCCTAGTAAACTTAAAGTGTCTGCATTAAACCATTTTGTTTCTTTCTAAATCTTCTCTATTGCTACTTTTATCTTTCAATTCCATGACCATCCTTTTCCCCATCCATTAAAGATCATAGTTTTGTACCTAGAAAGGGTCTTCCAGGTCATCTAACCCAATCAAACCATCGAAGGGGGGAAATATCGAAGCCTTTAAATAGTTCAGCTATTTAACAGTCAACAGTACGTTGACTGCCCCTGACAATGTATCCAAAATTCAATTCCCAAAGTCTCCAGGCTCTCCAATGAAAGGAAAGATAAGCATTTTCTAAACTTTTCTCCAAGTTCAAGCTTATCACCCACCGCATTTGTGAAGAAGTGCAGATCCAGAAAGACCAAATTATTTGCACAATTGTTAAGGGACATTTTTAGAGTCTTATACTTCTCCATTTTTTTTAAACCACAGAATCTCTAATGCAGGGGCACCTCAGTGGTGCACAGATAGAGTGCCCAACCTGAAGTTTGGAAGACATCTTCCTGCATTCAAATGGCTGAATAAATTGTGGTATATGATTGTGATGAAATACTACTGTTCTATAAGAAGTGATGAGTTTGATGATCTTAGAAAATCATGGATAGACATGCATGAAATAATGAAGAGTGAAATGAGCAGAACCAAGAGAATGTTATATATGGTTAACAGTAATATTGCTTTAAGAACAAGTTTTAGTGACTAAGTCATTTCGACTATTTTAAATACTCATTTACAAAGTTGATATGGAGCAAGGTGCTATCTGTATCCAGAGAATGAACTGATAATTAGAAGTATGTATAAAATGGTTTTACATATATACATATATATATGTATGTATATGTATTTGTAAATGTACATATTTATGTGTAATGGTAGCCATGGGGGGGGAAGAGCCAAAGGGTAAAAAAAGTTACATGATAATTTATTATATACTTAAAAGGAATAGCAAGTTGTACATAACAGATTTGCAGTTTCATGCACAATCATCTTTTTTTTCTATCCTACTATGTTATAGAAATGCATATTTTATTTAAGGTCAAAATAAAATAAAAATCGAAAACAAACAAACAACCCAAATATAGCCTCAGACACTTACTTGCTGTATGAAGCAGGGTAAGTCACTGAACCCTGTTTGCCTCAGTTTCCTCATCTGTAAATTGAGCTGAAGAAGGAAATGGCAAACCACTCTAATGTCTTTGCCAAGAAAACCTCAAATGGGTCACTAAGGTTCAGACATGACTGAAATGACTGTACAACAACTGCAATTCCATCTGTGTGGGATCTTTGTCCACATATGACCATATCCTTTTGATTTTAGACAGTTACCTAAGATTCATAAAAATTAAGTGTTGATAATTATGAAGCAAGCAAACGTGACTACCTACTGGACAATTGCAAAGATGAATATTTTCCTTGAAGTAAAGGAACCCTTCTCAATATTCAGAGCTATCACAAAACAGAAATGCAAAGCCTCAGGAGGTCATGGGCTCCTCCTCATTGGAGGTGTTGAAGCAAAGTCTGCATGACCAGTTGTCAAATGTGATGAAAGGGATTTCTTTTTCTAGGATTAGTTAAATTAAATGACCACTGAGGTCTTTTATAATTTTGAAATTCTGTACCAGAGACCAGATTCAAGTTTTGATTTTTCAGGTAATCTACCCACTCTGCCATGTCACTTCTTCTCAAGATGATAGTATGTTTTTCCTATAGAATTATTGCACACATTCATAAAGCATGTTAAAGCTTACAAAGTATGTTTCCCATAACATTCCTGTTAAGTAGGAAATAATAATGTAGGCATATTTATTTCTATTGTATAGCCAACAAAAGTGAGGAACAGAGAAGGTAAGAAGTTGGTCCAGGACCACAAGCCTAGTAAGTGTCAGAACCAGAAATCCAGAGCATGTACTTTAATGTCAAGATTAGCTCTTTCCAATATGATATGCTAGTTACCTCCTAGTTAGTAAGATATAATAGTGCCTATTTACTTAATTCCTTATTTGTGTTCATATCTCTACCTAACACCTTGTACTACTATTATTTCCAAATTATTTCCATTCTCTTTTCCAAATCATTATTTACATGATAAAACATCATAAATTCACCCTTAATCTAGCTTTACAACTTATGAGAAACAATTGATTATTGGTAAAAGATGAAATCAGATAATCATTTTTAAAATATTATCAAAAAATTAAATTTTAACAAAGAAGACATCAAGAATTGGTCCTAACCAAAGCAAAACATTGATCCAAAGAATAGATTGAATCTCCTACTTTGTTGGATTTATATGCATAAAACCTCCTCTCCACTTTCTATGGAGCCATCCTCTCATACTATCTACATCTTGTTTCTCTTTCAGATTAGAAAGGGAAATTTTAGTTTAGACTGTAAGAGTACTGAACCAGAAGTATGGGAATCCTAAGTTCAAATCATGGCTCTGACAAGTATTAAGAGTATGACATTGTACAGTTACCTCAAATTCTTTCAACTTTTGTTCCTTTTCATATAAAATAGGGTTTATAGAACCTGTCTAATAATCATATAATATTAAAAATACTACAGCAAGGTCCCAATTAGTGCAAATAATGAATCCTCGGGGATGCTCACAATTTTTAGCCTGTACTATTTGATGTTATAATTATGTAAAATATGGCAATTGATTAAAGCCCAATGGAAATATGCAGTGTATTCAAATAATGAAAACTCTTCAGGGGATAAATTTTTTCACACCTAGCCATATATGAATGTCAGGTACTTTTAAGAATTAGAAGGGAAGAAGGAAGAGGTGAAGGAAGCCTTTAAGAAAAGGAAAATGAAACGCAGTGCACCTGTAAAGGTTCCCAACAATGTGTGAGGGTACAATCAATAGGAGGGTCTTAATTATAGCTAAATGTGTTCAGGTCAACATCACCTTAGGGAGTTTGGCACAGACATTTTCTAGAGTTGTTGGTTGCAAAAGGTATCAGTAAATCAGGTACAGGGCTAAGGAGCTTAATCTCATTAAATATGGAAAGCAAGAGAGAATTTAGAGTGATATACACAGAATATGCTGGATTTATCTTTCTGCCATGGTCAAGTAGTGATTTCCTATGCTCAAAGCACAGATTAATCTCATTTCTAGTAGGGAAAGTAGAGGGACACTTTGCCTAATACATCTTACCTATCTATATCTATGTATATTTACATATTTGTATATGTATATTTACATATATATATGTATGAATGAATCTATGAATATACATATCTATGAATATACTAGGCAGAGTATCCCTTTACTTTGTATCTATATCTATCTGAATTTCAATATAAAAGCAAAGGAGAAAAGTTATCTGAAGACACTACTAAATTATATCAGGAATTTGGAGAGTAGAATAATATGATGGAGAGGAGATTGGAGAAAGAGCCCTAAAATTTTTATTCTTGCTGAAGAAAATGAATATGGATCTTCTGAAGAAACTGTGTTTGCTGCTTTATTTTTCCTCCAAGAAGTGAGGATGTAGGAGCAGCTAGGCGGTATAGTGGATAGAGTACTGGCCCTGGAATCAGGAGGACCTGGGTTCAAATTCATCCTCAGATACTTACTATCTGTATGACCAGGGCAAGTCACTTAACCCTGTTAAGGAAGGAAGGAAGGAAGGAAAGAAGGAAGGAAGAAAGAGAAAGAAAGAAAGCATGTAGATCTGCAGAGCCTCCCAGGTAAAAGATCAAAGAAGAAGAGTCAGAAAAAAATAAGTTATTAAATAGTAATAGCCATTGACTCTTTACTAAGGGATATGGAAGCTATGCTATGTTTACCTGACATCAACAGAGAATTCAATGGTCTCCTCATGGTATATGCCAAGGACATGACAAAAAACCTCATTAATCTTGTCAAAACATGAGCCAACCAAACAATTCTGATGAGTCAGGTGGTCACAATGATGGAGCCAGAAAAATTCCCAGGAAGAATTTTTTAATATCTGAATATACATAGAATATGTCTTCTAAGGATTACGTATCATCAGCAAAAAAAAAAAAAAAAGATTATCTAAGGTGGTGCTTCCACCACCGCTGCTGATGAAATATGAGGGACAGCAAAGAGAAAGGAGAATCTGGGAAGTGAATGATAACTATAAAAATGTGATATTTAAGAAGATTTTGGATGTTTGGATCACAGTCTAAAATACATAAATGATGGGCTCTTGCCTAGGGGTGGAATGCACCTAACATAGAATGCACCTGGAAAAAGGAACTTGACTTCATTCTTACATATAGAGTAAAAAAATGAAAAAAATGATAGAGAAAAATTGCCTTATTTGATTGAGCAAGCCTTTCTTTACTATTTCTTTCTTTACCACTTTTTAAAATCTTTTTCCTTGGTGATCTTATTATCAAATTATCATCTCTATACAAATGATTTTCAGGTTTATTTTGAGGCAGTAGGCAGATAGTTTGTTGAGTTTGCTTTCAGGAAGATCTGATTTCAACTTTGACCTCAGCAGATATTTTGTTGAGTTTGCTTTCAGGAAGATCTGATTTCAACTTTGACCTCAAATAGTCATTGACTGTGTGACTCCAAGCAAGACACTTAACCTGTGTTTGCCTCAGTTTCTTCAAGTGTAAAATGGGGATAATAATAGCACTTACCTCAAAGTTTTTTTATGAGTGTCAAATGAGATATTTGTACAAAGCACTTAACACAATTTCTAGAACATAGTAAGTACTATATAAATTCACTTCCATTTTTCTGTTTGTCCAGCCCTCTCTCCTGACCTCTCAACTTACATTTCCAACTTACTACTGGACATCTTGAACTGGATTATCATAGATATCTGAAACGTAAGAGGTTCAAAACTGAATTAATTATCTATTCCCCTCCCCCAAACCCTCCACTCTTTTTAACTTCCCTATTACTTTAAAGGATACCGCCATCCTCCCAGTCATCCAGGCACACGACTTAAGTGTCAGCCTCAAATACTCATTCTCTCTCAATCTTTCTATCCAAACTGTTTCCAAGTCTTGTCCTGTCTCCCTTGAGTGTAGTGTAGTTCTCCAGTGTAGATCTCTTTCTGTCCTCTACCACTGCCACCATTCTGGTATAGGCCCTCATCATCTTATACTATTATATTCACCTTCTGATTATTCTCCTGCCTTAAGTCTTTCTCCACTCCAATCCAATCACTACTTAGATGTCAAACTGATTTTTCTAAATCATAACACTAACTGTCCATGTCACTCTTACCTCTATTCAATTAATTCCGGCAGCTCCCTATTAACTCCAGGATCAAATATAAAACCTTCTGTTTGGCTTTTAAAGTCCTTGATAACCTTCCCTCTTCCTACCTTTCCAATCTCCTTATACTTCATCTCCCTCTCAAACTCGATGGCATAAGGACATTAGCTTGTTTTATTTTTCGCTCACATAAGTCACTCTCCCAAGTCCATGCATTTTCACTTTTTCCCATATTTGAAACTACCCACCTTCTCTGGCCTCTAACTTCCTTCAAGTCTCAGCTAAAGGTCCACTTCTTCAAGAAGCATTTCACAGTACTCAGAATTAGTACCTTCCCTCTGAAATGATCCTCAATTTATCATATGCATATATGTATGTATATATACATACATATATAATCTTCTGTGCATATATATAGTGGTTTGTATATGGCCTTCTCCATTAAAAGGTGAATTTCTTGGGAGATGGTACTGTTGTTTTGATTTTCCATCTCTTTCTTAGCATAGTCCCAACATATAGTAGGTGCTTAATACATGCTGATCAATTTGAATAGATAGCACTGCAAGTATCTAATATTAAGGAAGAATAACAAAAATAGAGGCTTCAAACACTTTATGGGAGATAAAACCCAAGATAAAAGACAGTGAAGAATCTCAGTACCAAACGTATTAGATATAAAAGAAAAGTAAGAACTGTGAGCAAGTTTAATTAGAGATCCTAGCACAAGGAAGAAAATCTATTCTCAAAGGTATGACTAAGACATGGCAACATGGAACCGGAATATGGCTCTGGAATAATAAGTTGTGTTCAAAAGGAACAAAATAGATAAATGGGGAAGTCAGGGTGGTTGAGTAGAACTGTGCAGCAATAAGTTACACTAGTATTAATAAATTCAGGAATGAAATGGGAAACATATGGTGGTGGCCTTTTAAGTGAAGATCAATAGATGAAGAAATGAAACTGATACTATTGCATGTATATGTTATGGATCATCTAGACAGGAGAAAGAATTGAGAAATTCAACAAATAGATCATGAACTTAGTTTCCATTATCTATTCTTTATGGAGTGTAATAGAAGATGGGAGATTTAAATTATCCAAAAACCTGCTGGCACATGTTATCTGTTAAAAATAGACTGTCTGATAATTACTGGACTTTTCTTAATGTTAATTTCATCCTTCAATGTGGTGAAACAAACATGGATCACCTGATTCTCATTAACAAGGAAGAGCTAGTAGCTACAGGACAAATAATCAGGGGTAGCAAACCATATGTTAGAAGTAAGGGTGAGTCTTTCAAATTACCTGACATAGAATAAATTCTTGAAGGAATAGGATACAAGGTAACTAAATTTTGTTTTGTTTTGTTTGGAGAGAAGGAAATAAAGGAGTGAAAGATTTGGAACACAGACCTATGCAGTTATAAAACATCAGGAATTCACATCAGAGGTTAGAGCAAAAGGTGAATTTAGAGGCTCAGAAAAAAAAATTATCTATTTTGTATTTTTGTTAATGCAAATAATTAAAATAAAATATATATGAAAAGAAAACAATAGAACATTTATAGAATGAAGAAGAAAGGGTTGAAGGAATTAGGAAAAAGGAGTGTTGAAGCTTTAATTTTAAAAGTTTAAATTTAGCTGTTCTTTCTTTATTTCCATCATATCACACTTTCTATTTGTATTGAGTTTGTAAACCACTATAACACCCAGATATTTTGTAAGAAATTTTTTTTTTCAATCTACTTCCATCTATTTATATGTCTTCTCCTTTTATAGGGAGTATACAATCAATATGCTTTTTCAAATGTTTATTGGTATCTTTTGTTTTTGCATAATCTAAATTTCCAAATATATCCCCTCTCTCCTACCCAGAAGACTATTTCCTGTAACATTTCTTTAAGAGAGAAAAATGCAATTTAGCAAAGACACCATTTTGACCAATTCTGACATATGCAGTGCTTCACACTTTGCCTCCCCGCCCCCTACATCTTTGCAAAAAAAGAAGGAAGGGATATTTTCCTGACTATTTTTTAGGGCCAAGCTTGTTCACTATAATTGCACAGGGTTATCTCCTTTCTTGTTGCTTTTTTCCATTTACATCTGTAGCTTTTGTACTGTATTGATTTAGAAAGCAAAAGATAAAACAGAAATGGAAAGGTATTCAATCCCTCCTGAGCCCCTAGCCCCAGGCATTCCTGGCTGTTTCTGTCACTGAGCCCAAGTCACTATCCTGAAGAAAACTTTCTCTGCTCACACAAGGAGAGAAGCTATTTGGCTGAATAGCTTCAGTTGGAGCAATGAAAAGCCTCAATTTTTTACCTTTACTTACTTTAAGATACCCATAAAAAATAAAGCAATATCAATAAGATAATGAAATGCATTTTTAGCTCAAATTCTGACATGTTGGACCAAGTGTCCAAGTCCCTCTGTCTCTCTCTGTCTCTGTCTCTCTGTCTCTGTCTCTGTCTCTCTCTGTCTCTCTCTCTCTCTGTCTCTCTCTCTCTCTCTGTCTCTCTCTCTCTCTCTCTCTCAGCTTCAGTTGCCGCCCTTATGCAGGTACCTCACAATAGCCAACATTTAAAACATTTTAAGTTTAATAGAATCTTTTCTCACAGTTCTATTATGCATAAGTATCATTATTGTTATTTTATAGATGGCAATATGAAGGAATAGAGAAGTGTTTTGATTGTCGTCCCATAGCTGTTAAACTATGTTAAACCCATGTCTCTTCACTCCATATCCAGTAGTCTTCTCATTATACTATACTTCTCTAAGGGGTGTTTAAGGAAGACTCTCCACTTCCGAGTGATAGACTTGCCAAGGGCTTTGGGGGCTGCTCATCTACCTTTGGGATCTACCTCTCACTTGGGATTCCAAGAAACTATAGCATGCACAGTTGCCACACTCCAGTAAACCATCTCAGCAGACAAGCTAAACAAAGCGGAGGGTAACCGACAGACCTCAAACCATTGGTGAGTCAGAGGAGTGACTACCCCGAGCACGTGAAGACTTCCTCTGGTGGAATGAGCACATGAGAGCAATTTGTTCCAAAAGCCATGAGGGGGCTGAAGTAGGTACTGTGAAGTGTTTAAAGTTTGGTTGGACATCAAAACCACAAAGGTCACTCACTGCATCCCAGGGCCGTTGCCAGTCGTCTGGATTTGATGATTGTGGAAGAGAAAGTGAAGCCAATGACTTTGTGCAACTCTGACTCACTTAAGTTCAATTTAAGCATGATTCAAGACATTATCCCATAATGTCATCAGTTCTCTTAGAAAACAAGGGACAAACATCGACAGCCTTCAAAGAATTCTTGCTCTAAGTGGGTTATATTCTTAAATTTAAGACCACATGTCCTACCAGGGTGAGGAACCTGTGGTCTCAAAGCCACATGTGTCCCTCTAGGTCCTCAAGTACAGCCCTTTGACTGAATCCAAACTTCAGAGAACAAAGACTTTTATTGAGGATTTGTTCTGTGAAGTTTTGATTTAGTCAAAGGGATGCACTTGAGGACCTAGAGGGCCACATGTAGCCTTGAAGCCACAGGTTCTCTAACCCAGTTCAGTTGGATACTTTCTTCAACCTATATTTTCAGCTTTGATCTCTCCCCCAGCTTCTATCCCACATTTCCATTTGCCTGCTAGACATTTCCAGCAGTCTCCAGTACCTCAGATTCAACATATATGAGAATAAATTTGTCATATTAATCTGAAAAAAGACCTTACTATATTGCTTATGAGTGTATCTTATGACCTTCCTTCCAGTTGCTCAGTCTTGAATATTCAGTTATGATTGAAATTCTATCCAGCCCTTCCCTAGAGTCAATCAGTTACTCCATCCCATAAACAGCAATTGTTACTGTTCTGGCCAGAAATGTTGAAGATCTTCCCTTCCCAATTTGATTTTTTTTGAATTGGCAAACTAGGCAATCTTTTGCCTCATTCCATACCTAGCCTTAAATCACTGGGTGTTGCCACAGACAAACTGAGACCTGGGAAAGACCTTAGCTTAAAAAGGCCAAGGTCTCCCACTGTATCTGGGATCATCTCCAGTCACCCTGATTGATGCCTTGCCGCTGGACTCAAATGACCCAGTAGAAGAGAGTGAGGCTCATGACTTTGCACAGTCCTGCCTCACTTATATCCAATCCACTTGCAAGTCGAGATATCATCCTCCTGATGTCATTGGTCCTCTTCAAGAACAAAGGACAAACAACAACAATAACAAACACCAACACTAATGATTGAAATAGTTTCCATGTTAATCTCCTGCTCCTGACTCCCTTCAAGTCCCAGCAAAAATTCCACTAAAACCTTTTCCCAATCCTAATCTTAGTGACTTCCTTGTGTTAGGTATCTCTAATTTATCTTATATTTTTCTTGTTTGTACATAGTTGTTTCCTGTCATCTCTCCCATTGGATTATGAGCTCCTTGAGAACCAGGAGCACGTTTTGTTATTCTATGTATCCCCATTGCTTAGCTCAATGCCTACCTGTATTGGGAATCAAGACATGCTCTTAGCACTTATTCAACCAAGTGCCCTTGAAGAGTTTGGCCTTTGTTTCCTTGATTAAATTAGGAGTCCTTGATGACCTCCTTGCCTCAAGGGAAAGCCTAGCTTACATGGGTTTGAGGGACGTATTTGTGACATCAGAGACTTTTGGACCACACGGGTTTAAGTCGTATTTTTGTGATGATTTTAGGTCAAGTGGGTGAGTCGCATATGTGACTCACCTTTGGCCCTGAACAGGATATATAAGCGCAGAGGTTGACTTTCTCTTTTGGAGCTCTGAGCCACAGCAGGAGTGGTGTGTGACTCTGGGCCAGCCGTAGTTGAGCTCCAGGCTGAACTCAGATGTTGATGGTTCCTTGGTAACTATGAATTGTATTTGGTCTGTTCATAAATGTATGTTTGTATTTGCTCTGAAGTTCAGAGTGCTGGATTTTCCCCCTAAGCTGAGTGAATGATATTTGTACGTTGGATTAAAGTAAGATTGTTAACTCCTTAACATTGCTTTCCTTAGGAAAGCAGATCAAAAGAACCTGGGCTTGCAGCATTCTGTGTGCTGGTTGTTGTTGGTTTTACACAGTCACGGTAGCTGCTAGCCGAATTGTTACAACACTACCATAAAGTGAAAATTCAATAAATTCTTGTTGACTTGACTAAGGTTGTTGAAAGTAGAGACCATATTGTTTTTCATCTCTGTATCTGACATTGCCTTTCACAAAACTTTGTACAATGTACCTTTTTGGTAAGTGGTTTTTTTGGATTGGGTTAGATTAGGTTGAATTATATGAATTACTGAAAGAGTTGACAGATGTGATTGCTGAGTCACTCCCAGTGATTAATGTTTGGAATTTTATTTAGTTCAGGAGAGGTACATTAGGAATGCAAAAGGTATATTTGGTTTCCCCCCCCAAAGGAAGATTAAATGCCATGTAAGCTCCTTGAGGACAGTTTTTTTTTTCTCTTTTCATCTTTGTATCCCCAAGAACTAGCACAATGCTGCACATAGGATTCATTTAATTAAATAATCATCAGATGGGATTAGATTTTCACTAAGAGACCACAGATGAAAAATTGACACTAATTTTAATTCCTGAACAAAAATTCTTAGAAATATTATTATATAATTGGCTAGTAGATATGCTGAAAATGAAATGATGGTCAGAAAGAGCTGGTATGACATCATAAAGAAGAGGTTTTTGGAGACAAAATTTCACTTCATTTCTTTAAAGTGTATTAGACTAGTAGCCCCAGAACTAGATCAACCTATGCATGACATTTCAGTATTATTTAACAAATTCTAATAACCAGGGTTTTCTAGGCCATATTTCATAGCAGAGCACATCTTTTCAGCCACAAAATCAAGATATGTGTACAGAATATACGACTCTATTGTGCTTAGAGTAGAAAGCATTTTATTTACTTTGTGTATATTTTCTATTTACTCATATGTGTATTTGTAATTTACCATGATAAAAATATAAGCTTATTGAGAACAGGAGCTATTCATTTCTGTCTTTGTATTACCAATGCCTAGTATAGCATCTGACACAAAAGAGGTAATTAATGAATGTTTGTTGATTGAAGGACAAAAACAGTGCCTTAAAGAAGACTCTCCTCCAATAAAAGGAGACAAGGGCTATCTTTGTTAATGTGTCAAAAATAATATCAAATTCTTTAAGGGATTTAACAATAGATATAGCTTGTTTGTTTAAGATCAAGTGAAGCATAGAATGGGGAGGCATACTTGATGAAAGTTGCTTGCCACTTTCATGACAGATGTCCAATACAATACTGTTGTTGTTGTGTAGTCATTATCAGTTGTATCCAACTTGTCATGACTCCTTTGGGCATTTTCTTGGCAAAGATGCCATAGTGGTTTCCCATTTCCTTCTCCAGCTCATTTTACAGATGAGGAAACTGAGGCAAAACAAGGTTAGAATCACACAACCAGCAAATGTCCGAGGCTGACTCAAGTTTTCCTACTCTAAGCCCAACACTATATCCACTCTACCACCAAGCTGTCCTGTGTACTTATACGGGTATGCAACAAATAGATGTAAGATGATTGGAATTGAGGAGAGATTTAGCAGCTGGAGACATTAGGAAAGGCTTTGGAAGATAGAATTTGAGGTGATTTTTTTTAATTTATTTATTTATTTTTAGTTTGCCACACACGGTTCTACATAATTTTGAGTTCCAGATTTTCTCCCCTCCCTCCCCCCTCCCTTCCCAAGATGGCATGGAATCTCAGATAACTACCATGTATAACTTCGCATTGAATTAATTTATACACTAGTCAAGTTGTGGAGAAGAATTATGACCAATGGAATGAATCATGAGAAAGAAGAAACAGAACCAAAAAAAAAAACACAACCCAAAAACAAAAACAAAAGAGAAGCAAAAAAAGGCGAGCATGTAGTGCGCCTCAATCTGTATTCAAACTTCACAGTTCTTTCTCTGGATGAAGATAGCATTCTCCATCGTGAGTCCCCTGGAGTTGTCCTTACACTTTAGGTTGCTGAGAAGAGCGAAGTATGTCAGGGTTGGTCCTCACGGAATCCATATGTCTGTGGCTGTGCACAACGTTCTCCTGGCTCTGCTCCGCTCACTCAGCATTATGTCGTGTAGGTTTTTCCAGGTTGTTATGAAGTCTGCATCATCCCCATTTCTTATGGCACAATAGTATTTGAGGTGATTTCTAAAGCAAACTAGGAATCGTTACAGTCAAAACCGAGGAAGAAATGCATTCAAAGCCTGAGGGAGCCAATGTAAAGACACAGAAATGGAAAATGGAGTGCTATGTATTGGGTTATGTGTCATAAAGCTGGAGAGATAAGATGAAACCACATTGTAAGAGGTTTAAGTACTTGACAGATGATTTTGTATTTGCTTTGTGGAATAAAGAATCCTTGGCCATTTTTAGGGTGAGGATTGATATGGTCAGATCTGTGCTTTGGGAAAATCAACTTGGCTACTGAGGGAACAATAGATTGGAGCAGAGAGAGACTTTAGGAAGCTATTCCATTAGTTCAGTTAAGAAGTGATGAGGGCCTGAACTGAGGAGTGGCCATTGATGTGGAAAAAAAGAATCTGGCTGAAAAAGATATGGAAGTAGAGACAATGAGGTTGGTCATTTGTTTGATGTGTTGGAAGATTCAAGATTTGAAAGATTATAAATAAAAGTGACTAGCTAGTGGTGCCGTCAACAGCAGTATGGAAATTTAAACAAGTATTGGTTTGGGGAAAAGATAATAATTCTATTTTCGATATAATGATTTTGAGGTACCTGTGGGACTTAACAGTTTGAGATTTCTAACATTTACTTTGTAATGTCGAACTGGACCTCAGGAGAGAGATTGGCTCTGGGCATTTAGATCTGACAGTCATCTTCATAGAAATGATAATTTAGCCTATCACACAGTAAGTTTGATGTTTTTCGCTGAAGTAAGTAATTTCAGTTTTGGATTATGTAGCCTAGACAAATATTCCTTAAACACTGGTTCCCAAAGCATTTTCTTAAAATACACTTCAGTATGCTTTTTAATCTCAAACATCTTTAGACCACTACATGGTAGAGTTTATTTCCATTGGTTGACAAACGTGAATGACAGTTCTTGGTGTTCATAGGGATCCATGAACCTATTGGACTAGCTCTGTGGATTCTTCAGTTTTCAGGCTGCCTCTTTGGGTACTACTCTAGAGTCCTAAAAACAAAACAAAACAAAACAAAAAAAAAACCTAAAGCACATATGTAGTGAAACTAACTCAAATAGGAAAATGAAATAGTGTAAAATTTGTCAGCTGGAAATATTTTAAAAAGCTAATTTTTAAATATATAGGATAAAAATGAAATATGTAGAGAAATGTAGCAAATTAGAAGAGAATATTATATAGGAAAAACATGGCATATAGGAAAATTAACTCTCCTTAAGAAGACCTGGTTTCTTGTCTTACGTATTGTGCTAATTGGCTGTGTCACCTTGGATAAGTCACTTAAGATATTCATAGATATTGTCTAAAGTTTCCTTATAATAGGTTTCTTTTGCTGTATGTGTATGTGTGTGCACATAATGAGTCATGAATATGTATCATGCTCAATTATATTTCTCTTAATTTTTCTTAAGTATTTTATATGATATTATTTTTAAATCGGCAGTAACATGTTTCCATTACGACTCAAGATACTGCTGTACATATGATTTATTTTATATCTTTGTACCTGTCTCTCTCCATTATCACATTAGGTTTTTAACCTTTATGCTTAGCTATGGTCATTTAGGGTGCTAATCATTTTCAAAATTCTATTCAGCAAACAATTTCACAATGTCCCTTGTGAGAATACTTTTCCACCCTCAGGATACTTTCAAATTTTTATTAAACAGGGACATCTCAAATAATTACTTGCATTCTGTTTCTTGCTCTGTCTCTATGTGATAATTATTAACATCTTCATGAAATATTTTTTTCATTAATATGTGTTTCATTTTGTTCATTCACGTCATCTTAGGAATCAGAAAAAGCAAGCATTTCCATTATCAGTCCATCTCATAGGAGGTAGTTGAGGACACATATTTATTGAGATTTTACTGATCACCAGCCAAAACCAACTTAAATGAAGCTAGAGATGGATTAATGCCATGCTTTTACAAAAAGACAATTAGCCTTTGTTTAGGTTGAGTTTTCAATTTTTTTTATCAATTACTTATTTTTGGTTTTCAACATTCACTTCCACACGATTTTGATTTCCAAATTTTCTCCCCATCTATCCCCTCCCCTCACCCCAAGACAGTGTGCATTCTGATTACCCCTTCCCCCAATCTGCCCTCTCTTCTATCACACCCCCACTTCACTTATCCCCTTCTCCTTCTATTTTCCTGTAGAGCAAGAGAGATTTCTATTGAGTTGCGTCTTTGACAACCTTGAAGTTCACATGATTTTTGGCTGTTTCCCATTGTTTAATGATGTTCACCATGAAAATGAGGTTTGTTTTTAAAAAAAAATCCAAACCTGAGTATCTAGGTCTTCTGAACTATTGATTTCCCCCCTCAAACATAGTCCTTTTCTTTATAGTTATAACTTTAGGTTCCTTTTAGGAAATTGTACTGAGGTATGCTTATATTCTTTTTGAATGTCAAATTTAGTTGAAAATAAAATTCAATAAAAACTTTTCTTAACATGAATTAATGAATGAAAATGCATTTGTTACATGCATCCTTTATACAAAAAACCATACTAGGTGCTGAAGATACAAATAAAAAAGCAAAGTCAGCCCTGTCCTCAAGGTGCTTACATTATAATAAAGGAAACTGTTCATTTAGGGGATTGGTGATGAGGGACAGCTACCTTGGTACAGAAAAATATCAGGAGGGTGAATAGGACCACAGAGGAAGTAGAATAATAGTAAGCAACCAGGAAAAATCATACAGTTGATTTAGTCATGGTTCTAGAACTAGGGAAGGGAGGGGAGTGGTAGTGAGAGGGGGAAGGAAAGGGTGCCCATATGCCAACACATTTGACAAAGAGTCTGGGAAGGGAATGGCTAGAAACCAAGGAGTAAAGTGAAGCATAGGTGATACTTTCTTTAAATAGTAATTCAGGAGAATTACCTATACATTCAGAAGAGAATAGCACAACAGCAGAATTTCCTTAAGGGAATATTTTCTGGTTTGGGTTGGAAAGCAGTTGATGAGGCAGTTGTGTGCAGGAGGTGGCTAGAGAAGAGAGAACATAGTCAGGCCTATGAGAAAGGAAATAAATTCTATGATGTCACTTACTTTTGAAAGCAATTAAAGTGGGAAAAGGAAAAACAGAACAGTAATATAGGACCTACAAAGTTGAGAGTAACAACTTGATTCAATTCTTAAATTGCAGCAATACATCTTTATGTTCTATGTAATAATTGCTTATACTACTTTAGTGCTTTCCAGATATAAAGTGCTTTACGTACTTTATCTCATTGGATTTGAAGACATCCAGCTTTGTTAGCTCAAAGCTCTTCAATCTAAGGCAAGGTTACTAGTCACAGTGATTAGCTTTGGGCTTATATCTTCAATATCCCTTAGATACACTTATGAAAAAAATATGCTATTTAACAGAGAATTTTTTGAAAAAAAAAAACTAGCTTAGGAGAATCCTCACTGAATACTATTATATGGTCAAAGGGTTAAGCTAAGAGCTAGAGCGATTGGAGCTTGTATGAAAACTGGCTCATGCTCAAAGATTCAAATGCTGATAATGTACTAACTATAATGCACTTGTAACCTAATTAAAGTGGAGAGGAATGTTCTTCTGTTCCACCCAAACCTTTGTTGGGTAGGAGAACTGACTACATTCTAAAGATGGACAGCTAATAATCTAATAATCCCTGCAATATACTACTAGATAGATAGAAAAACAGAAGAGGGGGAAAAGAGGGTAATAAAGAAGGATAATCTAGAGATAAAAGGCAGCACTATCTAGACAAACCCAAGGATGAACAATATCTATATAAAGCTATCGTAAGTCAGAGACAGAATAGGATCATGGGATTATAGATTTGGAGTTGGACAGAATCACAGAGATAATTCTGAGAACCATAATTTTATTTTTTTCACTTTTTAAGAATTCTAAACTTATCAAGCATCAAATAAAATGAATAAGTCCTTATAAATATATATACATATATATTAAAACAGAAAGATAAGACTATACATAACACAGTGAATGTCTATTGTATGTGACTCACTTTCCTTTCAAGTATATGCATATCATATATTCAGTGTGTTACACAGGAAGCTGTCCTTTTTGACCATGATTCCTTCTGAGCTTCCTCTGTTCTTGTTTGTGCATTTCGAAAATATGTTTTGATGATGGTCTTTTCTTTTTTCTTTCTTTCTTTTTATTGGCAATCTGTAGCTCTATTTTCCCTCCTTCCTCAACACAAATGGGGAAGAGGTGGGAGGGGAAGCAGATATACAATGTCGAGCAAAACAAATTTACACATTTGTTATGTGCAAATATTTATATCTTATATTACCATTTTAATCTATCTCGTCTTGGTTAGCAGGGTGTATGTTTCATCAGACCTCTGGAATAATTTGTTTTAATTTTAAAGTGAGAGAACTGAGATGAAGAAAGTTAAAGTGACTTGCCCGAGGTCACATAGGTTCTAAGTGACAGAGCCAATATTTGAATCCAAGTCTTCTATCTTTGAACCCAAGTCTCTTTCTTGATAATGAGTATAAGAATAAATGACAATTAGGATGGTTGATTAAGCAGTATTTGTGGAGGAGAAGGAATAACCAAGGTTTTTTCAATAGTCATATAGATGAGAAAAGAATGGAACATGAATTAATAAATATCTTCTTTATTCAGATGGTCAGGGAAGAAGGCTGACTGACTGAATTACACATGAATAGCAAGCCAATATGTCATATACTTTACTTTTAGTTAAACAAGTTCAATAGTGTATTCAGATACATCCAAGTTAAGTCATTTCATTATTTCAGAATCCCATGATGGAGGGTGAACTAGGAAATAATATCTATCTGACCACATGCTGAGAAGACTTATAAAGGCTTATAGAACTAATTTTGGGACATTCTGAAGCCTTAAGATGGGTTATTTTTTTAACTGATGAAGAGGCATAGAATCAGTTCTTTAAGGTCTTTATTTTATTTACCTGGAAAAATCAGATTCAGAGTCAATTGCCTAGTAGATTCTAGTAGAGGTATCAAACATGTGTTCTGTAGGCCACATGTCTTCAAAATTCCCAAACATGGTGGCTAGAACCAATAAAGTATAATGTAACAAAATAAATAAAAATATAATAGAAGATAGATAACACTAAAATGAGTTTTTCTATGTCAATATGTGGCTGCAGTGATCCTTAGACACGGTTTAGTGGCTTCAGTTTCTATTTGAGATTGAAATTACTGGATTGTGGTATTAGATACCACTCTCCCTCATCCTCTCTGAACTGTCCACCATGCACTCTGAAGAGGGTGTTCATAAAGGGATGGATGATAGAAAAGACAGCTACTTTCAACCATGTAACCAAAAAAAAAAAACTAAAGTCATTCACTGCTCTAATCATCATCAAATATAGATTGCTCATAGTGATATCCACAACAGAGTATACATTTTTCATCCTACCTGCATCACAATGTTTTTAACTCACTGTCTTTATTTCTAATTATTTTAATTTGGTCCATTAAATTCAGAGTGAGAGATGTATCCATTCTACCAAAGGTTGGGCTGGTGTCATTACGCCAAAGTAGAGATTTTCACAGCTGTAAAGGACCCCTATCATTATTTGTTCCAAATCCTATTAAAAAAAAAAAGAATTCCTGTTATACCATGCCAAACAAGTGCATGATAGGTACCTAATAAGCCACTGAGTTCATCTTTTTCAATCCTTTAAAAGTTTAAAAGTCTAATTATTTAAATTTCTTGTTTACTTTTATGGATTTTTAAATACTAAATTTTTATTTTAACTTTAGCAAGATAAGGCACTCTGTCATTATGCATTGGGAACAATTTCTGGATGACACTTCTCTGACTAATGGATCAGAAAAGGAGGTCTCTTTACTTGGTTATATTTTCATCAGACTCTGATCCTTAAATATGTATTATAAATAGTTATCCAGTATATCATTTACAAAAGCATGCAAATTATGCATGCCTTAAAGGTATTTGTGTGCCTTCAAAATTGTTTTTTAGTTTTCAATATTCACTTTTATAAGATTTTGTGTTCCAATTTTTTTTTCTCCCTTCTTCTCCCCATCCCTGACATGGCATGAAATCTGATATAGGCTATATGTGTACAACCATATTAAATATATTTCCACATTAGTCATTTTGCAAAAGAAGAACCAGAACAAAAGGGAAAGGCCATGAGAAAAAAAAAGTAAAAAGTAAAAATAGTGTGCTTCAATTTGCATTCAGACCCCATAGTTCTTTGTTTATAATTATTTATTTATATTTATTTTTAATTTTCATCATTCACTTCCATAAGATTTTGATTTGCAAATCTTCTTCCTGTCTCTCCACTCTCCCCACCCCAAGATGACATGAGTGACATGATGACACTTAACTTGATATAGGATATATATATATATACACATACACACACATATATATATATATACATATATATATATGGATGTAGGTATATAATCTATGTGTGTATGTGTATATATATACATACATACGTGTGTGTGCATATATATGTATATACATACATATATATATATATACACATTCATATTGAACCTATTTTCACATTAGTCATGTTTTAGAGAAGAATTAGAACCAATTCTTTCTCTGGATGTGGGTAGCGTTTTTCATCATGAGTCTTTTGGAACTGTCTTAGATCATTGAATTGCTGAGAAGAACTAAGTCTATCAAATTTGGTCATCACACAGTGTTGCTGTGTTCGTCTGGTTCCGCTCAATTCACTCATCAGTTCATGTAAGTTTTTCCAGGTTTTTTTCTGAAATTCCCCTGCTCATTATTTCTTATAGAACAACAGTATTCCACAGTTATATATCACAATTTGTTCAGCCATTCCCCAATTTATGGACATCCCCTCAATTTTCAACTCTTTGCCACCACTATAAAGAGCTTCTAGAAATATTTTTTGTACATTTGAGTCCTTTTTCTTTATTTTTATGATCTCTTTGGGATACAGACCTTGGAACCACTGGGCTTATCTTAAGAAAGACAAAAACATAGTAATTCATATTTTAAAATACAAATTAAAAATGATTATGCACATATGCAATACAGGGTATCTCAAAAGGCTTAATGAAGCCTAAAACCTTAGTACGTTTAAGCTAAACTAAGAGCTTTGGATGACTTTTGCATATATAGTGAAAATGGAAGGTAATTGTATATGGAAGGGATTAGAACAAGAGCTGCTAAAGGTCACTTGAAAAGGTAGGATTCAAGAGTCTCCAAAGAATCTAGTAGTCAGAGGTGAGGAGAAAAAGCATCCTAGATATGGGGGAGAGTTGGCATGAAGACATGTAATACAGTGTTGTAATGTCTGTGTTAAGATGAGCAGCTAGGCCAACGTCACTGGATCAGAGATTATGTGAGGGAGACATGAGGTATAAAAAGACTAAAAAGGTAGAAAGGAATGAGGTTGCAAAGGGCTTTAGAAGCCAAGGACAGTGTTTCATATTTAGTCCTGAAGGTAACAGGGAAGCACTGGAGTTTATTGAATAAATAGATGGTATGGTTACTCTGATTTTAGGAAGATCATCCGAATACATGAGTAAAGGATAGAGTAGAATTGGAAAAGCCTTGGAGCATGCAGAATATTCAGAAAGATGTTGCAATAGTCCAGCCATTAAAAATGAGGGTTTATACACTGCTGAAACTGTCAAAAGAAAGAAGGGGGAGTGTATGCCATTTGTCCATCATTCTCAAAGAGGATCAATGACATCATGGGGAATTGTTTAAGTAGAATTAAGAGGACTCATCAATTGATTGGATACAGGGGTTAGGAGAGAGGAAGGACTCAAGTATGACAAAAATTATAAGCCTGAGTTTCTGGGAGAATGGTGGTATCCTTAACAGTAATGGGGAAGTTAGGTAGAAGAGACCATCTTGGGAAAAAGCTTTAAAGTTCACTTTTGGAAAAGTTCTGTTCAAGACGTCTACCAGAAGATGACAGCATGAAAGCATGGACTTAAACTTGCGCTCTCCCCCACATCCCTCCAAACACCTGTAAAAAGTCACTATAAACAAATTCTAGAGCTACAGAACTCATGAAATGACAGAGTGAAACAAGTCTCCAGCCCAAGATAGCCTGGGTCGATGCTGGGAAGGGTCTATTACACCGTTTTGGGAGCAGAGTGCAGTCCAGTGTAGGCTGTGCCAGAAAAGACCAGGCCAGACCAGAGTGGGCAGAGCAGGCCTCAGGGCTCTGAATCACTGAGCAATGGTGGTTTCCAGACTTCTCAACCCACAAACACCAAGGACAACTTAGCAGGTCAGTGGGAAAATTCTATTGGACCTGGGTGAGAGAAGGGCATGGTTTGGCCCCAGCCCCAGAGTGGCAGAGGCAGCAGCAGCAGCAGCAGCAGCAGTGGATGCTTCCAGAGCTCCAAGTCCACAGATGGTGAGAGGAATCAAACAGCAAATCACCACAAGGATCTTTTTGCTGGCACTGAGACAGGATTCTCTTGCTTTGCCCTACTTGGATCTAGGCCACAGTCGTGGCAGGTGGTCCTGAGGTGAGGTGGTCCTGAGGTGAGGAGGAGTGCTGGTGTGGCAGAGCTTGTGGTGACTGTGGAGAGGGAGTCTTGGTAGTTACATGGCAGAAAAGAGTGCTTGAGACAGCTCACAGACCAGAGCACAGGCCAGGAGAGGAGTAAACACTTCTCATTGGATAATACCACCTCAGAAGAACTGAAAATTTATAGGTGCCTAGAAGTAGCTCTGAAAACAGCTGTACAAAACCCCTGAAGTTTGGGACAGAGCATTCCCCACTATGGAAGCAGTCATACCCTGACAAAGAGCTCAAAAGTCAAATAATTGGCTGGGAAAATGAGCAGACAGTGTAAAAGACTCAAACTATAGCATCTTACTTTGCTGACAAAGAATATCAAAATATACAGCCAGAAAAAAATCAACAAATTCAAAGATCCTACATCAAAAACCTCCAAGAAAAATATGAATTGGTCTCAGGCCATGGAAGAGCTCAAAAAAGATTTGGAAAAGCACATAAGAAAAGTAGAGGAAAATTGGAAAGAGAAATGACAGGGATGCAAGAAAATCATGAAAAATGAGTCAACAGCTTGGTAAAGGAGACCCTCCCAAAACACTGAAGAAAATAACACCTTAAAAATAAACTAACCAAAATGGCAAAAGAGATCGTAAAAGCCAATGAGTAGAAGAATACCTTAAAAAGCAGAATTAGCCAAATGGAAAAGGAAGTCTAAAAGATCACCGAAGGAAATAATGTCTTAAAAATTACAATGGAGGAAATGGAAGCTAATGACTTCATGAGAAATCAAGAAATTATGAAACACAACCGAAAGAATGAAAAAGTAGAAGACAATGTGAAATATCTCATTGTAAAAACCACTGACCTGGAAAATAGATTCAAGAAAGATAATTTAAAAATTGTTGGACTAGCTGAAAGCCATGATCAAAAAAAAAAAGTCTAGACATCATCTTTCAAGAAATTATCAAGGAGAACTGCCCTGATATTCTAGAGCCAGAGGGTAAAATAGAAATTGAAAGAATCCACCAATCACCTCCTGACAAAGATTCCAAAAAGAAAACTTCTAGGAATATTGTAGCCAAGTTGCAGAGTTCCCAGGTCAAAGAGAAAATACTGCAAACAGCCAGAAAGAAACAATTTGAGTATTGTGTAAACACAATCAAGATAACACAAGATCTAGCAGCTTCTACACTAAGGGACTGAAGGGCTTGGAATATGATATTCTGGAGGTCAAAGGAGCTAGGATTAAAACCAAAAATCACCTACCCAGAAAAACTGAGTATCATGCTCCAAGACAAAATATGGAATTTCAATGAAATAGAGGACTTTCAAACATTCTTGATGAAAAGTCCAGAGCTGAATAGAAAATTTGACTTTCAAATACAAGAATCAAGAGAAGCATGAAAAGGTAAACAGGAAAGAGAAATAATAAGGGACTTACTAAAGTTGAACTGTTTACATTCCTACATGGAAATATGATATTTGTAACTCATAAGACCTTTCTCAGTATTAGAGTAGTTGAAGGCAATATATATATATACAGAGGTCACAGGGTGAGTTGAATATGAAGGGATGGTATCTAAAAAAGGAAACTTAAGGGGTGAGAGAGGAATATATTGGGAGAAGAAAGGGAGAGATAGAATGGGGTAAATTGTCTCACATACAAGTGGCAAGAAAAAGCTGTTATAATGGAAGGGAAGAGGCAGTAGGTGAAAGGGAATGAGTGAACCTTACCTCATCAGATTTGGCTTAAGTAGGGAATGACATACATACTCAATTGAGTATCTCACCCTACAGGAAAGTAGGGGGGAAAGGGATAAGGTGGGGTATGATAGAAGGTAGGGCAGATTGTGGGAGGGGTAATCAAACACAAACATTTTTTTAAAAGGGACAGGGTCAAAGGAGAAAATTGAATAAAGGGGGACAGGATAGGATGGAGGGAAATATAATTAGTCTTTCACAACATGACAATTATGGAAGTGTTTTGTGTAACAATACATGTATAACCTATATTGAATTGCTTGCCTTCTCAAGGAGGGTGGGTGGGGAGGAAAGAAGGGAAAGAATTTGGAACTCAAAGTTCTAAAAACAAAAGTTAAAACATTGTTTTTGCATGCAACTGGGAAATAAGATATACAGGCAATGGGGTATAGAAGTCTATCTTGCCCTACAAGAAAGTAAAGGGAAATGGGATTGGGGGGGGAGTGGGGTGATAGAAGAGTGGGCAGACTGGGGAAAGGGGCAATCAGAATACCTGCCATCTTGGGGTGAGGGGAGGGTAGATATGGGGAAAATTTGTAACTCAAAATCTTGTGGAAATGAATGTGGAAAACTAAAAATAAATTGAAAGAATAAAAAAGAGATGTCTACCACAGTTTATGATGTCCAGTAAGCAGCTGGAGATGCAAGACAATAGGTCAGATGAAATGCTGTGCTTGGGAGAATAACCTCCATAGGGATAATTACTGAATCCAAAGTAGCTGATGACATCAATAAAATAACTGAGAGAAACGAATAAAGGGCCCAGGACAGAGCCTTTGGGGAAACTTATGCTCATCAAGAAAAAACTTAAAGATCCAGGAAAGGAGACTGAGAAGTCAGATAGGTAAGAAAACCAGGAGATAACAGTATAGTGAAATCCTGAAGAAAAGGGGATATCAAGTAAAAGAGGGTGATTGAGTGTCAAAAGGCCGAAGAGGGTTGAAGAATGATGAAGATTAAGAAACAGCAACTAGGATTGATAATTAAGAACTCATTGGTAACTTTGGAGAGAATAGTTTCAGGTGAACTATGAGGTAGAAAGATAAAACACAAAAAGTTTTGAACAAAATGAGAGGAAAAGAAGTGAAAGCAGCAATTTTAGGTGGGATTCTCAAGGAATTTAGCCACAAAGAGGACAGATGTGGGATATTAGTGAGAATGGACAGATTAATTGATATGTTCTTTGAGGGGGCAGGATATGAGCATGTATGGAGGTAATAGAAATGCAGCTAGTAGACTGGGATAGATGGAAGATTATTGAGATAGTGGTGACGATAGAGGGGGAAATCTGCTGAATAAAAGGAATGAAATTCCTTGTATTTGTATAGTTTTCTTTGGCAAAAGAAGGGGCACCTCTTGTGAGACAAAGTTGAAGGAGGAGACAGAAGTAGCCACCTGAATGGTGTGTCATGAGGAGGGCAGAAAGGGTGTTTTCAGTGAATGATATAATTTTTTTTCAGTGAAAGATGAGTTAAAATTCTCAGCTGTCTTATCTCTGCCTTTTATAAACATTCATTTTAAGGTGTTTATTCCACCTTCCTCACTCTTTACTACAACCCCCTCTTGCTACTAAGCTCTGTGCTTCCCATCTCTTTGGTACCTTCAACATTGGGACCATTAAGGGGAAATAATTAAGGCCTGCACATTGGGGTACTAGCAAAGGAATTGTGACATTTGTATAGAGTTTTCTGCGTCCCTATCTTTAGATAAGTGTCTTCTAGTATTTCAAAGATGATCACGTGGAAGATAGATGAGACCTTTTCTGTTTGTTCCCAAAAGGCAGATGTAGAAGCTAGAGGAAGATGTTGCAGAGTGAGACTGTAGCTTAAGGTACAGCCAACAACAGCAAAACAATAAAAAATACCAACAACATTCTCACATTCAGAGCCATCCAAATAAACCTTTAAGTGAACCTGGTTAACAAGTTGCCAGATAAGGTTTAAAGGGAACATTTTTCAGTTGACAGTTAGACTAGGGGCCTCTGAGATATTTCCCAACTCTGAAATTCTTTGATCCAGTGAAGTCTATCAGGTCTACCCTAGCTTCTAGATTATATGCTCCTTGAAGACCAGGATTACACAGCTTTTCATCTTGTATCCTTCACTCCACTCACAGTGACTTACATATGGTAGATATTAATTAGTGTTGGTTGAGTTGAGTTGAAACTGAGAACTCTTCAGTGCTAGAAGCATACCTTTGTAATTAAGGAAGATTGACAGTGAGGGTGGATTTGGAGAAAAAAAGATGTGAATTCAAATTTGCAGGTCTACAGAAAAAAATGCAAGGTCTATGTGACCTTGAGTAAGTTATTTAATTTCTCTGGGGTTAAGTTTACTTCTCTGCAAAATATTGGACTCCATGACCTTTGGTATTACTTCCTTAAATCAGTTACCCTAGGATCAATCAGGGGACTGAAGGACTTCCACAGTCCAGCAAGGGCCCTCATGGAATTCAGCAGAGCAGGAGAATATCAGCTTGAACATCAGCAAAAGACCCATTGACTTTAAGATCCAGATGCTCCACTTTACCTGCCTCCCAAGGGCCAAACAGGCTGCATGTGAGAGAGGAGGCAAAGTAGAATATTTGTCTAGTAAATCTCACAGTATCCCTTTCCTTCTCTGGGCTTCAGTTTCTCCCTCTGTGAAATAAGGTTGTTAGTTGAACTAATAGATCTCTTAGATTCCTTCCCGATCTAAATCTTTGATATAAAATTACCTGTAAGACCTAGGATTCCCAGGTCTTTAGTGATCCTTTCCCCAAAATGGAATCAGGAATGCCTGGGTTCAAATCTTATCTCAGACACTTGTCATTTATTTTACCTTGGGTGAGCAATTTAACTTCATTAAGTAATAGTTTTTTCATCTTTAACATGATGATTATAATACCTAGCTCACAGATTTTTTGTATCAATGTGACAATATGTGAAAAGTGCTTTGGAAATCTTAAAACAAATCTTAACATCAATGTCCCTGACACCAAAAAAGGATGGTGGCACACTCAGATGGCCTCAGGTCTCTCAAATTCCAAAAGGGGAAACAGCAGATAATGTCCTTTATTTTTCTTAGGTAATACAATGCATTTTTTTCTCCCAGGTTACACAACCTTAATATCCTAATTAGAAATGCATGATAAGAAGCTCTGGGAAGCATATGCAGTAAAGTAGTCAATGTTGAATTTAAATTACAATGGGCTTCACTCTTTGGTCTGTATATTCAGGAATAATTTATGGATAACTAACTGCAGAACACACACTCTTACTGGATTATTTTTCTCCTTCATTGATTTTTTTTTTATTGTTCAAGACATGCAGCTAAAAAAAAAAGAAAAATATTGAAAATATCCCTCAAAACCCCTACATACACCCCCACAAAGGACTCAGATAGCCCCAAGCAACAAAAATAATGACAACAACTTTTCCAATTCCTGTGTGTGTGTGTGTGTGTGTGTGTGTGTGTGTGTGTGTGTGTGTGTGTGTGAAAATGGACTAGATTAGAAGTGAATTCTCTGGACTTGTATATTTTTTCTTTTTTATGCATTCCAGGATCATAAAGGAAATCTTTAGCTGAAAAATTGTCTAGCTTTCTATAAAAGGAATTTTTTTAAAATAAGTTGATTGTTATAGTTTAGTTTACAGTTACCTCCATGTCAATTCAACCTAAGGAGACTTGGGTACCTGTGGCTTGAGACCTGACAGATACCTAATCTCTAGGATTTAGAGCTAGAGAGACCTCCTTAAAGTTTATTGTCTGCATAGGATCATGGAGGCATAAATTTAGATCTGGAAGAAAACTTAGAGATAAAAGAATTCAACCCTTTCATTTTATGGTTGAGGAAAGGAGAGTCCAGAAATGTTAATTCATTTGCACAGGTTCACACAAATTATAAATGTTTCAACAACCTCATTTTACAGATAAAATAACTGAGTCCAAGAGAGGTAAAATTACTTACCTAATGTCACAGATGTAAAGTAGCAGAGCTTGAATCTGAACCTAAATTTTCTCATTTTAAACACAGGCCTATATTTCTATAACAATTTGCTGCTTTAAAGCCAGTAATAATAATAGCATGATGTAATTGAAAATTCAGTATTTCCTTCAGCTGTAACTAATATTTTTGATACCCAGGGCAAATGCATTGATTGGGCAAGCAATGAATGGAGGAGAATTGATAGAGACCCCAGCACACTTCAAGACCATAGCTGATGTGGTACCAAGAGGGTAGGGAAAATAATAGTTCAGTCTAGAACTCACTGAGAGTTGTTATTGTTATTGTATTTGTCCTTCATTCTCAAAGAGGATCATGACATCAAGGAAATGATGCTATGACTTGAAGCTGACTTTTATTTGAGTGAAGAAGAGCTGTGCAAGGTCACCAGCCTCACTCTCTCCTCCAGGGCCATCTGGGTCAAGTGGCCTGATATTCACCAGGATGACTGGAGATGGCCCAGGATGTACCTAGAGTGCTCCCAAGAATGGGGAAGAAGTTATCATCTGGCAGATTCTATTTCAACAATCTTTTTATTTTTGCTAACAGCCTAGATTCAGATGTTTCTCTACTGAAGTAGTACAAGTGTCATCACTCAGCTCTAAATCCTAGTGCCCTGTAGCTAATCACTGTTACCTTCCCCTAATTACGGTTTTGATCCAAGAGTATGCTGGAGCTAACTTCAACTGGTTCTCAAGGACATAAATTTTCAGGCATATACTACACATCAGGGATTTATTTATTGATTATCTAGACTTAAGAATGAGATGAAAAACATTAATAATAAAGATTAAATTTAGAAATGTATCATGTACATTTTTTCAGGGATCCTGTAAAACGTTTAATGATAACACTTCTTCTTTGATCCCAACAGTCACTGCTGCTAATTTAATTAGGGTTGTTTATACAATGTTGGCAGTAACCTCTCTAAAGGCTCAGCACGGTGTAATGTAAAGAGTGAGCACTAAATCTGGGAACCAAGAGAATGACACTCTCCTACTCACCATGATGTCTTTAACTGAGTTAAGCATTTAACCTCTCTGGATCTGTTTTATCTGACCAACATGAAGAATATAGGGCTAGGTCTTCTATAATGTCATCTCTAAGTAGTCAATATTGAATTTTGATGTAAGGTAGGGAGGTCTAGGCAAACTGTAGCACATTAACAAGGTTGACTCAGATATAAGAAATTGTATAAAAGGATACATATGACCACATAAGGAGATAGGCATGTCAGATAGTAATGGACCATGGATGTACAACCTTAGTGTTTCACATGAAATATGGGGAAAAAACCTGAATGAAAATAGTTCCTCTGTGGATAAATTACAATGGGAGAGACAGATTAAGACAAGATGTTTTCTGTACCAGTAGATGACATACCGAGAAGCATTAATAAGATAATGGATCCATAGAAGTTCTAAAGTTCATACTACAATATCCATGTAAGTTAATTAATCAGTTAATTAGTTAACTAATTAATAAATACTACATAACAAGTACTCTGTTGAGGATACAAATAAAGATTTGAGATAAGCACTACTCAAAGAACTTTTGTTCTAATAGGGAACACAACCCAAATAGTATAACAGTGTTTAGGGAAAAGTGTTGGGTTTCTGTCATTGTTTGTTTGTTTGTTTGTTTTGGTATTTTTCTTTCTGGAGAATCACTAGGATAGTTTTAGAATTAGGGGTGAACCTTAGAAGGTGCCTAATTTATGAAAACCAAATACTTAGCTTGTTGAACATTAATTAAGCATATACGTTGATTTTTTAAAATTTTGTTTTGCTTTGTCTGTATAGAGATGGTGCTAAAGACAAGATATTGGTAGAATTCCCATCTCTATTTTTTTTCTATATAGTGAGCAATTATGCCCCTGTTCCTTCTCCTTCCTGCTCCTGACCCTGCCCCACATAGTTCCTTAATAATAAAAATCAAAGAATCTCTTTGATCCCTATTAAACAAAGGGCAAAGAGGACATTTCGTTTCTCCTATGTCAAATTAAAACATATCAATTTAACATCATTGAGAATACTGATATTTAGAAAAGGGTAAATTAGTAGAGAAAAATAGTAAATTAAAAGAAAGATATTCTAATGTTTCAACTTCTTAGCAAGAAAATTCAAATGTAAGCATAATAAACTAATACCTTAGGCAAGTAAATCTAGTTAATTATTTCTATGCTTAAAAATAAAATACAACAGCTTTTTGTCTCTTGGTGACTGAAAAATAACCATGCCCTAGTTCTTCTCAAATCAAAGTTCCAAAGGTTCCTGTTTGAGGAGGATTTCAAGCTGGTAATTGGCCCCATAATTTGTGCCAAAACACATAGCAACTGATTGTTTTCCAACTGAAAAATAGTCTTTTCTTCTGCTCTCAATTAAATTTTGCTAGAACACAATCACAGAGAAGGTCAGTTTTTACTTTGAGAATTCTGTCAGAATGTGTTTCCCCACAAACAAAAGGCAGTCCTGTCTTCCTCCCGGTGCTTCTTACATTCTGTATCTGTGTGGTCCACTCCTACCTCTCTTTTAATAAAATTGAGTTCAGAATTAAGTGCTTAACCTTGTGAAATATGATCCAGAGTTAAAGCTATAACAAAAAATATTAGGTTCAGGAATCCAAATTATTTTGAAGTGTCTCCAGTGCCAGCTTCACTTCGGTTGTCTAGACATAGTCTTGAGGATAAACACTACTTTGGCACAACCTCAATCTTGTCCATAACAAAGAAAAATCATTTTCCAATGACTGCTGCATAAAATTTGTCCAAACTTTACCAGAAGATAACTAGAAGACAACAAAAACAACAACAAAGATATATACTTTCACTAAATGGTGCAAAATTATAAATTAAGCTTAATTATTTTTAGTTAAATGGAGGAACAGGCAAACAGGACTGCTATAAAATTTGAAAGAAGCAATTCTTGGAGAAATTAAAAAAATCATTGTTTATGTATCTGGGCATCCATTTAAACTACTCTTTCGAGCTCAATAAGCTGTTACTATAAAGAGGAAGATTTTCATGTATAGCATGCAGAAATCAGGCTCATTATTCTATATTAACACTTCATTAAGAAAAAGTATGACTAAAAAGGATGTGAATTATTTGCTAAAAGTTGTAAAACACAGATATGCTAATCTGGTTGTATCCTATTATTGACTCACTACACCTATGAGGAAGCTAAAAGGAAGAGGAAGAAGTAGATGCTTTCACTTTGAATCAATATCAAAGTAACAGACACACAAGTAGGGCTATTGGATTATGTAAATTGTTTCTTACATCTCTCTCTCCCCTACTTATATATGCATCTGAAAGAAAAACAAACAAGTTGACATTGTTTAAGTTTCTTTACACAGATAATAGAAAAGGATCTAAATTCAGGCATGGAGGGGAAGAAAAGTGTTACAGAATCAAAGATCACCTGGAAGGGGCCTCAGATGTCAACTAGTGTAATCCCTATCTAATATTGCACTCTAGAATGTAACAGTCAAGCGGTCAGCAGACTTTTGTTTGATTACATCCAATGAGTGGGAACCTCCCTAGCTACAAATACCTGTCATATCTCTCTTATTATAGCTCATATTTTTGATGTTCTTTCTTATAGTGAGCCTAAATATGCCCTTTTTTCATTTCTTCTGTTTTTCTTTATCAACAAGCATTTATTTTTTTAAATCATTATTTATTTATTTAATATTTTTAGTTTGCAGCATTAATTTTCACAAGACTTTGAATTAAAATTTTTCTACCCATTTCTACCCTCCCCACTCTCCAAGGTGGCATATATTCTGATTGCTCCGTTCCCCAGTCAGCCCTCCCTTATGTTACCCTACTCCCCATAATCTCCTTTTCCCTTACTTTCTTGTAGGGCAAGATAGATTTTTATGCCCCATTGCCTATATATCTTATTTCCTAGTAGCATGCAAAAATGGTTTTATTTGAACATCTGCTTTTAAAACTTTGAGTTCCAAATTCTCTCCCCTCTTCCCTCCCCACCCACCCTGCCTAAGAAGGCAAGCAATTCAACATAGATCACACATGTATCATTACGTAAAAACCTTCCACAATACTCATGTTGTGAAAGACTAACTATATTTTGCTCCTTTCTATCCTATCCCCCTTTATCCAATTTTCTCCCTTGACCCTGTCCCTGATTACCTCCTCCCCCTATCTGCCCTCCCTTCTATTGTTGCCCTTTTTTATCTCCTTCTTCCTTCTTTCCCATGGGGTAAGATATCCAATCGTGTATATATGTTATTCCCTTCTCAGGTCAAATCTGATGAGATCAAGATTCAGTCATTCCCCCTCACCTGCCCCCTCTTCCCTCCCAACAGAGCTACTTTTTCTTGCCACTTTTATGTGAGATAATTTATCCCATTCTATCTTTCCTTTTCTCCCTGTCTCAGTATACTCCTCTCTCATCCCTTAATTTGATTTTATTTTTTTAGATATCATCCTTTCATATTCAACTTACCTTGTACCCTCTGTCTATATAGATATACATATATATGTATGTGTGTATGTATGTATATGTATATACATATCTCTATACATATGTGTATATATGTATGTGTATATATACATATATATGTGTGTATATACATATATGTATACATAAACATATATGTATGTATATTCCCTTCAGCTACACTAATACTGAGGTCTCATGAATCATACACATCATCTTTCCATGTAGGAATGTAAACAAAACAGTTCAACTTTAGTAAGTCCCTTGTGATTTCTCTTTCTTGTTCTTTTTCTTGATTTCTTTTTCATGCTGTAAGTCAAATTTTCTATTCAGTTCTGGTCTTTTCACTGAGAAAGCTTGAAAGTCCTCTATTTTATTGAAAATCCATATTTTGCCTTGGAGCATGATACTCAGTTTTGCTGGATAGGTGATTCTTGGTTTTAATCCTAGCTCCACTGACCTCCAGAATATCATATTCCAAGCCCTTCGATCCCTTAGTGTAGAAGCTGCTAGATCTTGTATTATTCTGATTGTGTTTCCACAACACTCAAATTGTTTCTTTCTGGCTGCTTGCAGTATTTTCATCTTGATCTGGGAGCTCTGGAATTTGGTGACAATATTCCTAGAAGTTTTCTTTTTGGGATCTTTTTGAGGAGGTGGATTCTTTCAATTTCTGTTTTACCCTCTGGCTCTAGAATATCAGGGCAGTTCTCATTGATAACTTCTTGAAAGATGATATCTACACTCTTTTTTTGATCATGGCTTTCAGGTAGTCCAATAATTTTTAAATTCTCTCTCCTGGATCTATTTCCCAGGTCCGTGGTTTTTCCAATGAGATATTTCAAATTGTCTTCCATTTTGCCATTCCTTTGGTTCTGTTTTATAATATCTTGATTTTTCATAAAGTCACTAGCTTCCACTTGCTCCAATCTAATTTTTAAGGTAATATTTTCTTCAGTGGTCTTTTGGACCTCCTTTTCCATTTGGCTGATTCTCCCTTTCAATGCATTCTCTTCCTCATTGGATTTTTGGAGTTCTTTTGCCATTTGAGTTAGTCTATTTTTTAAGGTGTTATTTTCTTCGTTATTTTTTGGGTCTCCTTTAGCAAGTTATTGACTTGTTTTTCATGGTTTTCTTGCATCACTCTCCTTTCTCTTCCCAATTTTTCCTCTACTTCTCTAACTTGCTTTTCCAAATCTTTTTTGAGCTCTTCCATGGCCAGAGACCAATTCATGTTTTTCTTGGAGGCTTTTGGTGTAGGCTCTTTGACTTTGTTGACTTCTTCTGGCTGTATATTTTGGTCTTCTTTGTCACCAAAGAAAGATTCCAAAGTCTCAGTCTGAATCTGAGTTTGCTTTTGCTGCCTGGCTATGTTCCCAGCCAACTACTTGATCCTTGAGTTTTTTGTCGGGTATGACTGCTTGTAGAGTAGAGAGTGCTTTTTCCTAAGCTTGAGGCACTGTTGTTTTCATAGCTATTTCTGCATAGCAACCTCTGCCACACCAGTACTCTTCCTCCCCCAAGAACCACCAATCCGGACTGGACTCAGATCTTAAGCAGGCTCTGCACTCCTGCTCTGATCTGCCACTTAATTCCTCCCACCAGGTGGGCCTGGGACCAGAAGTAACTGCAGCTGTAGTTCTGTCCTCAGAGCTGCACCACCTCTGCTGCCCTGGGGACAGTGGCCGAATCATGAACTCCTTTCACTCTGTCCCCACAGCTTTTCCCACTAACCTTCTCTGTTGTCTTTGGTGTCTGTGGGTTGAGAAGTCTGGTAACTGCCACAGCTCACTGATTCAGGGTGCTAGGGCCTGTTCCACTGAGCTCCTGGTATGATTGGTCTAGGCACAGCTCATGCTACTCCACTCTGCTCCCAGCTTTGTGTGATAGACCTTATCCAGTCAACAAACACTTATTCTCTCTCTCTCGCATTCTCTCTGCCATTTAAAAAGGAAAAGAAAAAGAAGTCTATACTAATAAATATTCAAAGTCAAGATAAGCAACTTTCCTCATTGTCTAAGTTTAAAAACTATTTCTACATCTTCAGCCCATCACTTCTCTGTTAGTAGATATGTTGTTAATGTATTGTTAATGCAATGGGAAGATCTTTCCCATCCATTAATAGGTGCATGTGACCTGCCTAGGTCACGAGGAAGCCTGAGTCATATGAGCCTGTGGTAGAAGGAGCTTGCTGAAAAGGTGGAGCAGGAAGGGGTGGAGCTGGAAGTAAGACAGAGTAGTCAGAGCTGGGAGAGAGAAAGGGCATTGCAGCTTGGAGACAGAGGAGGCTGGCAGAGAGAAAAGGAGATAGTGTGAATGAGAGAGGGAGTGATTTTGCTTAAGGGAGTTCATTTGTGGGGATGCCCTGAGAAGGGGAAGGCTTGGGGATGGTGGTACCCATTGCATTGATAATGTGTATAGATTTCTTTGTTGCTATGATGGTTTTGGCTTTCTGGTATTTGAATAGATGTTTTGGTTTCATCTTCCATGGAAAGAATCTGTTATATTTTGCAATTCAGAACTATGGCGGCATATTCATAGCAGCGATAGCTGTTGTGGGTATCACATTGGCACTACAGTAAATGGGTTGCATGTTTTATCTTTAGTTCTCTGAAATCCTGGTTGATTATCCCATTGAATTTTAAATCATTTGAAAGGATTTTTCAATTTCATTATATTTTATTTTTGTAATATTGTAGTTATTGTATAAATCATTGTCTTGATTCTAATTAGTTCACTATCAGTCCATATAGTCCTAATTTTTTTTGAAAAATGTACATTTCATCATTTTTTTATGTACAACAATATCATATAACCTTTATATACCTTGATCTGTTTACTCATTCCCCAAAAGGTAGGAACTCCCTCATTTCCAGTTTTTCTGAAATATGGTATCTATAGTAGAAACTTTTCTGGAATTAGTCCATAAGATTATACTATTGGCAGTTCTTCCCCATGTTCCAATCACTCCCTTTCTCTATTCATTCACTCAGGCTATCCCTCATGCCTAGAATATCTATGTCCTTACTTAACATTATTCTGAGAACTTCCTCTTCCTATGAGACCCAACTCAGTTGACACCTTTTCCATGAATCTTTTCCTGATACTTCTTCCCTATTCCCATCTACAGGTGAAAGTAATCTCTTTGTAAAGGAAAGAGTGGAGGAGTGAGCCCCACATATGTAGTGAGGCTCCATGTGTGGTGAGAACACTGTCCTTGTGTGGCTTGAATGGAGACAGAATAGACATCTCTGGCCTCTTCTCCCTCAACTCTTCTCCAAGAGAGACTTCCATTCCTGCCAGAAGAGGAAGCAGGAGGTTGGGGCTTGAGGCTTCTACTCTACTCTCCTCAGAGGGAGTATCAGATTATAATTCTACCTATACATACCTATAAATATCATTATTCTAGTGGTCAGGTTTGAGCTAACTTTTAAATTTTTTTGGTGGGGGGAGACCCCAAGCTCTAAATCCAAGGCTTAATTCCTTTATCAATAAATACTAGTTCCATGATGAACACATATAGAGGATATAAAAGAAACCCACTCATCAGTATAGCAAAACAGAAATCAGAGAAGGTATCCATAGGAGAATATGTGCCTGACAATACAGAGAGAAGAGAGTTATTGAGAGAGACAGAGAGAGAGAATGAGAAAGAGAGAGAGAGACAGAGAGAGAGAATGAGAAAGAGAGAGAGAGACAGAGAGAGACAGAGACAGAGAGACAGACAGAGAGACAAAGAGACAGAGAGTGTGTACTGTATCTCATTAAAAGAGAAACTCCCCAAAGTCTCTAGGGTACCAAGCTGGGAATAGAGATATGAGGGAGACCTCCCACTCCTCCCTTATCTTCCCAGGGCCTTTTCCTTCAGCAACCTGAAATAGGGTTGGCCTTTTCCATCTTCTCTCCCAAAGCTAGAAACTAGGAGTCAAAGTAACCCAAAACTTGAACAAGACTTAAAGTTTCATGAGTCTTCAAAGGAGATTGGTACTGAAGAGTCCTGAAGGGGGAGACTGAAAGGGAACTCTCACTTGGAAACCCCCAAAGGGACTGATAAAAATTGGAGCTCTCTCACCTCTCACCAACTCTGCTTCACCCCTCACAAAGGTCAGAGTCTTCGTCTCCACCAATAAGGAAAGAGTTAATGGATTTTGAAACAGGAATTACATACAATTTTATCCTAAAAGTTCTGAAAGCACTTCATATGCATTATTCCCTTCATAGAATCATAGGGTCAGAGATCTAGATTTTGAATAAACTTAGAAACCAGAAAGCATAACCCCCTAATTTTTACAAATGAGAAAACAAAGGTCCAAGGAACTAAATAACTTCCTCAATGTCACATACATGTTAAGCATCAGAAGCAAGACATTAACTCAGGAACTGTGACGACTCCATAGCATGCACTCTTTCCATTTTACTACACAACTCCTTTGCCTTATTAAATTCTATCTTATACAGGGTGTTCCTAAAGTCCGGACACAGGCAAAAATGCATATTTTCAAGAAATGAAATGATTGAAATTTTCAACCACATTTTATATAATTGGAATATTAACAAATATCATTTTCAATATGATTTCCATCACTTGTGATGCAAAAATTGATGTGCTTTGCAAGATTCACATGAACTCAATGCAGTAACTCCACATTGCCTTAAATTTTCCTATGTATCCAGACTTTGGGGACACCCTGTTTTATATCATTTATATGCATGTCTTGGTCCTATTGAATTGAAAGCTCTTTGAGGTTAGTGTGTCTTTGGATCCCTAGTACATAGTACAGTGCCATGTACATAGAAAATATAAATAATTTAGTTGTTATTATGGTTAAATTAACCACAGTGGAGCTGTACATTTTTAATCATTTCAATTTGGAGATGACTTAGGGAAGAAAAGACAGCAAAATATTTTGAATCCTGTCAACATTTTATTTTCTAGACCAGGGTCCCCCAAAGGGTGTCCTGGACCCTTTGCAGACCATGGTTTGATTGATGGATCCATGATCAACTAGAGGATGGAAAGATGGATTTCAACCTACCCTTCCTATAAGAGAGAATTTGAGGCGCTCACCTCCAACACTACCATTATACCAATAGGCACCCCTGAATTCTGCACTCCATTGCAATGACTGATTGAGTAAAATTTCCTCTCTTGTTGCCATTTTTTTTTTGCATGGGACAAAAAGAGTTGTACCAGGTAAGCAGCTATGCATGGACTATCATCCAATTTTATTATCTTTTCCCCTTCAAACTCACCTCCTTTCTGAATTTCCCTTTGTCTGTAAAAGATACCATCATCCTTCCCCATAATCTAGGTTCGTAACTTTGATGCCATATTTGACCCCTCTCTCGCAATCATCCTACAAATTCAGCCAGTTGTCAAATCTTGTTTCTTACTCCACAACATTTCTTGCATCTTATCCTTTCCCCACTACTTACTATTATTTAATCTAGATTGGCATAATCTTTCTTCTACACTATTGCAATAACCTCCTAGTTGACCTCTATCTCTAGACTTTCCCTTTCTTTAATGCAGCCTTCCACAGCTTCCTGAGTTATTTTCTGAGACTCAAGTTAGATCATATCACTTCCCAACTCCAGAAAGTTTAATGACTTCCTATTGACTCTGAAATCAAATATTACATCATATTTTATTTTATCCTTGAAAAGTAAATAAATCTACTTTTGTTTAAGCTTTACAATGTCAAAAATGATAATTACAAATAATACATGTATTTAATTTATAAATAGATAAATGAACAACTAAATAGACATATAAGGGGAACAAGACTGAGCTGTTTTAATCAACGTTGGTATGCAATCAAAAAAGTATGAAGAACAATATTCTAAACGATTTTTCACATCACCAAAACCAACTTTTGTTTATGCTCTATTTTTTCTTAGGTCAGGATTGTCTGTGGTCTATGTTTGGTTACTCAAAACTTTATTTTTTATATATTACACAAGCACTATTTTATTATTCCTCATAGCATTGTGATATATTACCACTGGTCTTTTACAAGCTGTGTAAAATCCCTACAGTGTATGAGGCTAATGTAGTGAGGCAAACTTTTTCATCTTGAGAAATGAATGAGAACTGGGTAGGAGAGAATTAACCACTCTACTTATAACCTATGAAGTACACTTTGAGTTTCTGACACAGGAGCGTGGGTCCTCTTCAGCATTGTTCAAAGAAAAATATCTGTGCTTCAGCAAATACAATAACTATCTCCCCCTGTAGCTCCTCCATCTTGGGGTTATGCTTCCCAAGAACTTAAAAGGTTTGTATGGATAAACCTTAAAGATTTGTGAGAGACAACATGAAAAAGTAGGAAGAATATGAAGCTAACTACTCATGGGTCCTTGGGTAACTAATTTAATGTCTCCCCACTTCAAATTTCTCCTTTATAAAATAAGAAATTTGGAGTAGGCAACCTCTAAAGTTCTTGCTAGCACTAGATCTATGATATTGTTGGAAAATATTCTTTTGATTCTCAATTGCCTTCAGGAATTTAATGATGATGATGAAGATACATAGATAGATAGATAGATAGATAGACAGATAGATTGATAGATAGATAAAGCAACAGGTCTAGATTCAGGAAGACCCGAGTTCAAATCAAACTTACAAGCTGTGTGATGCTGGGCAACTCACTTTATGCTGTTTCCCTCAGTTTCCTTATGTGTTATATGAGTCAGACAAGGAAATGACAAACTGCTCTAGTATCTTCGCCAAGAAAACCCCAAATGGGCTATGGAAAGTCAGATACAACTGAATAACAACAAATTATAATAATAATAATGATAATGATAAATAGCTATCACTTTAAAGTTTTTAAGTTCCTTTACTTATTTCTTTTGTTCCTCACAGCAGGTACTTTTATTATCCTCATTTTATATATAGGCAAATTCAGACCTTGAGGAACTAAATGATTTAACCAAGGTCTCATAGCTAGTTAGCCTCAGGGGAATGATTTGAACTTAGGTCTTCCTAAATGTAAAATTATAACCACTGTGCCAAATAACTGCTTCAATTTAGATCCCTTAGGGTTCAGTAGGTCAAAGGAAACAATATGTCAGCCCTTCACTTCTCATAAGTAACTAACTCTCCTATTCAAGAAATGCCAAGTGCCCACTTCTCTTTTCCTACGTGTAACTATTTCTTTGTGAACAGGAAAAGGAACTCTGAATCTACTGCCAGTCAACAACTCATGGAGGATTGATAGACAGGTGATAGATAGATAGATAGATAGATAGATAGATAGATAGATAAATAGATAGATAGATGATAGATAGATAGATAGATGATAGATTAGATAAATGGAGAGAATCTATCTATACAACATATTCATATACATATGTATGTTCATAATGATATATTGCATATATATATATTGCATACCAATATATATTCCATACCTATATATATATACACATATATACATATATGTAGATACACATAACATGCTTATATGCAAACACAGGTATATGTGAATATATATGTTGTTGTTCAGTTATTTCAGTCCTGTCCAACTCCTCATGATCCCTTATGGGGTTTTCATGGCAAAGATACTGGAGTGGTTTGCCATGTCTTTCTCCAGCTCATTTTACAGATGAGGAACTGAAGCAAATAGAATTAAGTAACTTGCTAGTAAGTGGCTGAGGCCAGATTTGAATTTAGGAAGATGAGTCTTCCTGACTCCAGAACCAGCACTTCAGCCAATGTGCCACCTAGCTACCAAGGCATATCACTGTTTTGCCTAATACACTATAAACATATAAGCTATGATATGGATGGATGTATACATACATATTTCTCTTTCTATGATAAATGTGTATATGTATGCACATATATAGCTCATACATTATAATTATCATGTATACATTATTTTAAGTTTGGCGAAGCACTTTACAAATGTTATTTAATTTCATCCTCCCAATAACCCTAAGCAGTAGATATTATAATTATTCCCATTTTCAGGTGAGGAAAGTAAGGCAGACAAAGTTTACATTTATTGCCTATTGTCACAGAATTAGTAAGTGTCTGAGGTTCAATTTAAATTTGGTTCATTCTGATTTGTAAGGGTAAGCAAAGTGGAACTTTTTGTTGTCTTTTGTTTTGGAATGCTTCTCAGCACCAAGGGAATGAAATGCCTTTGATTGAGGCTTGCCTTTGTTTGTAGGAAGGCCCACACCCTCTTGCTAATTAGGTCATGAGAGGTGAGAAGCCCTGGAGAGGTGTGAAGCCCTAGGGACCTGAGAAAGGGCATATATACTCTGAGGTTAGCATTTTATTTTGGGCTCTCACTCACTGGAAAAGTGTTGTGTGATTTGACCAGATGAAACTGTGGGCAGCCATTGTTAAGAGCTCCCCATCCCCCACCCCCCTGCCTGATTTGAAAACCCAAATGTTGGTGCTTCTCTCTCTGGTAACTATGTATGTATAGCTTTGGTCAGACAGCTAGAAGCTTGTCTGTTGATTTGTGTTATTTGCTCTGTTTATATTCTCTCTGTTTGTACTTTCTGCTCTGAAGTTCAGGGTGCTGACTTTTTCCCCTGAACTAAGTGAATGATATATGTATGTTTAATTAAAGTAAGATTGTTAACCCTTTAAAATTGCTTTCCTTAGAAAGGCAGATCAAAGGACCTGTGCTAGGTGCTCTTGTTGGCTTACACAGCCACAGCAGCTGCAAGCAACTTTGTTGTTACATGATTCCAAGTCAAAGGCTCATTTACCAACTGCCTTTTTAATTAAAAAAAGCACTGATTTTGTAGTTCTAGAAGATCAAATTAGAACATCTAATAGATTTGTTTCTCCCTCTGAAGCCAAAAGAAAGTGTAGGGGAGAAGGAAAAAAGTCATCTTTTTATTATAATTGATATAGAGCCTTCAGAGTAAGTTATTTGGATAGTCAAATCTAGGAAGAACTAGGAAAACTAGGACTAGGAAAAAAGAAATTAAATCAACAGAATGTTGAAGGAAGACTTAGTGATGATAGGATCATGGATTTAGAGCTAGAAAACCCCATAGAGGTCACATAACTAAAAATTATTTGAGGTAGGATTTGAACTTCACTCTTCCTTATTTCACACTCAGGTCTCTTTTGGCTACTCTATACTACCTCATCTAAATCAATCACTTTTCATATAATGTAGGGGAATAAAACACTTCTCTCTAAAGGTACTAATGATGTATTATTAATTGTCAAATATGATCTTTTGCTAGTCCTCATTCTTCTCAAACTATATGGTGCATGTGACACTGCTGACTCCCATCTTTTCCTGAATTCTCTCTCCTTTTCTGGTTTTTATGATACTACTCTCTCCTGGTTCTTTTCCCACTTCATTGCTAACTCATCACTCTTAACATACTCTTTAATTGTGAACATTCCCCAAGGTTCTGTCATAGACCTTCTTCTCTCCTCTCTCGACATTGCTTCTCTTTGGTACTTCATTAGATCCCATTTGTTCAATTACTATGTCTATGCAAATTACTCCAGGATCTATGAATTTAGTTCCAGTCTTCCCCTTGAGCTTCAGTCCCCCATCAACAATTGTATATTGTACATGCAAACAGGATCTTTCATAGTTATATCAAACTCAAATATATTCAAAACATACCTCTCTGTTTCTTCTCCCCAAATATCTCACCAAAATTTCTTGTTACTGTTGAAAGCACCACTATCCTTCTAGTCTTATACTCATATCAGCATTATCTCTGCTTCCTCTCTCTCCCTCACCCCACATATCCAAATAATTGTCAAATCTTGCTGTTTCTAGCTCTACAGGATCTCTGCAATCCAAACCTTCTCTCCACTCATGCTGATGCCATCATATTTCAGGCTTTCATCTCACTTCATATGGATTTTTTCATAACCTCCTAATCGATCTCCCTGACTTGTCATTCCTAGATACTGCTGGCAAATGGATAATCCTTAAGCACTGATCTAACCATGCTATTTCCCTATTTAATCAACCTCTATGGTTCCCTAATTATTGCTAGAATAAAATATAAATCCCTGTGTCCACTTTTAAAGCCCTTCATAACACATCCGCAAGTTAACCTTGTAGCTTCATTGGTATTATGTTTCTATTAATTCAGCATTTCCAAACATGTCCCTTCCCCTTCCCTACCAGTTAATCCATTGAATATAACGTTCCATATAACATACAATGTACATCAAAAGAGACTGGAAAGACACATGGAATATTCTATACCTGTAGCCCCCACCTCAACATAGAAGGGAAGATGTGTTTTCTTCTCTCTTGGAAAACAAAGCTTAGTCATTATAATTAGAAGCATTTGAGTTTCCTTTTGTTTTGTCTTTATTATGTTATACTCTATTAATATTGTTTTCTTATTTCTTTCTTCTGCATTAATTCATACTCCTCATGATTTTCTGAAACCTTTTTATTCAGGATTTCTCATGGTATAGTAATAATTCATTACATTCATCTTTAGGCATTCCCCAGTCCATGGCACCCACTTGACTCTTGGCTACTACAAAAAATGCTGTACTTTAACTATGCAGTTTATTGTTCTAAAAGTTCTGTCTCAGACTTGCATGAACTGATGCTGAGTGAAGTGAACAGAACCAGGAGAACACTGCACACAGTAACAGCAACATTGTGCAATGACCAACTTTGTTAGACTTAACTCTGCTGGTCAGTGCAATGATCTAAGACAATTCCAAAAAACTCATGATGGAAAATGCTATCCACATCCAGAGAAAGAACTATGAAGTCTGAACACAGATCAAAGCAGACTATTTTCTCCTTTTTTGTTGTTTTTTGTGTTTTCTTTCTCATAGAACTGGGAATCCTTGTTCTTAACATGGGATAAAATTAAGAAACTCTTTAGCTTGGCCTACAGATTTGCAAACTTCTCAGACTCTGTCTGATCCTGGTTCAGTCTTCTTATACTCAGGACATTGCTTTCTGTCTCTGCATTTCTCCAATCATCCTCCATCTCTGTCTGGCTGATTTTGATTCTTCCCCCTGATGCCTACCATGCCTTTGATTTCTTCCTTATGCAAAGTCCTTAAAGATACATCATCCCTAGTTGTTGGTAGGTCCTTGGTCATGTATGTAACTCAGGGTACAGTTAGGAAGAAGAATTTAAAAAAATAGGATAGAGGCCACAGAAGGACTGTATTGATTCATCTTTATTGTGTCAATTTGAGATTTCATCACATTATAGTAAAGTTTAACGAATTCTCATATAAATGCTGCTTTTAGTCAATACAATATAAATAAGTATTTAAAAGGTATTGGGCCAGAAATTGCTTAATTGTCCAGAAAAATAAGATTTGCTACTTTAGAGGGGCAAGTATTAAAGTCTTAGTTATTTTTTAAAATTATCATCAGTAGAACTAAATGAACTTTTATAATAAGTATGAGCTTTCACACTATGAGGCATCCGCTGGCCTGAATCAGGTAAAAGAATTTATGCTCAAGGATTCTTCATGACTAATAATGGAAAAGGAAGTTTTCTAAATATTTGATAAAGAACTTATATTTTTAGGTATTGCCTATTTCCAGAGCTACATTAACTTGATCCATTGCATTCAACAAATATTTTATAATCAAATACTTATGTACAAGGTGCCATGTAAGGTGCTGAGGATACAACAATAAAAAGAAATATTCATATTTGTATATAACATGTATAAGAACATAAGAAGTACGTATAACATACAAACTGATGTCTACAAGGAGAGAGTGATCACATCTGGGACAAGCAAAAGAACTCTCATAAAAAAGATGCCATTGAAGGCCAGAGACTACTTCACTTTTGGCTTTATCTACACAAGGCTTAACAGAGTACCTGGCCCTTGAGAAAAAGAACAGTAAATGCAGGACTACAACAATGTAAGTAGAAAAAAATCCATGAAATAATCTTAATACAATGTTGGAAAATTACTAAGAATATAAATGGCCCCAAAGAAAGATATGAGAAGACAACTCCTCCTACTCCTTTGGAAAGGTGGCTGGTCTTTCAACCTTTTTTATGGAATTGTTCTGTTTTAAGAATTCAATGTCATTGGTCCTAAATTCTTCCCTTATCCATAGATGATGATATTATATTCTTAAAACAGAATAATTCCAGAAAAATGTTAAAAGAGCTGCCACTTTTACAAAGGAGTAGGAGGAGTCATCTTCTCATGTCTCTGCTTTGGGGTCATATATGGTCTTTGTAATATATGATTGTGATGGAATGTTATTGTGCTATAAGAAATGACAAGTAAGGTGATTTCAGAAAAACCTAGAAATACTTACATGAACTGACGAAAAGTGAAGGGGCAGAACTAGGAAAATGTCCTACACAGTAACAGCAAGATTATATGATAAAGAATTGTGAATAACTTAGGTATTCGTAGGAATACAATGATCCAAAACAATTCCAAAGGACTAATGATCAAGGATACTACCCTCCTTCAGGGAAAGAAGTGATACTATCTGAATATAGATTGAAGCATGATTTCTTTAATTCCTTATTTTTTTATTCAAGTCTTCTTGCACAAAATGAGTATTATTGAAATATTTTATGATTGCTCATGTATAAACTATAACAGATTGCTTACTGTCTCAGGGAGAGGGGAGACAAAGAGAGAGGAATAGAATTTGGAACTCAAAATTTAAAAAAATAAAATTGCTTTAATATGTGATTGGGGGGAATTAAATACTATTTACAAAGAACACAATATCATAATTTCCAGTGTAAGCTGCCTAAGATCATAAGTTGTAAGTGAAAAAGAGCAAACACCTGTTGCAAACAGGACAGCATATAATGATCACAGATTGAGAGATAGAAGGGAACTTGAAGGGCATTTAGTCAAATTAACCTAATGTTATAGATGAAAAAACTAAGGCCCAGGGAGAAGTGACTTGTCCAAGGTCACAAGGACAAAACTAGAATTTGAACCTAGGGTCTCTGACTCCAAATTTATCCCTCTATCTACTGAGCTGGCACTGTTCTGAAAGCCATTTTAAATGTCACATAATGTTGAACTTCTATTATTCTCAGATTTTTCAATCTAAAGGGCTACAGATGGCTAGGGGGAGAGCATTATTATTCAAAAACAGGTGAACAAGCCACAGGTGGACAAGCCAAAAGGATAGCATCTCTAATTTTCTGCTCCATTCAGTTAAACAAATGTTGACAAATACTGAAGCTATGGAGGTGTAGAAGTAGAAGTCCCAGGGCCTGTCCTTAGAATTTTCAGTCTTGTGGGTAAAGTGAACATAATATGGAAAAAGCGCATTAAAAGCCTAAAAAGACTAAAAAAAATTCAATTACTCCCTTTTAGCTCTGGGATGAAATATTAATTTCTCTCTCTATTTGGCAGGTAAAACTCTTCAAAACATAGCTGGTACCTATCATTTTAGTTTTCTTACACATTTTTATCTCCTGACACTCTGAGGTCGAGGCACGCTTACTCTTCTTTCATATACAGTACTCCACATCCCATCTCCATGCTTTTGCACTGGCTGTATGCCCTGCCTGGATTGATCTCTTTCTTTACTTCTCCCTCTTGGAATTTCTGATTTTTTTTTCCTTTTAAAAATTTAATATTTTCCCCAATTACATGTAAAATTTTTGAAACATTCTTTCTTTTTTTTCAATTTTGAGTTCCAAATTCTCTCCCTCCATTAGAATATATAAGCCCTTTGGGGTAGGGACTGTTTCACTCTTGTCTTTGTATCCACTACGCTTAACAGAGTGCCTGGTACCAGAAAAGTGAACAGTAAATGCTTGCTGATGAGTTTGAAAGGCAGTCTCACAGGGGTACAAACAAGACAGGAAGCAAATAGAAAAGGACCAATGTGGACTGCAATGTCCAGGAAGGATTCATAGGGAGAGGGATCTCAAGGTGGAGCTCATGGGAGTGGTTCAGAGCAAGGGGAGGCTCAACCAGGAAGAGAAAAACCAAGCACTCCTTGTGCCAGGCTCCTGGATTGACAGGCACCAATCAAACTTTGCTTCAAACCCCTTGGACAGCTTTTTAGACTCAGTCAAGAATGATGAAAACAGATCTTGGAGGGCCACCACAGTAGCTCCTGATGTCCAATGTCCACCCTCCCTTCATGCTTCAGTGTGCCTGCTCCCCATCAGGCTCTGCTATGCCAGGCAGTGCCTGAGACAGAGAGAGAGAAAGAGAGAGAGCCAGAGAGAGAGAAACTGTAGAGGGCCAGCTCTGAGAAAGTCCATTCTGGGATACGATACAGGCCAGAGGCCTGTTCTTGCCCTTGGGCTGATGACTGGGCACAAGGGCTCTCCATCCCCCACCCCGGCATACATGTGCTGCTCAGGATAAAGGCTCTTCAAGCATCCTCCGTACACATGGTACACATGTGCTCTCTCAAAAACCCCACAGCACACATGTGCTAAATACCACCTGTGGGCTATTAACACAATATTGTTTATAGCAAAAGAACTAAGGCACAAGGAAGTCATGCATTATGCAAATGCCTTGCACATGGATTTGTTGATTCTGCTAGCTTAAAAGGGTATATAAGTCCTGTCCCTCAGCTTAATAAATGGAGCTGTACTTTACTCTTCTGCCTGGCCCATGTTTTGTGTTTTTCTTTTGACTCTCTGAGGCAGCATTCGGCCATCTCTGGCCATTTCAGCACCACAGCGCTGGTGGCAAGAAACAGACACAGACACAGACACAGAGACAGAGACACAGAGACACACACAGAGAGATACAGAGATGGGGGGGGGGGGCAGAGACAGACAGAGACAAAGAGACAGAGACACAGAGAGGGAAACAGACAGACAGAGAAAGGAGACAGAGACAGAGAGAAACAGACAGAGAGACAGAGACATAGAGAGGAGAAAGACAGTGAGAGAGAGAAAGAGAGGGAGAGAAGGAGAGAGAGGGAGAGGGAGAGAGAGAAAGGGGGAGAGGGAGGGAGGGAGAGAGAGAGAGAGAGAGAGAGAGAGAGAGAGAGAGAGAGAGAGAGAGAGAGAGATACTCTAGTCTTAAATACCTGGATAGTTTTTTTTTAGATTTAGTCAAGGTGGGGATGGGTACAGCATAGAGCTCAGGCACAGCCAATGTCTAGGTAGTTGGAGGAAAACACAAGAGATTCAAGGGAAATGAAAGATGAAGTGGAAGGGCAGAAGGAGTTCAGGTAATAAGAAAGACTAGGCAATGGAAAAGGAACTAGGACCTTTATAAAAGCACACAGAGTTTTCTAAAAACAGTAATTTTACAAAGGTTTTCCAAGCTTCCCAAGTCTCCTCCCCACTCCACTCTTCAGCAAATGATATGGACTAGTATTTTGCCTAGAAGATTAAGACAATCCTGTAATGGTAATCAGGGCGGGGCTTTTTTCTGTTCTTCTCTTAAATACCTTTAATGATTCCGGCCTTTGTTTGAATGGCTCTGGTAAAGTGAGATCTTGTCTTGGAATGTTTCTCAGAACTAAGGCAATCAGGAGTCATTGAGGTGTATATGATGTGATACTGGGGATGGGGAACTTTCACACACCCAGCCTGGGTGAGGTCAGAGCCCTCAGGGCTCCCAACAGGATATAATTGAGGGGAGCTTGATGTTTGACTTTTGGGGCTCACTCATGCAAGGAGTGTTGAGACTCTGGACAAGCCATTGTGACTGCCACCCGGCTTTGCTAACCCACACCCATTGGTTCTTTTCTGGTAACTATGTAGTGTGCTTTGGTCAGACAAGGTCTGTCTGTTGATGTTTGTAATTTCTGTTTGTATTTGCCTTGAAGTTCAGAAGGCTGATCTTTTCCCGCTGAACTAAGTGAATGATATATGTAAGTTTAATTAAACTGAGATTGTAACCTCTTAAAGTTACTTTCCTTAGAAAAGCAGATCAAAGAACCTGTGCTAGCAGGATTCTTGTTGTTGGGCTTGTGTTGGTCTTTTACCCCCACAACAAGTCTTAGCCTCATTGTTGTTACACATCCCAAGTCAGTATTAATTTTCTCCATACTTACATATGATACAAATTTTGAGGGAAAAGTATCTTCCTTGATACCTGTGAAGGCAAGCAGGGTGGGACTTCCCCCGCCCCCCCCCCCCCCCCCCCCCCCGTTGTTTTTTTCTTTAGGAGTGCTTCTCAGCACTAAGGCAGTCAAGTACCTTTGATGAGTCTTGCCTTTCAAATGTAATGGAAAGCAAAGTGGACTTTTTGTTGTCTTTTGTTCTGTAGTGGTTCTCAGCACTAAGGCAATTTCCTTTGAGTCTGGTCTTTTGTATCAATCAAGAGTCTTTGATAACCTGCTTAAGAAACAAAAAAGCCCCAGTCTCCAGGCCCCACACCCTTTTGCTAGGTAGGTACTAAGCCCCAGCACCCTGAGAGGTGTATATATGCTCTGAGACTGGTGTTTTGTTTTGGGGGTTTCATTCATTGAAAGAGTGGTTGTGTGGTTTGGCCAGATGAGACTCTGGGAAGCCATTAAGACACCCCCCCCCCCACTTTGAAAACCCAGACGTTGGTGCTTCTCTCTCTGGTAACTATGTATTGTGATTTGATCAGACAGATAGAAGCCTGTCTGTTGATTTGTGTTATTTTGCTCTCTTTATAATTCCTGTTGGTAATTTGTTTGTATTTTCTCTGAAAGTTCAGAGTGCTGACTTTTTTCCCCTGAATTAAGTGAATCATATATGTAGGTTTAATTAAAGTAAGATTGTTAACCCCTTAAAGTTGCTTTCCTTAGAAAAGCAATCAAAGAACCTGTGCTAGCAGCCCTCCTGTGTGCTGGTGCTGTTGGTCTTAACCCACCATAGCAGCTGCTAGTTCCATTGTTGATACAATACCTCGGCAAAAAAATTGGCCTTTTCTTCTCTTACTTTAAAATAGTACTTTATATCTTTTTTCTGCCTTGATTTCATTTTGTACCTCAGTTCTTTTTTTTTTATAAGGGCCTTCCCTTTCCCACAGGGTTGTAAAGTCCTTGAGGGTAGAAGTGTAGCTGACGGACCTTTGCATCTCTCTTATCTGCTAGCCCTGCATTTGGCTACACATGTCTCTCCAAATGTATGATTCTTTGGGAAATCAGTATTCATGTTAGGAAGATCCTCTTCCACATTCTAAGCTCCTTCATCCCTGGTCTTTGAAGAAAACTAGAAAATTGGTAATTCTGAAGTATGGGGAATGAGGTCAGAATGCAATTCTGTCACGGGGGAGCCATGTGCAAAGGCAGCTAGGTGGAAGATGTAACTCTGTGTACAGGGAACAAATATCTGGTAGGCTAGATTGACCAATAGAAAATGCATGAATGGGGGCAATATGAAATAAAATTGGAAATGTAGGTGGAAGTCAGACTGTGGAGGGTTTGAACGCTAAAGAGAATTTGGATTTTATCCTAGAGGCAGTAGAAGTAGATTGTGTATTTTTTGGGGGGGAAGGGGGGAAGGCAAAGGAGGAGGATTAAGATTGGCATGATTAATTCTGCATTTTAGGAGTATTAATTTAGCAGCTATGGGGGATGGATTGAAGGGGAAAGAGAAAGAAGCTGGGGTGATCAATTAAAAAATCAAAGTAAGAAAGAAGAGATGAAGGTCTGAATTAGGATAGAGACTATAAGAGAGGAGAGAAGGGGACCAACAGGGCAATATTTTGGAGGTAGACTTGACAAGATTTAGTGACTAATTCAATATGGAGAGAAGAAAGGGTGACTCCAAAGTTGCAAATCAGAATAACTGGAAGAATGGTGACCAAAACAGGGAAGTTTGAAGGAAGAGTAGTTGTTTTGTGGGGGGAAGAAAATTCAGGGCCATTAGGCATAGAGAACCTCTGCTATACACCACAATGCATAAATTCAATCCCATGGCCTTGTAGAGAAGATTATTCTAAACTTTAAGCTTGTTGGTTATTCAGCCTGCCCCGAAAGTACCCAGAACTATTTCTTGAGGAGCATCAGTCATGCTGCTCACATCAAGCTCACTCTCTGCTCTGCTCCCCCTCGCTATCAAGTGCCTTGCCCCCATGAGGATACTCTCTTTCTTTTTCTCTTCCCCTTCCTACTCTTCCTCTCTAGTACCCCTTAGTGCTTTTCCATATTAGAATCTAAACTTTTTGAGAGTAGAAATAGTCTTGTTTTCCAGTATCTGTTTCCATTGTATTTGAAACAGTACCTGGCACATTATTATCCTTACCATTATTATCCTTATTAAATGCTGTATCTATGTATCTAGGTATCTATCTATCTACGATATTTAAGGTAAGCACATTGACTTCTCCATTTTTTTTTACCTTTCCTAGGCAAATCTCCATGGATGGAAAAAAAATATTTTCCCCAAAAGGTGTTGTTTGATATCTCTATTTATCCAGTCATCTGTCATTCATGACATAAAAATGACTGAGGCAATTCATAGGTGATAAAAATAAATAGGTTGTAAAATGTCTAGGGTTGTCATTGTGCCAGTTTTCCCACTGGCAGTGCTGGGATGAAGCCTGATATAAAACTGTACGTTGTTGAGTAAATGCTGCTGAATGTAAATTCTATCTTCTGCTGATCATTTGAAGTCACTCTTGTTCAGGCCTGATAATTCATTTCTTCTAGGATTACTTTCCATTCACATTGTATATATCTTGAATATACATAGTTTTTGCATATTATCTCCCCTGATAGAATGTGGAGAGGAAAAGAGAGAGAGAGAGAGAGAGAGAGAGAGAGAGAGACAGAGAGAGAGAGAGAGAGAGAGAGAGAGAGAGACAGACAGAAAAACAAAGAGAGGGGAGGGTAGTTCATTGTATCCCCAGTATTAGCACAATGTTTAGCAGGAAGTAAGTGCTTAATAAATTCATGTTGATTATTTATTGACTGACTGTTCCTGGCCTTATTTCCTTAGATTATGCCCCAGTTTACAAATGTCCTTCTTTAAATGTAGCAGCCAGAACTCAAGACAATACTTTAGTTTCTTGAGAAGTATTTCTTTTCCCCCAGAAATTTTCAATCTTATTGCTGAACCACTTTTGTTATTCAGGTTTCCTAATTTATCTTGATTTTCTTATTGTGCAGCTGAAAGCAGTGCTTCACCATGTAGAGGGTTGTGGTCTCACTTCACAGAAGACACCCCCTGTTAGAGTGTGTGTTTATACATTATTATTTAGCATATAACCTGCATAGAAGTAAGCTATTGGTACTAGGCTGTTAAGCTATATTGTCACTCTTGAAACATCATCTATGGATTCAATACCCACTATGTCCTTAATTCATATTTCTGAATATTTCAATATATTGGACAAGGTAAACCTAGCTAAGCAGGTATAAAAATGCCCTCCATATCTGTGTAGATGAGAATCACAGCTTAAAATAATCCAGGGACTTGCATAGTCTTTATCCTCTTCATGCATAAACTAGATTAATAATTTGTAATAACTATGTCCCATGGTTGTTGGGTTTAGAAAACTCATTGAAAGCTTTAGGATGCTATATTATAATAATTATTATGATGATAATTTTTATTACTATTATCAGCAGCAGCAGCAGCAGGAGGAGGTGGCGGAGAAGGAGTATAGATGTATTAAAGGCAGGCAGGTGGCAGAATAAATGAAATGCTGAACCTGGGGTCAGGAAGACCTGAGTTCAAATCCAGCCTCAGATGTTTATTAGCTTCATGACTTCAGATAAATCACTTCACTTGTTTGCCTCAGCTTCTTCATGTGTAAAATAGGAATTTAATAATACTACCTACCTTCCAGGGTTGTTATAATGATCAAATGGGGTAATATTTTTAAAGCACTAAGCACTTAACAGCACTTAACACAGTACCAGGCACATAGTAGCACTTGATAAATGTTTTCTTCTCCCTTTCTTCATCTCTCAGTTGAAGTTATTCTAGTTGAATTAGGATAAAGTTATCAGAAACATGGTCCGTGGGACATATATTGTCCCTAACACCCAGTAGTGCAGCCCAAACTAGATTAAAATGCAATTGGGAAATATTTTCAAAATACATAAAAATAATAAAACATAGACAATGTTAATATGTGCTGTGCTTTTCTAAGTCAATATGTATCTCATAGGGATCCTTATCTATGGTTTAGTGGCTCCCGTTTCTATTTGAGTTTGACATTATTGGACTAGAATACCATTGGAGTATCTTAGAATGCTAAGATATTATAGTTATATTACTCAGATCCTTTAAGGAATAGTGCAAGAACACGTGTTATAATCTGTAATATTTGGTTCTTTTTTTTAATATGTGGTTGTTAATTGCATGTGTTTCCTTCTTGGAGTATATTTCAATAAGTTGTATATTAAAATCATATCATTAAGTATTTCTTTATATTTAGGGGAAAGAGACTTCTATCAGGGGTCATAAAACCTGGATTAGAGAACTTGTTGGTCTCATTAACCCAATCTGCACCAAGAAATCTCTGCTGTCCATTTGAGTTTGCCAGGCAGTAGAGCAGATAGAGCACTGGACTTGGAGTCAGGGAGGCCTCAGTTTTAATCTTACATCAGACACTTCTTGTCTTTCTGACCTTGAGCAAGTCAATTAACCTCTCTGTGACTAATTTTTTTCGTTGGTGAATTGAGGATGATAGTAGCACCTATCTTATAGGGTAGTTGTATTGGTCAAAAGAGATAACAAATATAAAGTACTTCGGAAGCCCTACAGTTCTATATAAATTCTCACTATTAATATTAGCTATTTTAAATTTATAATTCACTGATTAAAAATTATTTGATTCCATTATTTGATATTTGGCATATTCAAATCCTTTCTATAACAACGTACATGACAGCAAAATTCTTCCTCATTTGAAGTTATTTCAGTAAAATCACAGTCAGTCCATAAACATTTATTAAGTGGCTGCCAGCTGCCAAGCACTATGCTCAGTGCTAGGGATATTTTGTTTGTCCTTAGTTTCAAAGAGGACCAATGACGTCACAGGGTGATAACTTTACTTGCATCTGAATTGAATTTAAGTGAGGCAGAATTACATAATGTCAATAGCTTCACTCTCCCTTCCAGTCATCAAAGTCCTGTGGCAGGACAAAAGTCAAGACTACGGGTACCTAGCTGGTAATAGAAAATGTTATATTTGATCGTGGGGCTAATAAGGTACCAGTGAAGTTTATTGAGTAATGGGGTGACATGTCAGGCTTTTAGGAAAAGTGCTTTAATAGATGAATGGAGTATGTACTGGACTGGGGAGAGATTTGTTTCTATCCAACCAATTGGAAAGCTATTGCAATAGTCCCAGCATGAGGTGATGAGGGACTGTATGAGGACTGTGGCAGTTTTAGAAGAGAGGAGGGGGTAGGTAAGAGAGATGTTACAAAGGCTAACAAAGGCTTGTTACAAAATCTATAGGGCTTGGCCATGTATTGGATATGGGGATGTGAGAGTAAGTGAGAAGTCAAAGATTACACCTAGTTCATAAGCCTGTATGACTGGGAAGATGATGGCGCTTTTGTTAATAATAGGGGAATTTGGAAGGGAGTAGGTTTTGTTTGTTTGGGTTTTGTTTTTTGTTGTTGTTTTTTTTTTTGGTTTCTTTTTTTGAAAAGATAATGAGTTCAGTAGAGAATGTCTTGGGGACATAAAAAAGTAATAGAAAATTTAAGCTCTGACTTAGAAGAGCTCATCTGTCATTGGGAAGAGAAAATATATATACACCTATACACACGTACGCACAAAGGAATATGTTGTATACATATACATCCAGATTATCTCACATGTGAAGGGAATTCCTGAATGAGAAAATCCCTGTACCAAAAAAGTCAGCAACTTTTCTTTAACTGACAGTCTTAAAGAGTTGTTTAGGGCACTGAGAGTTTAAGGGAATTTGCTAAAGGCCACATGGCCAATATGTAACTTAATCCCAGGTCTTTCTAACTCAGAGGACTGTGCTCTATTCATTTCAACCTGATTCCTTTTTAGTATAATAAATGCATACATGAACACATAATGAAGAATAAGATACCATTACTGCATAGTGGAATATGCTGTAAAGCCAATCAGTAAGGGAAAAGATCTTTAAGTGGGGCTTCAGGTGGGGCCAACAAAGGGAGGTCTGATTAGAGAAAGGCCTACACCCTTTCATTAACTAAGTGTGAGGCCCCAGGCTGGTTAGCAAACTAGTTTGCTAGTTTCAGAGAGGTAGGAAGTCCTCAGGGCCCTAAGGGGAATAGCTAACACCAGAGCTAGTTGTATATGCCTGAGTTCTGGTCAATCAGATGAAGTTCTAGTCAATCAGATGACAGCTAAGGACTGTATAAAAAGAGAAGACAGAATTTGGAAATGGCAGAAGCCAAGAAACTGAGGATGAAGAGGGGCAGAAACTGAGCACTGAGGACTAGGAGGAAGAGAAATTGAGGACTGAGGACGAGGAGGAACAGAAACTGAGGACTGAGGACTGAGAGCAGAAGGAAGAGCAGCGGGATTCAGAAGCTGAGGGCCAGCTTCTGGAGTATGCAGAGCAGAGAGTGAATGCAAGAGGGAGTTTCTGAACTTAGAGTCAGCAGAGCTGCAGGAGAAAGTGGTGAGCAAAGACTTAGGATTTGCCAGTGATCTTAAAGGAGGGCCCTAGCATTAAGAGGAAGCACAAGTATGGTTTGGCTTTCTGCTATAATATTTTGTTGTAATCTCCTTCTTACTATAGTGAGGTTTTGGATTGTTATTGCCACAATATGGAATTGGGGGCATTGGTCCTTGAGTCTGATCCTTTGGAGTTTAAATAAATGTTATACTTCATCTGCCTTCTACCTAGAGAATTCATTATACTTTGAGATTCCCAACCATTTAGGCATGGTCATGGTCCTCTCTGAGGTCATGAATTTTGCCTTACTCATATATATGCACAGGAGTAATGGGAAAAAATATTTTAAAAGAACATTTCAACTAATTACTTTTGGGGGTAAGAAAATACTCTGGCAAAAATAAAAGTGATCTATACAACATACAGAATGAGACATATATTTGAAGATGACCAAGGAGGGAATTTGTTTTGTTTGACTACTTACTTTTTTTTTTTTTTTTTTTTTTTGCTTTTTGGCAGGGCAATTGGGGTTAAGTGACTTGCCCAAGGTCACACAGCTAGTACGTGTGTCAAGTGTCTGAGGCCGGATTTGAACTCAGGTCCTCCTGACTCCAGGGCCGGTGCTCTACTGACTGCGCCACCTAGCTGCCCCCTGACTACTTACTTTTGTTACAATGTTTTTGTTTGTTTTTTGTTTTGTTTTGTTTTTTTACTTCTTTTATTTATTCATTTTTTCTAATTTGGGAGAGTGGCATGAGAGAGAGAGAGGAAGTTGGGGATAGGATTCCAGATTCCAACCCACCTCAAAATGAGAAAAATAAAGATGGAAATTCAGAAGAAGTCATAGCCTAGCAAGACAGCTTTGAAAGTTACACATTGAATTGATGATATGTTTTTTTAAAAAAAGGATAGCAAGCTCTTCATAACAGAGAATTTCAGTTTCACACATAATGTTCTTTCTTATATCCAATGTATGCTGAAGTATTCATTTCTCTTGGTATTTGTTAGGCATAATTTTAAAACAATAAGCATGTCAGAAATGACTATTTACCTGCACTGTATAAAAACATTTCTACCCATTTGTTACATTTGCCTACTTACTTTTGAAAATGGTATAACTCATCATTTCCCTAGCTAGGAGGTATAGTGGATAGAATTCTGGACCTGATATCAGGAAGATCTGTATTCAAATTTGGCATCAGACATTTATTAGGGTAAGTTACTTAAGCTTTTTCTGACTCAGTTTCCTCACTTGTAACATGGGGATATTAATAGCATCTACTTCCCAGAGTTGATGTGAGGACAAGATTAGATAATATGTATAGAGTGCTTTGCAGATATTAAAGCACTAAATAAATGTTATGTATTTTTATTATGTTCCCAACCCCCTGTTACCTAGAGACAGCTTTCCACAGCCCCTAACAGCATAAAGACACTCTTCCAAAAGCATTTGGGAAATCCCTATGCCCTTTTTCTCTCTACCTGTCTTTCTACATTCATTGACCTCAGAGGGAAGTCCCATTGTACTTGATAAACAGTCTATGTGTAGCAGGAAAACATGGAGGATAATTGGGCTAATAGAAATTAAATTTAGAGAAGTCCTTTGAAGTCATATCCCTAATCTGTCAACACATGATAATTCCTCCAAGAACACTTGCCAAGAGCCTTTTTCACTTGAATGTAATTTAACTTAAAAAACGACACTTCCAACGTACCTCTTGCCAAGCTATTACATAGCTTAATAAATCTTCATAGTGCTATTCAAAGTAATAAGTTATATCCAAATATGAATCTTACCTCTAAAGGGAATTTACAATAGCCCCTTCCCATTCCTCCCACACTGACCAGTTTTTCAGAACCTTTCCCTTTCTCTCTTCCTTTCTCCTCTTCTCTGTCCAGCTCTGTAAACTATAGCTGGAGTTAAGAATAGAACTGGCCTCATTCAAATATATTCTCCTTTTTTTCATTTTTCACCCATCTCTCCCCACAGTTCTCTTTTGTGTGGAATTGTCAGAAGAGTGCATTAGAAGGATTTTATTATGTAAATTTCTTTATGAGGCATGTGCATGTTGCTATGGTAGAAATAATTTAGAAAACTTCACCAATACCTATGCAGAGAATACTCATGCTCAGGACTTAGATGAATCAGAGCCTGTATTATTTTTGCATGGCTATTTTTTTTACTTCATTTATTCATTATTCATCCATTCATCCATGTATGTATGTATGTATTTAATTGTTCATTCATTTGTTGGTTTTTTATTTATTGCTTTAATGCTACAAAGGGTAATTTCAGGTACAGAATATTTACGTATGAATAAATCTCATATACTATCCCCCAACACTATTTTTATTTCAGGAAGATATAAATATCCTAAAAACACTCTGTGTAGCATGTCAGAATGCATTTCAAAAGAAATAAATAGGAGACAAACATTTTCTTATCTTCTCAAATCAGACTTCTGGTCATTAAGAAGCCAGTAAAATGGTAAAACTGACTGCCATATGGGGAGATAATTTCTTGTGTTGGGATTATGATGCAAAGTTTTACAGAACAAAATTCTTTTCTCAACCAATTGTCAAAACACTTTAAAAATCGACAGATTATTTTTCATCTTTGACACTGATTTGTGGATCATTGACTAAAGCAAATCACTGTCCAGTTTAATGGACTGTGCAGTGAGCCATAAAAAGTAAGACCACCGCTCACCATGGACTTTGAGCACAATATCCTCCAATGACATTATGGCTTGTGTTGTGTGAATATATGATGTATGTTCCTGGACTTCTCCCGTAATCCTCTCTTCACAGTATGTTGCTTTTTGACTAGAAGGACATGTTTCTGATTTGTAGGGCTGTTACTACAATTTCTCCAAGGGACAGTCCATTGCTATTTCTTGAAGTTAAGTGTGTGCCTGAGGTTTGGTTTCTGAGATTCTGGATATAGCAGAAGGAAATGGCCTACTATATGAAATAGTTATGTCAAAGCTCTGGAAATGTGCTCTTCATCTTGTTTGAGAAGATATCTTCTTGCAAACTTGGAAAGGTCATTTAAAGTTTGTGCTATTCTGAGATATCTCCTCCTTAAAGGCGAAAATAAGGAAACTTTGGATTTCCACAACTGGGGCAGTAAATTATCAACTTGAAATTTGTGATCTCTTATTTACTAAGCTCAGAATCAATCACAGAATGACTCAGAATGTTAGATGCCAGGTAATTTTATCATTCATCATGATCTTTGTTGATCTGAAACATTCTTTGTGATTAACTCATAATAGAACAAGGGACATTATTTTCAAAGATGTCCAAAGATGAAGGTTATAAAGAAAAAGGAGAATTCTTGTGTTTATAAGCCATCTGCTTGAGTATGTTAAGATTAAACATTGTACGATACCTAGATGTGTTTCACTTTAACACTGATGATCCATTTGAATACACACACACACACACACACACACATGTACATATGTATGCATATATAAATTCTGCTTTTAAAAAGGAGTCTGGAATTAGAGTTTTGTAACATATAACTTTAAAAGTAATTAAGGTGGGACTTTTGCCATTGACCTTTAATGATTGGGGCCTTTGTTTGAATGGGGCAGATAAAGTGGGATGTTTTTGTATTTCTCAGCGCTGAGACAATTGGGAGTCATTGATTTGTATCTGATTTGATATTGGGGGTGGGGAACTCCTTCATGCCCAGCCTGGGTGAGGTCAGGATCCTCTGGGCCCTGAACAGGATATATAAGAGCAGGGGCTGGTGTTCTCTCTTGGAGCTCGGCACCACAGCAGGAGTGCTACGTGACTCTGGGCCAGCCATTGTGAGCTCCCCAGCTGAACACTCAGATGTTGATAATCATGAATTGTATTTGGTCTGTAATTCAGGGTGCTGGTTTTTTCCCCTGAACTCAGTAAATGATATTTGTATGCTGGATTAAAGTAAGATTGTTAATCCCTTAACGTTGCTTTCCTTAGTAAAGCAGATGTAAAGGACCTGGGCTTGCAGCATTCTGTGAGCTGGTTGTTGTTGGCTTTACACCCCCACAGCAGCTGCTAGCTGGATTGTTGAAACAAAGCATGATGTCATCTATGTAGTGGGTAAGCTGTACACCAGGTAACTTTAATTCATCTAAATGTTCAGCTACAATCCTATGGCAAATAGTTGGGCTATGAAGATATCTTTGTGGCAGGCATGTAGATGTATACCATTGGCCTTGCCAAGTAAAAGCAAACTGGTCCCATTGCTTGGGGTCTATTGGGATTGTAAAGAAGGCTTTGGCCAAATCAATAACTGCATACCAAGTCCCTTTATGTTTCTGTATTCTCTCTGTTAAAGTAACAGTGTCTGGAACAGCAGCATACAGGGGAGGAGTCACTTTGTTCAGCTGTCTATAATTTACCGTCATCCTCCGTGTTCCATCTGACTTTCAAACTGGCCAGACAGGGTTGTTCCATTGAGTGGTTGTAGGGACTAACACTCCCACTTCAACATATTCTTTTATAGTACTGGTGATTCATCTTGCCCACCTGGCACACGATATTGCCTCAAAGTAATGACTTCAGAAGGTTCAGGCAAAGTGATTGGACCCATCTTTATTTTCCCCACTAAAACTATGTTAATGCCTATTTTCCTCACAGCAAATTGGTATTTCCATTCAGGTAAATTCAAGGTCATACCTTCAATACGTCTATTCCAATGATGTATTCAGGAATTGGCACAATAACTGCAGTATATTCTTTCTTGGGCAATTGTCCAATTTTCATCATCAATTTAACTTGTCTGGTTGATATCTCAGCCCCTCCTAATCCTGTGATGGTAATAGGAGTTCCATGCCTGAACTTATCTGGATTTCCATAGATAAGGGTGGCTGCTGCCCCAGTATCTATTAATGCCCTAGTTACCGTGCTTGACCCATTTTTCCAACATATGGTCAAGTTAATGTGAGGTCTGCAATCCAGCCTGTGTATTTCCTTAATTTGGACTGGGGCTTGACCTGTTTCCTAGTATTCCCTAACATGTGACTCACTTGGCTGTGAGGGTTCAGGGTCTGTAGAATCTACAAGAGCAGTTCTTATTTCCCTATTTCATCTGTTATCAAGTTCTTTATCTCAGTACATTCTGTACAATTCCTTGGTTGGAATGCCATCTATCATTTCAAAGTCTACCTCTGCTCCCAACAGAGCAGCCAACATTTCTTTTCTTGTCACTCTATTTTGGCACCAAATTTGCTGACTATTTACTCTACTCTCTTGGGGAGATCTATCCCTTCCCCAGTCTCCTAAGTCACTTAACTGTGAAATCTTATCTATCACCACTGAAAAACGGCTCCCTATTTCCCCAAGTAACAGTCAAAATTAGGTGTTTATAAGCAGGAGGAACTGTCCTGACTATTAAATTCCTGAGAGGGACTCCCAAGGGGTCATCATAATATGTGTTTGCAGTTCCTGTCATGATAGTAGTCTTCATTACCTCCCCCTTTAGTTTTATGATACAATCTCTAAGTGAATACCGAGGTTTATTCTCAGTGGGCCACATAGAATCAGTAGTGTATCTCTTATTACATCCCTCAGTGGCTAACACAAACAGATTAGTCTTGCTATCACCATCTCTTGGCTGATGATGTTCCCTAAATGCTTGCTGAACTAGAGAATCGTGGGAGATACCCATGAATCTCCTACAATCCTATCTACTGATAATCCACTGGCCCCTTGATCACTGAGTCTTTTTTGTTATTGAACTCAAGTATTATTCATCATAAAATTTATACAACTCCTCATCACTGTCAAAACTCCCATTTATTATCTTGTCCTCATTTGTATTTGATGACAAATCACTGTCTTTATTTTTTTTTTTTTTTGCTTTTTTTTTTGGCAAGGCAATTGGGGTTAAGTGACTTTCCCAAGGTCACAAATCTAGAACATATATCAAGTGTCTGAGGCCAGATTTGAAGTCAGGTCCTCCTGACTCTAGGGCCAGTGCTCTACTCACTGTGCCGCCTAGCTGCCCCTTATTTTTTTTATTTTTATTTATTTATTTTTTTGCTTTTCTCTGTCTTTATATAGCGCCTTGTCCTTGGTTCCATCTATGGCATTTGAAATGCCACACTTCTTTGGGGGGGGGGGGAGTTCTTATTTTTAGTTTACAACACTCAGTTCTACATAATTTTGATTTCCAAGTTTTCATCCCCCACCTCTGTACCTCCTTCCCCAAGACAGCATGGAATCCGATATATCTTCTATGTGTAACACATTAGTGAAGTTGTGAAGAAGAATTATGACCAAAGGGATGAATCATGAGAAAGAGGAAAGAGAACCAAAAAAAAAAACCAAAAACAAAAAGAGAAAAAAAAAGGGGGGGAGGGAAGGCAAGCATAAATTGTGCCTCAATCTGAATTCAGACTCTTTAGTTCTTTCTCTGGATATAGATAGCATTCTGCACCGTGAGTCCTTTGGAGTTGTCTTTGCACCCTGTGTTGCTGAGAAGAGCAAAGTCTATCAGGGTTAGTCATCCCAGAATCCATATATCTGTGGTTGTCTATAATGTTTTCCTAGCTCTGCTCTGCTCACTCAGCATTATATCGTATAGGTTTTTTGAGGTTGTTATGAAGTCCATATCATTCCCATTTCTTATACCACAATAGTACTCCATTACCTTCATATACCACAACTTGTTCGGCCATTCCCCAATTGATGGACATCCCCTTGATTTCCAATTCTTTGCTACTACAAAAAAGAGCTGCTATGAATATTTTTGTGCACATGGGTCCTTTTCCCACTTGTTTGATCTCTTTGGGATACAACCCTAGAAGTGGTATTTCTGGGTCAAAGGGTATGAATATTTTTATAGCCCTTTGGGCATAGTTCCAAATTGCTCTCCAGAATGGCTGGATCAGTTCACAACTCCACCAGCAATGTAACAATGTTCCGATTTTCCTACATCCTCTTAAGCATTTGTCATTTTCTTTTTTTGCCATTTTAGCCAATCTGACAGGAGAGATGTAGTACCTAAGAGTGGTTTTGATTTGCATTTCTCTAATCAGTAGTGATTTCGAGCATTTTTTCATATGCCTATAGATATTTTTAATTTCTTCCTTTGAAAACTGCCAGGTCATATCCTTTGACCATTTCTCAATTGGGGAATGACTTGTATTCCTATAAATTTGGCTCAGTTCCCCGCATATTTTAGAGATGAGACCTTTATCAGAGACACTGGTTGTAAAGATTTTCTCCGAATTTTCTGCTTCCCTCTTAATCTTTGTTGCATTGACTTATTTTATACAAAAACATTTCAATTTAACATAATCAAAATTATCCATTTTGCATTTTGTAATGCTCTCTATCTCTTGTTGTGTCATGAATTCTTTTCTATTCCATAAATCTGGTAGGTAAACTATTCCTTGCTCTCCCAAATTGCTTATAGTATCAGCCTTTATTCCTAAATCATGAACCCATTTTGACTTTATTTTGGTATATGGTGAAAGATATTGGTCTATGCCCAGTTTCTGCCCAGCATTTTCCAGTTTTCCCAGAAGTTTTTGTGAAATAGTGAATTCTTAGCCCAGAAGCTGAATTCTTTGAGTTTATCAAAGAGTAGATTGCTATAGTCGTTGACTTCTCCATCTTGTGTACCTATCCTATTCCACTGATCCATGACTCTGTTTCTTAGCCAGTACCAGGTAGTTTTGATGACTGCTGCTTTATAGTACAGTTTAATATCTGGTATGGCTAGGCCACCTTCCCTAGCATTTCTTTTCATTAATACCCTAGATGTTCTAGACCTCTTGTTCTTCCAGAAGAATTTTGTTATTATATTATCCAGCTCCGTAAAATAATTCTTTGGTAGTTTGATGGGTATGGCACTGAATAGATAAATTTAGGTGAAATTGTCATTTTTACTATATTAGCTTGGCCTAACCATGAGCAACTGATATTTTTCCTTTATTTAGGTCTGACTTTATTCATGTTAAAAATGTTTCATAAATATGTTCATATAGGCCCTGGGTTTGTCTTGGCAGATAGATTCCCAAATATTTTATAGTGTCTACAGTAACTTTGAATGGAATTTCTTTTTCTATCTCTTGCTGTTGGGCTTTGTTAGTAATGTATAGTAATGCCGAGGATTTATGTGGGCTTATTTTATATCCTGCAACTTTGCTACAGATGTTTGTTATTTCAAATAGTTTTTTACTTGATTCTCTAGGATTCTCTAAGCAAATCATCATATCTTCTGCAAAAAGTGATAATTTGGTTTCTTCTTTCCCTATTCTAATTCCTTCAATTTCTTTTTCTTTTCTTATTGCTACAGCTAATGTTTCTAGTACCAAATTGAATAGTAAGGGTGATAATGGACATCCTTGTTTCACCCCTGATCTTATTGGGAATGCATCTAGCTTATCCCCATTACAAATAATGCTTGGTGATGGTTTTAGGTAGATGCTATTTGTAATTTTAAGGAAGGCTCCATGTATTCCTGTGTTTTCTAGTGTTTTTAATAGGAATGGGTGTTATATTTTGTCAAAGGCTTTTTCTGCATCTTTTGAGATGATCATATGGTTTCTGCTACTTTTGTTGTTGATGTGATCAGTTATACTGATAGTTTTCCTAATATCGAATCAGCCTTGCATTCCTGGAATAAATCCTACCTGGTCATAGTGTAGTATTCTGGTGATAAGTTGCTGCAATCTTTTTGCTAATATTTTATTTAAAACTGTTGCATCAATATTCATTAGGGAAATTGGTCTATAATTTTCTTCCTCTGTTTTGACTCTTTTTGGTTTGGGCATTAGTACCATATTTGTGTCATAAAAAGAATTTGGCAGGAATACTTCTTCACCTATTCTCCCAAATAGTCTATAAAGTATAGGAATTAATTGTTCTTTAAATGTTTGATAAAATTCATATGTAAAACCGCCTGGCCCTGGAGACTTTTTTCCTGGGGAATTCATTGATGGCTTGCTCAATATATTTTTCTGAGACGGGATTATTTAGAAATTTCACTTCCTCTTCCATTAACCTGAGCAATTTACATTTTTGTAAATATTCATCCATATCCCTAAGGCTGTCAAATTTATGGGCATACAATTGGGCAAAATAATTCCTAATTATTGTTTCAATTTCCTCTTCATTAGAGGTGAATTCATCCTTTTCATTTTTTTTTGGAAGGGCAATTGTGGTTAAGTGACTTGCCCAAGGTCACACAGCTAGTATATGTGTCAAGTGTCTGAGGCCAGATTTGAACTCAGGTCCTCTTGACTCCAGGGCTGGTGCTCTACTCACTGCGCCACCTAGCTGCCCCCACCCTTTTCATTTTTGATACTGGTAATTTGACTTTCTTCTTTCTTTTTTTTAATCAAATTGACCAAAGGTTTATCAGTTTTATTGGTTTTTTTCATAAAACCAGCTCTTCGTTTTATTTATTAATTCAATAGTTTTCTTGGTTTCAATTTTATTAATCTCTCCTTTGACTTTCAGTATTTCTAATTTGGTATTTAATTGGGATTTTCAGTTTGTTCTTTTTCTAACTTTTTCAGTTGTATGCCCAATTCATTGATCTCCTTTTTCTCTATTTTATTCATGCAAGCATTTAAAGATATAAAACTTCCCCTAAGAACTGCTTTTGCTGCATCCCGTAAGTTTTGGTATGTTGTCTCATTATTGTCATTGCCTTGAATAAAGTTATTAATTGTTTCTGTGATTTGTTCCTTGGCCCACTCAATCTTTAGAATTAGATTATTTTGTTTCCAATTAATTTTTAGCTTATTTTTCCATGGTTTTTTATTACAAATAATTTTTATTGCATCATGATCTGAAAAGTACTTTTTGAGTACTTCTGCCTTTCTGCACTGGATTGTGAAGTTTTTATGCCCTAGTACATGGTCAGTTTTTGAGTATGTGCCATGTACTGCTGAGAAGAAAGTATATTCCTTTTTAATCCCCATTCAGTTTTCTCCAGAGGTCTATCATATCTGCCTTTTCTAAAATTATATTCTCCTCCTTAACTTTTTTGTTATTTATTTTGAGGTTAGATATATCAAGTTCAGAGAGGGAGGGTTGAGGTCTCACATTATTATGGTTTTGCTGTCTATATCTTCCTGTAACTCCCTTAACCTCTCCTCTAAGAATCTGCATGCCATACCACTTGGTGCATATATGTTAAACAATGATATGGCTTCATTGTTTATGGTGCCTTTTAGCAGGATGTAATGTCCTTCCTTATCTCTTTTAATTAAATCTATCTTTACTTTTGCTTTGTCTGAGTTTAGGATTACTACACCTCCTTTTTTACTTTAGCTGAAGCACAATATATTTTACTCCAGCCTTTTACCTTTATCCTGTGTGTAGCTCCCTGTTTCAAATGTGTTTCTTATAAACAGCATATTGTAGGATTATGGTTTTTAATCCATTTTGCTATCTGCTTCTGTTTTATGGGAGAGTTCATCCCATTCACATTCACAGTTATGATTTCTGTCTGTCTTTTTCTCCATTCTATTTCCCCCCATTTATGCTTTTATTTCTCCCTTTCCCCTTCCACTCCTCAACAGAGTTTTGCTTTTGACTGCTGCCTTCCTCAGTTTACCCTCCCTCTTGATTCCTCTCCTTTATCTTCACTATTTTCCACTTGCTACCTCTTCCCTCCCTTCTGACCACCCTTCTCCCTTTTTTCCCCCTTTCCCCTCCTACTGCCTGTAGGACTAGTTAGATTTCTATACTTATCAGGGTTTGTTATTCCCTTCTTGAGCCAGATCTGATGACAGCAAAACTCAAATACTGCTCTTCTCCCTCCCTTCTTTCCCTCTACTATAATGTGTTTTTGTGCTTCCTCATTTGATGTAATTTACCCTTTTCTACTCCTTCCTTACCTCTTCTCCCATAACCCTTCCTTTACATCTCTTAATTATGTTTTTATCCTTATATCAGTTATTTTGTACAGACATCCACAGTCTATGTGTATTATTTTCAATTGTCATGATAGCTGTACTATTCTCAAGATTGACATATATATATATATATGTGTGTATATATATGTATAACATACATAAGATGATATAATCCTATATAAAGATGTAAATAATTTGTCCTTATTGATTAACAAGGATTGGAGGGGGGAGTTCCTCCTGTTTACCTTTTTATGTCCCTCTTGAGTTTTGTATTTGAAGATCAAATTTTCCATTGAGTTCCGGACTTTTCATCAGGAAGGTCTGGAATTCCCTTATTTCATTGAATGTCCATCTCCTTGCCTGAAAAAGTATGCTTAATTTGGCTAGGTAGTTGATCCTTGGTTGTAGTCGCAGCTCCTTTGCCTTTCAGAATATCATATTCCAATTCCTCCTGTCATTTGGTGTAGAAGGTGAAAAATCCTGCGTGATCCTTACTACAGTTCCCTGATATTTGAATTGTTTCTTTTTGGCTGCTTTCAGTATTTTCTCCTTGAATTTGTAATTCTGAAATTTGGCTATAATATTTTTTTGCAGTTTTCAATTTGGGATCTCTTTCAGGGGGTGATTACTAGATTCTTTCAATGACTATTTTACCCTCTGGTTCTAGGACCTCTGGGCAGTTATCTTTGATAACTTCTTTGAAGATAATGTCAAGGCTCTTTTTTTTCATCATGGATTTCTGGTAGACCAATAATTCTTATATTTTCTCTCCTGGATCTATTTTCCAGGTCAGTTGTTTTTCCAATCAGATATTTCATATTTTTTTCTATTTTTTCATTCTTTACATTTTGTTTTTCTACTTCTTGATGCCTCATAGAGTCATTAGCTTCCACTTGCTCAATTCTAATTTTTAATGAGTTGCTTTCTTCATTTTGCTTTTGAGTCTCCTTTTCCAATTTGTTGATTTTACCTTTCAGGGTGCCATTTTCTCTATTTAGATTCTGACTCTCTGTAGTCATTTCACCAATCTTGTTCTTTAAGGACTTGATTTCGTAGGTGGATTTTTTTTCCAGTTTTTCCAGTTTTTCTTTTACCTCTCTAATTTCATTTTTAAAGTCCTCCCTTAGCTCTTCCAGTAATGTTTTTTGGGCTTGAGACCAGTTCTCATTCCCTTTTGTGGTATCAGCTGTGCGTATAGTGGGTATTGATATCCTCTTCCAAATTGGTATTTTGATCATGCCTGTCTCCATATAAAGAATAAATGGTCCTCGGTTTTTTTTTTATGTTTTTCTTCATGTTGGTTAGGTTTTTCCTGGATATACAGTGAATATCTGCTTTTTGGGCTCAGGGCTCTCTGTCCCAGGTTTCTTCTTCTGGAGATTGTGAGTCTAGTTACTGGCTTTGTGTATTATAGCCCTCAGTTTCCTGAGGTATGGGGCAGGGGCCTGGCTTTCTGAAATATCCTCTTCCTCCACTCTCCAGCACTGTCACTCTTCAGCAATGGTATCAGCTGTTTGTTGTTTGTGCTGTTGTCTGCCACTTCCCCTGGGGTGGAAGGGTTTGTCTGGGCTCCTGGTGTTGACCCTTGCTGGCTCTGTCCCTCTGGGACTCAGAAACTCCCACTGCTTGGCCACTGTAGCCCCACTTCTCTCTCCTCTATTCCAGTATTTTTTCCTGAGGAATTCTCTAGGTCGGTGGGGGGAGGGATTAGAGTCCTTTACCTGGACATTATATCTCCTGGAAGTTGAAGAAGACGCCTATCATACCTTTGGGCTGCAAGCCTCAGAAGTTGATATCTCACTGCTGGTGGCAGTGGGCTGCTGCCTCTCTTCCCTTCCACAGACTCCTGTGGGGAGGCCTAGCAATCTCTGTCAGTTTCAGGTGCGCAGATTTCTCCCAGCCTCTCTTGCTGTTTGGTTTCAGCAGCTTCTTCTGCTTTGGTGCTTTCTGGAGCAGCTCTGCATGCTGAGCACTCTCCCAGCCTACATGTTCATCCTGTCGGCCTTTCGGACTCTCCTGCCTTGGAAATTTGCCCCACTCAGACTGCTCATGGTTCCTAATTCTCTCAAACCTACTCAGATTCACTTTTTTATATGTATCTGACAGAGCTTGTGAGAGAGCTCTGGTAGGATGTTGTTTTCACGTGGCTATCTTGGCTCTGTCCCTGATCACTGAGTCTTACCATCCAAGATATTAATAGTTCTCCCATTCTTTGGGTGAATCTACTCAAAATGTCTGTGATCTCTTGCTGTGAATAATCTTCCTGAATTCCCCTTATAACTGAATTGTCACCTTGGGTTTCTGTCCTCCTTTGTATGGGATGAACGTCTGTCTGAATATTTGACCATCTCTCATTCTCTATGCAAGGGACATCCTGAACTCTAGTAGCATTTTGTGCCTCAGTGACATTGTCTCATTTTCTCTCCACTCCCTTCCCCTGCCGCCATGGCAAGGACAAAGCAGGCAGTCAGGCTCGACCTGGACTCAGTTGAAATGCACTCTTGGCCTATTTGGCCTCCTGTTGCTCCTAGCCACATTAACAGAAGAATTGTCATTTGAATCAGTAGACTCTTGAGTAACAATTTGTTCTCCTGCTGTCTGAGATTCCCCTTCTTGCCGTGGCATAGTAGTGCCCCTGTTTCTTTCACATAATCTCAATCTTTCACATACTAGCCTGTAGGCTTATAACACTATCCAGCTTTGCCTAGATAGTGATGCCCCTGACTGAATTCTCACCTCTTGTAACCATCTTTCCAAATCCGTGGGATCTCCTCTCTGTAGCCTTGGTTCCCAGTTTTCACAGAGTCCAGCTTTTTAGCCCATTCCTTTGCTAGGGAGGAATAAAATGGATCCTCCCACCCTGGGATATTCATCTCTTCCTCTGAAGTTCTTCTGCTTCTAAATAGAGATCCTATACCTAGCGATCCCATCCTCATTGCCAGATATATCATTAAGGCAGAATTCATGATTTCAAAGAAAATCATGAATATGCCTGAATGGTCCAGAATCACAGGATATAATGAATTCTCTAAGTAGAAAGCAGAGGAGTTACAGTATTTATTCAAGCTCGAAAATAGCAGACCCATGGATCAGTGTCCCCAATTCGATATCCTGGCAAGAAGCTTCCAAAACCAATATGCCCATCTCACAATACAGACCAGGAGGTTACAGAAAAATATGACAGCAAGCCAAGCCATACTGGTGCTTCCCCCCAATGCTAGGGCCCTCCAGTAAGAAGATTACCCACTGGCCTCAAGCCTTTGCTCAGCACTCTCTGGCCTGCATGAGGGTCAGACCTGTTTCAGTAGCCCTGCTGCAGCCACCACTTCCACCACCACTGCTTCTCCTTCTCCTACCTCTACTATGCCTGAATCTCCAAGTTGTGTTCTTTCTTTACATATACTTGCCAGACTTCATCCCATCGACTAGGATGTCATCTGAGCAACCAGAACACAGGTGCCTACCATTGGCTCCAGTCTTAGCCACTCCCCCAGGACCCTGAAAGCCCCACCTGAAGCCTATTCAAATGGGTGGGAAAGATCTACTCATTTACTGATTGCCTTCTTTACAATAATACAAAGGTCACACATCCAATGATAGACCCCAAAAACCTGCAGAACATATTAATATTATAATGGTTTCACTTTAGCCAACTACATAATAAAATCTGATCTAGAACGCCCTAGAATGGAAAGTGTCCAGAGAATATACTCCTTTTATGTGCCCCAGTGACAGCAGGCAGCTCTTAAAGTCTCTAAGTTGCAGAACAGGTGCTACTTTGTTTAGTTAAAGGAAATTTCCTTGCTAGAAGCTCCATTTATCAAGCAAAAAAAAAAAAAACAAACAAATTTCACAAATCTGGTTAAAAAAAAACAAGCAAAATCATTTTATGTCCACAATAATTATATAATGTTCCAAGTTTTAAAAAAATAGAAATATGGAAGGAGGAGGAAATACTATCATCTTTAATAAAAACAAAAAACATAGAGAACTTCTCAAAAATGTGCCTTATCCCTAAGTGACCTTATTTCATTCAAAGGAACATCCCTGTGAAGTAACAATCTTTGTGAAGTCAACTAAGGCTGCCTTAGAGTGTTGGGCCTGGAATCAAGATGACCTGAGTTTAAATCTAGTCTGCTCTGCCACTTTGGAAAGTCATTTAACAAATGTCTGCCTCAGTTTCCTTATCTGTAAAATGGAGGTGATAATAGCATATATCTCCCAGGGCTTTGATCACAATCAAATGAATTAATATATGGAATATGTCTTTAGCACAGTGCCTGTGAAATACTAAACGCTATAAATGTTAATTATTATCTTTGTTTAGAGCAACCAAGCCAGTATTTTGATACTATTACCCATCATATTTTTTGTTGTTTTAAGCTACTTAGATTTATCATTACAAAGAATTCTCAAGTTTTGACCAGTTTAGTTGTACTCAATATGTATACATCCAGCTAGCTTCTCTAGATAAATGGTGAATTACATTTTAAATATTATTATTTATTTAACTTTTCTTAAATTGAGTTCTAAATTCCCTTTCTTCCTCTAGCCACTCTCCCATTCATTGAGAAATCAATCAAAGGATATCATTTATACATATGAAATCATGTAAAACATACTCCTATATTGACTGTTTCAAAAAAAGGAAGAAAGATAAAGTGAGATGGTTGATATTTTTCATTACGAGCCCTTTAGAATTAGAATTTCCTTGGATTTTTGTGTTGATCAAAGTAACTAAGTCTTTCATAATTGATCATCTTTACAATATTTCTATTACTGTGTATGATGATCTCCTGGTCCTGCTCATTTCACTCTGTATCAATTCATATACTCTTTCCAGGTTCTGCTTGTCATTTCTTATAAGACAATAGTATTGCATCACAATCATATACCACAACATGTTCAGCCATTCAACCATCGATCCATCGATGGGCATCTCCTCAATATCCAACTCTTATATATGTGTGTGTGTATACACACACACACACACACACACACACACACACACACATATTAGCAAATAAGTCATTTCCCCTTCTCTTTGATCTCTTTGGGATATAGACCTAGTAGTGGAATTGCTGGGTCAAAGAGTATTCAGTTTTCTAGCCCTTTAGGTGTAGTTCCAAATTGCTCTCCAGACTTGTAGGGCCAATTCACAACTCCACCAATAGTGCATTAATGTCCCTGCATTTCCATTTCCCCTCCAGAATTTGTAATTTTTCTTTCTGTCATGTTAGCCGATCTAATAGGTGTGAGGTCATATCTCAAAGTCATTTTAATTTGCAATCTTTTAATCAAAAGTGATTTAGAGATTTTTTTTCTCATATAAGTATAGACAGCTTTGGTTTCATCTTCTGAAAACTACCTACTCATACTTTTTGACCTTTTATCAATTTGAGAATGGATTTTGTTTTTTACAATTTTTTTTCAGTTCCCTATATTTGAGAAATGAGATGTTTATCAGAGAAATTATTTGTAGATTGTTTTCCCCTCAGTTTCCTAATTTCCTTCCAATTGTGACTGCATTAGTTTTGTTTATTTAAAACTTTTTTTTAACTTCATGTAATCAAAATTATCCATTTTGCTTCCCGTGGTCAACTTTATCTCTTGTTTGGTCGTAATGACTTCCCTCATTTGTAGATCTAAGAGGTAACTTTTTTCCCTATGCTCCACTAATCTGCTTATGTTATTATCCTCTATTTCTAAATCAGGTACTTATTTTGAACTTATCTGGGTATATAGTGTAAAATGTTGATCTAAGCCTAGTCCCACCAAACTACTTTCCAGTTTTCGTAGCCATTTTATCAAATAATGAGTTTTTGCCCCAAAACTTGGATCTTAGAGTTTATCAAACACTAGATTGCTACAATCATTTAATGTTAAGTATTATATACCTTATCTATTCCACTGATCCACTGCTCTTTTTCTTAGCTACTACCAGATTATTTTGATGATTACCTCTTTGTAATATTGTTTGAAATCTGGCACTTCTGGGCAACCTTCACATTTTTTTTCATTGATTCCCTTGATAACCTTGATCTTTTGTTCTTCCAGATGAGTTTTGCTATTATTTTTCTAGCTCTGCAAAATAATTTTTGGTACTTTGGTATGGTGTTGAATAAGTAAATTAACTTAGGTAGAATTGTCATTTTTATTATATTGTCTTGGCCTCCCATAAGCATATTATATTTCTCCAGTTGTTTAGATATGTCTTTATTTGTCTGAAAAGTGTCTTGTAATTGTGTTTACATAGTCCCTGGGTTTGTTTTGGCAGGTAGACTCCCAAGTACTTTATATAGTTTGCAGTTATTTTAGATGAAATTTTCCTATATATTCCTACTGGATTTTGTTGGTAATATATAAAAATGCTGATCATTTCTGTAGGTTTATTTTATATCCTGCCACATTGCTGAAGTTGTTAATTATTTCAGTGAGTTTTTTAGTTGATTCTCTAGGCTTCCCTAAAGCACACTATTATAACATCTACAAAGAATGACAATTTTATTTACTCGTTGCTTATTCTTAGACCTTCAATATCTTTTTTGTCTAATTGCCATAGCTAGCATTTCTAGTACAATATTGAATAATAGTGGTGATTATGGTCAGACTTGCCTTACCCCAGTGTTATTGGGAAAGCTTCTTGTTTATTCCTGTTAGAGATAATGTTTGTTCTTGGTTTTAGATAGATATTAATTATCATTTTAGGAAAACCTCCCTTTATTCCTATTCTTTCTAGTATTTTTCATAGGAATGAGTGATGCATTTTGTCAATTACACATATGGTTTTCCTAAAATTGAACCAGCCCTATATTCCTGATATAAGTCCCACCTGATCATAGTGTATGATTTTTGTGATGTAGTTCTAACCTCCTTGCTAATATTTTATTTATATTTTTTTGTATCCATATGCACAGCAAAACCAGAAGAAATAAAAAGAATTAACCCAGAACTAAGAATACCAAAGAAATATAATTTTCTCTTTTAAAATGTAAAATAAACCTATTAACAGAGCACCAGATAGATTTTAAATCACCTAATCTCAGAAAAGAAAATGGAGTAAGCTATAAAGGAACTGTGGGGCTAGGAGAAATTGTGTTCCTGATAGACTTAGTATTAATAGAGAATTCTATCAATCTTAAAAACATTAGTAACCATATTACACAAAATATACTTTAAAATTACCAAACACTACGTGAAACAAATTTATTCCTAATACTTGGGGCAGGAAGAAAGGGAACTAGAGACCAGTATTATTAATGAACATCAAATTCAAAATTTTCAATAAATCATGTAAGTAAAATAAGGCAATTGTTTTAAAAATCCACAATAAATACAAAATGGACTTATATTTCAGTAAGGCAGGATTCATGACCTCAAGGATGACCATGAACAGGCCCGAATGGTTCAGAATCGTGAAGTATAAGAAATTCTCTGGGTAGAAGGCAGAGGAAGTGTAACATTTATTTAGACATGAGAGAATCCAATCCAGGACCAGTAATTCCAATTCCATACAGTAGCAATAATATTCCAAAGCCAGTAAGCCCACCTCAGTGTAGCAACAAGGAAATTATAACATAATATTATATCAAGAAGCCAAGTCATCCTGTAACCTTCCCCCCTCCTAAGGCCTTCCTGTAAACAATCAGTCACAAATCCTAACTCTCTGCTCAGCACTCTTTTCTGCAGCTCTGTAGACTCTGAGTTTCTGCTCCTTCTCCTTGGGCTGAATTCCGATTCCTGTAGCTCTTGCTGCCTCAATGTCTTCTTAATGTCTGCTTCTGAATCCTGCAGCTCTCAGTTCTGCTGCTCTGAGTTCTGGGCTGTGTTTTTATACAGTCCTAGCAGGCATCTTATTGACTAGAACTCAGTGCACATACCATTGGCTCTGGTCTTAGCAACTCTCCTTAGTGCCCTGAGGATTTCATACCCACATCTGCTTAACTAGCAAAATGGTGTGGACGTGGGGGCTTCACACTTAGTTAGTGAAAGGGTGTGGGTCTGCATCCAATCCGTCCCCACTTTGTTGGCCCACTTGAGGCCTATTCAGTGGGGGGGGGGGGGCGGGGGAAATCTTTCACTTACTGATTGGCCTTACAACATGTTTGGAATATTAAATATCATGCCATAAAAATTAAAAAAAGATTATATACTATTCTATCTGCTATAGGCAACAGATGAATTTTTAATAAAAAATGAGAGTGGTAATTACAATAGATGAAATATGTAATTTGATTACATGAAATTGAAAAGCTTTTACTCACACATGCAAAAAAATGCATGAGGATCATAAAGGAATTGGTTTACTAGGGCAAAAGAATTCTGTCAAATATCTCTGATCAAGGTTTGGTATCAAAGATATATAGCCAACTAACAGAAATACGGGTCATCTAGGTGGCAAAACGGATAGAGTACAAGGCCTTAAGTCAGGAAGACAAATTCAAATCTAGCCTTAGATACTCACCACTTATGAGACCCTGGGAAAGTCACTTGCCTCAGTTTCCTTACCTGTAAAATGATCTGGAGAAGGAAATGCAAACCACTTCAGTATCTTTGCCAAGAAAACCCCAAATGGGCTTATGAAGAGTCACACTTGACTAAAACAACTGAATAACAACAACAGTAACAACAGAGATACATGACTAAAATCAATGCCAGTATATATTGTTGGTAAAATGATAGGATCAAACAGTTCTCAAAGGAAAAATAGCCAAGTTCTTAAAAGAAAAATAAACAACAATATGAAATTCTACAAATCAACAGCAGTAAGGGAAATATAAATCAAGGTTTCATTTTGAACCAACAAGTTAGCAACAATGACAAAACATGATAATGGTGAATGCCAGAGGGGATTTTTTTATGTGCTGATCAGTTTTGCTGAATATTTTTCCTTTTTTTTTCTTTTATAAAACAAACAAAAAAGAACTTTGGATTAAGGATTGATTCTCTGGCATGGAAAAGGGAAGGAATATGGGGGAAATCTAAGTGATAAAATAAAACCAGTTAAAAATCTATCTTAAAATTTTGTGCTATGTGCCAGGTACTACGCTAGGCACTAGAGAAACAAATGAAAAAGTAAGACTACCCCTGCCATCTAGAGTTGACATTCTAGTTATGGAGAGTTGGGGTGGAGGGTAGAGAAAATAATAATTATTAGTATTTACATAATACTACATAGCAAAATATAAATATTATCTCATTTAATCCTAACAACAAACCATGAAGGTAGGTGCTATTTGATTCCTATTTTACAGATGAAAAATATTGCGTTATTTTTATTTTACAGATGAAGAAATTGAGGCATCCCCAATTTACAGATGAGGAAATTGAGACATAAATAGGTTAAATGACTTGTAGAAGGTCATGCAGCTACTAAGTATCTGAGGCTAGATTTGAATTTGTTTCTTTCTGACTCCAGATCCATCATTATATACACTGCACCACCTACCTATTCACAGAAGATGAAACAGAGGATACGTATACTAAATGAATACATATTAACTGTTGGGGGAACTAACAATTAGAGAAACTGGGAAAGGCTTCAAGCAGAAATTGGAGATTTCTCTAAACTTTTAAGGGAAACTTGCCTTCCATTATCTAGAGATGAGGAGGGACAATGTTCCAGGCACGGGGGATACCCTGTTCAAAGGTAGAAGACAGACTTTGTTTTCTTTTTTTATGGACAAATGTATGTGAAAGTTGTACATAGAAATATCCAATAAGTCATCCAACAAATCCAACAAAGCTGGTGCTTTGTGCTCCATGCCTCTCTCCTTGCTGAATCTCATATTCTACCACACCAAAGGGGCCTACCTTGACATATAATCATTTTTTCAGTGTGATTCTTTTCTTCCTTGGGGGTGAGACAGAGACAGAGACAGAGAAACAGATAGGCAGAGACAGGGACAGACAGAAAGAGACAGAGAGACAGAGACAGAAAGAAAGACAGAGGGACAGAGGGAGACAGAGAGAGAGAGAGACAAAGAGAAAGAGAGAGACAGAGATAGAGGGAGAGAGACAAAGAAAGAGACACAGAGAGAGATATACAAAAAACCCACACAAATCAATTTTCTTATCTGTGTATGTGTTAATTTCTTCATTTGAGTATAAGCTCCTTGAAATGGAGGCCAAGTGAGAGAGAGGATTCTAGGTATGGGGAACAGCCTGTGAAAAGTTTCTAAGATAGGAAATTCAAAGTCTTGTTTTCAGAACTGCACCTTGGTAGGTTTGACTAAAAGGTCCAGTGTGTGGCAGGACATTTAAAAAAAGGTAATGGGAGAAAGGTGATTAGCATTTATGTAGTGCCCAGTATAAGCCAATTAGAATGCTATGTGCTTTTTTTTACAAATATTATCTCATGGAAAGATAGGGCAGAATCATACACATACACACATATGAAAGGAGCTGGGTGTGGGGCACAAAACACTAGCTAAAACTATTGGATATTTCTATGTCTAACACATTTTTCCATTTAAAAATAAAAATGAAGTCTATTTTTATTTATATACATGATAATTTCTCATTGTAGAATATAAGATTCTTGAGAGCAGGAACTGCGGAACTATTTTCTTTTTGTTTTATTTGCCCAGTGCCTAGCAACGGGCCTGACACAAAGTAGTTGCCAACGAATGAACTGGTTGATTGTGTACATTAGGTCAAATTCAAAGTTTTTTCACACAATCCCGTAGTATCTCAGTGAATCAGTTTAGTAATACATATTTTCTAATTGGACTAACTGAAAGCAGGATAGTTTTGGATGGGCTGGTTAGAGATATTAATTTCACAAGACAGAGTTTCTTAATGAACTGGTGGTAAGAAGGAGAACACTGATTTGGATTGGGATGCATATAATCAGAAATGGCAATGATATATGTATACCTAGTCAATCCATGAAAGAACAGCACTATCTAATAGAAAGGCTAGTGTTTTGTGCAGTCTATTTTTAATGACTTGGAAGATGGTGCTTCTAACTTAATAGACTGTGTCACAATCTATCTGATTTAATCTTTAAATTGTTTTTCTGATATGCAGACTAATTTTTTTCACTTAATTTTCTCCCTTTTTCTCTTGTTCTACTCTTTTTACCACCTTATTTGCATGCAATATGGTTGACAGTGAGTGGTGGACATTGCTTGATGCAAACCTTCTATAGTTTGGGCTATTAAAAAGACTATGGAATTAAAAGCTTACAATCTTTTCTTATCTCTCTCTGTAACTGCCTGAAAGATTCTTATTATGATTCTACAACAGCTCCATAAATGATGATAGAGGGAAGAACTAATTAAGCTGGACCTACCCCACCCCCACCACCAAATGACAAATTTATTAGATTTATACCTGTAGGTCAAAGTCCATCATAATGATATCCCTGCTTAATATTATTTTACTTCCCTGTGTTGCAATTATATTTTGCATAATGGGAAATGCGGAGTCAGTACAATAGGAGTGTCACTGAGGTCATGATTGAACAAGTGGAATTTGGTGAGTAATAGTTCTGAGGTCTGGGGTGATATTTAAAATAAGCTTCATTATTTTCCTACTTTGTCTGCCTTCCCTTTTATCTGGAAATTAGGACATTATTAATGCTCTCTGACATCATGGCACTTTTATCAAATGGAAACTGAAGACCTCTGGGCATCACCCTAAAGAACTACACTCACCATGTTTCAATGGCATTGCATAGCCATTTTTGTAATGAAGGAGCTACATTTTAACTTTAAAAAGCAAAGGAAGCTAAAATATATACATTGTTATAATTCTCTTGGTATTCTCTGTTGGTTGAATCAATAGTATACATGTTAGCTACTCACTAAACAAACCCTTTGTCAAAATAAAATAAAAAGTAGGCTATAACAATGAATGTAGCTCGTTTTCTTAGTTGGTAAGGTGATTCTCTTTCAGAATCACTAGGGGATTCCCAATGATGAATGTCACTTTCTACAGGAATCAAGGCCACTGTGCATTGATGGCACAGAACGGCACACTATAACTTCAAACTGAAGAAACATCACACCCTGCATAGGTACTGCCACTCCAAGAAATGAGAAGCATTACGAATTTGTGTGTCAAGTCTCAAATTATTGGCAATGGGGAGAGGATTCTGGGAACATGGCACAGTAGGTCAGGAAATTCCAACCTCTCAAGATTTTTCCCCACAAAAGAGATAAAACAGGGCCACAGAATGAAGCTAAAGTGCAGCTAAAAATAAATAAGAATGTGGCACCACCAGGTCTTCCTGGGACAAACAGCAAAGATCAGAAGAAAAATCCCAGGAAAAAGTTTGATCCAGGTGAAGTGTAAACACCTCCACACTATGGTCTGCTTAAACAACAAGTAGCAAACCCTGGGGTTACCTGGGTTGGGAGGCTGCCTCCATTCCAGCCACAGGAAATTTTACCCCTATGACAGCGAGGGAAGTTGAGTGTCTGGGCCAGGGAAGATTGAGGGAAGTTCTGCTGAATGCCAGACCCAGTTGTGTTGTGCAGAGTGTGGGGATGGGAAGGAACCAGCATAGGCCAGGTGAGTACAGAAGTAGTGAGGTGGGAAGCCCCTGGCTGTAGGCATTTACAGGAGGCTGGAGGTTTGTCTTTGGTTCCAGGCAAATGAGAGAATTGAAGATCTGAGGCCAGAGTTACTATTCCCCCATACCCAAGGACTACAGATGTTTACAAAAATTAAGCTATTACTACTTACCCCCCTCCCCCCCCAAAAAAAAAGAAGTACAGGCAAAGGAGAAAGAATCGAAACATAGAAAATTTTTATGGGAATAGAGAACACCAGGGTTCATTTTCAGAGGAGTATAATGAAGCAAAGAAACTCTCTTCTACCCCACAGAGCAACCTCAAATGGTCACCTGCTCCCCCCCTCCCAAAAAAAAGAAAAGGAAAGAACAATTCAAGAAACTCAAGATCTATGAGAAGGAAGTCAACCAATTAGAAAAGGAGATTCAAATTCTTAAAATAGAATATGACACCTTGAGAATTAGAATTGGGCAATGGGAAGCCAGTGAAGTTATAAGAGATTGAGAAGTAATAAATAAAATATACATCTTATAAGAAATGCAATTTACTTGGAGAACAGATTAGGAAGAGAAAACATGAGAATAATTGGACTACCTGAAAGGTATGATTAAAAAAGAATGATGATACAATAATACAAGAAATAATTAAAGAAAATTGTCCTGAAGTATTAGAATGAGGTGGGGGGGGTGGAGAATAGAAACAGAAAAAATCCATTGATCACAAATTGAAGGAGATCCTATGAGGAAAACCCATAGGAATATTATAGTCAAATTCCAAAACCTCCAGCTCAAGGAAAAAATATTAAGAGCCACAAGAAAAAAAAAACAATTTAATTATGATGGTGCCACAATTAGTATCATACAAGATCTAGCAGCAGAGATGCTAAAGGACCGCAGGTCTTGGAATATTATATATCGAAGAGCAAAAGATCTGGGATTCCTACTGAAAATATTATCCCCAGGAAAGTAAAGTGTAATACTGAATTAAAAAAAAAGGATATTTGATCAACTGTCAGACTTTCAGGACTTTGTTTAGAAAAAAAAACTGAACTTAATAGAAGATTTGATAAACAACAGCCAAGAGAAATATAAGTTACTGATTACAAGGGATTCAATAAGGACAGAACATTTACCACCTTTTATGTATGTAAAATGTAAGCCTCAGATTGTCATTAGTAATTGGGTAGTTCGTAAAAACATTGGCGTAGTCCTGACTATGATAAGTCTTTAAAAAGTAAAACTGTTTAGGAATGGCTAAAAAGAGTAATTATTTTATATAAATGAGGTGAAAGGGGAAGAATCAAAATAGAGAGATGGAGAGGAGGGCTGGTAGCTTTGGTAACCTACTTTCATTGGGAATGGGTTTAAGAGGGAAATATATGTGTTTGTGTGTATGTGTGTGTGTGTGTGTGTGTGTGTGTGTATATATATATATAGACATACGTATATATATTAATACAAAAGCCTTCTAAATTCATAAGAAATAAAATGGTAAGGGGATAGGGAGGGCGGGGAGGACAAGGGAGGAATCTCTAGAGGGGAAGGTGAGGGAAGAGGTTAAATGGGGGTATAGAAGGGTGTTTAGATTTGTGGGAATGGGAAGATAGAGGAGGGAGGGATCCTTGGAGGGGTGGTAGGCTAAGTAAGAGGACAGCAAGGTAGTGGGTAGAAATAAAGTAGAGGAGGCAGGAGGAATAGGAAATAAGAGACATGCACAAACATAAAAACAAAAATCAGGAGTAGAATTTGTTAGGGAAAATGTATGTCTACATATGTACAAACATATGTATGTATATATGTATGTAGGTATGTATATGTATATGTGCATGTATATATCTATACCTATATACAAATATATTCTCACCTAATTATAGCCTTTTGGGGAACAAAGTACAAAGCACACAGCAGAGAACAAAAGAAAGACAACTCTCGATACAACATGTAGTATTTATCATTCAGGCCTTCTTGAAATGAAAATTTATTGCTATATATTTCAAATCCTCTCTTATGTTCTGCCGTGCATGTAATATGCCTTTTTTTTCTTTTCTTACTTTGTATTTAAGTTTCAGTATTTGAGTTTATGATATGTTTCTTTTTTTTCTATTCTGCATTTGAGTTCTGGTATTTGAGTCTAAAAAAATAAAACACAATTACAGGCAAGGTATTCATTCTAGATATGGTAAGAGAGGCACATATTCTCTTCACCAATTGAACATGAACTCCTTGAGAACAGACACTTTTATTTGTGTTATCAAATAACCTACTGTTTAGCACAATGTCTGGCACAAAATAGATATTTATTAAATATGTGTTGATCAACCAATACAGAGGGGCCTTTTAGTAATAAAATGCAGACAACAACCAAGTTTGCTTCTTCTTACTGTAGATTAGAGACAAAGCTCTTAGAAACTCTCAAAGGAAGCCCTAAAAAATTCTGAGCACGGGACCGCAATAGGAAAGATGGAAAACAAAAGTTCTCTGTGTCTCTGTCTCTCTCCCTCTTTCTCATTCTTATATTCCATATTCTTCCTCCTTAAACTTTTTAAGAGATATTTTATGCCATTTGACATATGTCTATTAAAGTTTTATTCTGTTGAACTGAGTTAGATATTGAGGATAAAGAGAACACCGTTAAACAGAGACAGACCCCCAGGAAGCTGTTATTTTTTAACTGGGGGAATCATTATATGCTTGTATGCATATAAAATAAATGCATAAGTAGGAGATAATTTTATGAGGGAGGCATTATCTCTCATATTGCATAGCACAAAAATAAAAGCTCAAAAATATTTAATTAATTGAATGCTAAGGTCTCTACCCATTCTTTTGGTAAGTATTCTGAATATCAAGGAACCTGAAGTCTTAGGAGTCAAAGAATATAAGACCTTTCTTACTCCCTTTCTACAAGTATAATCTCATTCAGCTTTTTTTCTGCTAGATTATATACCTCCATAGACATAAATGGGGGTGGGGGAAGTTTAATTCATAATACATATGCAACCAACAAAGTGCTATATCGAACAATGTTCAGTTTACTGAGTTCATTAGGCTCATTCATCTTCTAGATTTATTTAGTAGAGAAACACAAGTCTGTAGTTAGGGGGAAAGAGGGTGGGTTTTTATTAAGTACCTACTATGTTTCAAGGATAGATCTAAACGTACTGCAAATATTATCTTATTTGATCCTCACAATATCTCTGTGACATTGCTGCTATGTTTATTCCCATTTTACAGTTGAGATAACTAAGGCAGACAGGTTAAGTGGCTGGCCTAGGTCACACTGCTAGTAAATGTTTGAGGCTAATTTAAACTATGTTCTTCCTGACTATAGGCCCAGCACTCTATCTGCCATTCCACCTAGAACAGAGCAACAGGACTTTAGAATCAGTAGGGACCTCAGATGCTATCTAGTTCAATTTGTACATTAAAATTAACTCCCACTAAGAAATACTCAGGAAGTGGCTACTTACATTTATACTTGAAGACCTTCAATGAAATGGGAACCCACTTCTTCCAAAGGCAGCCCACTCTACTCCAATTTTTAAGTTTTTCCTAATATTAAGCCCCAATTTGGGATCTTGGAATATTTTGCCATTGGCTCTAGAGTGCTATATTAATGTGGCATAATTTGTAAGAAGATAAGGGAATCCAGACCTTTAGATATTGAAGAATTAAAAACCCCAGTCCCTGTTTGTTGAAGGTGGCATCTTTATGCATTTTTCGAATAGCTATTTGCACGAGATGTTCTGATAAAATATGTTAATGTTAATTATAGCCTTTTGTTATAAAAGCACCATTTTGTTCATGCTTTTCTAAACATCTATGAATTGGCTAATTTAATTCAGTGGTCCTTTTGAGTACTCATTTTTATTTCTCCTTTATTACTCATGATACTTATAGCAACTTTCATAATGCACTGTGAACCATTGGAGACTCAAATTGCTAAATGTTTTTTTTTTAATCTAACTTATTTTTCTTCTCTCAGATTCCACATTTCCTCATCCTCCCCTCATCTAATTTGAATCCTTGGGTAATGAAGGCTTTAAACTCCATCCTTTGCATTTACATTTATTCAGGGAGAACCATTTCGAAAGCTGCAGTGGGTGATCACTTTAATTAATGATTCCCATTTCTCTTCATGCTTAGATCAAGACTGCCTTATATTGTAGAATAAACCATGTAATGGATCAGTAGAGTTTTACCTAAAATATCAATAGCCACTAAACATTAGACTGACTTGGGCTATGTTTTCATTTTCCCAATATATATTTCTGTGAAGATATAAAAGTGAACTGGCTCTAAATTATTCCACTTTCCCCCACCTAATTTGAAAGTGGGATAGAGGGCCTTAGTTTGGAGCACTGGTTTTCAGTAAGTAATCCACTCTCCTAATGAAAAACAGCATCTCTTTTGCTACTTATGACTTTCCTGGGACACAGATAGTTTGAGAGACTGGTTCCAAGGTCGTGCAGCATTATACACCAGGGACAAAACCTGAACTCAGGTATTTCTGGCTTTCCCATTCACTCTTTCCCATGCTATGCTGCCTCTCTTTATTATTATTATTATTCCTCATATATTATATAGTGCATAATGCTAAATGTCTCCATTATCTCAATTCAATTAAAAATAAGTCCAGTTTCCAAGAATGTGAATCACATGCTTAACGTTTGTGTTCATTTTCTTTTGTATATGTTGCATAGATTAATAATTAATTAGAATTAATTTTCTAGCATAAATCTATTTTATTTAAAGTTGCATAATTATAGAGTGATAGCTATGGTAAAGAACAGAATCACAATTCACACACCTACATTCTTTTTTTTCCCTTTTTTTGGCTCTGCCTGAAATATTCTATTGTTTTATTTATAATTTATCTCATTCTTTGGATATTCTTTAGATTAAATGTTCCATCAACTGTTAAGTTCTGGGTAGTATAGGTTTAAAAGACATAAATAAACTGGAAATTTGAGGAGGCAACCAAGGTATTCAAGGTCATTATGTCTGTGCCTTGTAATGGTGACAATGATAATCATGAGAACAGTTTTCTAGAGTTTTTTTTTTAATTGTAAAATACTTTTACTTAGGTTACCTCACTTGATCCTATAAGGATGAGACGAAAGAACTAAAGATATTTAACCTGGATTAAAGAAGGCTAAAGAGGGCTTAAGAGATGGTAGATATATGTAAGTATTTTTAAAAGGCCCTCATTAAGAATGTCATTAAGAATAATGTTCATTGAAAACACTGAGCCCATGAGAGCAGAATTAGAAACAAAGGATAGAAGCAGTGAATAATAAATTTTTACCTGATATAAGTAAAATCACAGCTATCCCAAAGTAGAATGGATTGCTTCAGGAAGTATTTGTTTCTCCCTCCTTAAAGATCTTCCTACAATGGCTGTTATTTTGCAGTGGGGATAGTTTTTCAGGTCCAGATCATATATACCAGATAGCTGTTTAGGTCACTTTTTGTGACCCTTCTAACCCAAAAACTCGTAATTTTGTAATTGCATCCTAACACTCCAGGAAAGAATTGTGTGAAAAGGAGAGCATGATCAGGCCTGATGAGTTTTTTGGATCTCTTAATCAAGGTACTAAATTATAAGACAAAAGAATTTCTTTCAACTTTATGATTCTGAGATTCTATGATACATTTTATTTCGGTTGGTTTGTGTCTACTCTCTAGCTACTTTCAAAAAAGTCTTACTTCAATGAGTAATCAAGGCATAGAGATGACCCATAAGTTGTCAAAGCTGATGGTAGTAGAACATAACTGCTGATCCATAGTATCAATGTGTAAAGTCTTTGAGCATGGAATAACACTGCTCTGAGCACATGGCATAGTGGATAGAGTGCCGAGCCTGGAGTCAGGAAGTCTCATCCTTCTGAGTTCGAATCTGGCCTCAGACACTTACTAGCTCAGTGGTACTAGTTGGGCAAGTCACTTATCCCTATTTGCCTCAACTTCCTCTTCTATGAAATGGCTTGGAGAAGGAAATGGCAAACCATTTCAATATCTTTGCCAGGAAAACCCCAAATGAGGTCATGAAGAGTCACACATGATTGAAATAACTGAACAACAACAATACTAGACTTTGTGTCATTTGATAACCCATGTAAGTGTAGAGGGGCTGGTCATCACAAGATTCAATACAAGGTTGTGAAGTTTTGGGTCACAGCAAGAAATCAAAGCATGAAATTATCCTCTTGCAAATATATTCTCTTCTAGATGATTTTTTTTTCTGTTAGTCTTGGTTAATAAGTGAACTAGACATATAAAGTCAGAAAAAAGTCAGAAAAAAATTCAGGAGATGTATTTGATATAGGTCTCAGGATCAAAAAGGAATGTCAAATTTATTATTATCCCAAACATAATCTTTGTGAACACTTTGAGAAATCTTTGTAGTAGTAGAAAGTGCCTTAAGAGTAGAGGTACTGGATCACTTTGTGTGTGTGTGTGTGTGTGTGTGTCCGCGCGCGCACGTGCACGCGTGCGTATGTGTGTGTGTGTGTATGTATGCACATTGTGTGCATGTGTGTGTATGTGTGTATGTGCATGTGTGTGTGTTTAGATTTCTATGTCTTGTGCCTGATAATAAATATTTGTCGATCATTTGATTGATTGTTTTGGCATAAGGAATACTTCCTTCCCCTCTTGCCTTTCAATGCAAATGTACAATTATCTTGCCTTTTGACTTTAGAGACATGACTGAAAGCACTGAATTTTTAATTACCCTGCCTGCTTTCACTCCTCCAGTACGTTAATCTGAACCAGGTCAATCAAAAATCCTTAGAACATGCCACTGGAGATCAAGTTCAAAGTTAACACTGGACCTTTAATAACAACTCTTTGTAGCCAACCATTGAATATTTTCAAATTGACTTAACCATGGCATCATATAGCCGATATCTTATCCACAAAAGTAGTATGAAAATGTTGTTAAATAGTTTGCTAAAATCTCACATTCCCTGTTTCACTAGTCTTATCTGTGAAGTAGCTGTGATTTTGTCAGTTTGGCATCTCCCTGACCCAATGTAGTTCAGCAATCTATCTATGACAACGAATTTCTAAGGAGCTATCTCCAACACATGGAGACTAAGCATCACCACTAATAATAAGGTTTCAATTGAACCGAGGTCTTTTTGACTCTTAATCCAACACTTTCTTGTGCTAGGACATGTTACTTCTTAACAGTATGTCAAAAAATGAAATAAGATTAGTCTTTCATAGCTTGGTATTTTAATGAAGCCACAATACTAACTCTTTGTAATCACTGCTTCCTTTTAAAAAATCATTAATCTTCCCTTTAATAATACATTGAAGATATCATGCCAGAAGAAATAATGAAAGGCATAGCTTTAGAGTGACCTGGGAAGACTTATGTGAACTCATGCAGGGTGAAGTTGGCAAAACCAGAATAATTTCTATGATAACAACACTATAAAAACAAACAGCTTTGAAAGATTAAGAAATTTGATTAATACAATGACCAACCATGATTGGGGGGGTGGCATGCTAGATTAAGTTTGCAGAATCAATTCTTTGTTTTTCTTTCTAATCTTTTTGTACCTCTCCTGTTCTTTGATTTTTTTGAAAAATCAAAAACAATGACTCAGCAATCATATCTGTAATTTCTTCAGCAGATCAGCAAAATAATCTCATACTATTTCTCTAAAATTATCTTGAATTTTAATTTTGTATTAGCTCTTTTTGGCTTCTCCTTTTCAGTCCAAAGACCATTCTCCTTGTCAGAGAAAATAGAAACACAGTAAGAGTCAAGCATTTCTGCTTTTTGTTATAATCACCATATTCATACTGTGTAGTAGTCATCTCTTTGACTGCCTTTTAAAATCCATTTGACCTTGTACTTCCTGGGCCAAAAAAGTGATGGTGAAATTGGTATTGTGTTCCATTGAAATATCATCTTCCTGTAGCTTGAGATCTTCATAAATCTCATTTTTTCAACTTTCTTAGTAATTTGGAAAAATTTATAATGTTGTAAAGGTGGAATATTAAACTGTGATATTGTGAGAAACTGTCAAGTGAAAACTGAGCTCTGCAAAAGACTGGCTCTGAAAGAGTCAGTGCAAGTAAATCTCACAAGGAGAAGAGCATTCTTTCACAAAGTCTCAGAGGAATTTCAATTTGGAATGCTTGTGAATGCAAGAAACATGATACACTCTATTTCATGGATCCAAAAGGATTCAATTTGCCAGGGAAACTTCTTTCCAAAACTTTCTATTATATTAAGTTTTCAGGCAATTACTGTGACTTGAAAATGGTTGAAACTCTCATAAATTAGAGTCTGGAGTGAATTTAAACTATTCCCCAAAAACGGCAGCAGATAACCCATCTTAACATTAGGATTTCATTTAATATTGTAGCTACATGGGTTTTTATGTGTGTGTATATGTGTATGTATGCATATATATGTATGTGTGTATGTATGTGTGTGTATGTGTGTGTGTATCTGTATCTATATATCTGTATTCATATACAGGGGGTAAATTTTCCTTACCAATTTACCCCTGGCTCAGGAAACATATGCTAATGGGAGACATTCCATATATTCAGATAAGTACTTGCAAAATTTAGAAAATGTAAATGCATACTATGTGTCTGGGGAGGGGGCTGGAAAGAACTTAAAACTTGTATCATTAGGAAATGGCTCTTATATGGGGTGTCACCCAAACTGAATTTTGAAGGAATCTAGGAATGCCAACAGATAGAATTGATCAGGGAAGTTACTTCAGGTATAGGGGACAAACTGTGTAAAGGCATATAAACAGAAATTGGCGTTCCAACTTTTAGACCATCTGGAATGGAAAGTGAGGTGGAATAATGTGTAATCAGCACCGAAAGGTACGTGAGAGCCAAATTGTGGTAAGCTTTAAAGGCCAAACAGAAGAAGTTGTATTTCATTCTAGAGGCAATAGGAAACCCCTGAATCTTCTCAGTTGCAGGGTGGCGGAAGGTAATCTGTGTTAACATAATATCAAGCTGACTGCTATATAGAGAATGGAATGGAGAGGAGATAAGCTATAAGTAGGGAGACCTATTATCAAAAACAAAGCACAAAAAAGTTATCAGGACAGATGTTTTAATAGCAGCTTTAAGTGTAATTGAAAAAAAAAATGGAAGCAACCTAAATGTCCTAAAATAAGGTAATGGTTAAATAATTATGGTGCATTTAAAAAAAAATAGAGCACTGACATATCCTTTTTAGACTTTTTTTTAGTGGCCACATTTACAGGATGGAAGGACAAACAAAAGAGGAAGAATTTGAGTGACCACATATTATCAGCTACATTTGCATCTGAAAAGGCCCAGGATATTGCTGTGCAGTAAGCAGAAAGAAGGATCTAGCTATTAGTTTATTCATCATCCCCAAGCTTTCCCTAGCTCACTCATTTATATAAGCAAACATAGAAAGACTTGACTACAGGGTCATTTTACAATAATTACACAAATAGCCATTTTCTGGTTTATAGCCTAGTTTTCAGAGATGAAAGTTTGAGATGTGGATCCAATAGTCACCATAAGCTAGAGTGAAGTCTCCAACTGAGAGAACGAGGCACCCAGAAGAATCATGGGAAAGAGATATGAGCCTCAGGGCATCAGTTTGTTGGGATAGTCACATTTCTATTCCTAAAATATTTGGGCCTGGGGCTAAAAACACCCATTTCAGTGAATTGGACGCCCCAGAGCTAAGGCTGTAGCAATAAAATAGGGAAGATATCTGCTATTATTAGAATAAAGTCTAGTAAAGACACTCATAAGGGTGGCTGAAATCTCTAAAAGTACCCTTACCAAAGAGCTCAACTAAGCCAGAAACTGGAGTTCATGGAGATTACAGCCAAGCACTGTCCAATGTACCAGCATCAAATGGAAGCTAAGGGTAAGGTCAGTGGGATCAGGACAAAGACTTCTGCCTGCCTGAAGAATCAGAAACGCCCCCCACCCCCAGTACTATACTAAAATTTAACCAAGATGGCAAGCATAAAGAATACAGTTAAATCTGAAGAGATATTTATAAAACAATGCAAAGAGAAGAATATAGAACCAAAAGAAGAGAAACACAATTGACTATTATCATATAAGAAAAAGTGAATATCAGTGAAAGCACAAAGATTCCATATAAAGACTAAAAAAACTAAAAGAAAGTGTTACAATTATTTTATATATGGAAATTATTTAATTTAAATGATTAATTCAATGGCCGAAGCACTTCAGTCCTTTCGAATTTATTAAGGACATTTTTCTGTCCATGATAGCTGAAAGAACATAGGAGAGCTGGGGGGAGGGGTGACATCCATTCAGAACAGTAGGCTCAAGCTGCAGATGCAGCTTGGGGAAACCTTTTGGACCTGTTCCAATCACAGCGTCAGTTGGCCTCAAAGTAAGGTAGCCTCTTATGATGTCTACATTCAAAATTCTTTAAAAAAAAAAAAAAACTGGTGGGCAGAGCCAAGATGGCAGCTGGAAAGCAGGGACTTGCTTAAGCTCTCCCCCAGGTCCCTCCAAATACCTATAAAAATGGCTCTGAACAAATTCTAGAGCTGCAGAACCCATGAAATAGCAGAGGGAAGCAAGGCTCCAGCCAAGGTCAGCCTGGATGGTCACTGGGAAGGATCTATCACATGGAGCTGGCAGCGGAGCAGAGCAGAGCTCAGTGTGGTCCACACCAGGACCAATCAGATCAGGAGCCAGGCAGAACAGGCTGGAGGGCCTTGAATCATTCAGCTGTGGAAGTTACCAGAATTCTCAACCCACAAATGCCAAAGACAAGAGAGCAGGTTAGTGGGGCAAACTTCTGGGACAGAGTGAAAGGAGTTTGCAGTCAGCCACCGCCCTGGGGGAAGTGGAGGTGGTGAAGCTCTGAGGCTGCTCCCAGAGCTACAGCTGCAGTTGCTTCCAGCCCCAGGCCCACCTGGTGGGAGGAATTAAGCTGCAGATTAGAGCAGGAGTGAAAAGCCTGCTTTGGCCTGCCCAGATCTGGGCCCCAATCCTGGTTGGCAGTTCCTGGGGGAAAGGAGCACTGGTGTGGCAGACCTGGCTGTGTATAAGTAATTCTGAAAACAGCAGCACAGCCCCTCAAGCTTGGGAGAAAGTACACTTTACTCTACAAGCAGTCATACCCTGACAAAAAGCTCAAGGGTCAAGTAGCTGGCTGGGAACATGAACAGGCAAATGAAAATGGACTCAGATTCAGACTCAGACTTTGGAATCTTATTTTGGTGACAAAGAAGACCAAAACATACAGCCAGAAGAAGTCAACAAAGTCAAAGATCCTACATCAAAAGCCTTCAAGAAAAATATGAATTGGTCTCAGGCCATGGAAGAGCTCAAAAAGGATTTGGAAAAGCAAGTTAGAGAAGTGGAGGAAAAACTGGGAAGAGAAATGAGAATGATGCGAGAAAACCATGAAAAACAAGTCAATGGCTTGCTAAAGGAGACCCAAAAAAATAATGAAGAAAATAACATCTTAAAAAATAGAATAACTCAAATGACAAAAGAGCTCCAAAAAGACAATGAGGAGAAGAATACCTTTAAAGGCAGAATTAGCCAAATGGAAAAGGAGATTCAAAAGACCACTGAAGAAAATACCACCTTAAAAATTAGATTGGAGCAAGTGGAAGCTAGTGACTTTATGAGAAATCAAGATATTATAAAACAGAACCAAAGGAATGAAAAAATGGAAGACAATGTGAACTATCTCATTGGAAAAACTACTGGCCTGGAAAATAGATCCAAGAGAGATAATTTAAAAATTATTGGACTACCTGAAAGCCATGATCCAAAAAAGAGCCTAGATATCTTCTTTCAACAAATTATCAAGGAAAACTGCCCTGATATTCTAGAGCCAGAGGGTAAAATAGAAATTGAAAGAATCCTGATCGCCTCCTGAAAAAGATCCCAAAAAGAAAACTTCTAGGAATATTGTCACCAAATTCCAGAGCTCCCAGATCAAGGAGAAAATATTGCAAGCAGCCAGAAAGAAACACTTTGAGTACTGTGGGAAAATAATCAGGATAATACAAGATCTAGCAGCTTCTACATTAAGGTATCAAAGGGCTTGGAATATGATATTCCTGAGGTCAATGGAGCTAGGATTAAAACCAAGAATCATCTACTCAGCAAAACTGAATATCATGCTCCAAGGCAAAATATGGATTTAAAATAAAACAGAGGACTTTCAAGCTTTCTCAGTGAAAAGACCAGAGCTGAATAGAAAATTTGACTTTCAAACACAAGAATCAAGAGAAACATGAAAAGGTAAACAAGAAAGAGAAATCATAAGGGACTTACTAAAGTTGAACTGTTCTGTTTACAATCCTACACGGAAAGATGATGTGTAATTCATGAGACCTCAGTATTGGGGTAGCTGAAGGGAATATACACTGACACACATATACACACATATATGTGTAATATATGTGTATATATATGTAGATAGACAGAGGGCATAGGGTGAGTTGAATATGAAGGGATGATATCTAAAAAAATAAAATCAAATTAAGGGATGAGAGAGGAATACATTGAGAGATGGAGAAAGGAAGGGATAGAATGGGGTAAATTATTTCACATAAAAGTGGCAATTAAAAGCAGTTCCTTGGAAGGGAAGAGGGGGCAGGTGAGGGGGAATGATGAATCTTGCTCTGATCAGATTTGACCTGAGGAGGGAATTACATACATAGTCAAATGGGTATCTTAACCCACAGGAAAGAAGGAATAAGGAGATAAAAAAGGGGGACAACAGAAGGGAGGGCAGATAGTGGAGGAGGTAATCAAAAGAAAACACTTTCAAAAAGGGACAGAGTCAAGGGAGAAAATTGAATAAAGGGGGACAGGATAGGAGGGAGCAAAACATAGTTAGTCTTTCATAACATGAGTATTGTGGAAGGGTTTTGCATAATGATACACATGTGGCCCATGTTGAATTGCTTGCCTTCTTAGGGAGGGGATGGGGAGAGAAGTGGGTATAGAATTTGGAACTCAAAGTTTTAAAAGCAGGTGTTCAAAAAAACAGTTGTTGTTGCATGCAACTGGGAAATAAGATATTCAGGCAATGGGGCATAAACATCATTCTTGCCCTACAAGAAATTAAGGGAAAAGGGCAGGGGGGGAGTGGGGTCACAGAAGGGAGGGCTGATGGGGGAACAGGGCAATCAGAATATATGCCATCTTGGAGTGCGGTGGAGGGTATAAATGAGGAGAAAATTGGTAACTCATAATCTTGTAAAAATCAATGCTGAAAACTAAAATATTAAATAAATATTAAAATATTTTTTAAAAACTGGTTTGATAGTCCTATTGCCCTCTGGCAACTCATAGCTCTGGGATTAGGCAGGGTCAACTTCATTTAACACAGAGTAACTCATTTAATCTGATTCTTAATCTGGTATTCCCAGAGATTTCAATGAATCCATGATCTTGGATGGGAAAAATACATTTGGATTTCAAAGCACTTGGTTTCCTTTGTAATTCTATTTTTATGCATTTAAAAACATTTTTCTGAGAAGGGGCCTATTGACTTTCAAATTTGAGATATGTCAATTTTGATATATGTTTACATGCACACACACAAATGTTAGAACCACTAAAAAAAGAAACAAAAATCTCAGTTGACACAATATACTCCCAACAAAAATATGTAATTTCCCCATGGGCTAATATGATCCTAGAGAACAATAATAAAGAATATAAATAGAGAAAGGAATACTTTTAGGAAGATGTAAATAAATGGTGAAGAGGATGAAGTCTTACCTATCATTTAAGGTCCAGCTCAAATACTTCTTTCCCTTGTGATCTTTTTCTAATTCTCTCAGTCAAGTCATTTATCCCTCCAAAATACACATGTAGTTTTTTGCTTGTGACTGTCGTATATGATTACAGATATTTGTGTACATGGTTTCCCTTCTATAACTATGCTATAAGCTAATCTGTTTCATCCTTCATAATTATGTCAAATGAACTTCTAAAATATTTTCATCACATTATTTCTTCCTCTAAAGTCTTATGGTTACTCCAAATATATAACCCCCTTATTGTGACGGTCAAGGAACTCTATCAATACTCCTCTGCCTACTTTTCCAACCTTATCCTATTGAAATTGTCTTTTAATTCTCATTTCCTTCAATTATCATGGTCACCTGGTCATTTCTTCTTCTCTGCCTTCACTCTCTGTCCTGTCAAATGTCACTTACCAATTTTTCTTTTAAATGGTCTCCAAACTTCCTTATTTCTATAAGACCGCCACCACACTGCCAGTTACTAAGGCTCACAGTTTTGAAGTCACCCTAGAGTCTTCACTACCTGTAATTCACACAAACAATCTGTTGGTTATTGACAACCTACCCTCACTATACCTCTTGTGTCTTTTCATTTCTTTAATTAGATGACCCCTACCATAGTTCAAGCTCTCATTGTGTTTTGCCAGGACTTTTATAAAAATCTTTTAATAGATTCTCTTCACATCTTCTCTCTTCTGGAAATTTTCCTTTATATGGCTACTAAAAGAGTGTTCCTGAGGCATAGGATTATGTTCTGAAGGATCATGTCACTTCTCTGCTTAAAAAAAAAATCAGTTTCCCTCTATTACCTTCGGTCATTTTCAGTTGTGTCTGACTCTCCATGACCCTATTTGAGGTTTTCTTGACAAAGACACTGGAGTGGTTTGCCATTTCCTTCTCCATTTTACAGAGGAAGAAACTATTACCACTGAAATAAAATGAAAATTCCTCAATCTGGAAGTAAAGTGCTCTGGCAACCTTATTCTAGCTTATCTTTATAAAACCTAGGCTGTAATTATAAAATCATTTCACCTTGCATCAATTATTTTAATTCTCCTTAAGAATCCTATGTTCTACTCAATTTGGACTGATAGTCATTGCCCAAACTTCATGCATCTTCCCTTGCCACATCTGGAATTTAATCCTTTCTTATTTCTCCCTCACATTATTTTTATTTTATTTCAAGGTACAAGTTAGATGCTATCTCATTTGTGAAGTTTTCCTTGATTTCTCCCAAATTGTTAGTGTGTATTTTTTCCTGCTTCAAATTATTTTGTATTCACTTATCTGTATTCCTGGCATTTTCTTCCAGCAAAATGTAAAGTTCATGCATAAAGGCTATACTATATATCTTTGTATGTCAGGAACTTCTGAGTGTCTTATACAGAAGACATTTAATACGTGATTTTTGAATGAATGTTCATCCTTCTCTTCTCCTCAGTTTAACATCTTGCATTTCAATGCTCTGCTCAAAACACATCCCAGTGAAGAAATGTCATATACTACAAGGTTTTTCCTCTATTATACATTTACTAGAGACTATGTTCAGTAAATGAAGCATCATCAATTACTTGTTTATAGGCACCTTCCTGGTTATGATCCTCTTCAAACTTAGCTAAATTGCCCCTTGGATGAATGACAGACTAAATGAACAAGAAAGTATTTATTAAGCACTCACGATGCATTTAAATATTATGTTAAGTATTTAGGATGCAAATAGAAAAATGAGACATCCCCTACTCCCAAAGAGCTCACGTTCTATTTGGGAGAGATGACATACAGAGGAGAGTTCCACTAATGGTAAGATGGAAAGTTCTCGTGGTCCTTAGGGTAGGGTAGCTAAGTAGTTTCAGGTCCCATTCATCCTTAGAGTGCATCTTTAGGGCAGATGGCAATGCCTAATAGTCTGTAGGGGATAGCCACAGAGAAGCTCTAAGCTTTGATGTACTAGAGCCATAGTGCCAGGTCAAAGATCAAAGACCAGTATTCCTTAGGATACAGAGGAAGGGAAGCTGGTAAGGCCCATTGATCCTCCATTTTATGGGGAGTATTATAGTTGGTAAATACTTTGCTCATTAAAGCAGTGTGAGTGGCCATATCTGTCCTCAAGCTGGGGTCCTGAAGGTTATAAAGACCACACCCTTTGGGAAAGAAAGAAGAGGTCTTATAGTCAGAAAGGGTGTGAAATTAAGGGTAGAGATTGGGGTGAGATGGGAAGGGAACATAGGAAGAGGGCATTAGAATAAAGGTTGAGTGGAAGAAGGAAAAACTCCCTTTTGTGAATGAGAGATAAGTAGGTGCTGAGACAAAATGAAACTCTTCCAGAGTGGCAGGTCTTTTTAGAATTTGTGTCCTGTTGGCATGGCCTTTGAGAACTCGTAGTCACCATCAGCCTAAGAAGAGGGAACAAGGAAGGACTTTAGTAGACATATAATAGGTACTCATTACTTGTTTTTTAATTGAATTGAATTGACAAGCACTGAGCCAGCGAATGCTATTATCATAATTCCTTTTCTTCCCTAATCATAATGAGTCAGATTCTCATTTTACATAAATCATTTTTTCTACGCTAACTCCACTGAGAACAAAGGATAAGAATCTCATTCTCTGATTCTATGAAGGGTTTCCCAAGAGAATCTGAGCCATCAGTACAAGGCTATTTCTAGAATATCAATCTATGTTTTAATATATTCACATTCAAATACTTATTTTAGAACTAATGTTAGCACATGAAAATATTGGTATTAAAATCAGAAAGATTTACTTAGGGAAACAATGCTGACCTTCCTTTATTTAGAAAGCTGAAAGAAACAAAACAGCCCAATTTAACCAGTTCAGCAAAATTATGCCACTGTTTAGAATGAGTTTAGAAAGCCCCAGAGCACAAATGTACCAGAGGTACAAATAATAACATTTTATTCTTCAATAGGATTTTATTAGAATCATAGATTTAGGTCTAGAAACAAATTCAGATGTTATTTATCCCCAACTTTAAAATTTGCACATGAGTAAACTGAGGCAATAAGAGGTTAAGAGACTCACAAAAGTCAAACAGGGAGAGATCCTCAAAGGTAAGATGTGAACCCAGGCACTCTGAGACCAGAGTCACTGCTTTTCTACTCTACCACACTGCCAAAAGTCAAGCAGTCAATCAGTTAATATTTATTAAATGCTTGCTGTATGTCAGGCACTTTACTGAGTGCTAGGGATACAAACAAATGTAGAATCAGACACTGAACTTAATAAGCTCAGTCTCACATAAATAACTTTTTACAAATAAGAGCTATACAGAATAAATTGGAAGTAATCAACAGAAGGAATGCATTAAGTGGGGTTAGGAAAAGCTTCTTGTACAAGGTGGAATTTGAGTTGTGATTTAAAAGAATCTTGGGAAGCTAAGAGACAAACATGAGGTGGTTGAGAATCCCAAGCATGAAAAATATCCAGTAAAAATGCCTATTGTCAGGATATGAAATGTCTTGTCTGAGGAACATTGAGCAAGCCAGTATGAGAGGATCACAGGGTACATGACAGAGAGAAAAGTGTACAAAGACTGGAAAGGGAGTAGGTAGTCAGGTTATGAAGAACTGTGAACACCAAACAGATTATTTTGTATTTGACACTCCAAGTGATGGGGAAACCATTGAAATGCATTGAGTAGGAGGGTGACATAGTCAGACCTGATGTTTTGGAAGAGCAATTTAATAGATAAGTGGAAGATAGACTGGCATGGGGAAAGATGGAATTAGGGGAGGCAGGGAGACTGACAAACAAACTATTGCAATAGTGGCAAAGGAGCAAATGGGACATATATGAGAGACGTTATGAAGGTAGAACACCCAGCCTTGGCAACTGACTGGATACCGGAGTCTGAGAAAAAGTGAGGAGTCAGGCAATACACCTACATTGCAAAGATGGGTAACTGGCTAAGACAGTGGTCCCCTCAGCAGCAATAGGAAATTTGGGAAGATGTGAGGGCTTATTTTTTAAAAAATGAGACATCTTTTTTAAATTGGGAGAGACCCCTTTGAGTTGAATGTGGATGTGGGAAACCAGACTGCAGAGACTTAAGCATGAATGACAGGAAAGGAATGAAGACACTGAATGTAGACAACTTTAAAAGGTTTAGTCATAAAAATGGAGAGAGATACAGAATGACAACTAGTTGAGATTGATAGATCAAGTGAGGTTTCTTTATTTTAAGGATAAAGGAGACATGGACTCATTTACACGTACTGGGGAAGCAGCCACTAGACAGTGTAAGATTGGAGATAAGTGAAAGAGTAGAGATGATAGAAAGGAAAAACAGCGGGAGAAGTTGGGATGAAAAAGAATAACTTGGACATGTGAGACATGTACCTTGGTAAGGTAAAGGGACAGCTCCTCATTTGAGACCAGAGTGAAGGACGACATTGCATAAAGCATCTGAGTGATTTAAGATCAGGAGAAGATTCATAGGATTTCATAATTCTAGAGCTCGAAGGGCTCTCAGAGGCTCACTTCCTCTTTTTAGAGATGAAGAAACTGAGGCCCAAAGAGGTTAAGTGATTTGCTCAAGGTCACACAGATAGTAAATGAGTCATAATTTGAACATAGATTCTCTTAGTCCTGAATTAATACTCTTTCTGTTGTACCATACATTCACTTTACTAGCTTGATGAGAAGGCATTTTTTCTTTAAAAATTTCCTTTTTAATTCAAAGGAAAAACAAAATCAAGAAATTAATAATAAGAGGCAGTATAGTGAAGATATTCAGTTAAAGCTTATTCCTAAGTGGATCTACATTATATATCATTGCTGTACAGTCGTTCATAATGTGATGAGATCACATGCTTATATGCATAACTCTAAAATGTCAGCTTCATGAGTAGAAGATAAGGGAGGCATAGTTAGGCAGGAATTTATCTGGTGAAAATTCTTAGAATGTTAGTGTCCTTCAAGTTCAATATGAATCATTAGTGTGAAATGGCCACTTTAAAAGTTAATGTGATCTCATACTGCATTAAGACAGTAGAATGACCAAGATTAGAATTGTTATTTTCCCACTGTACTTTGCCCTACTCATACTCCATCTGGGACATTGTGTTAAATTTTTAGTGTCATGTTTGAGAAAGATACTGAGAAGTAGCACTTTCCAGAGAATGGTAATCAGTATGGTGAAGAGTCTCAAGATTATGACATACGAAGATCAATTGAAAGAACTGAGGGTGTTTCAACCAGAGAAGAGACAATTCATGGGAAACATGATGATTGTCCTCAAGTACTAAAGGGCCCTGGTGTGAAGTTGGAATTAGATATGTGTTACTTATCTCCAGAGGGTTATGGGAGAAAATCACAGAGAGCCAGACTTTTCATTAATTTGAGAAAAATACTAAAAACATTTGAGCTATTAAAAAGTTGAATGAGATGCCTTAAGAGGTAGTTGGTTCAGCCTTACTTGGAATCTTCAGCTGAAGTCTGGTAGAGATGATTCTTGAGTAAGGTTTGTACTAGATGAGGCCTGAGCATCTTTTCAGCTCCGGGTTAAGTACATTTGAGAGGGTTTGCATGATTCAGCCTGCATACTAATTTAAAATGCTTCATTGATTTGAAGTGTCGGGGGATCATAGTCTCTTTAGTCATGTAGGTCATTGTCTCTGCATACCAGGAATTTTTTATTTAAATATATTTTTTATTTATTTCATAAGGTATTAACCAAATACATGTAAAAAATTTTAACTTTCATTTAAAAAATTGGTGTTGACAAAATGTCATTTGTAATTCACTTGGAGATGAGTCTCTCTAAATTTATTTGAGCTGATCCTTACATGACAGCTGTGGATTCCAACATGACACCTATCTATTCTGCTTAGTATCTTCATGAACTCTGCTGGCACACCCTTCAAGAACCTTAAGTCACTTGAAAGGTGAGGTTTTGGTGAAAGATGCTAACAATTATGAGTGCTTTCTATTGCTCAAAGTAACTTTATAATTAATAATAAAAATAGCAAAATAACAAGGATACATATAGTACTTTAAGGTTTTCAAATTGCTTTACAAATTTTATCCCTTTTGATTCTCATACCCACCGTGGGAGCTAGGTGCTATTATAATCCCCATTTTACAGATAAGGAAACTGAGAGAGAGATTAAGTGATTTGCCCAAGGTCGCATAGCTTGTAAGTATCTGGGGATGAATTTGAACTTCAGTCTTCCTGGCTCAAGGTCCAGGGTTCTCCACTATGCAACCTATATGCCTATGGTGGATTCGTTCTGTGTTTCATGTTATTTCCCTAGGACCAATAAACATGTAAGCTCCATGAGGTTTGGCTTTTTTTTTTTGTTTTATCTTTGGCTCCCCAGTGATCAAAATGTTGCTTAGCACATGCTCAATAAATATTTGCTGGATAGAATTACGCAACCAGAAAATGCCATCTCCCAGAGCAATGCAAATTAGAATAATCTTAATTTGAGGTGTCAAGAAATAACTGTGCAAATGTTTTAGAAAAAGGCCTGATTGCTTGTATATACTTAAAATCAACCAATCAAAGAGTCCTTATTGATCACCAACACCATGTAATTCACTGATTACAAGAAAAAATTGTGACTCCTTAAGGAATCCTTAAGCAATTCTATTTCAGAAATAGGCTGAGTTAAAGACAATTTAAAGGTTGCAGACACCTCGTTTCCTACAAAAATTTCCATAATGGTTTAAGGAGCATGACATGTGCCCATAAGTAGTGACACAAAATAAATATATAGAGGGAGAAGAAAGTGTAGGACCCCAGCACTTTATGTTTGTTTTTTTTTTCCCACATCACATTCCCACTGTAAGACAGAATCACCCCAGAAAGTAAAAGGGCCTGCACTATCTTCATTTTATTGACTTAAGAGTTTGAAAGGAAAATGCCAGGGAGATTATTTTCTTGCAGCTACAGCTGAGTAAGAGTAATACTCAGTTTGGGAGAGGACCTAAGTATAGTGATTATAGAGATTAAGGGCTGTAATGACTGCCTTATTCAGATTCAAGCTTGCTTGGCAGTCACACAAACTAGGGCTCACTTGACTGCACAAGCATAGGAACTTGCAGAGACAAGAGCATCAAGTTATCATGGGTCTCTTCTTTTTTCTTTTTAAAAATTTTTCTTTCAACACATTTTATTTACTTTATTGAACATTTCCCAGTTACATGTAAAATTTTGAATTCCAAGTTCTCTCCTTTTCTTTTTCTCCCTCTGTTTAATAAAGCAAGTAATTTGATATTGATTATACATGTAGAGTCATGCAAAACATTTTCACAGAACAAAAAAAAAGACAAGAAAAAAAGAATGCGCTTCAATCTCCATCCAGAGTTCATAAGAACTCTCTGGAGGCAAATACCCTTTTATACCATTGTTCCTTTGGAATTGTCTTGGATAACTGTCTTCATTAGAGTAGCTAAATCATTCACAGTTAGTCATCCTTACAATATTACTGCTGTTGTATAAAATGTTCCCCTAGCTTTGCTTACTTCACGTTACATTATTTTATATGTCTTTCCCAGCTTTTTCTGAAACTATCTTGTTCATCATTTCTTAATAGCACATTAGTATTTTGTTACAATTATATACTACAACTCATTTAGCCATTCCCCAATTAATGGGCATCACCTTGATTTTAAATTCTTTGCCACCACTAAAAGAGCTATTAAAATGTTTTTGTACAAATGGGTCTTTTTCCCCTTTTCTTTTCTCTCCTTGTGATATAGACCTAATACTGGTATTGTTGAGTCAAAGGGTATGCAGAGTTTTATAGCCTTTTAGGCATAGTTCCAAATCGTTCTCCAGAATAGTGGGACTGATCTGCAACTCTACCAACAGCAAATTAATGTTCCAGTTGTTCCACATCACCTCTAGAATTGGTCTTAACATTAGCCAATTTGATAGGTGTGAGGTGGTATCTCAGAGAAGTTTTAATTTGCATTTGTCTAATAGTAGTGATTTAGAACATTTTTTCATGTGGATGTTGATAGCTTTGATTTCTTCTGAAAACTACCTGTTCATATCCTTTGATCATTTATCAACTGAGGACTGAATCATAGTTTTATCAATTTGGCTCAGTTCCCTATATATTTGAGAAATAAAGTCTTTATCAGAGAAACTTAGAGAAAAAAAATTTCCCCAAATTTCCTGCTTTCCTTCTAATTTTTGCTGCATTAATTTTATGTAAAAACTTAAATTTCATGTAATCAAAATTCTCCATTTTGTTACCTGTAATCCTCTCTGTATTGTGTTTGGTTATAATTTTTTTCCTTTATTCATAAATCTGATACATACATTTTTCCCAGGTTCTCTAAATTTACTTGTGATATTACCCTTTAGGTCTAAATCATTTAACTATTTTGACCTTATCTTGGTATACAGTTGGTCAATGCCTAACTTTTACCAAACTGCTTTCCAGTTTTTCCAGTGATTTTTATCAAATGGTGAGTTGTTACCCCAAAACATAGTTCTTTGGGTTTATGAAACACTGTGTTATTATGAATACTTACTACTATGTAGTGTGTCCCTAATCTATTCCAGTAATCTATTACTCTATTTCTTAGCCACTATCAGTTTGTTTAGGTGATTACTGCTTTGTAATGTAGTTTGAAATCTAGTACTCCTAAGCTGCTTTCCTTCAAATCTTTATTCACTTATTCCCTTGATATTCTTGATTCTCTGTTCTTTCAGGTGAATTGTTACTTTTTTCTTGCTCCATAAAATAATTCCTTGGTAGTTTGATTAGTATGGCACTGAATAAGTAAATAGCTTAGGTACATTTTTAAAAAAATCATTATATTGGTTTTACCTACCCATGAGCAATTAATATTTCTCCAATTGTTTAGATTTGTCTTTATTTGTTGGGAAAAGTGTTTTATACTTGTATTTGTATAGTTTTTGGGCTTGTCTTGGCAGGTAGATTCCCAAGTATTCGATATGGCCTACAGTTAAGTTAAATGGATTTTCTCTTTCCATTTTTACCTGCTGGATTTTTTGGCAGTATATTGAAATGCTGATGATTTGTCTGAGTTTATTTTATATGCTGGGATATAGTGTGATCAGGGGAGACTAGTACCTCTAGAGTGAGGGCTGCTAAGCCCATTTCAGGGCTCCTTTCCACCTTTGGTGTCCACCTGTTCCACCTAACTCTTACTTGTGTCTCCAAGAAGCTGTAGCATGCACAGTGGCCACACTCAGTAAACCATTTTGGCAGACTAGCTAAACTAGGTGAAGGGTAAGTGAGGGGTCTCAAATCCATCAGTGAGTTAGGGAGGTGTCTACCCCAAACATGTGAAGACTTCCCCTGGTGGAATGGACAGATGAGAACATTTTGTTCCCACAGTCATGCAGGCAGCTGAAGCAGGTGCTGTGGAGCACTTAGAGCTTGGTTGGACATCAAAGATGTCAAGGTCATTCACTGCATCTTGAGCCACCATCAGTCATCTTGACTCTGTCCTGCTACTGGGCTGTGATGACTCTGGAGGAGAGAGTGAGGCCAATGATTTTCATGCAACTCTGCCTTACTTAAGTGCAATTTATCCACTAATCAAAAGACATCACTGATACCATTTTGCCATTTTTTACCTATCTCAAAATCTTGTGGTGACAGGTAAGTGATGAAGTAGCAGGTATGGATACGCTGGGAACTGTAGTCACAACCCTGCACACAGGCAGCCCAGGCTATAGGGTTGTCTTCTCACCGGAAATAGCAATGGAATTCAGCAGCCCCCTATGTGCCTGAGCAATCTTTTGAGGGCTGCACTGATCACCTACTGGTGTGAGGAAAGGGTTAGAAAAGGTGCCCTAAAAATTGGCTGCTTACCCAACCCTGGCCTGGTTACTGTGGCAGGTGGAGATCCCCCACCCCCATGGTTGAAATACAAAAAATGTACAAAAACATGTGCAAAGATACTTCAACTCACCATTAGTACATGGAATGTGCACATGTTTACAGACAACACAAAATCCAATAGACCTGAAAAAGGAACAGCTTTTGTTGCAGGAGAACTCAGAAGATACTGAATTCAAATAGCAGCTCTGAGTGAAACAAGGCTGGTAAATGAAGGCCAGTTTATTGAAGTTGGAGCTGTATACATATTTTTATGGAGTGGCTGCAGTGAAGGGGGGCACCATGAAGCTGGTGCAGGTTTTGCAATCAAAACTAATCTAGTCAACAAGCTTGCATGCATACCAAAAGAGGTGAATGACAGGCTCATGACAATGCAGTTGCCGCTTCCAGGAAAATGTCACACCACCATCATCGTTGCCAATGCTCTCACCATGATGAACCCAGATGAGGTCAAAGAAAATATTTTAGGAAGACCTAGAGACACTTATCATCAATATGCCAAAAGAGGACTAGCTTATAGTTATGGATGACTTTAATGCTAGAGTAGAATCAGACTACCAGACTTGGCAGAGAATCCTAGAGAGGAATGGAGCTGGAAATAGCAACAGCAATGGTAACTTACAACTGAAGACTTGTGCATCTCATGACCTTCTCATTGCTAATACTGTCTTCCACTCACCTAAATGCAATAAAACTTCATTGATGCACCCTGACAGCAAACACTGGCATTTAATAGACTATGTGATTGTTAGGAGAAGAGACAGATATGGATGTAAGAGTGACAAAGGCAATGTGTGGCACAGAGTTCTGGACTGATTATAGACTTATCCTCTCCAAGCTAAATACCTACTTTCAACAAAAGCAGCAGCCCAAAGGCAAAATGAGGACCAGAAGAAATAATATCAACAGATTAGAGTTCTTCTCTGAGAGAACAGTTTGTTGCTAACTTGGAAGGAAAATGGAGCCAATACACATTGGCCACAGTGGAGCAGAAAGGGAGGGGGAAGCTTTCAGAGATTTGATGTATAGAACTGCATTTGCTCATCTGGGTCAGAACACTCACAAACATCAAGACTGGTTGGACTAAAATGATGGGGAAATTTAGAAGCTGATAAATGAAAAACAAGAACTCCAAAGGGTTTACCAATAGGATAGTACACCCATGTCTAAGAGGGAAGCAATTAATTCCATCAAAAGTAAAGTATAAGTGAAGCTTAGGGAGATGTAGGATTCTTGGCTCAGTAAAAAGGCAGAAGAAACTCAATTTTATGGTGATGGAGCCATGTGATTAGTGATAAGGACATGATCCTAGAGAGATGGGGAGAATACTTCCATAGTGTTCTCAACAGACTGTCATTAATAAATGCTGAAGCCCTTGACCATTTACCTCAGGTTGTAGTCGATTCTCCTTAGCTGAAGTTCCAACTGAAGAAGAGGTTTTGAATGCCATTAGGCTCCTTTCTCAAACAAAAGCTGACCAAAATTTCCTAGGTTCTATGGCAAGAGGAGGTTGTCCCCCAGTAGTTCAAGGATGTCTCAATTGTCCATTTCTATAAAGGTAAAGGAAACAGATTGTCCTGCAAAAACTATGGGAGGGGTCCTCTCTCTTAGTCATTGCTTGCATGATTCTTGCCAGAGTCCTCCTTAATGGGCTGATCCTTAACCTTAAAGATGGACATCTACCAGAGAGCCAGGATGGCTTCATAAAGGGCCCAAGAATGTTTGATATTGTGTTTGTTGCCCAACAACTCCATGGAAAAATGCCAGGAGCAGAACAGCAGTCTATACACAACATTTGTAGATCTGACCAAGGCCTTTAATACTGTCAGTCATGAGAGATTATGGAAAGTTATGTCAAAATCTGATTGCCCAGAGTTCATCAGCATTGTACCTCCATTTCATGTTGGCTTGCTTGCCCACATTCTGGATAATGGACAATGCTCTTGTGCTTTCCCAGTTAGCAATGAAGTGAAACAAGACTGTGTCCTTGCTCCCATGCTTTTTAGCATGATGTCTTCATCCACGTTGTCAAATTACTTTAATGAAGACAACCATGGCATCAAAGTCAGCTACCACACTGATGGTAAATTCTGCAACTTGAAAATGCTATAAGCCTAAACCAAAGTGGAAGGAGTATTGGTGGATGATTTTCTGTTTGCAGATGATTGTGCATTCAGTGCAACTTCTGAAGCTGAGTTGCAACAAAGGATGGATGAATTCTCTGCTGCTTGCACTAATTTTGGCCTAACAATTAACACCAAGAAAAGACAGGTGCTCCATCAGCTACCACCACACCATCCATATGTGGAAGCATCAGTTATAGCAAATGGAGAAGTTTTAAACGCCATGGATAAGTTAACTTACCTTGGTAGTGTACTTTCCAGGAGTGTACACACTGATAATTATAGAGCTAGTTCAGTGTTTGGGAGGCTTTGAAGGAAAGTGTGGGAGAGAAGAGGTATTGGACTGACTACCAAATTGTAGGTCTACAGAGCCATTGTACTGATCTCATTTTGTATGACTGTGAAGCCTAGACAATATACCAGCACTATGGATGAATTGCTTCCATTTGAATTGTCTTAGGAAGAATCTGAAAATCATCTGGCAGGATAAGATACCAGACATTCAACTACTTTCTCCAACTAAACTGCCCTGCATTGAAACTCTACTGGAATGAGTGCAACTCAGATGGGCTGGCCATATTGTTAGAATGCAAAATGTATGCCTGCCAGAAAGACTATTTTATGGAGACCTCACACAGGGCAAGCATTCACAAAGTGATCAGAAGAAGCAATACAAGAACACTCTCAAGATCTTTCTTAAGAACTTTGGAATTGATTGTGTCACATGGGAGACACTGGCACAGGACCATCCAACATAGTGTGCCTTCATCAGAGAAGATACTGTGCTGTATGAGCATATCATAATTAAGGCAGCTCAAAAGAAATATGAGATGCTTAAATTTAGAGACTACCCCCCAAATGTTCCACATGGATTATTTGTGCCTGACCAGTGGTAAAACATTCTGAGCTTATATTGGTCTTATCAGCCACAGTTGGACACACTGTAACTTGACTCTAGCATTGTGATGTCATTTTGGTCGTCTTTGAGAATGATGGACAGAAATCAACCAACCATTTTATATATTAATTTTTGAGTTGATTATCTAGGGTTCTCTAGGTATACCATAATATCATCTGCAAATAGTGATAGTTTTGTTTCCTTATCACCTATTTTTATTCCTTCAATTTTTGGTCTTACTGCTATAACTAGTATTTCTAATACAATATTGAATAATAATGATAATTATGGATTGCCTAGCTTCTGCTATGTTGTTGGGAGGACTTAAAGTTTATCCTAATTACAATGCTTGATCTTGTTTTAGATAGATACTACTTATCATTTTAAGAAAGGCACCATTTATTCCTATGTTTTCTAGTCTTTTTAATAGGAATGCTTTATATATAATATAGGAATACCATTCTTTGATGGAATTAAAGGGAGCAGCTACATTGGATAAACAAGAATTTAACACTTATTTCCTAGGCTTTACATCACTAAGGTCTGTAAAGAGCTCAGGAATTTCAGTGAATTCATGTTTAAGCATTTTAGAAGAGATCCCTGTAGGGGCAGAGGAGTACAATTGTTTCAGCCTCCATCTTCTTCAAACATGGCATCCAACAGCAATTTGCTTAGAAGAGGATTATCTGTCTGGCATTTAGTTTTTCGTTATTTAAAGAATGTTTGAGGCAGAGATAAGAGAGCAGAGAGACACATCTAAAAGACACTGACACATAAAAGTAGTAACTCAAGGGAGGAAGAAGCTTTGAGATAAAAGATCTCTGGCATCAGAAATTAAAGTTACATGTAGATTTTAGATGAGCAGGTTTTGGAAATGAAGATCTGGGCCAAGGACTCATCCATCAGTGATGAATCTTTTTCTTTTGTTTGTTTTTGTTCCTTTAATCCATTGATTCCTATAACATACACACACAATTACATAAGATTAGACTTGTGATTTTCATTGGTATTCTTAATGGGGAAATTCTTTGCCAAACTTATTGCCACTTGCATTGCAACTTATGGTCTTCTAAAGTTGTTGAGAAATTAAGTCACTTTCCCAGGTTCACACAGCCAGTATATATCAGAGAAGGGAAAGCATACAAATACACATAAATACAAAAATACATGCATACTCATACACACATAAGGAGATGGATATCTATATATACACATAAATATGTGCCTACATAGGTATATTTACATGTATGTTTGCATATATATTTATGTATACATATGTATGTATATACATGTGTGTATATGTGTGTATATGTATCCACACATGTTAATACATGCCTTTACTTCCTGTCCATGCTCCATCCTCCTCTTAGTTACATATGCATTAAGCACATTCAATTTGAGTATATGATATAGCATGCAATGGGGACTTTTCACATACTTGGAGTCAAGCAAAATACCCATCACTCTATGCTACTGGCTTATCCCTCTTTCTTCAGCTAATCAAGTGGTTTTGTTAAAACTTATTTTCAAAACTTTGCTAAATTGTGGTTTATCCTGGCACAGTGTCTAGGGCATAGCAGGTGCTTGTGAAAAACTTACTGAAACAACAATTAGATCTTTGCAGAAATAAAGAAAGACCTACATAATTGGAGAGATAGTCAGTCTTCATAAATAGCAGATCCAATACAATAAAAAATGACAATATTACCTAAATTAAGCTACCTATTTGGTACTGCTACAATTAAAATAACAAATGATTGCTTCATAGATCTGGGGGGAAATCATATCAAAATTCATCTGGAGGAACAAAAGGTCAAGAAACTCAAGGAAAATAATGACAAAAAGTGGGAAGAAAGTGGGCCCAGAAGTACCAGATCTCAGACTGTACTACAAAACAGTAATTATCAAAAATGATCTGATACTGGTAAAAATAATAGAAAATCAGGTAAGTGAAACAGATGAGGCAGATTAAGAACATAAGACACAGAAGTAAACAAATCTAGTAAACTTTGCTTTGATAAACTCTAAGCACCAAGATATTAGGATAAAAATTCAGAATATAATAAAAACTGCTGGGAAAACAAGCCAGCTATCTGGAAGAAATTAAATTAAGCCCCAACACCTCACATCATATACCAAGATAAGCTTGACATGGATATATGGCACAGACAAAAAAGGTCATATCATAAGCAAATTAGAGAGCAGAAATTTCTGTTTAGGTCGATTGATAGAGAAAGAGTTTATGAACAAAGGATAGAGAAGATCACAAAAGGAGACATTTTCGAACAGGCAAAACATTTTTGCATAAATATAACCCAGTTTAGCTATGATTAAAAGGAAAATAGTTAATTGGGGTGTGTGTGGAAATCATTTTTAGAAAATTTATTTGATAAAGTTTCATTATATATGTATATCTGTGCATATGCCAGATGTAAACAGATTTCAAATATATAAAGAACAGATTTGTAAGGAACAAAATATGAACCACTCCCAAGTTAATAAAAATTCAAAGGATATGTATCAGAAATTTTCAAGAGAAAAAAAATTGAAACTATGTATAGCCATATGAAAACATGCTCCAAATCAGTACTAATTAGAAAAATGCAAATTAAAGCTACTCTGAAGTTCATGCTACATCTATAAAATTGGCAAAATTGACAAAAAGTAAAAATAAAAATTTCTAGGTGCACTAGAGGAAAGAACTAGAGACAAAGGACTACACATCAATTAGGGAAAGTATGTATGAAGAAATCATAATTTATGAATTTAATGGTATATTATTTTACTCTAACAAATGATGAAGGGGGAAATTTCAGAGAAACCTGGGAAGAACTGGATGAATAAATGCAGAGTGAAGTGAGTAAAAATCATGAGAAAAAATTATAATAAAATTATTAAAAAATAAAGACTTAATAACTAACCAATTGAATGGCTAACCAGGATTCCAGATGATTAATGATGAAGAATGCCACCCAACTCCTGACAAAGAGGAAATGGATTTAATTTTCAAAATTAGACGTTCTTAGACATTATCAATTTGGATTGATTTGCTTGATGATTTATGTTTATTACAAGTTTTTTAATACCATTTTTTTTTCCAATTAGATTTTAAAGTATTGGAATTAGTTGATGTTATAAATGCTTGGTAGAATTCACTTGTGAATACATATAGTCTTGGACATTTTTTTCCTGGGGAGCTAATTGTTGGCTTGTTCTATTTTTTTTTCCTGAGATAGGCTTATTCAAGTATTTTATTTCTTTCCTCTTCTGTCAGTATGGGCAACGTATATTTTTGTATATATTATCCATTTTGCTAAGATTATTAGATTTATTGACATATCATTAGTCAAAATAGCTCTTAATAATTGCTTTAAATTTATTAGTGCTGATTTCACCTTTTTTTATATTTATGCCGGTAATTTGATTTTCCTCTTTCTTTTTTTTTAATATAATTAACCAATGGTTTACTATTTTGTTGCTTTTCTCATAAAACCAGTTCCTAGGTTTATTTATTAGTTCAATAGTTTTCCTACTTTCAGCTTTATTAATCTTTCCTTTGATGTTCAGGATTTCCAATTTGATGTTTAATAGAGGATTTTAATTTATTCTTTTTCTACTATTTTTAGTTGCATACCCAATTCATTGATCTGTTCTTTCTCTGTTTTATTGATGCAAACATTTAAGAAGTATACATTTTCCCTAGGTAGTATTTTGGATGGATTCCATAAATGTTGGTATGCTGTCTCATTGTTGTCATTCTTTTTAATGAAATTATTATTTCTGATGTTTGATAGGGGTGGAGCCAAGATAACAGCTGGAAAGCAGTGAGCTCCCTGCCAAGTCCCTCCAAAAACCTATAAAAATGGCTCTGAACCAATTCTAGAACTCCAGAACCCACAAAACAGCAGAGGGAAGCAGGGCTTCAGCCCAAGACAGCCTACATGGTCTCTGGGTGAGATCTATCCCACACAGAGCTGGGAGCTGGGAGCAGAGCAGAGTCCAGCATGAGCTGCTCAGACCAACCAGACCAGGAGCTGGGCAGAGTGGGCCCTAGCGCCCTGAATCAGTGAGCTGCAGCAGTTACCGGACTTCTCAATCCACAAACACCAAAGACAGCAGAGAAGGTTAGTGGGAAAAGCTGCGGGAGTGGAAGGAGTTCACAGTTCGGCCACCGCCCCCAGGGCAGCAGAAGTGGGGCAGCTACAGCTGCTGTTGCTTCTGGCCCCACGCCCACCTGGTGGGAGGAATGAAGTGGCAGATCAGAGCAGGAGTGCACAGCCTGCTGAAGATCTAAGCCCAGTCTGGGTTGGGGATTCTTGGGGAAGGAGGAGTGCTGGTGTGGCAGAGCTGGCTCATCCCCACCAAACGTGGAACATAGAACTCTTTAGTCTACAAGCAGTCATACCCCACTGAAAAACTCAAGGGTCAAATTAGTTGGTTGGGAATATGGCCAGGCAGCGAAAATACACCCAAATTCAGTCTCAGACTTTGGATTCTTTCTTTGGTGACAAAGAAGACCAAAACATACAGCCTAAAGAAGACAACAAAGTGCAAGAGCCTACACCAAAAGCCTCCAAGAAAAACATGAACTGGTCCCAGGCCATGGAAGAGCTCAAAAAGGATTTGGAAAAGCAAGTTAGAGAAGTAGAGGAAAAATTGGGAAGAGAAATGAGAAGGATGTGAGAAAACCATGAAAAACAAGTCAATGACTTGCTAAAGGAGACCCAAAAAATACTGAAAAATACACTGAAGAAAACAAAACCTTAAAAATAGACTAACTCAAATGGCAAAAGAGCTCCAAAAAGCCAACAAGGAAAAGAATGCCTTGAAAGGCAGAATTAGCCAAATGGAAAAGGAGGTCCAATGGACCACTGAAGAAAACACTACCTTAAAAATTAGATTGGACCAAGTGGAAGCTAGTGACTTTATGAGAAATCAAGATATTATAAAACAGAACCAAAGGAATGAAAAAATGGAAGACAATGTGAAATATCTCATTGGAAAAACCACTGACCTGGAAAATAGATCCAGGAGACATAATTTAAAAATTATTGGACTACCTGAAAGCCATGATCAAAAAAAGAGCCTAGATATCATCTTTCAAGAAATTATCAAGGAGAACTGCCCTGATATTCTAGAGCCACAGGGCAAAATAGAAATTTTAAGAATCCACCAATCACCTCCTCAAATAGATCCCAAAAAGAAATCTCCTAGGAATATTGTCACCAAATTCCAGAGCTCCCAGATCAAGGAGAAAATACTGCAAGCAGCCAGAAAAAAACAATTTGAGTATTGTGGAAACACAATCAGAATAATCCAAGATGTGGTAGCTTCTACATTAAGAGATCGAAGGGCTTGGAATGCGATATTCCGGAGGTCAACAGAGCTAGGATTAAAACCTAGAATCACCTACCCAGCAAAACTGAGTATCATGCTCCAAGGCAAAATATGGATTTTCAATAAAATAGAGGACTTTCAAGCTTTCTCGGTGAAAAGACCAGAGCTGAATAGAAAATTTGACTTTCAAATGCAAGAATCAAGAGAAGCATGAAAAGGTAAACAAGAAAGAGAAATCATAAGTTACTTACTAAAGTTGAACTGTTTTGTTTACATTCCTACATAGAAAGATGATGTGTATGATTCATGAGACCTCAATATCATAGTAGCTGAAAGGAATATGCATATATATATATATGATTATGTGTATATATATATATATATATGATTATGTATATATATATATATAAGTGAATGTGCATGTGTGTATGAAGGGAAGATATCTAAAAGAAATAAAATCAAATTAAGGGATGAGAGAGGAATATATCGATAGAGGGAGATAGGGAGAGATAGAATGGGGTGGATTATCTCACATAAAGGTGGCAAGAGGAAGCAGTTCTGTGGGAGGAGGGGAGAGGGCAGGTGAGGGGGGAATGGGTGAATCTTGCTCTCATCAAATTTGGCCTGAGGAGGGAATACCATACATACTCAATTGGGTATCTTACCCCACAGGAAAGAAGAGGGAAGAAGATTTTAAAAAGGGGGGGTGATGGAGGGGAGGGCAGATGGGGGTGGAGGTAATCAAAAACAAACACTCTAGAAAGCGGACAGGGTCAAGGGAGAAAATTCAATAAAGGGGGATGGGTTGGGAAGGAGCAAAATATAGTTAGTCTTTCACAACATGAGTATTGTGGAAGGGTTATACATAATGATACACATGTGGCCTATGTTGAATTGTTTGACTTCATAGGGAGGGTGGGTGGGAAGTGAAGAGGGGAGAGAATTTGGAACTCAAAGTTTTAAAAACAGATATTCAAAAACAAAAAAAAAATTTGCATGCAACTAGAAAATAAGATACACAGGCAATGGCGTGTAGAAATTTATCTTGCCCTACGAGAAAGGAAGGGAAAAGGGGATGGGAGGGGAGTGGGGTGACAGAAGGGAGGGCTGAATATAGAACCGGGCAACCAGAATATACATCATCTTGGAGTGGGAGGGAGGGTAGAAATGGGGAGAAAATTTGTAATTCAAACTCTTGTGAAAACCAATGCTGAAAACTAAATATGTTAAATAAATTTTAAAATAAAAAGAAATTATTATTTCTATTATTTGTTCTTTGACTCCCTCGTGCTTTCAGATTAGATTTTAATAGGTTTTAATCTATGCTCCCATGGCCCTTTATCAAACTTAATTTTTATTGAATTATGATCATTTAGGGATGTATTTAATATTTATTCTTTTTGTACTTGGTTGTGAGGTTTTTATAACCTAATACAGGGTCACTTTTTGTGATGGTACCATGTATAGCTGAGGAAAAGCTATAACCCTTTCTATTCCCTTTCAGTTTTCTCCAGAGGACTCTCATGTCTAGCTTTTCAAAAATTCTATTTATCTCCTTAAGTTATTTCTTGTTTATTTTGTGGTTAGGTCTGTCAAGTTCTTAGAGGGGAAGCTTGAGGTCCTCCACTCATATAGTTTTACTGTCTGTTTCCTACTGTAACTCATTTAACTTTCCCTCTAAGAATTTGCATGTTGTGCCATTTGTTGCATATATGATAAGGGAATCAAGCCTTGTATTAAAGCCTGGAACCCTCCTTTCCCACTAAGGAATAGTGATCAGGAGTATGGCTTTAATTTAAATGTTACTTTCCCTAGCCTTATAGTATTTAAAGGAGCTAATAAAAGTAATTCTAACCTAATGCACCTTTCCACTAAGCTAAGGTAGAATGGACAGGCTCTGGCCCCAACCACTTGCTTCCCCTTCAGTCAGGAACCGAAGTCTCCCTTGGAGAAGCCAAGGAGAAGAGAAGGTAGAAATGTAGACAGACAGACAGATAAATAGGTAGATTTCCCAAACAAGTTAATGAATCCCCTGAAGTCTACATAGACACGTTGCAACCACATGATGTCCATGGGTCTCAATTTAAGACATCTACGGTTCTACCCTTCTTATATAATTCCCAAATTTGTAGAATCATGGTATCATATATAGATATACAGGGAGTTCCTAAAGTCTGGACTCATAGGCAAAAATGCATATTTTCAAGAAATGAATGATATTTTCAAAACATTTTATTTAATTGGAATATTAACAAATAATATCTTCAATATAATTTCCATCATTTGTGATGCATAGGTTGCAAGATTCACATGAACTCAATGCAATAACTCTGCATTGCCATCAACTTTAGCACATTTACTCTTTATGTATTCAATCAAGTGTGTTGCATCTGTAATTTCCATTGAGTATGCCTTCTCCTTTAGCATATCCCAGAAAAATCAGTTAAGGAGGCTAAGGTCTATTAATATTCCATTATTTCGAAAATATGCAGTTTTTACTATTTGTCCAGATTTCAGGGACACCTTGTATATGCATATATATTAATTCTATCATATTATATTAATTATAGTATAGCATAGTATGTTTGTTATAGTATATGATAGTATATTATAGTATAGTACAGTATATTCACTCTCCACGAATATGGCAGGGGTAAGAGGACAGTTATGATGACTACAATAATGTAAATTAAAATAACAGTGAATAAAAGCTAGACTCAGATAATTTGAAGTAAACAGTCATCATTCTAAAAGACAAAGAATAAAATAGAAACTTCCTCTTAATGATGGAGTGGTAACCTATGAGTATAGAATGTTGTCTACACTTCCAGGCATCATTACTTCCCCTGTTAGTTTTGCTTATTTTTTTCTTCACTGCAAAGAAGGCTTGAATAATAGGGGTAGTAGCCAATTTTGAAATGATGTTGGCATTAAGAAAAGAAACATTTTCTTTTTATGAAATCATTCCACACTTTGGCCTTCCTTACACAGCATGACTAGATTCTGCAGAAAGAAATGGGTTAATATCATGAAATCTTCATTTTTCATATGAAATGTAAAAATATCCTCTAGCTAAGTCAGATTATATATTGAGTCTATTATTCTTATGTGTTGCTTTTTTCAGTAATATTTTTGGCACTATTTTCCAAGTTTTATGATGAATACAATGGCCCAAAATTGCTATTTATCTAAGAAAAACAATAAAAAAGTAAGCAGAAGAAAATTCAGGGTTTTTTTTAAATCAATGTTCTTTCATAGCAAAACTGAACTCATTTTTTTTTAAATATGAAGAATGCTATTGGGAGCTATTTATTTTAGAGTTTCATACAAAAAGTTTTAGTGTTCTATTGAAGTTCAAGCAACTTTAGAAACAATTTTACTCAACACATTTAGGTCAGTTTTGAAAAAAATGTATTTTTTTTCCTTCCTGATGCTCTCTTCACTTGGAAAAAAATAGAATTTGCACTGGCCATAGATATTGTTTACTTTGAAAATGTCTTGGAATATCAATGTGCTCTGGGACTCTGTGTATGTGGCGTCCTCAGAGTCCTGCTTTTAAAGATTTTCTCCTGCTATTTTGAAGGCAATGACATTCCCAGAGTAGAAACATCCTAATTATCTAAAACTTAAGTGTAAAACTTTGCCAGTTCCAAAAGCATAAAAAGCAAACTATCCACCAGAATGTCTGCTAAGTCATAAAAGGATCAACATAAACATAACCTGAAACATTGGGGAACTGAGCACTGTTCTAAAGAAACCAAAATTTAATTTTCATTTAAAAAATTGTATATATATATATATATATATATATATATATATATATACACATATCAAGTGGAGGGATAATGGAACATTAATAAATGCAAAATTCTTTGCATTTTTGCTATGTTCTATTTAGGTACGAAACCATTTTTTAGACAAGACTTGTAATTTTACGAGTATGTGAGACTTCATAAAGAATATTTTTACCAATGATATTAGCACCTTCTTTGTAACTTTTGAGCATTGGAGAGTTGCTTAAGGCTCAGAGGGTTTAAGTGATTTGCCCAGGAGGACACAGACAGTGTCTGTCAGAGATATGATCTGAACCTGAAGCTTTCTGAATTCAGAACCAGATGTTTATCCACTGCCTGACATTTGCTCTTGAATATATCTTAAATATACTGGAATAGCATAATGGTGGTGGTTGCGGTTTTTCTTCATTTTCAAAGAGGACCAAAATGACATCATTGTGCTAGAGTCAAATTTCAATGTGTCCAACTGTGGCTGATCAGACCAATACAAGCTCAGAATGTTTTGCCACCGGTCAGGCACACAGTCCTTGTTAACATTTGGAGTGGATTCTCTAAATTTTTGCATCCTGCATTTCCTTTGAGCTGTTTCAATTCTACTTTGCTCACAGAGCACAGCACCTTCTCCAATGTGGACACACCTTGCTGAGCATTCCTCTGTCAGTCTCCCATGTCACACAATCAATTCCAAATTTCTTAAGAGACCTTAAGAGTGTACTTTCAAGGCTTCTTCTGACCACCATGTTAGCACTTGCCCTGTGTGAGTTCTCCTTAAAATAGTCTTTTTGGCAAGCATACATTTTGCATTCAAACATGGCCAGTCCATCAGAGTTGCACTCTCTGAAGCAGAGTTTGAATGCTTGGCAGTTTAGTTTGAGTAAGGCCCTCAGGATCTGGTACCTTATCCTGCCAGGTGATCTTTGGAATCTTCCTAAAACAATTCAAATGGAAGTGATTCAGTTTCCTGGCATGGCACTGGTAGACTGTCCAGGTTTCATAGGTATACAACAATGAGGTCAGCACAATGGCTCTGTAGACCTTCAATTTGGTAGTCAGTCTAATACCTCTTCTCTCCCACACTTTCCTTCAAAACCTCCCAAACACTGAGTTAGCTCTGGCAATGCATGTGTCAACTTCTTCAAGTGTACGTTCCTGGAAAGTACACCACCAAGGTAAGTGAACCTATCCACAGAATTCAAAACTTCTCCATTTGCTGCATGGATGGATGGTGTGGTGGCGGCTGATGAAGCACCTGTGTTTTCTTGGTGATAATCGTTAGACCAAAATTAGAACAAGCAGCAGAGAAATGATCCATACTGTGTTGCATCTCAGCTTCAGAGGCTGCATTGAGTGCACAATCATCTGCAAACAGAAAATCATACACCAACACTCCCTCCACTTTGGTCTTGGCTTGTAGCCTTTTCAAGTTGAAGAATTTTTCATCAGTGCAATAAACAAGGGATTTATTTTGCTAAAATTAACTGAGCAGTGTGAAGAACATTGAATTTAGAATGAATAACATGTTCTCTGGTCCTGGTATGGTAACTTAGAAATTGGGGGACTTTGGAGAAATCACTTAACTTCTCTAAACCTGAGTTTCCACTCTTGTAAAATGGAGATAGTAATATTTGCACTGCTCTTTTTCACTCTGCCATTGTCAAGATCAAATAAGCTAATGATTATAAATTACCTTTTAACAGTGAAGTGCTATATATAAATTAAAATTGTACTAATATTACTGAGAGGCAGTGTGCTATAGAAGTTAAAAGTCTGTTTCTGAAGTCAGGACATTATCCCATCAATGTCCCCTGGAACCTAAGACTATAAGTTGTAGATGAATTGTCCATGTTGTTCCCATGTTAAGTATCTCCGTAATCTAGAGTTCACTATGCTGATAAAACACAGGTCAAGAACCAAAACCAAATAAACCTATTATTAATGTCACCTTCATTTGTTCTGTCCATACTTGGAGAACATCTCTAAAACCAGTGGTCATAGACCTTTGTACCAGTTAAAGAAATCACGTAGACACATTAGAGTCCTAGAATCTGAGACCATGATAGTTAATGAAGTATAGGGAATATAATCACTAACTATATTTAAGGATTTCTATACATCACCACATGTTGCTTTTCCTCCTTATTTTATGAGACTTCTTTAAAAAATCCTTATTGGGTTGATTCAAGGGAGATTCTAGCTTCCCCTCAAGCTTGGTACAACACTTTCAATAACTAAGATCACTTTTTAGAGTGTTTCTTATTATTATATTGAGTGGCTGACAAGTGCTTGGCAAAGGGATCTGGAATCATCAGAAATATTCAAATGGTTATTGAATACTTCCCATTCCAGGCATTTTTAATGTAGACCTAAAGAGCCAGTGGTTCTGTTATGAAAACCTTCTAACTATCCTAACCATTTCTCCACTGTGCATGTACCAGCTACTCATCTTACATTAGGCCAAGATCATATGGATTAATTAGCTACAAGATAAAAAGCAAACATGACCTGAAACCATCCCTTCTTCTGGCAGAACATTCCACATTTTTTCTTCAATTCAATACAGTCTTTCCTTTAAGATAGGTTCATCTTTGAATTAATCAAAGGTTAATTCTTTCTTCTGAAGTCTGACATTTATTTGCCTTATATAAACAGACTAAGTTAATGCAAAAAATCATTGTATCATGCTCAAAGATTTTAAAATGGCAGCAATAAAATGAGTACACTTGATATTTCCCTTATAGTATTTAAACAACACAATTTCTTATCATGTTATTAGAGTATGATCTCTTGTGCCCCACTTGATGAAAATGGAATGTGTGATTCAATCCATTTTAGTTGTTTCACATTTAGACAAAATCACAGATTCTTTCAAACTGGACTAAGACTGTGGCTCCAACAGCATAATGAGCTTAAAAAACCCTTCAATTAACAGCCTATAGAGTCAGTTTTAGAGCTGGAAGAGATTGTACAGGCTATATAGTCCAATCACTTTATTTTATAGATGAAGATAGTGATATTTGAGGATATTGAATGAATTGCTGGAGTTCAAAAAGGGGGAAATTGACAGAATCAGGATATGAGCCCAGTTCGTCTGAATTGAAATTTAGCACAATATCTTCTGTGCCACTGAAAATTCAGGCTTATGTGTTTATATTGAAACCTAATGCTCCTTCAATAACCTCTTCATTCGAGCCAACCTAGACACCCATGAGCCGCAAGGAAATCTATCTGTTCAATCTCAGAAGCATAAATAGCATATGGTAAATGGGGCTTTGTCCTTAAGGTGCCAATATCTGATTCTCATGCTTTTTCTTCTCTAGGAAGATGCCCCTTCTTGGTACATCAGCCACATCCCCATATTTTCTCTCTTGGATCTTATATGGTGCATGTTCCAGCAATTTTCCCCATACCCCAAGTTTTACTGCAGTTACTATCAGAATTTCATCTGAACTGTTCCACTCTCCCCAGTTGAATTTGCCCAGGAAAATTTAAAAAAAGTTAGTGTCATGATCCTGATTTTTTCAAACATTTGCCAAAATTGCATCAACCATTATTCTTTCTTTCCTTCACCATTTGTACATACTTCAAGATCTCAAAAAAATCCTTCCCAAACCACACCAACCCTTGGTAACTTGGAATCTCTTTCTCTTCCAAGCTTCTGTAGTATTTATTCTATGGTGATATATGTCCTAGATCCCATTGGAATTTCAAGGCCTATGAGAGCAGAGAACATGACATATACCTCTTTGTATCTCCAATGACCACCACATATGATAAGCATTGAAGATAGGAGTATTCTGAATGATGTTCACAAGGTTGTTAAAACATTATATTCAAATCAAGTATTTTCCCAGACTAGATTATTCTGCTAATGAATTTGAATTTAAAGCCAATCTTGTGTCCACCAAATGACTGCCTATTCCCCAAATCCAGTCTCCTTTCTCCTACCCCTGTGTTTTTGTACAAGTTGTTTCTCATGCCTGGAATGAACACCTTTCTCAATTTCATCTCTTAAAATCCCTAGTTTCCTTAAAGTCTCACTTATATGTCATCTCTCATGGTAAGAATTCCATAATCTTACTTCTTTAATATATACTTGTATTATATATGTATATACATATATATATAAATGTTTACATGCATAATATATAATCTTACTTTGTATTTATAAATATGTGTATATGATTTTAAAAGGAGGGATTAAATGTAATTTACATGTGTTACATATACATAACACATATTTATACACATATATGTATGTGTGTATATATAGTCTGTGTTCATGCCTATATGCTTACATACATATATGTTCACACATATCCAACCCAATTAATAATACTAACATTAATGTAACTCCAAATTCAATTACTGTAAATCTAAGCCCAATTAATCTAATTCTAAGCCCAATAATTTTATCATGTGAGAGTTTTTTGATTGAGTACAGAATTAATTAAATGTGGAGACTATATATTGCTAATTCCTAGATATCAAAGGTATAAAGTAGAAAAGTACTATAAGACACTCGATGGAATCAGATAATGTAATATATTGGATTTGTTTGAATGAATTAGATACACACTTGAACCTATGTATATCAAGAGAAGGGATTCAACCAGGAAGAGAGTTTAAGTTTGTGGAGTGCCTTAAGGAGCTAGAACCTTGTCCCTGTAATTAGAAAGGAGCAGGAGAGGAGAGGCACTGTGAGAGTGAGTCCATTCTTCTTGTCATCACACATATTGGATCAATAACAATCAATTCATCCAGATAGAAGTGGAAATAGAACAAATTAAATATGATGAGGAAATACAGTTTCAGAGAACCTTGCCTCTTCCAGGTAGAAAAACATTGCAGCTTTAGAACTCTGCAAGGGAACATATATACCCAGTATAGAAATAATCTTACTTCAGGAGAATTTCATGAGGATTCCAGGAAGAGATAACAGATATTTCATCCAACTGGGAGCTATGAGTGACCTCTTCAAAACATGTGTTCTCTAGGCTTGAGACCACTTACCTCTATATTCTGTTTCTACTTGTAAGAGAGTATGTCCCTCATGTGGAGAGAGAAATATTTTGCATCAACTATTCTTACCACAACATTTTAGTAAATGTCATTAACAAATAGCTAAGTAACTTTGGCTGGCTAATTGATATCAACTAGAACATCATTGGGAGAAAAACTGAGAAGGTTCATGAGCTATCATACTGTGGAAGGCACTCAATTCCTCAGTTTCCCCTAGAACCCTTAGGGGAAAATAAATTGTCCACCTCTGGGGTTTTAACATTCTAATTTAATGGCAGGGCTAGAGGAATTAGCCCAAGAGAGGACTGAAGTAAGCTCCTTAGTAGGAGAAGCTTTTTCTTGTTTGTTTTGCTACATATCTCTCTCAAACTCCTTTGCACATACAGATATATTGGAGACATTCTCAACGAGGACATTCTCAATGAGGATATCTGTAAGGAATAAGTAGGCTTTCACAATCAGTTTTCAGCAATGAATTGTATCTTTATCATTTGACAATTAACTGAAAGTTGTAGAAAATATAAGATCCTTTTATACTTACCATTTGATGAGTATGAAAAAAAATATTTCATACAATAAACCAATACCTTATATTCTCTTTTACAACAAATATTTCTAATTTGTACATCAAAATCATTCATTCAAGGTTCCTTGGAAGCTATAACAATAGAAATAATTCTGTTCAAAATAAGAAATGCCAATTGGGGCATAAAACATGGAGATGTATAGATTGTAAAGGAATAGGCATCTGTGATAGAATGGATCCACAATAAGTCTAGGGAGAAAAGGGATTTCCAGAGGATAAAGATTTCCTTCAGTTGTTTCTTTTTGTGGATGACATTGTACAGCTGCAAAGCCATGGAGAATTTGCTGGAAGGGATGTGTAAATACTCAAAGGAATTTGATTGTCTTCCCACATGGGATAAAGTGAATAAAGAATATCCATTGCATTAATTTCAACAGATAATTGGATTTGTAACCTATAGAGCTTGTCCAATAGTGTGTGTATGTATATGTGTATACCTGTTGTTGTTGTTCAGTCATGTCCAACTCTTCATGACTCCATTTGGGGTTTTCTTGGCAAAGATATTGAAGTGGTTTGCCATTTCCTTCTCCAGATCATTTTACAGATAAGGAAACTGGAGCAAACAGGTTTAAGTGACTTGCCCAGGGTCACATAGCTAGTAAGTGTCTGAGACCAGATTTGAACTCAGGTCTTCCTGATTCCAGGCATTTCACTCTATCCACCACACTAAAATATACATGCACGTTTACACATACATATATGTGTATATATGCATGCATATATAAATGTGTATTGAATATGTGTATGTATGTGTGTGTGTTAATGTATGCACATATATGAATGACAGAACTGATGAAAAATTAGTTGGATCCAGAGATTAATAGGAAGAAGAGAGGAGGATGGATGGCTTTGAGGGGACTACAAAGTCCCTTTATGGAGCTCATGAAAATTTCCCATAAGGAGAAAAAAAGAACCATTTCTTTAACAACAACATTCTTCTGGTATTGCAATATTGCACTGAAACCTGTAATATAGCCTTCCATGAAGAAATAAAAATGAGTATCTCACAAAGGGCAATGGAGAGATACATGGTGAGTTAGAGCAGGCTAAAAGACACAACCAACAAGGAACTACAAAGAAGAACAGGGGTAAAAGAAGTCATCAAGTCATTGAAAGAAGCCCATCAACCAATGGGCTGGTTATGTAACAAGAATAAACACTGACAAGGAGAGAGCCAAATTTTCTACAAGCATACTCACATCTGCAGAAAGTGAGGAGAACCTTTCATATGTTGGGAGAACTCCCTCTGGCAAATTTTTGTGATAAATAGACAAGTTGCACAAGATTGGCTTTAGTAGAGGAAACTCCTGATTCAAACAGATCATATATTCTTTTGAGTATTTGAGTCTGTTTCACATTATTGAATTATTAGATATTTAAATCAACTTACTAATGGATAGTAACTGAGATCACTTTTTCTAATAAGAATAAATCATTCTTGGTGTGACTGGGAATGATCAGCATGTTGAGTGACCCAATTAATATGTTAAGTCATTATAATATAGTTACAAATAGGAATACTGGGGGACATCCAAACTTAATGCATGTTAGTACCAACTATATCGACCAATCAATTATGGTCCATCCTTCTGTTTGTTTAAATTATTGCCGATGATCCTTTATTAACCTTGAATATTTTTCTAAGAACCAGAGAAGGAGTTTTGCCGGAGGCTCTGAAAGAGGAAGATGAGAAAAGCCATAGATGACAGAAGGTGATACCAAAATCACAAGAAAGTGTCATGGGTTGTTCTGTGCAAAATCTTTTCTTATAGGAGTTGAAAGTAAAAGTTTGTCTGTGTAACATCCTCAGTGAAAGAAAATTCCCATGTATACCAAAATATTTATAGAAACATTTTTGTATAGCAAAGTATTGGAAACCATTGATTGTTTAATGGCTAAACAAATTGCAATTCATGAATAATATTGACATGTAATAAATAATGAATATGAAATAATGAGAGGAAGGCTCTTAAGAACTGATATGGAGTTTAGTGAAGAGGACCATGAAAGCAACCATGAAAGCCTACAACAATGAATATGGAAAGAAAAACAATAAAATAATATCAAATGTTGTGTAATTATAAAAATCTATCTTATTACCCCAAAGAGGAAACAGAAATACATCTCCCTCCATTCTTTTCAGTGAAGGGCTGTTGTTTCTTCTTAAAGTGTTTTTGTGAGATTTGTAACATCCTTAGCATGTGCTCCAAGAATGCTCATCAGTCTTTTTTCTCCTTTTAGGAAAAAAATAATCCATCTTTCTATAGATATCTTAGGGTATCAAACTTGCTCTTCTTTAGTATTATATTTTTTGTAAAGATACTTTAGAGATCATATTTGGTCCATTTTATAGTCCTCAAAATGTCCATTAATACTGTACAGTATGGACATCAAATGCTCTATATGTATTCTTCCATAGAGCTTTGACTTCAGGATTGCAATTAGTCAGTTGACGAATCTGAGGATGATGACTATGTATTGCTCTGCTTCATTTAAATCCAATCCATGTACAAGTCAAGCCATCACCCTTGTAATATCCTTGGTCCTCTTCAAGAACCAAGGACAAACAACAACAATAATGAATCCATCCAGAGCCACATCTTTGATATGTTTGCGATTATGTGTCTGTTGTTATTCAGTCATGTCTGATTCTTCATGACCCCATTTGGGTTTTTCTTGGGAAAGATACTGGAGTCCTTTGCCATTTCCTTCTCCAGCTCATTTTGTAAATGAGGAAACAGAGGCAAACAGCATTTAAGTGACTTATCCAGAGTCACACAGCAAGTACCTGAGGCCAGATTTGAACTCAAGAAGATGAGTCTTCCTGACTCCAGGCCTGGCACTCTATTCATATGCCACCCAACTGTCCAAATACACTTGTTTGTTGGACACCAAAAATCCATGGGCATTGCTTTCTTTATTGCTCCAGGTGCATCAACAAATCCTTCAATTTCTATCCTTTTTTGGTGTAAGTTAAGAATTCTTTATTCATTAGATATAAATTATGTTTTGGAATCATTTGAGAGTCTATAGTGTGAAGAACCTATTTAATGTGGTTTTTGGTCAGAAGTATGCTGGAGCCAGCTCAAACCAGATTTCTAGAGCCAGTTATTAAATTTTCAGTGTGAGCATTTGTATTTCAGAAATTGGAAATCCCAACAAATAAGGATTTTTTTGGTTGATTGTCTAGAGTTAGGAAAGTGTTAATTCAGAGTTAGCTTAAAATTTGTGTGTGTGCCTAGATGTACATATATGAACACATCCCCCCACCCCCACCCCAGAGAACCTGGTTGTTAAACTTTCAACAGCAAGCCCTTGTGTTGCTCTATAAAAAATTGTTTAAGTTCAGCAAGAGTATAGAGATTAAGGAATGAAGTCTTCACAAGACTGGAAGCCTGATGACCATAGAATAATGACAATGATTATAAAAACAACAACCGCATTCATATAGAACTTTATGGTTTGCAAAGTGCTTTACACACATTGTCTTACTTGAGCCTCACAACACCTCTACGTTGATATAGCAATATAACATGAGTTCATTCCATGAATGGGAAATGATTGTTAAGAATTGTTGAATCTAATCTCTCTTTAATTTGAAGTGATATTTAACTCTATGTAAAGAGTTAACAATGACTTTAAACCTAGAAAGAACCATGATGTGCTTAAATTATCCCCAGAAAAAAACAACACATTTTATTTCAGTAGTTGTTGAGGTTATTTGGTTGGTGGTATACTTCAGAAAACAATTTTCCATATGGATTTTATATACTATCTTATTCTCCATTTGGTTGTACATGTTGGCAGTACATGCTAATTGATTTGTTTGGAACTGTATCATAGGTTTGGAAATAATCAACAAATGCAGTTTAAAAGATATTTGAACATACATACTTATATGTTTATATACACACTTTATATATAATATATAAAACATATAAAAGTTTATTTATGAAGAATGTTTTCTAGTTCTAAAATTTAGAAGATGGGTTTTTTTGCACTCTTGGGAATTGTTTTGCCAGTCCTTTTCTTTCTGCTCCCTAGCCAATAGACTTTTAAAGGTAAATGCTTAAAATTTCCCTTTTTGTGGGTTTTATTTTCATTTTCTTATTTTTTAGTGACATAAGCTTCAAGAGCATCATGTACAGAATATAAGTATGTAATTGATTCATCCAGGGTTCCATAGCCAGCCTGTATTGCAGATGGGACTTGAACCAAATCTCTTGGTTTCAAGACTCTTTATCAACTAAATCACACTGCCTGTCATAATAATAATACTAGTAGCTTCATTTATTCAATTTCATTTAATAAAAATTATTTAATTTATTTCATTACATAATTATTAATTCACTTAGAGAATAGAAAAATGTATTATTAAACTGAACATTTGTTAAGCAGTTACCATATGTTGGGTATAGTTCTAAGTGCTGTAGATAGAAATACAAATAACCAAACGGTCTCTACCCTCAAGGACCTTACACGCGAATGTGGTAGGCAGTACATAAAGAGAAACTGGAAAGAAGAGCAGAAGGTTTATATATTTTTTAAAAAGTTTTCTATAGTGGAGAAATCCCTGGCTTCAAAGTCTGAGAAGTTAGATTCAAATTCTGCCTCTAACACTTTCTGTATGACCTCAGATAATTTTCTTAACTACTCTAGATCTCAGTTTCCTTATCTGTAAAATGAAAGGTTTTTTCTTGATGTTCTCTGTGGATTTACAACTCCAGAGATAGCATACAAGAAGTAGTTGGTTCAAGAATTATCATCATTTTTAATACAGTTAAACTGAAGCTCAAAAAAGTTAATTCACTGATCTATGGTCCCACAACTAGGAAGCAAGGGAACCAGGTCTCAGAGTTAGAACTTCATCTTGTATCCTCTCATCACAAATTCAGTGCTCTTTGCTTTAGAACAAGTGTTTTAAATCACAGGTCATTTTGAGTCAAAGTAATATGCAGCCCAATAAGGACGGAAGTTAGAGGTATAGTATTGTTCCTTATCATCAGGAGCCCTAGTTCCAAGTCACAGGAACTGTGTGAGCCTAGATATGTCACTTTCCATCTGTGAGCATTAGTTCTGTAAAATGACACTATGTGCTTGGACTTCCTACCTCAGGGTTCCTGTGATGGTAGCACTAAACCTTAGTGTTTCTTATTAGTATTAGTATCGTGAGGTACACATAAATGATAATCCCTACAAGTACTTACAAGGCAGAGATGTAGCTTCCTCTTTCTCCTTCCAGTCCCAACCACCACTGCCCCCAACATGCTCTCTTTTTCTCTCTGTATTTCTCTGTCTCTCTCCCTTCCTCCCTTTTTCCCCTCCCCACTCTCTCTGTGTTTCTCTCTCTCTCTGTCTCTCTCTCTCTCTTGAATACACTCATTTCAGATCCTCAAAATCAGAGAAGATATAAAAATGGATAAAGACTGCTAGTAAGAAGTAATTTTACAAATAGTTACAAGGAAGAGTTGGTGCCTTTAGTCTCTGGAGAATGTTTCTAAGATTTCAATTCTCTTTTTCTGTTCCAGAGATATTATGCAATTACTGAGATGAGGTATACTAGGAACAGAAAAATTTAAAACATTGCTGTATAATACAACATTGCTGATTCCAAGTATCTGAGTATAGTTTTCTTGGGAATAACTAATTTGTTGTGGAGGTGATATTTTTCTAAGATATGGGGTAGATAATTTGGACATATATTCATATCATTTATCCAAGTCTACAGTATTGCAAAATGTGATGCTTTCTCTCAAGCTACAGAATGAAATACTGATTTTTCTCTAAACTGGAATACTAGAATTTCCATTTAAAAGCTTCATGCTTATGGAAAGAATATAGGTTTTGCAGTGAGAAAGCCTGGGGAGGAGTTCTAGTCCTAACAATTTTAGAGATCATTGGGCAGGTCATCTAGTTCAATCACCTCATTTTATGGATCAGGGCAATTATCAGCTATTTGACCTTTGGTACTTCACTTAATTAATCTGAGTCAAAATCTTCCTATGCAAAATGAGAATAATAATAATCACACAACCTATTTCACATTGTTGTAAGGAAAGTTTTAGATAGCTATACCGATGGGAGCAGTTTCGTTATTTTCATTATTTTCCCCCTTTACTTCTACCTGTTAGACTCCCTGGCTTGATTCAAAGGTAGCGTATGTGCCTTCTCAAATCTAAGTTATTCTTTGTTGATTCATTTTTATGTTATCTGCATATTGAAATGACCTTGAATTATTTCCTATATACTTTATATTTAATTATCCATTTACAAATTGTACAATTCTCCCAATAGAATGAAAGCTCTTTGAGGGCAGGGGTTATTTTATTTTTTGTATTTACATCCATAGAGCTTTGGATATAGTAACAATTTAATAAAAGTTTTATTGAATTTAATTGAATCCCTAAGGGATATACCTTCTACTGGGTAGACACTAGTGACAGGATTGAACTTTTACGACGTCTCCCTCCACAAATGGTGATAGCATCTACTTGTAAATTGCCAGATGACAGAAGGCTGTAGAAGCATAGATTGTTAGAGTGAGAAGTGATTTTAGAGATGATCTAATTTAGAATCTTCATTTTATAGCTAAGGAAACTGAGTTCAGATATTTTCCAAACTGTTCCCAGTAAGTCAACAGCTAAGTTGTTTTTGTATTCACGGGTGGAGAAAATATATCAGGGCAGCTAGGTGGCACAGTGAGTAGAGCACCGGCCCTGGAGTCAGAAGGATCTGAGTTCAAATCCGGCCTCAGACACTTGACACACTTACTAGCTGTGTGACCTTGGGCAGGTCACGGAACCCCAATTGCCCTGCCTTCCCCCCTGCAAAAACAAACAAAAAATGAAAATACATCATTGTAGGATTATCATTATTTCCTAAGGAACTGTCTATCTAGAAATGCACAGTTTTTTTTTAATTTTTATATGCAATTGGTTTTATCCAGATGAAAAAGCAGACACGAAGTTGATTCCCAGGAAAGCGGTATTTATTTCCAATCAAGGATTATTGTTTAGAATGAAATATTGTCTGAAGAAAATACATTGAGCAGTGTGGTTAGTAAGGATATTTATATTAAAGTTGCATATGTTAAGCTGCATAAAACTTCACACCTAAATCAATGACATATCTGCTTCATTAATTTTTATGGTGGTACAATTAACACTTTGAGAAAATTTTAGAAAACAATCACAACCATTTCATATTTAAAAAGCTGTAATGGAAAGAGTGCCCTCTCACAAATTAACAAATAAATAATAATGACAAGTAAACCAATTTAAATAACTACCATTCTCTGACAACAGATGCCATTTCAAACTGTGAAATATGAGTACGCCATTGTTTTTCCTTGTTTATCAACATCAAAAGAAGATTGATTTTAATGATGAGATTCTCTTGGACTTTATTGACCAGTAATGAATCTAAGCTGCATTGGATTTTCATTGAAACAGTTTTTATTCATTCTGTTTTTTTCTCCTGATTCTCACCACATAGAAACTAAAAAGGGAAAAATGTCTTGTAATTCTGGCCACATACACAATATATTTGAATAAACAGAATACTTCAGTTTTCCAATGTGACTTCATGATGTTTTTAACTAGGGTAGTGTTTCAGGCTTTTTATCTTGGGGGTGCAGGGTTTATTACTACATATTTGCTATACAACTGCAGAATTCTTTTTTTAAAAAAAATTTGATTTGGGGTTGCAGAGGATGGCAGAAAAGAAAATATTCTTACAGCTTGGTGATAAAATGATTTTGTCCAGTGATGTCAAATTTATATAGAAGCAAAGGCTACTAAGCCATGCATAAAGATCCCTGTGGGTTGCATATTGACTTAGAAAACCACATATGATTTTTATCTATGTTCTATTGGATTTCATTTATTTTGTTAAATATTTCCCAATTGCATTTTAATCTGGTTTGGAAAACACTCACGAGTGTATGGGCCATGCATTAAACATCTCTGATTTAGGGCATGTCTGATTTTTAAAAAGAACAGAGAAAAGAAGAGAAAAAAAGCAATAGGGAAAAAAGGAATATTATAGGGAAGGCTTGGGAAATGATCGTGAAGAAATTATTCTGTCTTAGTGTTATTAGGACTCCACAGGAAATGATTCTATAAGATTGGGGGTGGGAGAAGTGAGGAGTCTCATCAGTTTCATTCTTTTCTAGCCTATGCTAGGGTATGTGGTGCAGAAGGACAGAATATAATATAGAACTACAATTAAGTATAAGGGCAATGCCAAAATCAGAAGGAAAAAAATCTAGATTATTCATGATGTTTGAATGAGGCCTATGCATCTCCCATTGTCTGACAGGATACCTGTTCAGAGTAGCTGAGAGGTTTGATAAAACCTTCTATGGCCTGTATAAAACCATGAGACAGCTGAAAAGAGAGAGCCACCAATGAGGAGGGATGCTTGTTAGGGACATCATCTCACAACTGGCCTTAACTTTGTTCTCTTCTCCCTTCCCACTACCTTGTTCTGAGAAGGGCCTTGTGCATTTTGAAGGGTGCAGAGGATATGGAATTTCGATATTTCCACTGTCATCCTAACAGCATCTCTAATACAGAACTAAAGACAGACTAGACAAGATAAGGAAAGGCACTACAAAGAGCCCTGCATATATGTAAAATGCTTTGCAAACTTTAAAGTGCTATATAAATATGAGCTATTATTATTATAATCCCAAATACTAACTCTAACACCCAGCAAAGTATAATCATTAAAATTGATATGTCTGACATCTATGCTTTATTGATGCTGTCATTTTAAAAAATTAACTAGATAAAGTTTTGTCACCTTTTCAAGCCCTCAAGAGGCTTCCTTACCATGACTTCACTCATTAACTGTCTTTGAATATGGTTCATTGTCCATTAATTTTATAAATCATCAATCAATCATGTGCTTGAACTCTAAAGTCAGGTATGACTGCCAACACTTGGTAGAAGCCAGAAGACTTTTGAGAACAGGGAAAGAAGCTGCTGTTGAAGCAATCATTTTTTTTTGGCCAAATGACATTTTTTTCCAAATTGAAAAATTTTGGCAAAATTAATTGGATAAGCCATGCTTACAAACTGTTTCTTTTATCACAATGACCAAAATCTATAAATTTGAACCAATTCTCACTGTAAAGTTTTTCATCATATACAGAGAGAGTTTTGATACTTCTGTAATTCCACAAGTGGAATGTGTCCAAAGAAAAGTAGTTCTAGGACTCAGCCCAGCATATTGATTAGCAGGAATCTTTTGTTCATCCCCAGCTTACTTTTTGGTGGATTATTAAGCATGACCATGATCAATATTAACAAAGATTTGGAAGTAGTCATCTGAAACTTTTAAAAAGCAAAACTATGTAATTATTAAAAGGCAATGCTTAGAAGGAGTTGTACAGGGTGCTGCTCTTAATGCAATGAGAAAAATCTACATGCACAAAGAATGTGAATTATTTATCTTAAATATGAAAATTGCACAAAAGTAAATGAGGCAGAAATGAAACACAAAGGACATGGTTTTCTGCATTGTTTAAACATCTTACCTCATTATATTCATCATGGTACCCACGGAATAGGAACTAAGTTCACCCAATAAGTAAAATGGAAAAGATCCAAAGATGTATTTGAACATTATTAGTGCCTCTGTTCCTAATGGTTTAAATTACACATGAAGTAGATTCCCATGGAAATGACAAGGTGGAGGGGGGAAGCGGGAGGTTGAATTAGGTAACCTAATTACAAATTTGGCATTTATCCCATGTGGATCAGGGGACAATTAGAACTTAGAGAACACATGGTCCTTTTATGTACCTCTTTACCTTAATTCTGTGTATGGCTTGATGGAGAATAGGTTATTCTATTTATTTAAATATATTGTATGATATAAAATTATACCCTTCACTTCTGTCTCTTAGAAGCCCTAACTTCAAGATTCAGCTCAAGAGTTACCTCCCTACATGAAGCCCTTCCTGATTTGTGCAGAGGTTAATGATCTGCATCTCATCCTCTGAATTATTTTATATTTACCTTTTCTTTTTCAGTTTTGAGAATATTTCGTATTGACTCTTCTGTGCACAAGTTGTTTCACTTCAGTAGAATATAAGCTCCCTGAGGGCAGGGGCTGTTTTTTTTTCAGGGGGTCGGGTTGATTCTATCCCTAGTGCATAGCACAATAGCTAATACATAATAGTAATTTAATAAATGCCTATGATATTTGTTTGCAAAATATTAGTGAATAATAATTAGCAATACTGAAACTACATAGAAAAGTTCAGTTTTTAATAATGAAGCAGAATATTTTAGGATGCTTCAGGACTTCAGGGCATCTTGGGTTATAGGGTAATGGAAGGGGCATTAGACTAGAGATAAATATTTTGCTATTGACTTAATATCTGTGTAACCTTGGGAAAGTCATTAGCCCTCTTGGAACCTCAGTTTTCTCATTTGTAAAGTAGGAATAATCATAGTTGTCATACTACTTCAGAGCTTTGTTTTAAGCATCCAATGAGATTATAGTTATATGGATACATATGTTTATATGAAAGATTTATATACAAGTTATGTAGATCTGTGTATATACATATATTACATGTGCCTATGTGTACATGTGTGCTCATGAATATGTGTGCAGTGAATATGTGTATATATTGGTTATGCATATATAAATACATGCATATGTACATAAACACATATTCACATTTATATAAATATGTATATTCACACACATATGTATGTGCGTGTGTCTGTATGTGTGTGTGTGTGTGTGTGTGTGTGTGTGTGTGTGTGTGTGTGTATATTCCATACATATTCATTATCTTGATTATCCTCCTCTGGAACCTCTCTCTCCACATTATCAAGTCCTTTCCAATGTGCGACAAACAGAACACACCACAATACTTCAGAGGTGGATGGACCAAGCCACAGTGCAGCAAGTCTATAACCTGGACACTATTTCTCTCTTAATATAATCATAACATATGTCAGCTTTTTAGGAGATAAAATAAATTGTCATATTGATCTTACCATCCACTAAAACCCCCTGAATTTTTTAAATATGAACTTCTTCTAACCAGCTTTCTCCCACCTTGAACTTTGGATGCTTACTTTTCTCACCAAGTATAAAATTTTGAACATATATCCCTATTAAATTTCATTTGATTTCTAATAAATGTTATTGATGTATTTTGCTTTTTACATTTCCAGAATCCCTACCAGTATTTTCCCCTTTACCCCTCCCAAAGGTAACAAATTAGGAAAGGAAAAATGGGGAAGAAGATAAAAAATTTATAAACCAATCAATTTATTGGAAAAGCCTGAAAATATATGCAAAGTTTCAAATGCACGGACCGCCATCTCTACAAAAGAGAGGGGAAAATGGGTTTGTCTTCTCATATGTGTTTTGGAGGTGGGATATGCTTTTTCTTTGTATTAAATTCCATTTGAATAGATTAGGCAAAACAAGCCAGCCAATGAAGTTTCTTTTTTTGGGGGGGGGGGCCAGGAATACTGTCTTGCATTGAGTTACATATCCTTCCATACATTTTGTCATTGACAAATATCACTAGGATAGATTTCTGATGTCCAGCAACAGAGATCTCTTTACAAGGTGACATCTAATAATTGACCATGATTATTGGGTGTGCTCTTTCAATTAATATCAAATCTCTCAAACTTATTATCACACTGATTGCCTCCCCCCTCCCAATTTTGTAGGCAGCCAAGTGGCACAGGAGACAAAGGACCGGATCTGAAGTCAGGAAGACCTGAGTTCAAATCAGTTTCAGACTTTTAAACTGTGTGACTGAACAAATCACTCTGAACCAGTTTCTTCACTCAAAAATGGGCATAATAACAGCACCTACCTCCCAGGGTTGTTGTGGATCAAACGAAGTAACATTTGTCAAGTACTTAGTATAGTTGCTGGCACATAGTGTTTGCTTATGCACCCTTCCTTCTTTCCTTGCTTGCTTCGCTCCCTCTCTCTCTTCTTTCCTTTTTTCTTCCTTTCTTTTCTTTCTTGTTTTCTTCTTTACCGCCTTCTTTCCTCAGAAGTGAGACCAAAGTTGGATCAAAATTTACTTCAATTCTACCTAATAGCTTGGTATAGGAACACGCAAAGGGATTTTGATTCAATAATTTTGGAAGATCTCCAACAAGCCATCTAACAACCATCTCTGATTTTGAAATAAGTACTGTGGAATTCTCTGGGGACATAGAAACTAAATTACTTCCCCAGGCTCACACGTTTAGTAGTTGTCAGACGTGGGAGTTAGAGCAGGATTCCCTACATCTAAGTCAAGCACTCCAGTTTTTCACACTCCCTTAGTCTAGTTACCGTGTTTTAAAAAAAAAAGAAAAGAAAAAAGGAAATGGGATTAATCTGGATGATCTATTTGTGATTAAGAACTTCTGACCCTTTGGAATCATCAGGTCCCTCTAGCTATTTATTAACTATCCTTTTAATGATACATTCTAAAATTTCCCCTCCTCAGGAACACTCATCTATAATTGGCAGGTCCCATTCTATTCCCTTTTCAGAAATATGAGGAATGGTATCCTTTTCTGGTGATCTAGTTCCTCTCCCATTCTCCATCACCTTTCAAAGTCTGGAGAAGATGCTTCAGATCCTACATCTACCAGTTCATTTAACTGCCAGGAAAGAATGCATCAGGGCCTGGTGACTTACAGTCATCAAGGGCAGCTCTTACTTTTTCTCCACTTCAATTGGATGTTTAATCTCTATTAGCCATTTTTGCTCTTTTCATTCTAATCCAAAGATTAGAAAAAACAGATTAAAATAAGATTTAAGCAGGTCTAGCTTTTCTCCTATCATCATTCTACTGCCTTTTGCAACGGTTGATCCCTTCACCAAAAACAAATAAAAAACCTGAGCTTTCTTTAGAGCTTCTTTAGTGCATGGCATTTTTTCAAGATAGGCCTTGCTTGTAATAAAATTTATCCCCTATTATCTACCTTTGTTTCTTCCCACTGTGAGTCTTTTTAAAAAATCTAAATTGTCTGATGAATTCTCCATACACCCACATTGATTTCTTTAAACAGTTCCCTTTTTCTTCCTCATCAGACTTTTCTTTGTTTCTTCCAAATTTCATTTTTCAGAGCCCCCTTCTTGAGCCATATTTCACTGTAGAAGTTTATGCCATAGATTCCTATTTATGCTTCTACTTAACCATTTGAAATCTGCTCACCTAAAATAGTGGGGACACATTGAACTATATCATATTTCCTTTTTCTCTCTCTCATTCATTCAAATTTGGAGTCATCATTTCCTGTGAAGATTACTATTATTCCCCAACCAGTAATGAGTTCTTTTGTATTTGTGCTAATCAGAATACAATCACCATTGTTATTGAAGATAGAAATCATCATTAAAGCAAATGAAATTATTGTTGCTCTGGTTTTGACAGTTTCAGAAGATATCCACATGACTAAAATCTCCCATGTACTTCTATATTTGTGCACTCAATGCAGCCTCTGAGGCTGAAATTCAACAGAGTATGGGTCAGTTCTCTGCTGATTGTGCTAATTTTGTCCTAACAGTTAAAATCAAGAAAACAGAGGTTCTCCACCAGCCAGCACCTCACCATCTCTATGTGTAACCATTGATAACAGCAAATGGAGACATTTTAAATTGTGTGAATAAGTTCACTTACCTCCAGGGAGGTACACATAGGTTAAGAAGTTCATGCATGCCTTGCCAGACCTAATTCAGAGTTTGGGAGGCTGCAAAGGAAAGTGTGGGAGAGAACTATTACACTACCTACCAAGCTTAAGGTCTACAGAGCTGTTGTTCTGACCTCACCGTATGTTTGTGAAACCTGGATAGTCTACAGATACCATGCCAAGAACCTGAATTGCTTCCATTTGAATTGTCTTGGGAAGATTCTGAAAATCACCCGGTGAGATAAAGTACCAGACACTGAGGTCCTTTCTTGAACTGAACCGCCAAACATTCAAACTCTGTTGCAGAGAGCACAATTCTGATGGTTGGCTACATTGTGCATTTCCTAAAAGATTATTTTATGGAGAACTCACACAAGACAAATGCTCACATGGCGGTTAAAGGAAGAAATGCAAGGACACTCTCAAGATCTCTCTGAGGAACTATGGAATTGATTGTAAGACATGGGAGATACTGGGCAGCAGCACCCAGCATGACATGCCCTTATCACAGAAGGTGGTGCTGTACTCTATGAGCAAACCAGAATTGCAGTAGCTCAAAAGAAGTGTCAGATGTGTAAATTTGGAGGCATTTACACTCCAAATGTTCATATGGACTATTTGCGCCTGACCTGAGGTAAAGCATCCCAAATTCATATTGACCTGATCAGTCACAGTCAAACACACAGTACCTTGACCCCAACATCATGATGTCACTTTGGTCCTCTTTGTGAATGAAGAACAATAACCAACCAATAAAACTTCTTTAATTCAAGATTTGTAATCTCTTTTCCCCAAACTCCTTAATCTATGTATTATTTGCACCTAGGTAGTCTGTATTATACCTCAATCACAACTTTGCTTTTGTTTCTGCTTCTTACTGTTCACAGAAATGTCCTCCAACACCTCCCACACTTCAGTGCTTACTCTTGGATTCCTCAGGTCAGTATATTTTATTAAACAATGTGGCCATACCCCAAACCCTCAATTACCTATACTCTTTACAGAAATAGAGTCTTGTCATGAGTCTCATTCCACTAAGTCTCAGTGTTATCTCAAGTGGTCAAACGTGCCTCCTTGAATTAGGATTTCTAGTTAACCTGTTTGGATATCTGTATTTTATGTATTGTGTATAGACACCATTCATTACATTTATATCTGATGGTATGACCAACTTGCTCATCACTTTTTTTAAAATTTTAGTTCATCAGAGAATTCCCTGTGTTTCTACATTGAATTAATTATCTGTATTTATCTGTGTGCCCTCCTTCTTTTTCTTTGTCTCGCCATTTCTTATTTAGGGACTAATAGTGATTGTACATTTACAATTTCATGTATTACCTATCATCCTCCACTATTTTCACATCAGAATCCATTTACTATTTCAAAATCTTAGCAAATTTCTACTCATTCTAACTTCCTCATTGTTTTCTGAATAAAGAATAACAAGGACTTTTCTGTAGCATTAAAAAAGAAAATTGGGGTGATAATCTTTATGATAACAGAATATTGGAGGCTGTTTCTTTCTACCCTGAAAGCTTCTTCTTCTTCTATCCTCCCTGTAGGCATATCTTCTTTCACTTCTACTCTATTCCTATCTTACTACTTCTACTTTTTGCCTTCCATTTACCACTTTTGCCTCCCACATCAACCTTCAACTTTTTTTTTCTCTTCCCACACCCTTTCCATCAAATTCTTCTTTCTTCTAAACTTTGACATCAATGATGCCTGTATTTTATACCCATTACTATAAAATTGACAAATCTTTTCTTTCTGTCATCATATCTTTAAAATGATGCATGTTTTCTGGCTCTACTTAATTATAATATCACTTTGAATCTTTTTGTTGATTTCCAGGTGTAGCATATTTTACAGTATGGTCTGCATAACTGAGATAAGCATCCACTCAATTTTCAGTTCTTGGCCACCACAAAAAGAGCTGCTATAAATATTTTTGTACAAGTGGGACCTTTTACCATTTTTTATGATCTTTTTGGGACACAGCCCTAGAAGTGCCATTGCTGGCTCAAAGTGTATGAACATTTTCCTAGCCTTTTGGGCATAGTTCCAAATTGTTCTCTGGAATGGTTGGATCAGCTCACAGCTCCAAAAACAATGCATTAGTGTTTCAATTTTCCCACATCTTCTCCAGCATTTCTAATTTTCCTGTTTTGTCATTTAAGCCAGTTGGACAGGTGAGATGTGGTACCTAAGAGTTGTTTTGATTTGCATTTCTCTAATCAATAGTGATTTAGGGCATTTTTCCTATGACTGTAGATGGCTTTAATATCTTCCTCTGAAAACTGCCTGTTCATATCCTTTGACCATTTATCAATTGGGAAATGACTTGTATTCTTTTTTTTAATACTTCTAGTTTTCAGCATTGATTTCCACAAGGTTTTGAATTATAAATTTTCTCCCCATTTCTACCCTCCCCCGACTCCAAGATGGCATATATTCTGATTGCCCCTTTCCCCAGTCTGTCTCCCCACTCCCCTCATCTCCTTTTCCCTTGCTTTCTATGCCCCATTGCCTGTATATTTTGTTTCCCAGCTGAATGCAAAAACAACTTTTTTTTGAACACCTGCTTTTAAAACTTTGAGTTCCAAATTCTCTCCCCTCTTCCCTCCCCACCCTCCCTAAGAAGGCAAGCAATTGAACATAGGCCATATGTGTATCATTATGCAAAACCCTTCTACAATACTCATGTTATGAAAGACAGTTAGTCTTTTGCTCCCTCCTATCCTGACCCCTTTATTCAATTTTCTCCCTTGATCCTGTCCCTTTTTGAAAGTGTTTGCTTTTGATTACCTCCTCCCATATCTGGCCTCCCTTCTATTGTCCCCCTTTTTATCTCCTCCCTCCTTCTTTCCTGTGGGGTAAGATATCCAATTGAGTGTGTATGTTATTCACTCCTCAGGTCAAATAGGATGGGAGCAAGATTCTCTCATTCCCCCTCACCTTCCCCCTCTTCCCTTCCTATAGAACTGCTTATTCTTGCCACTTTTATGTGAGATAATTTACCCCATTCTATCTCTTCCTTTCTCCCTCTCTCAATATATTCTTCTCTCATCCCTTAATTTGATTTTATATTTTTAGATATCATCCCTTCATATTCAACTCACCCTGTGTCCCCCCTCTATATATATGCATGCATATATATATATATATATATATATATATATATATATATATATATATATATATGTATGTATACGTATATGTATATTCCCTTCAGCTACCCTAATACTGAGGTCTCATGAATTACACACATCATTTTCCATGTAGGAATGTAAACAAAACAGTTCAACTTTAGTAAGTCCCTTATGATTTCATTTTCTTGTTTACCTTCTCATGCTTCTCTTGATTCTTGTGTTTGAAAGTCAAATTTTCTATTCAGCTCTGGTCTTTTCACTGAGAAAGCTTGAAAGTCCTCTGTTTTATTGAAAATCCATATTTTACCCTGGAGCATGATACTCAGTTTTCCTGGGTAGGTGATTCTTGGTTTTAATCCTAGCTCCATTGGCCTCCAGAATATCATATTCCAAACCATTTGATCCCTTAATGTAGAATCTGCTAGATCTTGTGTTATCATGATTGTGTTTCCACAATACTCAAATTGTTTCTTTCTGGCTGCTTGTGGTATTTTCTCTTTGATCTGGGAGCTCTGGAATTTGGCAACAATATTCCTAGGAGTTTTCTTTTTGGGATCTTTTTCAGGAGATCACCGGTGGATTCCTTCAATTTGTATTTTACCCTCTGGCTCTAGAATATCAGGACAATTTTCCTTGATAATTTCTTGAAAGATAATATCTAGGCTCTTTTTTGGATCATGGCTTTCAGGTAGTCCAATAATTTTTAAACTATCTCTCCTGGATCTATTTTCCAGGTTGGTAGTTTTTCCAATGAGATATTTCACATTGTCTTTCACTTTTTCATTTCTTTGGTTCTGTCTTATAATATCTTGATTTCTCATAAAGTCACTAGCTTCCACTTGCTCCAATCTAATTTTCAAGGTAGTATTTTCTTCAGTGGTCTTTTGGATCTCCTTTTCCATTTGGCTAATTCTGCCTTTCAAGGCATTCTTTTCTTCATTGGCTTTTTGGAGCTCTTTCACTATTTGAGTTAGTCTATTTTTAAGGTGTCATTTTCTTCAGTATTTTGGGGGGCTGCCCTTTAGCAAGTCATTGACTTGTTTTTCATGGTTTTCTCGCATCACTTTCATTTCTCTTCCCAATTTTTCCTCTACTTCTCTTACTTGGTTTTCCAAATCCTTTTTGAGCTCTTCCTTGGCCTGAGACCAGTTCATGTTTTTCTTGGAGGCTTTTGATGTAGGCTCTTTGACTTTGTTGACTTCTTCTTGCTGTATGTTTTGGTCCTCTTTGTCACCAAAGAAAGATTCCAAAGTCTGAGTCTGAATCTGGGTGTGTTTTCACTGCCTGTTCATGTTACTAGCCAACTACTTGACCCTTGAGCTTTTTGTCAGGGTATAACTGCTTGTAGAGTAGACAGTACTTTGTCCCAAGCTTGAGGGGCTACACTGCAGTTTTCAGAGCTATGTCTTTACAGCAAGCTCTGCCACACCAGCGGTCCTCCTCCCCCAAGTACCGCCAACCCAGACTGCGACTCAGATCTAAGCAGGCTCTGCACTCCTGCTCTGATCTACCACTTAATTCCTCCCACTAGGTGGGCCTGGGGCCGGAAGCAACTGCAGCTGTACCTGCGAACTCCTTTCACTCTGTCCCACCAGTTTTTTCCCCACTAATCTGCTCTGTTGTCTTTGACATTTCTGGGTTAGAAGTCTGGTAACTGCCACAGCTCACCGATTCAGGGCGCTATGGCTTGTTCTGCATGGCTCCTGGTCTGGTTGGTCCGGGCATGGCCCACACTGGGCTGTGCTGTGCTCCACTCCCAGCCCCATGCGATAGACCTTACCCAGTGACCATCCAGGCTATCCTAGGCTGGAGTCCTGCTTCCCTCTGGTATTTGTAGGTTCTGCAGTTCTAGAATTTATTCAGAGCCATTTTTATAGGTGTTTGGAGGGACCTGGGGGAGAGCTTTAGGCACATCCCTGTTTTCAGCTGCCATCTTGTCTCTGGCCCCCAAATGACTTGTATTCTTGTAAATTTGACTCAGTTCTCTATATAGTTTAGAAATGAGGCCTTTATCAGAGACACTAGTTGTAAAAATTCTTTCCCAGTTTTCTTCTTCCCTTCTAATCTTGGTTGCATTGGTTTTGTTTTTGCAAAAAAAAAAAAAACCTTTTCAATTTAATGTAATCAAAATTGTCCATTTTGTATTTCATAATGTTCTCTCTCTTGTTTAGTCACAAATTCCTCCATTCCCCATAAATGTGACAGATAAACTATTCCTTGCTCCCCTAATTTGTTTATAGTATCAGCCTTTATACCTAGATCATGTACCCATTTGGACTTTATTCTGATATATGGTGGCAGACATTGGTCTATGCCCAGTTACTGCCATACTATTTTCCAGTTTTCCCAGCAGTTTTTGTCAAACAGTGAGTTCTTATCCCAGAAGGTGGGGTCTCTGGGTTTATCAAATAGTAGATTGCTATAATCATTGACTATTATGTCTTATGTACCTAACCTATTCCATCTACTCTTCCATTTCTTAGCCAGTATCAAGTGGCTTTGATGATAGCTGCTTTATAATACAATATAAGATCTGGTATGGGTAGACCACTTTCCTTAGCATTTCTTTTCATTAATTCCCTTGATATTCTGAATATTTTGTTCCTCCAGATGAATTTTGATATTATTTTTTTAGATCTATAAAACAATTTTGGTAGTTTGATTGGTATAACACTGGATAAGTAAATTAATTTAGGTAGAATTGCAATTTTTATTGTATTAACTCTGCCTATCCACAAGTAACTGATGTTTTTCACATTATTTAGATCTTCCTTTATTTGTGTGAAAAATATTTTGTAATGGTGTTCATATAGGCCCAGGGTTTGTCTTGGCAGGTAGACTCCCAAATATTTTATGTCTACAGTAACTTTGAATGGAATTTCTGTTTCTATCTCTTGCTGTTGGGCTTTGTTAGTAATATGTAGAAATGCAGATGATTTATGTGGGTTTATTCTATATCCTGCAACTTTGCTAAAGTTGTTTAATATTTCAAGTAGCTTTTTTTACTTGATTCTCTAGGATTCTCTAAGTATATCTTCATGTCATCTCCAAAGAGTGATAACTTTGTTTCTTCTTTGCCTATTCTAATTCCTTCAATTTCTTTTTCTTCTCTTATTGCTAAAGCTAAGATTTCTAGTAGCATACTGAATAGCAGTGGCAATAATGGACATCCTTATTTCACCCCTGATCTTATTAGAAATGTATCTAGTTTATCCCCATTACATACAATGCTTGCTGATGATTTTAGGTAGATGCTACTTATCATTTGAAGGAAGGCTCCATTTATTCCTATGGTCTCCAGTGTTTTCAATAGGAATGAGTGTGCCTATACCATTCTTGGCAGCTAAATTAGTAAGTCCTCTCATCTCCAGCAGTTAAAATACTTTATTTCAATGCCCAACTCAAATCGTACTTCCTCCATGTAGCTTACCTGAGTTATCCAAACAGAAGTGATTATTCTTTGTCTTTACCCTTTAAGATACAGTGTATCTCATTCTTTTTCTCAGGCTAGTTTGCATGAGATTCTTATTTATATATGTCTTATAATGCCTATTGAAATCTTTGTTTTAAGAAGAGATATTTAAGAAGATGGTGCTATGAAAGGAACAAACTACCAGAGCTCTATCTCAAATTCTGTCAGTTATGTCTAAAAAAGTGAATCTGAGCAGATTTGAGAGAGCTAGAAGCCACTAGTAGACTGAGAGGGACAGGAGCACCGGGCACACACAAGGGCACCAGACCAAACCAAGTGGGAGCAGCAGAGGAACCCAGACAGCTCACTGGTCAGGGAGGTCACTAGGTGAGTGAAACACCGCAGCAGGAACAGGCCCAGGGCAGAAGTACCAGCTACGGCTGCAATTGAGCACTCTCAATCTCAATTAGGCCTCTCAGCCCAGGACAGGAGTCTGTTGGAGTGGAGTGCAGGAGCAGCTAGCCCAGAGACCTCCAACCCACAGTCTAAAGGTTTGAAACTCTCCTTCTTGAACTTCCAGGAGCCATGGTGGCCAGGTAAATGTCTCTAATTCCACCCTTGAATAAACCCAGAGAATAATATCTCAGGAGAAATAGAGGAGCCAGAAGGGGGGCTTCAGCAGTGAGAGAAGTTGGGGAGAGGGCCATTCCCGGGGTGGTAGAAGAAGACTAGTGCAGGAAGTGGTGTCCCGGCAGCCCTCGCCTCAGCAGAACAATGAGAGTAACTAAGCCCCGGTGGTGTGGAGCTAACAAACGTCAATGCCAGGACCCCAGACAGGGCTTTGCACAGCCAGAGGAAGTGGCAGACACCAGCACAGACAAGAGCTGAGACTACCTGTCTGAGCTTTGTAATAAAGAACCATGGAAAAATAAGCTAAAAATTAATTGGAAACTAAATAATCTAATTCTGAAAAAAAAAAGAGTGGGCCAAAGAAGAAATCATAGAAACAATTAACAATTTCATTCAAGAGAATGACAATAATGAGACAATACACCAAAACTTATGGGATGCAGCAAAAGCAGTTCTTAGGGGAAGTTTTATATCTCTAAATGCTTACATTAATAAAATTGAGAAAAAGGAGATGGGCATGCAACTGAAAAAAGCTAGAAAAAGAACAAATTGAAAATCCCCAATTAAATACCAAATTAGAAATACCGAAAAGGAAAGGAGAGATTGATAAAACTGAAATCAAGAAAACTATTAAATTAATAAATAAAACCAAGAGCTGGTTTTATGGAAAAAAAAAACAATAAAACTGACAAACTTTTGGTAAATTTGATTTAAAAAAAAGAAAATCAAATTATCTATCAAAAATGAAAAGGGTGAATTCACCTCCAATGAAGAGGAAATTAAAACAATAATTAGGAATTATTTTGCACAATTGTATGCCCATAAATTTGACAACCTTAGGGATATGGATGAATATTTACAAAAATATAAATTGCCCAGGCTAACAGAAGAGGAAGTAAAATACCTAAATAACCCCATCTAAGAAAAAGAAATTGATCAAGCCATCAATGAATTCCCTATGTAGGAAAAATCTCCAGGGCCATATAGTTTCAAATGTGAATTCTATCAAACATTTAAAGAACAATTAATTCCTGTACTTTATAGACTATTTGGGAAAATAGGTGAAGGAGTCCTACCAAATTCTTATGACACAAATATAGTACTAATACCTAAACCAGGAAGAGTCAAAACAGAGAAAGAAAATTATAGACCAATTTCCCTAATGAATATTGATGCAAAAATTTTAAATAAAATATTAGCAAAAAGATTGCAGCAACTTATCACAAGCATAATACACTATGACCAGATAGGATTTATTCCAGAAAGGCAAGGCTGGTTCAATATTAGGAAAACTATCAGCACAACTGATCACATCAACAACAAAAGTAGCAGAAACCATGTGATCATCTCAATAGATGCAGAAAAAGCCTTTGACAAAATACAACACCTATTCCTATTAAAAGCACTAGTAAGCATAGGAATAAATGGAGCCTTCCTTAAAATTATTAATAGCATCTACCTAAAACCATCAACAAGCATTATTTGTAATGGCGATAAGCTAGATGCATTCCCAATAAGATCAGGGTGAAATAGGGTTTTCAATTATCATCCCTATTATTCAATTTGGTACTAGAAATGTTAGCTGTAGCAATAAGAAAAGAAAAAGAAATTGAAGGAGTCAGAATAGGCAAAGAAGAAACTAGATTATCATTTTTTTGCAGATGATATGATGATTTACTTAGAAAATCCCAGAGAATCAAGCAAAAAAAATAATTGAAATAATAAACAACTTTAGCAATGTAGTAGGATATAAAATAAACCCACATAAATCCTCAGCATTCTTATACATCACTAACAAAGCTCAACAACAAGAGATAGAAAGAGAAATTCCATTTAAAGTTATTGTAGACACTATAAAATATTTGGGAGTCTACCTGTGAAGACAAATCCAGGGCCTATATGAACATAATTATGAAACACTTTTCACACAAGTAAAGTCAGATTTTAATAAATGGAAAAATACCAGTTGCTCATCATTAAGTCGAGCTAATAAAATAAAAATGGCAATTTTATCTAAATTATTTATTCAGCACCATACCAATTGAACAACCAAAAGTTTATTTTACAGAGTTGGATAAAATAATAACAAAATTCATCTGGAAAAACAAGAGGTCTAGAATATCTAGGGAATTAATGAAAAGAAATGCTAGGGAAGGTGGCCTAGCCATACCAGATATAAAACTGTACTATAAAGCAGCAGTCATCAAAACTACTTGGCACTGGCTCAGAAACACAGTGGTGGATCATTGGAATAGGTTAGGTACACAAGATGCACTAGTCAACAACTATAGCAATCTACTCTTTGATAAACCCAAAGAATCCAGCTTCTGGGCTAGGAATTCACTATTTCACAAAAAATGCTGGGAAAATTGGAAAATGGTAGGGCAGAAACTGGGCATAGACCAATATCTTACACCATATACCAAAATAAAGTCAAAATGGGTTCATGATTTAGGAATAAAGACTGATACTATAAGTAATTTGAGAGAGCAAGGAATAGTTTCTATATCAGATTTATGGGAAAGCAAAGAATTCATGACACAACAAGAGATAAAGAGCATTGCAAAATGCAAAATGGATAATTTTGATTATGTTAAATTGAAATTTTTTGTATAAAAAAGCCAATGCAACAAAGATTAGGAGGGAAGTAGAAAATTGGGAGAGAATCTTTACAACTAGTGTCTCCGATAAAGGCCTCATCTCTAAAATATACAGGGAACTGAGCCAAATTTATAGAAATACAAGTCATAGAGAGATGGTCAAAGGATATGAACAGGCAGTTTTCAGAGGAAGAAATTAAAGATATCTATAGGCATATCAAAAAAATGCTCTATATCACTACTGATTAGAGAAATGCAAATCAAAACAACTCTTAGGTACCACATCTCTCCCGTCAGATTGGCTAAAATGACAAAACAGGAAAATGATAAATGCTGGAGAGGATGTGAGAAAATTGGAACACTCTTAATTTGCTGGTGGAGTTGCGAACTTATCAAGCCATTCTGGAGAACAATTTAGAACTATGCCCAAAGGGCTATAAAAATCTTCATACACTTTGACCCAGTAATGCCACTTCTAGGGCTGTATCCCAAAGAGATCACACAAGTGGGAAAAGGACCCACATGCACAAAAACATTTCTAGTGGCTCTTTTTGTAGTAGCAAAGAATTGGAAATCAAGGGGATGCCCATCAGTTGGGGAATGGCTGAACAAGTTGTGGTATATGAAGTTAATGGAATACTATTGTGCTATGAGAAATGGGGATGATATGGACTTCATAATGACCTGGAAAAATCTACACGATATAAGCTGAGTGAGCTGAGAAGAACCAGGAAAACATTATACACAACCATAGGTATATGGATTCTGTGATGACTAACCTTGATGGCCTTTGATCTTGTCAGTAATATAAGGTTCAAATGACAACTCCAAAGGACTCATGATGGAGAGAGCTATCTACATCCAGAGAAAGATCTATCAAGTCTGAATGCAGATTGAGGCAAACTATTTGCTCTCTTCTTTTTTTTTCTCTTTTGTTTTTGTTTTCATTTTTTTTTTTTGGTCTGTTTCTTCTTTCTCATGATTCATTCCACTGGTCATAATTCTTCTTTACAACTTGACTACTGTGTAAATAAGTTTAATGTAAAGTTATATGTAGAAGATATATTGGATTCCATGCAATCTTGGGGAGGGAGAAGGGGAAAGGAGGAAGAAAATCTGGAACTCAAAATCATGCAGAACTGAGTGTTGTAAACTAAAAAATACATAAAAAATCTTAATTAAAATAAGAAGAGATATTTAAGATGATAAGGGAGAAGGCCACTCTTGTGAGAAACTTCAGATAAGTAAAATTGATACCCACATGTATTTGTGTATATATGTATATGATGTGCATATTCTCTATAGGTAATAGAAAGCTTAATTTAAAATATCAAGATATCAGTAATTCATATTTTCACAAATGTATTAAAAGAATGACTTCCTGAGATGTCTAATAAAGCTAATTGTCAAGGAAGTTATGGAATCTACTTCTATGTATATCATCAAGAATAAGATTGTCATCTTGCAATCTATCCATAAAAAAGCTAGAAAAATCTATTTTGGAATAATGAGACTGTACGATTATCAGAGCAACAGAGCAATTCCTAAGTTAAATCTGTCATATACTTTAGCTGAGGCACAATATATTTTACTTCAGCCTTTTACCTTAACCCTATGTGTATCCCCCTGTTTCAGATGCGTTTCTTGTAAACAGCATATTGTAGGATTATGGTTTTTAATCCATTCTGCTATCTGCTTCTGTTTTGTGAGAATGTTCATCCCCTGCACATTCAGGGTTATGATTTCTATCTGTGTCTTTTTCTCCATCCTAATTCCCCCTGTTTATGCTTTTATTTCTCCCTTTCCCCTTCTCCTCCCCAACAAAGTTTTGCTTTTGACCGCCGCTTTCCTCAGTTAACCCTCCCTCTTTATTCCCCTCCCTTATCTAACCATTACCCACTTGCTACTTCTCCTCTTCCTTCTGCCCTCCCCCCTCCCTTTTTCCCCCCTTTCCCTCCCACTTCCCGTAGGACAAGTTAGATTTCTAAACTTATCAGAGTATGTTATTCCCTTCTTGAACTAGATCAGATGACAGTAAAGCTCAAATACTGCTCTTCTCCCTCCCTTCTTTCCCTCTACTATAATATGTGTTTTTGCCACTTCCTTTGGTGTAATTTACCCTTTTCTACAACCTCCTTACCACTTCCCTCATAGCCCTCCCTTTATATCTCTTATTTATATTTTATATCTTTACATCAGTTAATTTATACAGGCATTCACAACCCATGTATATCCCTTTCATTTGTCATAATAGTTGTACCATTCACAAGAATGACTTATATATGTGTATATATATATATATATATATATATATATATATATACACATAAAAAACATACATATGATGATATAATCCCACATAAAGATATAAACAACCTAAGCTTATTGATTAATGAGGTTTGTGGGGTTTTTCCCCCTGGTTACCTTTTTATGTCTCTCTTGAGGTTTGTATTTGGAGATCAAATTTTCCATTGAGTTCTGGCCTTTTCATCAGGAAGGTCTGGAATTCCCTTATTTCATTGAATGTCCATCGCCTTGCCTGGAAAATTATGCTTAGTTTTGCTGGGTAGTTGATCCTTGGTTGTAGTCCCAGCTCCTTTGCCCTTCGGAATATCATATACCAATTTCTCCTGTCTTTTAATGTGGAAGCTGAGAGATCCTGCGTGATCCTGACTGTAGTTCCACGATATTTGAATTGCTTCTTTTTGGCTGCTTGCAGTATTTTCTCCTTGAGTTTATAGCTCTGAAATTTGGCTATAATATTTCTTGGTGTTTTCAGTTTGGGATCTCTTTCAGGGGGTGATCGGTGAATTCTTTCAATGACTATTTTGCCCTCTGGTTCTAGGACCTCTGGGCAGTTGTTTTTGATAATTTCTTCGAAGATACTGTCAAGGCTCCTTTTTTCATCGTGGATTTCCGGTAGACCAATAACTCTCAAATTGTCTCTCCTGGATCTATTTTCCAGGTCAGTTGTTTTGCCAATCAGATATTTCACATTTTTTTTTCTATTTTTTCATTCCTTACACTTACGTAAAGGTGTAGCAGGTGTAGCAATCCTAATCTCAGACAAAGCAAAAGTAAAGATAGATCTAATTAAAAGAGATAAGGAAGGACATTATATCCTGCTAAAAGGCACCATAAACAATGAAGCAATATCATTACTTAACATATATGCACCAAGTGGTAAGGCATACAAATTCTTAGAGGAGAGGTTAAGGGAGTTACAGGAAGAAATAGACAGCAAAACTATAATATTGGGAGACCTCAACCTCCCCCTTTCTGAACTTGATAAATCTAACCTCAAAATAAATAAGAAAAAAGTAAAGGAGGTAAACAGAATTTTAGAAAAGGCACATATGATAGACCTCTGGAGAAAACTGAATGGGGATAAAAAGGAATATACTTTCTTCTCAAAAGTACATGGCACATACTCAAAAATTGACCATGTACTAGGGCATAAAAACGTCACAATCCAGTGCAGAAAAGCAGAAGTAGTCAATGCATCCTTTTCAGATCATGATGCAATAAGAATCATTTTTAATAAAGTACCATGGAAAAATAAGCTAAAAACTAATTGGAAACTAAATAATTTAATTCTAAAGAGTGAGTGGGCCAAAGAACAAATCAGAGAAACAATTAATAATTTCATTCAAGAGAATGACAATAATGAAACAACATACCAAAACTTATGGGATGCAGCAAAAGCAGTTCTTAGGGGAAGTTTTATATCTCTAAATGCCTACATGAATAAAATAGGGAAAGAGGAGATCAATGATCTGGGCATACAGCTGAAAAAGCTAGAAAAAGAGCAAATTGAAAACCCCCAATTAAATACCAAATTAGAAATACTGAAAATCAAAGGAGAGATTAATAAAATTGAAACCAAGAAAACTATTGGATTAATAAATAAAACAAAGACCTGGTTTTATGAAAAAACCAATAAAATTGACAAACCTTTGGCCAATTTGATTAAAAAAAAGAAAGAAGAAAATCAAATTACCAGTATCAAAAATGAAAAGGGTGAGGTCACCTCTAATGAAGAGGAAATCAAAACAATAATTAGGAATTATTTTGCCCAACTGTATGCCCATAAATTTGACAACCTTAGAGATATGGATGAATATCTACAAAAACATAAACTGCCCAGACTAACAGAGAAGGAAGTGAAATTTCTTAATGACCCCATCTCAGAAAAAGAAATTGAGCAGGCCATCAACGAACTCCCTAGGCAAAAATCTCCAGGGCCAGATGGTTTTACATGTGAATTCTATCAAACATTTAAAGAACAACTAACTCCAATACTTTGTAGACTATTTGGGAAAATAGGTGAAGAAGGAGTCCTACCAAATTCTTTTTATGACACAAATATGGTACTAATACCCAAACCAGGTAGAGTTAAAACAGAGAAAGAAAATTATAGACCAATTTCTCTAATGAATATTGATGCAAAAATTTTAAATAAAATATTAGCAAAAAGATTGCAGCAACTCATTACGAGAATAATACACTATGACCAGGTAGGATTTATTCCAGGAATGCAAGGCTGGTTCAATATTAGGAAAACTATTAGCATAATTGACCATATCAACAACAAAACTAGCAGAAACCATATGATCATCTCAATAGATGCAGAAAAAGCCTTTGACAAAGTACAATACCCATTCCTATTAAAAACACTAGAAAGCATAGGAATAAGTGGAACCTTCCTCAAAATTATAAATAGCATCTACCTAAAACCATCAACAAGCATTATTTGTAATGGGGATAAACTAGATGCATTCCCAATAAGATCAGGGGTGAAACAAGGATGTCCGTTATCATCCCTATTATTCAATTTGGTACTAGAAACATTAGCTGTACCAATAAGAGAAGAAAAAGAAATTGAAGGAATTCGAATAGGAAAAGAAGAAACTAAATTATCACTTTTTGCAGATGATATGATGATTTATCTAGAGAATCCTAGAGAATCAAGTAAAAAACTACTTGAAATAATAAACAACTTTAGCAAAGTTGCAGGATATAAAATAAACCCACATAAATCCTCAGCATTCCCAAACATTACTGACAAAGCCCAACAGCAAGAGATAGAAAGAGAAATTCCATTCAAAGTTACTGTAGGCACTATAAAATATTTGGGAGTCTATTTGCCAAGACAAACCCAGGGCCTATATGAACATAACTATGAAACACTTTTCACGCGAATAAAATCAGATCTAAATAAATGGAGAAATATCAGTTGCTCATAGTTAGGCCGAGCTAATATAATAAAAATGACAATTCTACCTAAATTAATCTATCTATTCAGTGCCATACCAATCAAACTACCAAAAATTTTTTTTACTGAGCTGGACAAAATAATAACAAAATTCATTTGGAAAAACAAGAGGTCTAGAGTATCTAGGATATTAATGAAAAGACATGCTAGAGATGGTGGTTTAGCCACACCAGATATTAAACTGTACTACACAGCAGCAGTCATCAAAACTGCCTGGTACTGGTTAAGAAACAGGGGTGTGGATCAGTGTAATAGGATAGGTACACACGTTGGTGAAATCAACAAGTTTAGCAATCTACTCTTTGATAAACCCAAAGAGGCCAGTTTCTGGGCTAATAATTCACTATTTCACAAAAACTGTTGGGAAAATTGGAAAATGGTAGGGCAAAAACTGGGCATAGACCAATATCTTACACCATATACCAAAATAAAGTCAAAATGGGTTCATGATTTAGGAGTAAAAGTTGATACTCTAAGTAATTTGGGAAAGCAAGGAATAGTTTACTTATCAGATTTGTGGAAAAGTAAAGAATTCATGACCCAACAAGAGATAGAGAGCATTACAAAATGCAAAATGGATAATTTTGATTATGTCAAATTGAAATGTTTTTGTACAAAAAAAGCCAATGCAACAAGAATTAGGAGGGAAGCAGAAAATTGGGAGAAAATCTTTGCAACTAGTATCTCTGATAAAGGCCTCATCTCTAAAATATACAGGGAGCTAAGCCAAATATATAGGAATACAAGCCATTCCCCAATTGAGAAATGGTCAAAGGATATGAACAGGCAGTTTTCAGAGGAAGAAATTAAAGCTATCTACAGGCATATGGAAAAATGCTCTGGATCGCTGCTGATTAGGGAAATGCAAATCAAAACAACTCTTAGATACTACATCTCTCCTGTCAGATTGGCTAAAATAATAAATCAGGAGAATGATAAATGCTGGAAAGGATGTGGGGAAATTGGAACATTGTTGCTTTGCTGGTGGAGTTGTGAGCTGATCCAGCCATTTTGGAGGGCGGTGTGGAACTATGCCCAAAGGGCTATAGAAATGATCATACCCTTTGACCCAGTAATACCGCTTCTAGGGTTGTATCCCAAAGAAATCACGCAAGCTGGAAAAGGACCCATATGTACAAGAATATTTATAGCAGCTCTCTTTGTGGTAGCCAAGAATTGGAAATCAAAGGGATGCCCATCAATTGGGGAATGGCTGAACAAGCTGTGGTATATGAAGGTGATGGAATACATCACCTTCATATGGAATATGAAGGTGCCATAAGAAATGGGGATGATGCAGACTTCATAACAACCTGGAAAAACCTACACGACATAATGCTGAGTGAGCAGAGCAGAGCCAGGAGAACGTTGTGCACAGCCACAGATATATAGATTCCGTGAGGACCAACCCTGACATACTGCGCTTTTCTCAGCAACCTAGGGGGCAAGGACAACTCCAGGGGAATCACGATGGAGAATGCTATCTTCATTCAGAGAAAGAACTGCGAAGTTTGAATACAGACTGAGGCACACTACATGCTCGCCTTTTCTGCTTCTCTTTTGTTTTTGTTTTTGGGTTTTGTTTTTTTTTTTGGTTCTGTTTCTTCTTTCTCATGATTCATTCCATTGGTCAAAATTCTTCGCCACGACTTGACTAGTGCGAAAATTAATTCAATGCGAAGTTATACATGACAGTTATATGAGACTTCATGCCATCTTGGGGAGGGAGGAGGGAGGGAGGGGAGAAAAACTGGAACTCAGGACTATGTGGAACCGTGTGTGGTGAACTAAAAATAAATAAAGAAATTTATTAAAAAAAATCTGTCATATAGTCATTATTTCTATCATATATGGGCAGTTTACTCCTTGAATCTGGTTCATTAGAAATATAGGCATCACTCAAATATTTCCTTTTCTTTCTAAGGTTCTCTCATCCATTTTCCCTATGGATGATATACCATATGGTGAGATTACTCTGATATTATGGACCTGAAGTCTACAAAGTCAAGATGTAATTTGATTGTGAGACTTTTTTTTTTAAATGTATTTTTATTTATTTTATTTTTAGGTTGCAGAAAAAAACAAGCATTTCTTTAACATAGTATAATAAGTAAAGATGATTGCACATGAAACTATAACTGTATTATGTACCACATGATATTTCTTTTAGATATATAATAAAGTTGTCATGGAAATTTCTTTTTTTCTTCTTTTCCTCCCTACATCCCCCACCCTAAAAATGGCTATCATTTTACACACAAACAGGTAGAGTACGTAAAATTAATTTATGCATACTTCTACTTATCAGTTCTTTCTCTGGATTATATCATAACACAGTAATTATCAAAACTATTTGGTACTGGCTAAGAAATAGAAAGATAGATCAATGGAACAGAGTAGACACACAATGTACAACAGCAAATAAATATGATAACCTTGTATACTTAAGATTTGGGGATAATGGGGGGCAGAGCCAAGATGGCGGCTGGTAAGCACGGACTAGAGTGAGCTCCGTACCCGAGTCCCTCCAAAAACCTATAAAAATGGCTCTGAACCAATTCTAGAACGGCAGAACCCACAGAACAGCAGAGGGAAGCAGGGCTCCATCCCAGGACACCCTGGATGGTCTCTGGGTGAGGTCTATTCCACACGGAGCTGGGAGCTGGGAACGGAGTGGAGCAGAGCCCAGCCTGAGCGGCGTGGACGATCCAGACCAGAAGCCGGGCGGAGGGGGCCCTAGCGCCCTGAATATGTGAGCTGCAGCATTTACCAGACCCCTTGACCCACAAACACCAAAGACTGCGGAGAAGGTTAGTGGGAAAAGCTTCGGGAGTGGAAGGAGTTCACGGTTCGGCTTCCAGCCCCGGGGGCAGCGGAGGTGGAGCAGCTACTGATGCTGCTGCTTCTGGCTCCAGGCCCACCTGGTGGGAGGAATTAAGTGGTGGATCAGAGCAGGAGTGCAACAGCCTGCCGAAGATCTAAGCCCAGTCTGGACTGGGGGTCCTTGGGGAAGGAGCAGTGCGGCTCTGACAGAGCTGGCACCTCCCCCCCAAACGTAGAACATAGAACTCGTTAGTCTACAGGCAGTCATACCCCACTGAAAAACTCAAGGGTCAAGTTAATTGGTTGGGAATATGGCCAGGCAGCGAAAACGCGCCCAGAATCAGTCTCAGACTTTGGATTCTTTCTTTGGTGACAAAGAAGACCAAAACATACAGCCTAAAGAAGACAACAAAGTCATAGAGCCTACAACAAAAGCCTCCAAGAAAAACATGAACTGGCTCCAGGCCATAGAAGAACTCAAAAAGGATTTGGAAAAGCAAGTTAGAGAAGTAGAGGAAAAATTGGGAAGAGAAATGAGAAGGATGCGAGAAAACCATGAAAAACAAGTCAATGGCTTGCTAAAGGAGACCCAAAAAAATACTGAAAAATACACTGAAGAAAACAACACCTTAAAAAACAGACTAACTCAAATGGCAAAAGAGCTCCAAAAAGCCAATGAGGAGAAGAATGCCTTGAAAGGCAGAATTAGCCAAATGGAAAAGGAGGTCCAAAAGACCACTGAAGAAAATACTACTTTAAAAATTAGATTGGAGCAAGTGGAAGCTAGTGACTTTATGAGAAATCAGGATATTATAAAACAGAACCAGAGGAATGAAAAAATGGAAGACAATGTGAAATATCTCATTGGAAAAACCACTGACCTGGAAAATAGATCCAGGAGAGATAATTTAAAAATTATTGGACTACCTGAAAGCCATGATCAAAAAAAGAGCCTAGATACCATCTTTCAGGAAATTATCAAGGAGAACTGCCCTGATATTCTAGAGCCACAGGGCAAAATAGAAATTGAAAGAATCCATCGATCACCTCCTCAAATAGATCCCAAAAAGAAATCTCCTAGGAATATTGTTGCCAAATTCCAGAGCTCCCAGATCAAGGAGAAAATACTGCAAGCAGCCAGAAAGAAACAATTTGAGTATTGTGGAAACCCAATCAAAATAACCCAAGATCTGGCAGCTTCTACATTAAGAGATCGAAGGGCTTGGAATGCGATATTCCGGAGGTCAATGGAGCTAGGATTAAAACCTAGAATCACCTACCCAGCAAAACTGAGTATCATGTTCCAAGGCAAAATATGGAGTTTCAATAAAATAGAGGACTTTCAAGCTTTCTCAGTGAAAAGACCAGAACTGAATAGAAAATTTGACTTTCAAACACAAGAATCAAGAGAAGCATGAAAAGGTAATCAAGAAACGGAAATTGCAAGGGACTTACTAACGTTGAACTGTTTTGTTTACATTCCTACATGGAAAGATGATGTGTATGATTCATGAGACCTCAGTATTAGGGTAGTTGAAGGGAATAAGTATATATATATATATGTTTATGTATATATATATATGTGTATATATATATATAAGTGAATGTGTATGTATGTATGTATCTATGTGTATATGTATGCATGTGTATGTATGTATATATATATGTGTGTGTTTTTATATATATATACATATATATGTAAAAAAGAGAGAGCATACACAGTGTGAGTTGAAGATGAAGGGAACATATCTAAAAGAAATAAAATGAAATTAAGGAATGAGAGAGCAACATACTGAGAGAGGGAGATAGGGAGAGATAGAATGGGGTGGATTATCTCGCATAAAGGTGGCAAGAGGAAGCAGTTCTGTGGGAGGAGGGGAGAGGGCAGGTGAGGGGGGAATGAGTGAACCTTGCTCTCATCAGATTTGGCCTGAGGAGGGAATACCATACATACTCAGTTGGGTATCTTACCCCACGGGAAAGAAGAGGGAGGAAGATAAAAAAAAATAAAAGGGGGGGGATGATGGAGGGGAGGGCAGATGGGGGTGGAGGTAATCAAAACAAACACTTTGGAAAGGGGACAGGGTCAAGGGAGAAAATTCAATGAAGCGGGATGGGTTGGGAAGGAGCAAAATGTAGTTAGCCTTTCACAACATGAGTATTGTGGAAGGGTTATACATAATGATACATGCGTGGCCTAGGCTGAAGTGCTCGACTTCTTAGGGAGGGTGGGTGGGAAGGGAAGAGGGGAGAGAATTTGGAACTCAAAGTTTTAAAATCAGATGTTCAAAAACAAAAAAAAAGTTTTTGCATGCAACTAAAAAATAAGATACACAGGCAATGGGGCGTAGAAATTTATCTTGCCCTACAAGAAAGGAAGGGAAAAGGGGATGAGAGGGGAGGGGGGTGATAGAGGGGAGGGCTGACTGGGGAACAGGGCAACCAGAATATAAGCCATGTTAGAGTGGGGGGAGGGTAGAAATGGGGAGAAAATTTGTAATTCAAACTGTTGTGAAAATCAATGCTGAAAACCAAATATGTTAAATAAATAAATTAAAAAAAAATAAAAAAAATAAAAATAAATTAAAAAAAAAGATTTGGGGATAATAATTTATTATTTGGTAAAAAGTTGTTAGGAAAATTGAGCTGTGTCTTGAAGGCTTCTTGTTAGGTGGAGGTGAGGAGGGAGTATATTCCAGGGAGGAGGGATGGCCTGTACTAAGGCCCTGTGACATCCAACAAATCATCTAACCTCTTTAGACTTAGGTTTCCTCACTTGTTAAGTTAGGGGATTGAACTAGATGAGCTTTAAGGACTCTAAATCTATTATTCACGACCCCATCTCTGTTTTTTTCTCTTCTTTATTTATTTAATATTTTTAGTTTTCAGCATTGATTTTCACAAGAATTTGAATTACAAATTTTCTCCCCATTTCTGCCCTCCCCCCACTCCAAGATGGCATATATTCTGATTGCCCTGTTCCCCAGTCAGCCCTCCCTTCTGTCACCCCACTCCCCTCAATCTCCTTTTCCCTTACTTTCTTGTAGGGCAAGATAGATTCCTATGCCCCATTGCCTGTATATCTTATTTCCTAGTTGCATGCAAAACTTTTTTTCTGAACATCTGCTTTTAAAACTTTGAGTTCCGAATTCTCTCCCCTCTTCCTTCCCCACCCACCCTGCCTAAGAAGGCAAGCAATTCAACATTGGCCACTGTGTATCATTATGTAAAACCCTTCCACAATACTCAGGTTGTGAAAGACTAACTATATTTTGCTCCTTCCTATCCTATCCCCCTTTGTTCAATTTTCTCTCTTGACCCTGTCCCTTTTTGAAAGCATTTGCTTTTGATTACCTCCTTCCCCTATCTGCCCTCCTTTTGTCCTTGTTCCCCCTTTTTTATCTCCTTCCTCCTTCTTTCCTGTGGGGTAAGATACCCACTTGAGTGTGTATGTTATTCCATCCTCAGGTCAAATAGACGGGAGCAAGATTCACTCATTCCCCCTCACCTGCCCCCTCTTCCCTTCCTGCAGAACTGCTTATTCTTGACATTTTTATGTGAGATAATTTACCCCATTCTATCTCTTCCTTTCTCCCTCTCTCAATATATTTCTCTCTCATCCCTTAATTTGATTTTATTTTTTTAGACATCATCCCTTCATATTCAACTCTAATCCTGAAAATATAGTCTCTGAAATTGTTATAGAAAAGAAATGATTTTCCCACCATTTATCAAGTTTAGCCTTGAGAATTATAGCTAGTCCCTGGTTATATGATAGAAGACTGAATAAAAAGCAGCTGTAAACTAACTCGAGCTAATAACTCAGGTGAATTCCCATCTTCCCCCTGAAAAAAAAAAAAAACAATCACATTAAAGTTTTGAGTTTAGGTCCTCTAGAAATGGGAGGGTAAATTATGTGCAGTAGAGAGAGACCAGAATCATCAGATGATCAAAGAATTATGCTCTCAATTTAAGAAGCTAATTTATGTTTTTGTTTGCCCCCATAACTAAGAAGAGATGTCTCAATTTAAAAATAAATCATCTCTGACATACCATCAATGTGTCATGAACCTAGTTCCTGTGATATAAAGAGGAAACAAAATAGATATTGGTTTCTAGGAGCTCATATTGTATTGGGGGATGTAAGTTGACTGTTTCCAACATGTTGGTAAATTTAATAATTATTTATTATACCACTATTGTGAGACAGACACTGTGTTAAGCACTATATTAAGAAAGTAAAAAATCAGTCCTGCTCACAAGGAGCTCATTATACAATGGGGGAAACAACATGCATACAATTATTTATGATCAAGTTATATACAGAATAAATTGGAGATAATCATTGAGAAATGGAACTAAATAGAAGGATGAAGAAGAAAATCTTCTTGGAGAAGGTGGGATTTTAGCTGAGACTTCAAGGAAACCAGAGAACCAAGGAGAAAGAGAAAAAAGGAAAGAAATTCAGATATGGAGAATACCCAGTAAAAACCCTTAGAGTTAGCGGATGGAGTCTTGTACAAAGAAAAGAATGAATACAGAATTTAATTGTTTGCTGAGATGTTGGAGGGGGGACAAAAAGGGGTAAATTATAAAAAAAAACACTAGAAAGGTAGTAACAGATCAGGTTATGAAAGGCTTTAACATTGCACAGATATACTACCAAGTTATTTGAAAAGAAAGAAAGCATTAGAAACAGAAGAAAGTAGAGAAGGCTTCATGAAAGGTTTGATACACTCTGGATTTTGGCACTTTGCTTTAGCTGCCTTCTCCCTCTGTTCCTTACTCTTCCTTCTTCCATTGGTAAATTCCTCCCAAACTATCCATTTTAAGAATAGGCCCAGACCGGCCATCCACAACATTTTTGTATGTCTGTTAGAATGTAAACTCCTTGAGAACAGGATCTGTCTTTCTTTTTGGTTGTATTTGTCTCTCCTTCACTTTTCACAGTGTCTAGCACATAATAAGTGATTGATAAATGCTTGTTGACTTGATATTTGAGTCGGGACTTGGAGGAAGATGAGTATTCTGAATTAGGAGTTAAGGAAAAATATATGCCTTAAAATATTTTAAGGGCTATCATGAGGAAGGAAAATTATACTTGTCCTTGGCCCTAATGGGCAGAGTTAGAAACCAGGTATAGATATTGCAGACGGACTGGTTTCCACTTGAGCAAAGGAAAAGATCTATAACAAGCAAGATCTTCTTTGTCCAATTTAAATAGTACCCATTTTCGCCTGAGGCGCCTTCCAAACTTTAGATTTTCTGTGGTTCTGAAAAATAATCCACCATTTTAAGGTGGCAAAATGTAGCCTCAAAGTGTTTATACTTGAAGAAAAATAATGACATTCAACCCCCACCCCCATACAAACTAAATAATGCATTTTCAAACTACTAGTTCATGATACTCTATTGAGGTTTTAGTATAGTGGTAATAGTTAGCCTTGCTTCCTTCCATGTCCATTCCTAATTGGATCAGAGACAATTTTGGGGTATCATGGCTTTGACTGCCAATATTAACTGAAAGAAAAAAGGCAATTAAAGGAATAACCATTCATAGTTTTTACCAGGACTATTTTCCTTTTGGATTTGGTTAAAGGTGACACCAGGAAAAGTTGACAAAGGAATCAATTGATGTGCCACAGGATGATTGTCAAAGATAGATCCTCCATCTTTTTGTCCAATGTGGGCTACTTGTAGTGCAGTATCACATCATATGAAATTAATCATTAAGTATTTATTAAAAGTCAGGCACAGTGGTAAGTTCTGGGTGCACAATAAAATGAAGAAACACGGTAAAACTGTCAAGCCAAGGCTTTTTGGTGGCACATTCTCAAGCCCAATACTTTTTTTCTTTACTATAGAAAAAAGCACTCCATTATTATTATTTATTTCACCATTAAGCTGCCATTTTAAATTAATTTCATTATAATTACCATTACAATTATCAAGCATTTGTTAAGTACTGACTGTGTGCCAGGAACTGTGCGAAGTAACTGTGGATATGAAAAAGACAAAAACATAGTCCTTATATTCATGGAACTCCCCGTGTTACAGGGGAGACAAAATTCCATTCTACTTAACTATATTAAATGAATATTAAATTAAGTACCTGATGTCTAATAGATAGTGTGAAGAATGTAAACAAAAATAAAATTTGGTCACTGTTTTCATGTAATTTATTTTATGATGGGAAATAAAATAGCTGGAAGTAAAACCTTAATATAATACAACATATAATGTACTATAAAAAAGAACACAAATGCAAAAGACATAGGAACATAGCCAGGCTAAACTTGGGAGAAAGAATATTTCAGGAAGAAGGAAGAGGATAAGCATTACAAAGTCATGGAGGTAAGAAGCCATGGTACATAATATAGTCACATTTAATTGTGAGTTGTTCACCTTAGTTAAAGTGTAGTTCATACAGCTAGCTAGTTAGAGTCAAAGACAAGATTCTAACTTCTGTATTTCTGACTTCAAGGCTAGCACTTTATCATGCTGGTCACTGATGACTTTTGAAAAATGTCAATTTTGGTTCAAAATGTTCTTGCCTAGGAACAAATTCCTTTCAACTTTTCTAGTTACCCTAAGTTCCACTCTCCCATTTCAGTCTTTTAAAGATCCCTAGTACTAAGTAAGATTCCCTCTTTAGCATGAGTGCCTGTAGTAGTCATGACTGTTTAAGGAGTTAAAACACCTGGAATATTTATTTAGGATCACTACCATCCTACAGTTTATGATGGCAAGTTGAGAGCCACCTCAAATATTTTCCCTTCTCACACACTTCTCACACCCAGTATTCTTAAATACTCCCTATTTCTTCAACAAGTTTCACAGTTATTATACAAGTTTAGCTAAATTCTGTGTATAACAGAACATAAGGCCTCCATCTCCTCACACCCCTTTTATAACCCTGGGTTCCCCAAGGCTTCTTTCACACTGAAAATAAATTTGTAGGGATTTTTTTATCATAGTGAACTTTTATATCATAACAAATTTTGTGTCAGCCACAAATCCCCAGGCTCCATTTGATTGGCAGAAATACTTACTGGATTTAAATTTTGAAATAATATTATTCTATCAAGCTTGCCTATGCCTAAACCTGAATGTATAATTTTTGTTGTGCAGTCATTTTCAGTTGTATCCAACTCTTCATGTCCCCTTTAAAGGTTTTCTTGGCAAAGATACTGGAGTGGTTTGACATTTCCTTCTCCAACTCATTTTATAGACAAGGAAAATTGCCCAGGGTTACATAGCTTGCAAGTGTCTGTGGCAAGATTTGAACACAAGAAAAAGAATCTTCCTGACTTCAGGCCTAGTACTCTATCCACTGCACTACCCAGATGCCCAAATACATAAATGGTTTCTTTAAAAGGAGCATACAGCCCTGTCAGAAACCTTTATAAATCTTTCACTAACCTTAATCCATTATGCTCTTTAAATCTTATTTCTCCAGAAGAAGGAGGAGATTAAGTTCCTAAACTTAAAAATCAGAGTACAAACTTGTCTTGAATTAACTTCCTCTTAAGGTAGTGGAAATAATTTCGGCAATCAGTGCCTCAATCAGTAATTCTTGTACCTGGGGCAAGTAGGGACAGAAGAAAACTCATCAAGACATGGTACATCATCCTGTGGTAAAGCTCCCAGAGTACATAAGGTTGATGCTAGGTAAAATTTGACTGGGAAGGAAATAGATCAGAGACGAGCTGATCTTGTGAAAAGTTTACCAGAGATGTAGAAAGGCCTTGGGATCAAGCATTGGCCTTGAGTGGAACCATGCTTTCCCTTCATTATAGTCAAGACACAGAGTTCATCCCTATTGTCTTGAATACAGTCACACTGGGAAATGGATGGCATATTTACCTGATAATTTTCCTATATCTCAGATAGATAGGGAACAGGTATGGTGGTGGGACCAGGAACAATGTTCATTTCTCTTGACTCCAAGATATAAAATTATGCCTAAGGTGCACTGAGGTGCAATGAGTTGGCCAATAGGGCTGGGAGAGGGGTAAAATGGTGATGGGACCAGGGTGAGGAGTGGCTCTGGTGAGGAAATAATGCAAAGTATGTAAGGAAATGTAAAGGATTTTACCTAAATAACTCAGGGGACCACAGAGTATAAGAGCACCACTAAAGTAAAAAAAAAAATACCTTCTAGATGTCTTATGTCCTTGGCCAACCTCATCATTCTGCAAAATTATGGTTCTGCTTGAAATATATCATGCCTCTATCCCAATCACACTCATATAATTCTAAAGGTATTTTGAAACCTATGAACTTGGCTTTTATTTATTATTTTGTTTTGTTTTGTTTGTTTTTTAATTTATCACCCACAAAAGAATTTCATGATAAAACCGTTAATTAAAATAATTTAATGTCCTGGATTTACAAGGTGTTGAAAAGAAACTGAAAGAGTTACCTAGCAATTAATCAAAGAGAATTATTTTTTGAGACAATACTTGCACAAAATAGCTTACAAATTTGAAAGGCTGGTGACTGTAGTTGTACTGGGAGCATTTAATAAGAGAAAACTGAATTAATGGGTGTAGGGGTTTTATATATTTAAAAAGTGTTATTTCTGGACTTAGACACTTATGACAGATATGCAATGCAGGTCATGTATACAAAATGTCATGAATGCATATTTCATAGCATGTATTTATTTGTAAAAATAAACATTATCATATTATTTTAACAACTTTTTAAGACTCCAAAATGAAAACTCCCAAATTCCTTGCTCTCCAGCCAAAGAGACAATAGGTCAAGCACCAAAAAGAAACCATTCAAATATCCTGAAGCCACAGTGAGGATCACTCAAAACTTAATTAATACCAATGATAAGGGAGTGTAAGAGTTGGAATATAATATTGTGAAAGGTAACAGAGCTAGGATTGCAAGAAAGAATAAGCTATCTAACAAAACTAAATATAATCCTTCAGGGAAAAATTTAATTGAAGACAGGACTTTTAAGCATTACTGATGAAAACATCAAAGTTGAATAGAAAATCTGACGCTGAAATTCAAGACTCAAAAGAAGTATAAAAACATAAAAAAAAAACTAAAGTTGAAAGAGAACTCATAAGTGACTCGATAAAGTTAAACTGTTTACATTTCTATAAGGGAAGAAGATATATGTATCTTCTAAGAACTTTACCATTTTTAGGTCAGTTAGAAGGAATCTACATAGAAAGAGGGTACAGGAATGATTTATGTTGGAATGTTTAAAAATGGATAGGTTAGAAAAAAGAATCTTTATGACTAAACAACAAGAAAAATTCCATATGCATTGTTACTGGCTGTACCCTTCTTTATGAGATGCAACATTGTTCCATTTAATGAAACTCTTCACTAACAGGTTAATCATCACCATCAATTAAGGAATCTTTCCTTACAAATTTACTGGCTACACAACCTAGATGGTGTGCTCAGTGGTGGTATCTAAAATCAAAAGCAAACCTTATATATAACGGGCATAAACCTGAAACCTTCCCAATAAGATGATGAGTGAAGTAAGGATTTCCATTATCACCATTATTACTCAGTATTGTGTTAGAATTGCTAGCTTTAGCAATAAGACAAGGAAAATAAATTGAAGGAATAAAAATAGGCAATGAGGGAACAAACTATCAATCTTTTGAAATGATATAATGCTATACTTAGAGACCCTAAAGAATCAAGTTTTTTAAAAAAAACCTAGTTGAAAGATTAACAGCTTCAGCAAAGTTGAAGGATATACAATAAACCCACATAAATTAGAGGCATTTCTATATACTACCAACAACACCCAGCAGGAAAAGATACAGATAGCTGCAGACAATATAAAATATTTGGGAGTCTACCTGCCAAGACAAATGCAGAGATTATATGAACATAGTTAGAAAATACCTTTCACAGAAATAAAGACAAATGTCAAACCTAGAGAAATATTCATTGATCATAAATAGACTGGGCCAACATAATAAAAATGACAACTCTACCTAAGTTAATTCACTTATTCAGTGCCATGATGATCAAACTACAAAAAAAATATATTTTGTAGAGCTAGAAAAATAGTAACAAAATTTATATGGAAAAATAAAAGGTCATAAATAGCAAGGGAATTAATGAAAAAAAGTGATGAAGGCAACCCAGCAGTTCCATATTTAAAACTACATTACAAAGCAGTAATCATAAAAACAATCTGGTACTGGCTAAGAAATAGAATGGTAGATCAGTGGAATAGATTAGGTACGCAATACACAGTAGTAAATTACCACAGTAATTTAATGATTGATTAACCCAAAGATCCAAACTTTGAAGGTAAGAACTTAATATTTGACAAAAATTGATGGGAAAAATTGAAAGCAATTTGCCAGAAACTATCACTAGACCAACATCCCACATTGTATATAAAAATAAGTTTAAAATGGACAAATTATTTAGACATAAAGGGTGGTATCATAAGTAAATTAGGGAAACATGGAAACATGTACCTGTCAGACCTATGGATAAAGTTTGAGTTTATAGCTAGATGAGATAAAGTGTATCCCTGGATATATCAATTACACAATATTAAAAAAAAGATTTTGCACAAATAAAACTAATGCAGCCAAAATTAAAAGAAAAATAGAAAATTGGGAAAAATTTATTGCAAATTTCTCTAATAAAGGATTCATTTCCCAAATGTTTAATATTAATATTTAATATTAATGTCTGTATTCCAAAGAGACAGTGCTTCTTCCACCCTGAGAGCAGAGATCAAATTTTTTTAAAAAAAGGAAAATGTACTAAAAACAATGAGCAAACAACAACAACAACAAACAAGAATCTGACCATAAAAAGTTATTATGATGACAGGGAAGACCCAGATACAAAATCAGAAGAGGACAACAATGTCAAAACACATATGGTCAAAATCCCAAAGAAAACCAGAAAGTGTTCTTAAATCCAGAAAGAACTCATGGAAGAGCTCAAAAGGGTTTAAAATCATATTAGGAAGGTGTAAGAAAAATTGAAGAAAGAAATGAATAACACAAGAGAACTGTGAAAAAAAAGAGTCAACAGCTTTGAAAACGTCTTTAAAAAATACAATTGGCCAAATGGAAAAGGAGATATAAAAATCCACTGAAGAAAACAACTCTTTAAAGAGTACAATGGGTGAAATGGAAAAGAAAATGCAAAAGCTAATTGAGGAAAATAACACCTTAAAAGTTAGAATTGGACAAGTGGAAGCTAACGATTCTATGACATCAAGAATTAGCCAAAGAAATTTAAAAAAAATTTTAAATAGGGGAAAATGTAAAATACCTCATGGGAAAAACAACTGACATGTAGAATAGATCCAGGACTACCTGAAAACCATAATAAAAAGGAGGGCCTGGACAGCATCTATCAAGAAATTGTCAAGGAAACTGCCTTGATCTCCTGGAACCAGAGGGCGATGAAAGAATCCACCAATCACCTCAGGAAAAAAATCCCAAAATAAAAACCCAAAGAACATTATAGTCAAATTTCAGGCCAAGGGAAAAAAATACTACAAGTGGCCAGAATGAAACAATTTAAGTATTGGGGAGTCACATTGAAGATTCACACAGGAGTACATTAGGTGCAGAAGGAAGGGAGCAGTAGAATGAGGTAAATTATCTCACATTATCTCAGAATACCTCCTTTTGATCTGTTTCTTCTTCCACAACCATGATGAATATGGAAATGTTTTATGTGACAGTATATGTATAACCTATATCAAACTGCCTACAATTTTCAGAAGAGGGGAGAGGAAGAAGGCAGGGAGAAAAAATGTGGAACTCAAAATCTTGTAAAATTGAATGCTAAAATTTTCTTGATATGTAATTGTAGGAAAAAATAAAATATTATTTAAAGCAAAAATTAAAATAAAAAAGAAATGACAAGCAAGATGATTTCAGAAAATCCCAGAAAGACTTACATGAACTGATGCATAGTGAAGTGAACAGAACCAGAAGAATGTTGTACACAATAAAAGCAATATGTTCAATGAAGAATTGTGAATAGCTAAGCTATTCTCAGTAATACAATGATCCAAGACAGTGCCAACGGACTTATGATGAAGCATGCTACATACCTCCAGAGATATATCTGATACTGATTGAATATAGACTGAAGCATGCTATTTTCACTTTCTTTCTTTCATTTTCCCCTTTTATTCCAGTCTTCTTGTACAAAATAATTAATATAGAAATGTTATACATAATTGCACATGTATAACTGTTGATTGCTTATTGTCTCAGGGAGAGAGAGAGGGATAGAATTTGGAACTGAAAACTTTAAATAAAATTGCTTTTTTAAAATTATGTATAATTGGGGAACATTTAATGAAATAAAAATAATTTTTAAAATCAGAGAATTATTTAAGTATTCTGTTTCTTCTGTTGATCTGGGTAAATTATAGTTTTAAAATATTTACCCATTTCACTGCTTCGTCATGGTGTATGAGATCTGTCTCATCCATAACGGAGAAACACCCTTCTAGAATGCAAAGAGGCCCTCTTCTTTAAACATTTTTGGAGCCGCCTCTCTCAGGGTGTTAGCGTAACCTAGCTGGGTCTGAATTCTGACCTTGGCAGCTTTCATAGGAGCCAGGGCACTGTCAGCAAAGAATTCAACACTGGCAGGGGCAGCCAAATGCAGGGAAGTACGCCAAAGGTAAGTTTTCCTCACCAGGAAGACTGCTATACAAGTCTTTGAAGACTTCATAAAAACCAAACTTGCAGAGTCCCTGCGTTGAGTAGCAATGAATGTTGGAGCCAGACCATTAACACCATCTTCTCGAAATGTGACAGAGAATCCATTAAATCCCTTGTATTTCTGGGGGTCCACCTGCATCCTGCATTTCAGTAAGTAGAGGGTACAACAGTAGTGCGTGTCTGGCCACAACTTAAGACCCCACCAACGCCACAGAGCGCATAAAACTTCATAGAGCCATATTCAGATCTATATTCTTCCACCAAGGCCGCCAGGCTGCGAAGAGGGGAGGCGGCGGGGAGTGCCCGAAGCCCCGCGGGGCTGGGATCGGCCTACACTACAGGAGCGGCAGGTGCGGCGCGGCGCGTGGGAGGAGTTGGCGCTCGCCAAGTGCGCCACGGCCCAGTACATCCTCCTAGCGGAAGGCCAGCAAGGGCCCCGCCTATGTCACCCTGGCCGCGGTGAGCGCACCCTCGGTGGCTACCCTCCCCATCCTCCGGGGCCAGCCCTCCCTGGGCCCACCACCTGGGCCTTCCCGGCGTTCCCTCCGGCGTCGCCCACTCACCTAAGCCACTGTGGTTTTTAAGGAGTTTTTTTTCAGTGAATTTTTGTACCTCCTTTTCTTGGTCAATTCTGTTTTTTAAAGGTGTTATTTTCTTCAGCATTTTTTTTTTTTGCCTTTTAGCAATTTTGACCTTCCCTTCCTTCAAAGTAGATCTTTATGGTCAGACGGTTCTTTTTGTTGTTTTCTCTTTTCCTCCACTATTTCTTGAATTTTAACTTTATGTTGAATTTGGGCTTTGCTCCCAACGTGGGGAGAGTTTTCAGAACTAGTTCTCAGGCTGGGTCTGTAAGGTATTTTTTGTTTGTTTTTCGTTTTCCACAATGGTATGATTCAAGGTGAGGTTGCAGTCACTGCTCTCCTGCCCTGTGCTATTATCTTTATCCAGGAGGGGATCTTGCTCCCCTATAGCTATAATTGCTAGTGCTCCTCTTTTCCCTGTGTCTAGGTGCCCTACTCTCCTGATGCTGCAAGCACTAGTCATCCTTGCTGCCTTTGAATTGTGACCAGGGCCACTATTTCCCTCTAGCCATAAGCACTGGTGCTCCTCTTCACGCCGGAACTGTGACCTCAAACTAAATATGGGCAATACAATGGTATCATACAACCACTGCCAGCCAGGGTCCCTTGTAGTCTTTTCTGACCAGTTTCCTAACTCCATTGCTATGTCTGGGCTGAGAGCTCCTGAAAGTGTACTACCGTTCTTGCCAGGGCACTCTGGGGCAACTCCTACTCTGTTGTTCCAGACCTTTCCTGCTTGCCTTTTAAGTTATCTTGGGCTAGAAAAAAACGGCTCACCCAACCATTTTTTGACTCAGCCTCTCCAGAATTAAATTTAAAGCATGATCTTAAAGTTGTTTGGAGGGGAATGTTGGGACAAGCCAGCTGAGTGGCTGCCTCTTCTTTGCCATCTTGATTCTGCCCATATGTTTATTTTTTTAAGACAGTGATAAAAATTTTCTGAAGATAGAGTTGTCTTTACAATGTTTTTAGATTCCAATACATTTTCTCTGTGGTTAGCCAACTGTAAAGTGGAACCGACAATAAATCCCGCAACCACTATAGATATATTTTGAGGTGACACAACTTGAATATAAATAATACTGCTTGAGACACTTTGTTTTTTACCACTTAGAATGTGGCTTGAAAGGTAATCACCTTAAGATGTTCTCTCTCATTCTGCTAAGACATTAGGGAAGTCTTTTAAGAGGCATTCTAGTGAGCCGATTGATTTTTTTTGGGGAGGGGGGATGATTCCACTAATAGGTAACTTCATGAGAATACAGAACATATTCTTATAGAGTGTAAGGGAAAAAATGACTTCTAAAGCTCTCCTTACAACTTACGTGTCATTATCTCTAAGGTATCTTTAGTTCACATAATGTTTATGATCCTATAATCCAATTTGGAGATTTCCCATTATTCATTCTGTCCATTCAATATATATTTTTAAGAACCTACTATGTGCCAGGCACTATGCAAAGCACTGAAGATACAAAGAAATGTCAAAACAAAGAAAAAATCATGCTCTCAAGGAGCTCACAGTCTGGGGGAGGTGGTAACATGCAAACAAGGAACATACAGAGATTACCTTGGAGGTAAGGAACTGTGAAAAGTGAGACAGAGCAGTCAGAGCTGGGAGAGAGAGAGAGAGAGAGAGAGACAGAGAGAGAGACAGAGGCAGAAAGACAGAGGCAGAGAGACACAGAGACACAGAGTCAGAGATAGAGAGACAGATGAGAAGGGGCCAAATTACATGGATAGCAGCAGCTAATGGCGATGCATAGAATCAGGATATGAAGTATCTCGTGCGAGAAACTGCAAAGAGGCAAGTTTCACTGAATTTTAGAATAGATAGATAGAGGGGAGGAAGGTATAAAAGGACTGGAAAGTTAGGAAGGAAACAGGTTATGAAGGGTTTTAAAAGACAAAAAGGTAGGTGGTACCTCCTGACTCCAAGGCTAGGGCTCTATCCACTCCACCACCTAACTGCCCATTATTGCGGTACAAATATATTTATATTGAACTTTCTTTTTTATTATAATTATGTTAATGTCAAAATGATTGTTATTTTCTTATTTGATATTTATGTAGTACTTAAAAGTTTTGCAAAATTCTTGACATGCCTAATCTCATTTGAAGCTTACAACGGTGAGGAAATTTCAGCCCTATTATATAGTTAAGTAAGATGATTAAATTGAGATTCAGAAAGATTGAGACTGTGCATGCTCACATAATTCCTAAGAATCCACAGCAGGATTTGAACACATCTCCTTCCTTCTAAGTCCAGCATTCTACCCATTATGCCATGCTATCTCTCTAAGCATTGGCCTTACAAAACCCCTGTGCTACAGATTGTCTTGTCCTCATTTTATAAATGAGAAAAATGAATCTCAGAATTGACTCACCAACTTCCTCTGGGTCTTTGTGGAGTCATTTTTTAGTCATGCCCAACACTTCATGAGCCCTTTGGGGGTTTCCTTGGCAAAGATGCTGAACTGGTTTGCCATTTCCTTCTCCAGCTTGTTTTACAGATGAGGAAACTGAGGCAAACACAGTTAAGTGACTTGTCTAGGGTCTCATAGCTAGTAAGTGCCTGAAGCCACATTTGAACTCCGGTCTTCCTGATTCTAAGCCCAGTTCTCTCTCCTTTGTACCACCTAGTTTCTCATTGAATTACAGAGGTAGTAGGTGACAAAGCCAAGCATGAAACTCTGGCCTCTTGATTCCAGGTTTAAGAGTTTTCTCACTATGCTACAGACTTCTTTCTTTTAGAATATCAATGTCTCTAGAAAATCATGTGCTTTTATATTTTAAAACAAGAGCTACACTAAAGTTATATGCAAAATTAGAGGGTAAGCCTTTATCAAAACTAGCCAGTGATTAGGAAAATGAAGGATAATGTTACTGATGATATACAAACACACTGGAAGTACTCATTATTTTCACACAGACTCCTAAATAGTTATTCATTTAAATCTTGACCCACTTAATACTCAAATAAACTTGCATTAATATCCACTAGATTATAAGGAACTAGATTAAAATGATCTAATTCATTTCACCTATAAATGAAGTTTTATGTGAACTCAGGCCTCTAGAGCTCGAAGTGCATGCATTTCTTGCTGACCACTGGTGCTCAGCCCTGCTAAAGCTTTACTCAATTTTAACACTAGAAAATTAGTTTAATTTATCAAAGTGTGTGATTCAAAAATACAATAGAATCAGATGCTCCAAAGGGGTATTTTCTGATCAGCATAACACTAATGGATATTCTGTTTTAAATGTGAAATTATTCAATTTAAAATATGTAGAATGACTATCATGGAGCTATATGTATCATGATAGGCACTTATATGTATTTATTAGGTCTGCTACAAAGCCGTCATCTAGATAAAGCACCATGGGAATTTGGAAACCTATCTGAATTAGTCTCCTTCATTACATACACACTGACAGTGGCTCTGAATTAAGCCCAGATATTTGGTACATTTTCAAAGGTAACTGGTATCTATTTTACTCAGACAAAAATGTTAAAAACTTCAGGAAACTGGAAACAAAAAAAAATGTACACTGAAAATCCTTAGTTTAATTTTTGAGACTTTAGATGCCTAAGATAAACAACTTTTAAGAAGATATTTTAAGACACATTACTGTTCTTCATCGATGTATATAATTATTAAAACATCAATGGGGCCTCTGCTTAGAAGCCAGGATTTTTATGTCTCTGGCCAGATAGTAAAGAAACAATGACTCACATAATTATGTGCATAAATAAATATTCCTTGATAAATATAATTTAGAGGCCTGGTGTTTTTGGAATGAATATAGTTTCCTTCTAGAATTTTTGACCTTGCATTATCTAATCCCTATTTATCTAAGTGATGATTCATAAGGATTCATAAATGAAACTATATTCAAATATTGAATCCCATCTGATGACAGGCCTATGTAATCATTTCAATGGTAACATAATGAAAAATATGGAGGATTAGACATTTCCTCCAAATTTCATGGCATTTCAAACTTCTCCAAAATAAGAGTTATGTACATGAGACAGCACAATTTCAGCTGTTTCCATGGTCTAAAGTACCAAGAACTCTAATGTGGTAATAACCTGATGAACTAACCCCAAGAAGGCTAATCTCTAATTCCAAAGACACTCACTTCTCACTCCAGCCAAAACATTTTGGCAGGCCTTCACAAGCTGATCCAAAGGCTCTTAATAGAAGGCAATTCTCCCCTTCCTCTCTTCTCCCACAAAGTTACAGAAGACCAAAAGACTCTGGTTGGAAATGCAGTGTGGCAACATTCTAAGGTATAGTAGTACTAAGCTATAGTATTGAAGGGAGAATGGAGGGAATTCAGACAAGATGTTAGCATATATAGTGGATATAGCAGGTCTGAAGGAAAGGATACTCACATCCAGCTGGAGCCAGTTATTTCCCCCTAATAATCACTTAGGTCAACTTATCTATCAGTAAACATTTATTAAATACCTACCATGTGCTGGCTACTGTGCTAAGACAGTCTTTTCCCTCAATGATCTTACAATCTAATGGGGGAGACCTGCAAACAAATATATACAAAGAAAGCTACATACAGGATGAATAGGGAAAAAAAATAAGAGGTAAGGCACTGGAATTAAGAGGAACTTAGAGAAGGCTTCCTGTAGAAGGTGGGATTTTGATTGAGACTTAAAGGAAGCCAGGGAGGTCTGTAATCAGAGAGAAGAGGGAGGGCATTCTGGGAATGTGGGATAGCTAGAGAAAATGGCCAGACCTGAGAGAGTAATTGTCTTATTCATGGAACAGTAGGGGCCCAGTGTCACTGGATTCAAGAGAACATATCCAGAAGTAAGGTATAAGAAGATGGAAAGGTAGAAGGGTTATGAATGGCTTTAAATATCAAATGAGCACTTTATATTTGCTTCAGGAAGCAACAGGAAGCCACTGGAGTTTATTGAGTTGGGGGTGGTGACTTGATCAGACTTTGATTTACAAAAATCATTTTAGTGGCTGACTGGAAGATGGATTGGTGTGATGAATGATTTCAGGCAGGCAGACCCACCAACAGACTACTGTAATAATCTAGGCATAAGTTTATGAGGGCCGTACTAGAGTAGTGGTGGTATTAGAAAACAGAGTGGGAAGGTGAATGGATAAGCCTTGGAAACAGATTGGATATAGGTGTCTGGATAGGGTGAAAAATAATGAGGAATCCAGGATGGTTCCTGGTTATGAGCCTGAGGGACTGGGAGAAGGGCGGTGCTTTCTATAGCAGCAGGAATGGCAGAAGGGGAATCTTGTTTAGACGAAGAGAATGAGTTCTGTTTGGGACATATTGAGTTTAAGAAATATACTGGACATTCAGTTCAAGATGTCTGAAAGGCAACTGGAGATGTGAGATTGGATGTTACCAAAGAGATTGGAGTAGCATAGGTAAATTTGAGAATCATCAGTGTAGAGTTGGCAATTAAATCCAAGGGAACTAATGTGATAAACAAGTGAAGCGGTATATAGGGAGAAAAGAAGAGAGCCCAGGACACAACTAGGAGAGAGTGGTGTCCTAAAAACCTAGAGCAAAGATAATTTCAAGGAAGAGAGTATTGTAAACAGTGTCAAAGCTGCAGATTGGACAAAAAGAATGATGATTAAGAAAAGAGCCTTTTATTTGGGAACAGAGACCATTAGTAACTTGGAAAGAGAAATTTTGGTGGAATGATAAGTTGAAAGAGCAGATTTTAAGAAGATAAAAAGAGAGTAAGAAGAGAAAAAGTGGAGGCATATATTGTAGATAGCCTTTTTGAGAAGCTTAGGTACAAAAAAGCAGAAGAGATATAAAATAATATTTAGCTGGAATGAAAGGATCAAGTGAGGGCTCTTTTTTCATGATAGGAGGAAAATGGGCATGTTTGTAGGTAGTAGATGTACTAAAAAGGTAGGAATAGCAGTGGTGGCAGTCTTTTGGAGGAGATGGAATGGAATGGGATCACTTGAATAAGTAGATGGGTTAGCTTTGGTAACGAGTAAGGCTACATCATCTTATGAGATAGGCGTGAAGGAGGAGAAAGAGGCAGAAGGCCCCTATGTGATACTAGATGGGGAAGAGGGGAGAAGGAGTTCACATGAACAACTTCATTTTTTCCTATAAAATATTAAGCAAAGTTCTCAGCTGAGAGAATGGGGGGAGGGATAGCCATGAGAATTTTTTTTAAATTTTAATTTATTTTTTACTATTTAATATTTTTAGTTTGCAACATTGATTTCCACAAGATTTTGAGTTACAAATTTTCTCCCCATTTCTACCCTCCCCCCCCACTCTAAGATGGCATATATTCTGATTGCTCCTTTCCTCAGTCTGCCCTCCCTTCTGTCACCCCACTACCTCTGCTTATCACGTTTCCCCTTATATTCTTGTGGGGCAAGATAGATTTCTATACCCTATTGCCTGTATATCTTATTTCCCAGTTGCACATAAAAACAACCTTTTTGGGTGTTTGTTTTTAGAACTTTGAGTTCCAAATTTTCTCTCTTCTTCCCTCCCTACCTACCCTCCTCGAGAAGGTAAGCAATTCAACATAGGCCACATATGTATTATTATGCAAAACACTTCCATAATAGTCATGTTTTGAAAGAGTAACAATATTTCCTTCCATCCTATCCTGTCTCCCTTTATTCAATTTTATCCCTTGACCCTGTCCCTTTTCAAAAGTGTTTGCTTTTGATTACCTCCTCCACCAATCTTCCCTCCCTTCTGTCATTCCCCCCACTTATTCCCTTCCCCCCTACTTTCCTGTACAGTAAGATACCCAATTGAGTGTATATGCTATTCCCTCCTTAAGTCAAATCAATAAGAGCAAGATTCACTCATTCCCCCTCCCCTGCCCCCTCTTCCCTTCCAACAGAACTGCTTTTTCTTGCCACTTTTATGTGAGATAATTTACTCCATTCAATCTCTCCCTTTTACCTTCTCCCAATATATTCCTCTCTCACCCCTTAATTTTATTTTGTTTTTTTTAGATATCATCCCTTCAGATTCAACTCACCCTGTGCCCTCTGTCTATATGTATGTATGTTTGTGTATATATATATATATATATATATATATATATATATATATATATGTATGTATGAATGTAAGTATGTATATTCCCTTCAACTACCCTAATACTGAGAAAGGTCACAGCATGTGTAGGAGCAAAGATCACAAGGCCAAATTTTGGCTGAGTATGATAGATGATACAGCCCTGAGGCTAGGGATTCGAGAGAGGGGAACAGCATAGAATTGAATTGGTCACCAAGAGATAAAAATTAGGAGAAGAGGAGATAGTGGCAAGTACAGGAGAGATGTTCCAGGAGATAATTGAGAGGTCAAGGAATTCGAGATCACAGTATGGACTAAAAGTAAGAATTTGTAAGAAAAGACAGGGGGAGATGTGAAGTCAATAAATTATGGTCAGATAAGGGAATTTCAGAGTTCCTGAAGAAATAAGTGGTACATTTGTGTGTGGTGGCAAGTTCAAGGGTATGACCATCTTTCTGTGTGACTGCAATTTGTAGGTGGGTATGTAAGTAGGCAAAGATCAATTTCAGTGAAATGTGAACTGTCCCGATGTGGGAGGAATCTGAGCCAGTTTTGAGATTCAGCCCATGGGCAAACAATCATTAAAATGGGAAAGTGCCTGAAAATGAGCAATAGAGAGAAACAGAAAAAAGTGAAATTACCCAAGAAGTTAGGAGGAAGAAAACTCAGTTAAAGACCTTGTTCAAAAAAGAAGATAAGGGGGCAGAGCCAAGATGGCTGCATGAAGGCAGCGTCTTACCGGAGCTCTCTCACAAGGTCTGTCAGATTCCTATAAAAAAGTGAATTTGAGCAGATTTGAGAGAGTCAGAAACAGCGAGGAGTCTGCGTGGGGCAAATTTCCGAGCCGGGAGAGTCTGAAAGGCTGGAGGCACGAACCTGTAGGCTTGGAGAGTGCTTGGTGTGGAGCCGCTCCAGACCAAGGCGGAAGCGGCTGGCTGGGAAATCCACGTGGGAGACAGGCTGGGAGAAAGCTGGGCACCCGAAACTGGCGGAGATCCCCAGGCCTCCGACCACAGGATGGGAGTCTGTGGAAGTGACGAGAGGCAGCGCAACGCCACTGGCCGTGAAACACCGACTCTGGAGGCTTGCAGCCCAAACGTATGAAACGCAGTTTCTTGAACTTTCGGGAGGCATAATGACCAGGTAAAGGGCTCTAGTCCCTCCCCTCCCCACCCAGAGAATTCCTCGGGGGTAAAAAAAAAAAGAATGCTGGAACTGAGCAGAAAGTAGTAGGGCTTCAGTGGTCACATAGTAGAAGTTCATCAGTCCCAGAGGGGCAGAGTAGGCAGGGGTCAATGCCAGGAGCTCAGATGTAACCTTGCTCCCCCAGGGGAAGTGCCAGACATCAGCTCAAACAACAAACACCTGAGACCATTGCTGATAAGCAAATGCTGGAGAGCACCCATAGGGAGTGAGAAGCCAGGGAGCCAGACCCCTCCCCCACACCTCAGGAAACTGAAGGCTATAATTCTAGACTCACAACCGCCAGAATAAGAAAGCTGGGACAGAAAGCCCTGAGGCCCAAAGGTAGAAATTTGTTGTAAAGCCAGGAAAAGGCAAACCAACATGAAGAAGAACACAAAAAAACCGAGGACAATAGATTCTTTTTATGGAGACAGGCAGGATCAAAATACCAACATAGAAGAAGAAAGCAATGACAGTGTAGATACATCGGATACCTCAAAAGGTGATATAAACTGGTCTCCAGCCCAAAAAGCACTGCTGGAAGAGCTAAAGGAGGATTTTAAAAACCAAATTAGGGAGCTAAAAGAAAATATGGAAAAAAAGATTGGCGAAATGGCTACAGAGATTCAGAATCTAGAGAGAGAAAATGACACCCTGAGAGGTAAAATCAACCAATTGGAAAAGGAGACTCAAAAGCAAAATGAAAGCACTAACACATTAAAAATTAGACTTGAGCAAGTGGAAGCTAATGAATCTATGAGGCACCAAGAAGTAGTAAAACAAAACGTAAAGACTGAAAAAATAGAAAAAAATGTGAAATACCTGATTGGGAAAACAACTGACCTGGATAATAGATCCAGGAGACACAATTTAAGAGTTATTGGTCTACCGGAAATTCACGATAAAAAAAGAGCCTTGACAGTATCTTCGAAGAAATTATCAAAGATAACTGCCCAGAGGTCCTAGAACCAGAGGGCAAAATAGTCATTGAAAGAATTCACCAATCACCCGCTGAAAGAGATCCCAAACTGAAAACACCAAGAAATATTATAGCCAAATTTCAGAGCTATAAACTCAAGGAGAAAATACTGCAAGCAGCGAAAAAGAAGCAATTCACATGTCGTGGAACTACAGTCAGGATCACGCAGGATCTCTCAGCTTCCACATTAAAAGACAGGAGAAATTGGAATATGATATTCCAAAGGGCAAAGGAGCTGGGACTACAACCAAGGATCAACTACCCAGCAAAACTAACCATGATTTTCCAGGCAAGGTGATGGACATTCAATGAAATAAGGGAATTCCAGACCTCCCTGATGAAAAGGGCAGAACTCAATGGAAAATTTGATCTCCAAATACAAAATTCAAGAGAGACATAAAAGGGTAACCAGGGGGAAAAACCCTACAAACCTTATTAACCAATAAGGGCAGGTTGTTTACATCTTTATGTGGGATTATATCATCTTATGTATGTTTTATACATACATACATACATATATATATATATATATATATATATGAAAGTCAGTCTTGAGAATGGTACAGCTATTATGACAATTGAAAGGGATATACATAGGTTGTGAATGCCTGCATAAATTAACTGATGTAAAGATATAAAATACAAGTAAGAGATATAAAGGGAGGGTTATGAGAGAAGCAGTAAGGAGGTAGTAAAAAAGGGTAAATTACACCAAATGAAGTGGCACAAAAACATATTATAGTAGAGGGAAAGAAGGGAGGGAGAAGAGCAATATTTGAGCTTTACTGTCATCTGATCTAGTTCAAGAAGGGAATAACATACCCTGATAAGTTTAGAAATCTAACTTGTCCTATGGGAAGTAGGAGGGGAAGGGGGGAAAAAGGGAGGGGGGTGGTCATAAGGGAGAGGAGAAGTAGCAAGTGGGAAACGGTAAGATAAGGGAGGGGAATAAAGAGGGAGGGTTAACTGAGGAAGGCGGCAGTCAAAAGCAAAACTTTGTTGAGGAGGAGAAGGGGAAAGGGAGAAATAAAACATAAACAGGGGGAATTAGGATGGAGAAAAAGATACAGATAGAAATCATAACCCTGAACGTGCAGGGGATGAAGATTCTCACAAAACAGAAGCAGATAGCAGAATGGATTAAAAACCATAATCCTACAATATGCTGTTTACAAGAAATGCATTTGAAACAGGGGGATACACACAGGGTAAAGGTAAAAGATTGGAGTAAAATATATTGTGCCTCAGCTAAAGTAAAAAAATCAGGTGTAGCAATCCGAATCTCAGACAAAGCAAAAGTAAAGATAGATTTAATTAAAAGAGATAAGGAAGGACATTATATCCTGCTAAAAGGCACCATAAACAATGAAGCAATATCATTGCTTAACATATATGCACCAAGTGGTAAGGCATACAAATTCTTAGAGGAGAGGTTAAGGGAGTTACAGGAAGAAATAGACAGCAAAACTATAATATTGGGAGACCTCAACTTCCCTCTGTCTGAACTTGATAAATCTAACCTCAAAATAAATAAGAAAAAAGTTAAGGAGGTAAACAGAATTTTAGAAAAGGCATATATGAGAGACCTCTGGAGAAAACTGAATGGGGATAAAAAGGAATATACTTTCTTCTCAAAAGTACATGGCACATACTCAAAAATTGACCATGTACTAGGGCATAAAAACGTCACAATCCAGTGCAGAAAAGCAGAAGTAGTCAAAGCATCCTTTTCAGATCATGATGCAATAAGAATCATTTTTAATAAAGAACCATGGAAATATAAGCTAAAAACTAATTGGAAACTAAATAATTTAATTCTAAAGAATGAGTGGGCCAAAGAACAACAATTAATAACTTCATTCAGGAGAATGAAAATAATGAAACAACATACCAAAACTTATGGGATGCAGCAAAAGTAGTTCTTAGGGGAAGTTTTATATCCCTAAATGCCTACATGAATAAAATAGGGAAAAAGGAGATCAATGATCTGGGCATACAGCTGAGAAAGCTAGAAAAAGAGCAAATTGAAAACCCCCAATTAAATACCAAATTAGAAATACTGAAAATCAAAGGAGAGATTAATAAAATTGAAACCAAGAAAACTATTGAATTAATAAGTCAAACAAAGAGCTGGTTTTATGAAAAAAACCAATAAAATTGATAAACCTTTGGTCAATTTGATTGAAGAAAAGAAAGAAGAAAATCAAATTACCAGTATCAAAAATGAAAAGGGTGATGTCACCTCTAATGAAGAGGAAATCAAAACAATAATTAGGAATTATTTTGCCCAACTGTATGCCCATAAATTTGACAACCTTAGAGATATGGATGAATATCTACAAAAACATAAACTGCCCAGGGTAACAGAAAAGGAAGTGAAATTTCTTAATAACCCCATCTCAGAAAAAGAAATTGAGCATGCCATCAATGAACTACCTAGGAAACAATCTCCAGGGTCAGATGGTTTTACATGTGAATTCTATCAAACATTTAAAGAACAACTAATTCCAATACTTTGTAGACTATTTGGGAAAATAGGTGAAGAAGGAGTCCTACCAAATTCTTTTTATGACACAAATATGGTACTAATACCCAAACCAGGTAGAGTCAAAACAGAGAAAGAAAATTATAGACCAATTTCTCTAATGAATATTGATGCAAAAATTTTAAATAAAATATTAGCAAAAAGACTGCAGCAACTCATCATGAGAATAATACACTATGACCAAGTAGGATTTATTCCAGGAATGCAAGGCTGGTTCAATATTAGGAAAACTATTAGCATAATTGACCATATCTACAACAAAACTAGCAGAAACCATATGATCATCTCAATAGATGCAGAAAAAGCCTTTGACAATGTACAACACCCATTCCTATTAAAAACACTAGAAAGCATAGGAATTAATGGAACCTTCCTTAAAATTATAAATAGCATCTACCTAAAACCATCGATAAGCATTATTTGTAATGGGGATAAACTAGATGAATTCCCAATAAGATCAGGGATGAAACAAGGATGTCCATTATCACCCCTATTATTCAATTTGGTACTAGAAACATCAGCTGTAGCAATAAGAGAAGAAAAAGAAATTGAAGGAATTAGAATAGGAAAAGAAGAAACTAAATTATCACTTTTTGCAGATGATATGATGATTTGCTTAGAGAATCCTAGAGAATCAAGTAAAAAACTACTTGAAATAATAAACAACTTTAGCAAAGTTGCAGGATATAAAATGAACCCACATAAATCTTTAGCATTCCTATACATTACTGACAAAGCCCAACAGCAAGAGATAGAGAAATTCCATTCAAAGTTACTGTAGGCACTATAAAATATTTGGGAGTCTATTTGCCAAGACAAACCCAGGGCCTATATGAACATAACTATGACACACTTTTCACGCAAATAAAATCAGATCTAAATAAAGGGAAAAATATCAGTTGCTCATGGTTAGGCTGAGCTAATATAATAAAAATGACAATTTTACCTAAATTAATCTATCTATTCAGTGCCATAGCAATCAAACTACCAAAAATTATTTTACTGAGCTGGACAAAATAATAACAAAATTCATCTGGAAAAATAAGAGGTCTAGAATATCTAGGGTATTAATGAAAAGACATGCTAGAGAAGGTGGCTTAGCCATACCAGATATTAAACTGTACTACAGAGCAGCCTGGTACTGGTTAAGAAACAGGGGTGTGGACCAGTGGAATAGGATAACTACACAAGAAGGAGAAATCAACAAGTTTAGCAATCTACTCTTTGATAAACCCAAAGAGGCCAGCTTCTGGGCTAAGAATTCACTATTTCACAAAAACTGTTGGGAAAATTGGAAAATGGTAGGGCAAAAACTGGGTATAGACCAATATCTTACACCATATACCAAAATAAAGTCAAAATGGGTTCATGATTTAGGAGTAAAAGCTGATACTATAAGTAATTTGGGAAAGCAAGGAATAGTTTACTTCTCAGATTTATGGAAAAGAAAAGAATTCATGACCCAACAAGAGATAGAGAGCATTACAAAATGCAAAATGGATAATTTTGATTATGTCAAATTGAAAGGTTTTTGTACAAAAAAAACTAATGCAACAAAAATTAGGAGGGAAGCAGAAAATTGGGAGAAAATCTTTGCAACTAGTATCTCTGATAAAGGCCTCATTTCTAAAATATACAGGGAACTGAGCCAAATATATAGGAATACAAGCCATTCCCCAATTGAGAAATGGTCAAAGGATATGAACAGGCAGTTTTCAGAGGAAGAAATTAAAGCTATCTATAGGCATATGAAAAAATGCTCTGGATCACTACTGATTAGAGAAATGCAAATCAAAACAACTCTTAGATACCACATCTCTCCTGTAAGATTGGCTAAAATAACAAAACAGGAAAATGATAAATGCTGGAAAGGATGTGGGGAAATTGGAACATTGTTGCATTGCTGGTGGAGTTGTGAGCTGATCCAGACATTTTGGAGAGCAATTTGGAACTATGCCCAAAGGGCTATAGAAATGTGCATACCCTTTGACCCAGCAATACCACTTCTAGGGTTGTATCCCAAAGAAATCACACAAGCGGGAAAAGGACCCATATGTACAAGGATATTTATAGCGGCTCTTTTTGTGGTAGCCAAGAATTGGAAATCAAAGGGATGCCCATCAATTGGGGAATGGCTGAACAAGCTGTGGTATATGAAGGTGATGGAATACTATTGTGCCATAAGAAATGAGGATGATGCAGACTTCGTAACAACCTGGAAAAACCTACACAACATAATGCTGAGTGAGCGGAGCAGAGCCAGGAGAATGTTGTGCACAGCCACAGATATATGGATTCCATGAGGACCAACCCTGACATACTTTGCTCTTCTCAGCAACGTAAGGTGCAAGGACAACTCCAGGGGACTCACGATGGAGAATGCTATCTTCATCCAGAGAAAGAACTGTGAAGTTTGAATGCAGATTGAGGCACACTTCATGCTCACCTTTTTTGCTTCTCTTTTGTTTTTGTTTTTGGGGGGTTTTTTTGGCTCTGTTTCTTCTTTCTCATGATTCATTCCATTGGTCATAATTCTTCTCCACAACTTGACTAGTGTATAAATTAATTCAATGCGAAGTTATACATGGTAGTTATATGAGATTCCATGCAGTCTTGGGAAGGGAGGGGGGAGGGAGGGGAGAAAATCTGGAACTCAACATTATGTAGAACCATGTGGTATACTAAAAATAAATGAATAAATTTAAAAAAAGAAGATAAACCAAAAGGTAATATATTATTAACAGCAGGGAGGATGGCTTCCAAATCACTGAAATGAGTCCAGTATATATAAATAAATATTACAAGGCAAAGGAAAATGAAACAACACATCATGAACGAGAAAACTGTGGATTCTCAGTGGAGCATGAAGCCATAGCAGAATGAACTCACCCTGTGCCCTCTGTCTATACACATGTATATTCCCTTCAACTTCCCTAATACTGAGAAAGGTCTCATGAATTACACACATCATCTTTCCATGTAGGAATGTAAGCAAAACAGTTCAACTTTAGTAAGTCCCTTATGATTTCTCTTTCTTGTTCACCTTTTCATGCTTCTCTTGATTCTTGTATTTGAAATTCAAATTTTCTATTCAGCTCTGGTCTTTTCACTGAGAAAGCTTGAAAGTCCTCTATTTTATTGAAAATCCATATTTTGCCTTGGAGCATGATACTCAGTTTTTCTGGGTAGGTGATTCTTGGTTTTAGTCCTAACTCCTTTGACCTCTGGAATATCATATTCCAAGCCCTTCAATCCCTTAATATGGAAGCTGCTAGATCTTGTAGTATCCTGATTGTGTTTCCACAATACTCAAATTGTTTCTTTCTGGCTGCTTGCAGTATTTTCTCCTTGATCTGGGAGCTCTGGGATTTGGCAGTAATATTCCTAGGAGTTTTCTTTTGGGGATCTTTTTCAAGAGGCAATTAGTGGATTCTTTCAATTTCTATTTTACCCTCTGGCTCTAGAATATCAGGACAATTTTCCTTGATAATTTCTGGAAAGATGATATCTGGAAGCGGAAGTATGCAGGCGTAGTGATGGAGAGCCGAGGCAGTGGTGGCAGCAGCAGCAGGGATTCATCCATAAGAGGCTTGGCTACAGGGGGAAGATGCTGATCAAAGTGAAGATGCTGACAGGAAAGGAAATTGAGATCAACATTGAACCCACAGACAAGGTGGAACGGATCAAAGAGCTGGTGGAAGAGAAAGAAGGAATTCCCCCACAGCAGCAGCGACTCATCTACAGTGGCAAACAGATGAACGACGAGAAGACAGCTGCTGATTACAAGATTCAGGGAGGCTCAGTCCTCCCCCATATTCAAGTTGTAAAGAAGAATGATGACCAATGGAATGGATCAGGAGAAAGAAGAAACAAAACCAAAAAACCCAAAAACAAAGAAAAGAAAAAAAAAACAAAGGAAAAACAAAAAAAGGAGAGTGAACAGTGTGCCTCAATCTGCATTCATACTTCATAGTTTTTTCTCTGGCTGTAGATAGCTCTCTCCATCATGAGTTCTGTGGAGTTGTTTTTGCAGCATAATAAGTTCTGAAAAACAATAGAGCTCAAAATACAATCCTAAGTGACATATCCTTGAAACCCAAACCTAGTCACTAATAAAAAGAGGGAAAGTCAATAGATAGACCCATTTGTGATATTACTACAAATAAAACCAGACCTGAACAACTTATTTGCTTTACAGACAAGCAAGAAAACAAAATACAAGACAAGGAAATAAATACAACCAAGGATGACGCAAATAATGAGAAGAGAGGAAGTAAAGGGACTGAGTAGAGATAGCTTTCTAAAGCCATCTACTCATGAACACAACAGAAGATATATAACAAGAGCCAGTGGAGATGGTTGGATCAAATAAGAATTGTTTTCTTTTGTTTTTCCAATGAAGAGAGAGACATAGATGTATTTGTAGGCAGCAGAGGAGAAACTGATAGAAACAGAGAGATGGAAGATTACTGAGGAACAAGGGATGATAGTGGGAAAAATATGCTAGGTTAGACAGAATTGGAATGGGAGGAAGTGCATATATTGGAGGTTTTTCCAGGCCCCTTCTTCAGGTGAAACAGGGATGAAGAAGGAGATAGTGGAGGAAAATACTTGAGTCATACAAGGAGGGAAGAAGAAATAGTTGTCAGCAAATTGTCTCAATTTTTTTTCAATGAAATATGACAATGAACGTAGTAATAATAATAGTGATGATGATGATAACTGGCATTTATATAGTATCTACTATGTGCCAGTCACCATGCTAAGCTTTTTACATTATTATCCCATCTGGTCCTCATAATAGCCCTGAAAGGTAAGTTTATCTATTATTTGTTTGTTTGTTTCTTTACTAACTCCATTTTAAAGATGAGGAAACTGAGGCAAATAGAAGTTAAGTGACATGCCCAGGATCACGTAGCTAGTAAGCATCCAAGACTGGGTTTGTACTTTGGTCTTCCTGACTCTAGGCCCACTGCTCTGTCATATGTGTCATATACATGCCCATGACGCAAAGTTCTTAGCTTCCAGGATGGGAGAGAAGGATGAAAATGTTTAGAATAGCTTCTGTGTTGAATGAGATAATCATTAAATTAGGGAGGTGTAAATAGATTGTTTGAAGCTCTTAGGACCCAGTTGAAATTAGGGGAAAATGTTCTGCGGACCCAAAAAGTATGGTTTCCATGATTTTCTCTAACTCTATTAAACATTATGTAAATAAAAATGAAGGTGATGGGTTTGGGGAATTGAGTACTGATAGTTGAGAGACCAAAGTAGAAATGAGGAGCAAGGAATATTGAAATTCCTCAACCATGACCATGGAGTTGGACTGTATAAGTGAAAGCACAACCAGTGTTGACAAACGTGTCAGATTTTAGTTAACCACTAGGATAAAGTTAGACAAATTATCAAGGTATTTAAATAGAGAATAAATAATAATTGTGTTTGTATTCTCGACACCTAGCACAAAGCCTTGAACTTTGTTGGTGCTTAATTCATGTCTGATATATTGAGTTTAAATATGCATATGAATCATAAATTGAGTAGGGATTGGTTAAATAAGATGGACTCTCAGGAACTTCATGATTTTAAAATTCTGTAATTCTAGACTTAGCTACATAAAAGATCACTTTAGGGAATATAAATGGACAGCTCCATTTACTCAAGCTACTCAGCAGTTTACCAATTGCCTAAAGTGCTTTCCCTAATTTGCTGCCTTCTCTACCTCCTCCTTACTATGTACAAGTTGACTAAAGTTAACTATGTCATCAAGGATATTTTGCAATGTTCGACAATATTACTGGAAATATATATATATATATATATATATATGTATATAACTTCTAACAGAAAGGACAAGGATATTTATCTTGCTGAGAGAACAATTTGTATTTTGTCCTGTCTCCACCATATTGAACTGATTTTAATTTTCTTTGCGCTTAATTTATTCCACACCAAGAATCCATTTAATTACAGTTCTAAAAGAAGCTTCGTTTAATGATTTTTTTTTCATATTGGGCTGGTTTCAATTAAAGGAGTTACCTAAGGAATTATTCCAGAAAAGAGAAAATTATGAGTCTCAGCTTAAACCATGTTCAGTTTGAAAGAGCAGCAGAAATGTGCCAAAAGATCCTTTTCTTGTTTTCAAGCTAATGTTTAGAGAGTGAAAGAAATATTATCTAGGACAGGCAATGACAATGTTATATGATTTAAGAGCACAACACCTACTATTCAGAATTACTATGGTTTGCAGCACATTTCATATCAACTGTGAAATATAAAGCCAGAGATATATATCATTACATATTGTGGCATGCAGATTACCTGCAAACAGAGCAGGTATTAATTCAGACATCTGACATTGTTTGACACCTATACAACATGACCTTGCTTATGATTTCCTTACCTCTTGGTATTCATTCACACACAAAATGGGTGATTTCTGTTTCCCTGGATTTTCTCAGAAATTCCTGATAAATAATAGAGAAAAATACTAACATTTTCCTTTGGTTCCTATTCCAATTAAGTGAAGTTGCATTTAAATTGTGTTCTCTTTTTTATTAATGTTCCCAAAATAACCCAAATTATTTATTTATAAGACTATGATTTATCTTCCTAGACTTTATGTATGACAAAACGAGTTAGTTACCCGTGGTTTTAGGGCACTCTATTACTTGAAATAAAACCTGAAAACTGCTGACATAAATCAGAATCCTTCAAGCTTCAAACTCCCTCAGTTTCTTGGGGGGTACAATCATGCCCAAAGCAGCTTGATTAAAATCAGTCAATCAATCAATCAATCTCTTGTGGCATACTGTCCTCAGAACTGTTCTATTTTTAAATGATTAGTTACTTGAATAAAGACATATGAAGCATGGCTAAAAACATCTTTGGAATACATTTGTGATGGAAAGCGAAGTGATCATTCTCTCCCAAACTCAGTTGATGTAATAAAAGGCCCAGAATATAATCACAAGTTGTGAGATGGTTGTTGTTCTTTTTCTTGAAGAGAACCAAAATGACATCACTAGGTTAGAGTCAAGTTATGATGCATCCAATTGTGGCTGATCAAACCATAATGTGCTCAGAATGCTCTACCACAGGTGGGAAACAAATAGTCCATGTGAGCCTTAGGGGTAGATTCTCTAAATTTGAGAATCTTGTGTTTCTTTTGAGCTACTTCAATTCTGCTTTTCTCATAGAGTATAGCACCTTCTCTGGTGAGGGCACACCATGTTGGGTGGTCCTGTGCCAGTGTCTCCCATGTTGCACATTGTATTAACAATCCGGCTAGCAGCTTCTGTGGGGGCGTAAGATCCCCGCCACAGCCAGCACCCAGGAGGCTGCCGGCACCCAGGAGGCTGCCGGGATGCCGGGAAAGCACAGGTTCTTTTAATCTGCTTAAACAAGGAAAGCATGGTGAAGGGGTTGACCAGCTTACTTTAATCCAGCATTCAGTTAGCATACAGACAACATTTATTTAGTTCAGGGGAAAAACGCCAGCATTCAGTTAGCATTCAGTTAGTTCAGGGGAGCAAAGAGACAAGCATCAAGAGACATACCAAATACAGATTCATTCATGTACTTCAGGGGAAAAAGCCAGCACCCTGAGGTTCAGAACATTCATTTAGTTCAGGGGAAACAAACCAGCACCCCGAACGTCAAAACCAAAATACAAACAAATTGCAAATATCAACAGACAGACTCAATACAATTCATAGTTACCAACATCTGGGCTTGGCCTGAGAGCAAGGGCTGGCCCAGAGTCACTCTTGCTGCTGCTCCCACACCAACCAGAAAAGGAAAGAGGGCTCTTCAAGCTGTCCTTTCCCCTCTTGTAGAGTTTTTGACATCATCAAGCGGCTGCCTGAATGACCAGGGACAATTGGTTCTTGAGTTGGCCCCTTCCCCTAGGTTAACACCCAATAGGGCGTGGCTCTGGAGTCAACACCTCCCCCAGCCAGCCCCATGACTCATCACACGGAAAGTTCTCTGTTCTCAGGCATGGTCGCTGGGCTTCCTGCCCTGGAAGAGAAGCCCCAGCACCCAGCAAGGCTCAATGAGGTAAGCTGAGTCACTCAAAGAAAACAAAGGCCATTCTGGTCACACACATTCAATTCCAAAGTTTTTAATAGAGAACTTGAGAGTGTCTCTATAACTTCTTCTGACCACCTTGTGAATGCTTGCCCTGTGTGAATTCTCCATAAAATAGTCTTTTAGGGAAGCTTATATTTGGTGTTCTAACAACATGGTCAGCCCATCAGAGTTGCACTCTCTACAGTCAAGTTTAAATGCTAAGTACCTCAGTGTCTGTTATCTTATCCTGTCAGGTGATCTTCAGAATCTTCCTAAGACAATTCAAATGGAAGTGATTCAGTTTCCTGGCATGGTGCTAGTAGACTGTCCAGGTTTCACAGGCATATGATGATGAGGTCAGCACAATGGCTCTGTAGACCTTGAGTTTGGTAGTCAATTTAATAGTCTTCTCTCTCACACTTTGCTTCAGAGCCTAGCAAACACTGACCTGGCTCTAGCAATACAGATGTAAACCTCATTGTCAATGTGTACATCCCTGGAAAGTATACTACCAAAGTAAATGAACTTATCCACAGCATTTACAACTCCATTTTGTATAACAGACAGTTCCACATAGGGGTGGTGTGGTGCTGGCTGATGGAGTACCTGTGTTTTCTTGGTGTTACTCATTAGGTCAAAATTAGCATAAACAGCAGAAAATTGATCCATACTTTGTTGTGTGTCAGCTTCAGAGTTCGCATTGAGTAAAAAATCTTCTGCAAACAAAAATCATTCACCAACACTCCCTCCATTTTGGTCTTGGCTTGTAGCTTTTTCAAGTTGAAGAATTTACCATCAGTGTCATAGCTGATGTTGATGCTATGTTGTCTTTATTAAAGTTGTTTGACAACATAGCTGAACACACCATGCTAAAAAGCATAAAAGCAAGCACACAGCCTTCTTTCACTTCATTGGTGACTGGGAAAGTGGGAGTGCATCATCCATCATCTAGAATGTGGGCAAGCATGCCATCATAAAATGGATATACAATACTGAGAAACTTTTCCAGGCAACCAAAGTTTGACATAGTTTTCCATAGCCCTCACAACTGACTGTATCAAAGGTCTTGGTCAGATCTAAAAATGTTGTGTACCGACTTCTGTTCTGCTCCTGGCATTTCTCCAGGAGGTGTTGGGCAATAAACATCATATCAACTGTTCTTCAGACCTTTCTGAAGCCACACTGGCTCCCAGGTAGACCATCTTCCAGGTGAAGGATCAGTCTTTTAAGGACGGCTCTGGCAACAATCTTGCCAGCAATGACTAAGAGACTGGACCCCCCTGCCTCCCCCCCACACACACACACACTGTGATTGTCACAGGACAATCTATTTCCTTTACCTTTATAGAGATTCACAATGAAGGCATCTTTGAACTCCTGGGGGATAACCTTCCCTTGCCATAGAACCCAGAAAATTTCAGTCAATTTTTCTATGAGCAATGGACATTTCACCTTCTAAATATCAGCTCAAATAGAATCAGCACCAGGTGTTTTGCCACATAAAAGGAGCCTGATGGCATTCAAAACCTCTTCTTCAGTTGGAACTTCAGCCAGTGAGGGAATGACTTCAACCCGAGGTAAACAGTCAATAGCTTCAGCATTGATTTATGATAGTCTCGAGAACACTATGGAAGTGTTCAATCCATTTCTCCAGAATCATGTGTTATACCGAGAGCGAGTGAGACACTCCACAGAGTATAAGTTTTAAATGGAGAATTTATTAGCCGGTGGTCATTTGGGTTCAACCCAAACCAAAATGACCAAGAGTTTGGGGTAGAGAAGTCAAATTTATACAGTAGATCAAGGAGCAGTGGTTAATTATCTCTTGAAACTTGCATATGTTATTTTAGCAGGCTTGGCAAGCCTCTTCCACTTTTGTGATCATGATACATGAAGAGGAACCTCCTAAACAGACTGCAAGTACAGCATATCATACTGCTGACAAAGTGTCAACTGAATTACAACCCAGGATCTCTCTGTTCAATTTGCCATTTACATCCCACAACATAAGATAAGAATAAGGAATTCAAGAGAATGTCCGGGGCTGAGGCCTTCATCCTTTAAGGCCATAGACAGACCAAGGGATGCTCCGGCTGGGTTTGTTTACACAAGATAGAGATGTCTCTCAGCCCGCTCAGGAAAGAAACAGAGATTGCTGAGCATCAGGCCCTTCCCTTGGCCATACTCCATACTCCCAGAACAGTCACCAGTGGGGGGGAGGGGGAAAGGATACCCACTGAACGCCAAACTGCAGAAACTAAGTCTGATTTTCTTATGCAAACTGGGGTTTTTTAGTTAGGGGCTGGGGGCAGGGTTTTTCTAGCAATAGCTGGCTGTTCAGGTATCACAATGTCCTTATCACTAACCAATGTGGCTCCATCAGCACTGAGTAGTTGAGATACACCATAGGTCTTTGACCAATAAATAGCCTTCAGGGCATCATAAAAGTGCTTTGGATTGTTACAATCAGCATAAAACTCGAATTTCAGCTGCCTTTTTACTGAGCCAAAAATCCTGCATCTCTCTAAGCTTCACCTGTACTTACTTTTGATGAAATTAAATGCTGCTTCTTAGAGATAGATGAACTATTCTACTGGTGTGGAGTCCTCATTTTTCATTTAGCAGCTTCTGACTTTCCCCATCATTTCTGTCAAACCAGTTTTAATGTTTGTGAATGTTCTGAACCAGATTAGCAAATGCAGTGCTGTACATCAAATTTCTGAAAGCTCCCCACTCCTTTTCTGCTCCATTGTTGCCAACTATCTATTGACTCAACTATTCACACTCAGAGCAGTGCTCTAATCTGTTGACATTAATTCTTCTGGTAGCCATTTTGCCTTGGGGCCACCAGTTTTGCTGAATGCAAATATTTAGCTTAGACAGGATAAATCTATGAACAGTCCAGCACTTTGCACTACCCATTGCCTTCATTACTCTCACAACCTGTCTGTCTCTTCTCCTTACAATAACATTAATTGCAAATGTTTGCTACTAACCCTAAAAAATCTCTGGAATACATTTGTGGTAATGAAGAAAGTGATCACTCTCTCCCAAACTCAGTTGATGTAATCATTAAAGGCCCAGAATATAACCACAAGGTGTGATGGAATGGAAAGTGAATAGAGGATTTTTTTCTACAGACCTTTTTTAACCATGGTATGAAAGACTTTCTTTAATCAATTACACGACTCTGGTCACTAGGTTAAAGCAACTGACACCACAACAGAAATACATATTAATTGCCTAATCAATCATAGTAATCACAGCAATCTCTATTACATACCACAAACTGTGTTAAGTTCTAGAGACAGAAAAAGGCAAAAAATCCTTGTTCTCAAAGAGCTTACAATCTAATGGGGGGAAACAGCATGCAAGGAAATATATTCAAAGGAAGCTCTGTATAGGATAAATAGGAAACAATCAACAGAGGGAAAGTACTAGAATTAAAAGGGGATGAGGAAGACCTCTGATAAAAGATAAGTTTTATTTGGGATTGAAAGAAAACCAGAGAGGTCATGAGGTTGAGTAGAGGAGGAAGTGGTTCTATGTAGACAGCCAGAGAAAATGCCGAGAGCTGAGTGATAGAGTTTTGTTATGGAACAGCCAGGAAGCCAATGTCACTGGATTGAAGAGTACCTGTTAGGGAATAAGCTATAAGAAGACTGTAAGGAAAGGTAGGAGAAGGCTAGGCTATGAAGGACTTTGAATGCTGAACAGGACATTTTGTATGCTCTTGGAGGCAAGAGGGATAAGATAATTAATCATGCCTTTTGGGCCTATATTAAAAAAAATCCATTTTCCAGTAGTTGGAAAATGATTTCTAGTTTTAAATTTGGTGACATTTTAAGCTTGGAAGTAGCAATCAGCAAGTTTGATGCCTTCAGGGAGAAAAGGGGTCCAACTCTGTACTCTGTATCCTCCTCCATCAGTCAAATGGCTTTGAAAAGCAGCTTCTTAACCAATAGGAATCACTGCAGTCAGAGAGACACACTCTATACAGATATGGATACAGAGAGAAAGACATTTAAGGGATAAAGTAGCTTCAAGGAATAGTATCCGAGAGAGAGAGAGAGAGAGAGAGAGAGAGAGAGAGAGAGAGAGAGAGAGAGAGAAAGAGAGAGAGCGCACACTGATTTTAGAGAGGAATGGATACTAGGCAATCCAGCAAGCAGAGACACTGCACTCATTAGGAGCTTCTTGTGAGCTCTACAGAGAGAAAAGACTTCCAGGTTTTGTAATACCAAGAGTTATGAGTTTTCTTTGTCTCATGTGTAGCCTGTGAGTACCTCATTGCCATTATGCTCTAAGTTCAAGCATATTTTTTTCTTGGATGCTACATGTACTCGTGGGAGAGCACCCCACTTGGCAGGAGGTGGGGCAGGAATGTTTTATAACTGTTATTCTAATGTTATCTTTCTAAATGTCTTTGCTAAGAGCTAACTGAGACTACTGATGGATTATTTGAGGGGAGCATGCTGATGGAATCTTATGAATACTAGGATTAGCGACCTATAGATTTGCCCCTAGGACCTGAAAGTAGTTGACTCCAAAAGCCGCAATCAGCAGACTTGAAAATGTCGGTTGGGAGAGTATTACAGAGGATGTGCAGTAAATGTTACTTGGCAAAAATAGATACATAATTGGATTATACAGGGTGTCCTTTAAGTCTGGACACAAAGGCAAAATGCATATTTTGAAATATTTGGAATATTAACAGATCTTAGCCCCCTTGACTTCTTTTTCTGGGGCATGCTAAAGGAGAAGGTGTACTCAATGAAAATCACAGATTCAACACACTTGATTGAACACATAAAGAATGAATGTGCTAAAATTGACAGAAGTGTGGAGTTACTGCATTGAGTTCACATGAATCTTGCAAAATGCGTCAACCTTTGCATCACAAATGATGGAAATCATTTTGAAGATGTTATTTGTTAATATTCCAATTAAATAAAATGTTGTTGAAAATTTCATTCATTTCTTGAAAATATGCATTTCCCCGACGTGTCCAGCCTTTAGGAACACCCTGTAGAATCTATAGAAAAAAAATTCACAACACTCTGGTAGAATTGAAGATCCAATGTATTAATAATAAATATGTCTGCAATGAAGCTTCACAAAAGAAACAAAAATAACAGAACTATTGGGTTGGGAAGATGGGATTACAAAGAAGTCAATGAAAAAGTAGGTTTGACACATTAAATATGAGTCAAAAGTTCAATGTGACAATAGAAAACAACCTAATTCTATCTCATACTCAAATTCTCAAAAAGATGTGTGATTTCATTAATCTTATTTGCCTTTTAACAATACACAAACCAAGTCATCCTCTTCTACTCATCCTGTATGATTGTTATACATGTGCTCCTCCAAGTTCATCAGAGTCTGTCCACCTAATGTGTGCCATAGTCCTTCCTCGCTTTCTCTTCACATTTTAAGGGTACAATTAGTGTGCTCAGATTTCTGTCTGCTATCATGTACTTTTATCAAGTGACCTATCTTCTTTTTTAATCATGTATTTCCCTGATGATTTTCAGTCTTTGGCTACAGTAATGAGATAGGAGAGGTAAAGAATCAAGGAATTCTCATTTACAGATTTTCTAGTGACGAAACTTTCAACAAATCTAAAGTAGAATACAAAATGTATCTATATCTACGTAGCTATTTATACACCCATGTATAGATACATACATTGTTGTTGTGGTTGCTGAGTCATTTCAGTCCTGTCTAACTCTCCATAGTCTGATTTAGGGTTTTCTTGGCAAAGATACTAAAGTAGCTTGCCATTTCCTTCTCCAGCTCACTTTATAGCTGAGCAAATGAGGCAAACTGGGCTAAGTGACTTGCCCAGGGTAACACATGTAGTAAGTGTCTGAGACGAGATTTGAATTAAGGTCCTTCTGACTCCAGGGCCAGTGCTCTGCCAAGTGAACCACGTAGCTGCCCCATACACACACACACACACACACACACACACACACACACACACACACACACAAATATTGCATTTTTTCAACTCTTTTGTCTCACTTGGCCATTAAAATCACAGACCATTTGACTTCATTTTAGTTGATTTTTTAAAATTTACATTTTACAGTCATTAGATATATTATTTTCCTGCTTCTATTTACTTCATTCTGCATCAATTCATATTAACTCTCTCTAGAATTCCCTGGATTTTGTTCAGATTTATTATTATTTCTTATAGTACAATAAATATTAAATTGCATTTATATGCCATATTTTTTTCACATCCACTAAATGATGGGGATCAACTTTATTTCCAGTTGTTTGCAACCACAAATGTTACTACTATGAATATTTTGGTGTTTATGGGTCCTCTCTTTATCTTTTATATCTTTTAATCTCCACCTCTCTTTATCTTTTATACACTTGGGGTTTATGTTCCTTGGATCACTGACTTGGAGGCAGGAATACCTGAGTTCAACTCCTACTTCAGGCATTATCAATGTGATGCTGAGCAAATCATTTACCCTTTCTCAGCTTTGATTTCTTCATCATTTAATGCATATAATACTAGTACCTACTTCAAAGGGTTATTATAAGGATTATATTAGATAATACATATAAAGGACTTAATAAACCTTAAGGTGCTGTTATCTATGGTAATAATGATGATCATTTTAGTCACTTTCTTGGCATAATTCCAAATTGCTTCCTAAGATAGAATAATTCATATCTGCCAATAATGTATAATTGTGGCTATCTTTTTGCAAACCCATCAACATTGATTACTCCCGTATCTTTTGTCATTTTTGCCAATATATTGGTAGTGTTGAATTGATTTACATTTCCCTCCTTATTTCTAGTTTGAAGCAACTATAATGTGGTTATTAGTAGTATAAAATTCTTCTTTAGAAAATTGTTCATTTATATCCTTTAACTATCCAGTGGGGAATTTACACACACACACACACACACACAATTATACTGTATATCTGGACAGCAATGTTTTTCAAGAATCAAATTCTAAAAAGATAAGAAAGGCAAGTTTAGAACAGTAGAATTAAGAAGAGAAGCAAAGCTTCACAGGGATAGCCGTTAATGAAACTTAATTGCTATCACATGGGGAAGAGAAAAAACAGATGCCAATAGAGAACAGTCTCAGTGGGTAGCCCCCATTAACCCTGACACCCAGTCAAGGAGAGAACACAATGGGATGATGTGAGGCTGTGAAATAACTTTAACACTTTGGTCAATGGCCTAGTACCCCTCAAGGCTTAAACATACATAGCATTTTAAATAAAAAACAGACTGGATCAATAGAAGACTGTACTGTAATTCATAAGAAGTACAGTCAAGATCAATGAAATAAAGGCATTTTCTAAATTGCCTAATAAAGAATGAGGATCAAAGCCATAGACAACTGACTCTGTGATAATCTAGCAAGAGTCTGGGGAGGAGTGAGATAATGCCCAATCTCTGGATTTAATAAGCTTTCTCATATGTGCATGTTGGAGAGCTGGATCTATGTGTGTTCTCTAGTTTACAGTAATGAAATATCTAATAGGGTCTCTGATTCTTTTCTTGTATACATTGATGATATTGCTGATTTCATTATGTAATCATAAGGTTATGAGGTATATAGTCTCCACATCAATATTATGATTTTTAGAAATTAAGATGGAAGTATGTTCTATATTTGATGCCCACTGCTATTCTACTCTCCTACTCTAGGAGGTTGAGGGATTGGGCATAAATGGGTATTTAGGCAAGAAAGTTTCATTTGACTTATATTATGTATATAAGTATGTCTTCAATGGCATTAAAGAGTGGAAGCTTTGGCTCAAGTAAGTAGTTTCTAAAGTAGGCAAAATATGGCTATTTTATGTCAAAATTAGTTGGATAGTATGGAAAGAGCTGTGTAATATATGAGATTTCCTGGGGAATTCTCTAGGGGAGGCATAGTTGCTAATATTCACAATATTGAGTTCTCTCTATTAGAGACATTATATTCATGCATTTACCAAGTGATCAGGCATTCCTCAACATAGCTACTTTCATGTTCATTTTCGGAGTGGGAAGGATAGTGTTAGTGACCATTCAACTTGATCTCCTACTCTCACAGGTGTGGGGATTCCAAACTTATAAAGACTTCAGGAGAAAATATAAATATTTTGGACTCACCTTCAAGGGCAGAACCAAGATGGTGGCTGGAAAGCAGGGACTTGCGTGAAGTCCCCATCAAGTCCCTCCAAAAACCTATAAACATGGCTCTGAACAAATCCTAGAACTGCAGAACCCACAAAATAGCAGAGGGAAGCAGGGATCCAGCCTAGGACAGCCTGGATGGTCAGTTGTGGGTGAGGTCTATCACGCACGGAGCTGGGAGTGGAAGAGAGCAGAGTCCAGGGTGGGCTGAGCAGACCAACCAGACCAGGAGCTGGGCAGAACAGGCCTTAGCTCCCTAAATCAGTGAGTTGTGGCAGTTACCAGACTTCTTAACCCACAAACACCAAAGACAACAGAGAAGAACTGCAGAACTCACAAAGTAGCAGAGGGAAGCAGGGCTCCAGCCCAGGACAGCCTGGATGGTCACTGGGTGAGGTCTATCATACATGGAGCTGGGAGTGGAAGGGAGCGGAGCCCAGCATGGGTGGCAGCAGGACAAACCAGACTGGGAGCTGGGCAGAACAGGCCCTAACGCCCTGAATCAGTGAGCTGTGGCAGTTACTAGACTTCCCAACCCACAAACACCAAATACAACAGAAAAAGGTTAGTGGGAAAATCTGCAGGGAGTGAAAGGAGTTCATGGTTCAGCTACTGACCAGGGAGCAGTGGAGGTGGTGCAGCTACAGAACTACAGCTGCAATTGCTTCTGGCTCCAGGCCCACCTGGTGGGAGGAATTAAGTGGTGGATCAGAGCAGGAGTGCAGAGCCTGCTTAAGATCTGAGTCAGGTTCAGGTTGGTGGTTCTTGGGGAAGGAGGAGTGCTGTTCTGACAGAGCTGGCTGTATAGAAATAGCTCTGAAAACAACAGTACATCCCCTCAAACTTGAAACATACCCCAACAAAAAACTCAAGGGTCAAGTACGTTGGCAGGGAACATGGCTAGGCAGTGAAAACGGACTCAGATTCAGTCTCAGACTTTGGAATCTTTCTTTGGTGACAAAGAAGACCAAAACATACAGCCAGAAGGAGTCAACAAAGTCAAAGAGCCTACATCAAAAGCTTCCAAGAAAAACATGAACTAGTCTCGGGCCATGGAAGAGCTCAAAAAGGATTTGGAAAAGCAAGTTAGAGAAGTAGAGGTAAAATTGGGAAGAGAAATGGGAATGATGCGAGATAACCATGAAAAACAAGTCAATGACTTGCTAAAGGAGACCCCAAAAAAATACAGAAAAAAATACTGAAGAAAACAACACCTTAAAAATAGCCTAACTCAAATGGCAGAAGAGCTCCAAAAAGCCAGTGAGGAGAAGAATGCCTTGAAAGGCAGAATTAGCCAAATGGAAAAGCAGGTCCAAAAGACCACTGAAGAAAATATTACCTTAAAAATTAGATTGGAGCAAGTGGAAGCTAGTGACTTTATGAGAAATCAAGATATTATAAAACAGAACCAAAGGAATGAAAAAGTGGAAGGCAATGTGAAATATCTCATTGGAAAAACCACTGACCTGGAAAGTAGATCCAGGAGAGATAATTTAAAATTATTACACTACCTGAAAGCCATGATCAAAAAGGAACCTAGATATCATCTTTCAAGAAATTATCAAGGAGAACTGCCCTGATATTCTAGAGCCAGAGGGTAAAACAGAAATTGAATGAATCCACAGATCACCTCCTCAGATAGATCCCCAAAAGAAAACTCCTGGGAATATTATCGCCAAATCCAGAGCTCCCAGATCCAAGAGAAAATACTTCAAGCAGCCAGAAAGAAACAATTTGAGTATTGTGGAAACACAATCAGAATAATACAAGACCTAGAAGCTTCTACATTAAGAGATCGAAAGCCTTGGAATACGATATTCCAGAGGTCAATGGAGCTAGGATTAAAACTGAGAATCGCCTACCCAGCAAAACTGAGTATCATGCTCCAAGGTAAAATATGGATTTTCAATAAAATAGAGGACTTTCAAGCTTTCTCAGTGAAAAGACCAGAGCTGAATAGAAAATTTGACTTTCAAACACAAGAATCAAGAGAAGCATGAAAAGGTAAAGAAAAAGAAATCACAAGGGACTTATTAAAGTTGAACTGTTTTGTTTACATTCCTACATGGAAAGATGATGTGTATGATTCATGAGACCTCAGTGTTAGGGTAGCCGAAGGGAATATGCATATATGTGTGTGTGTGTATGTGTGTGTGCGTGTGTGTATGTGTGTGTGTGTATGTGGTGTGTATGTATGTATATGTTTGTGTGTATGTGTCCTATATATATATATATATACAGAGGGCACAGGGTGAGTTGAATATGAAGGGATGATATCTAAAAAATAAAATCAAATTAAGGGATGTGAGAGGAATATATTGAGAGAGAGGGAGAAGGGAGAGATAGAATGGGTAAATATCTCACATAAAGTGGCAAGCAAAAGCAGTCTGTAGGAAGGGAAGAGGGGCAGGTGAGGGGGGGGAATGAGTGAAATCTGCTCTTGTAGGATGTAACCTGAGGAGGGAATACCATACACACTCAATTGGGTATCTTACCCCACAGGCAAAGAAGGAGAAGGAGATAACAAAGGGGACACAGAAGGGAGGGCAGATAGGGGAGGAGGTAATCAAAAGAAAACACTTTCAAAAGGGACGAGTCAAGGGAGAAAGA